>NC_053390.1:14791889-15409389 GCF_905171765.1 Bufo bufo | reverse complement strand
CACTGAGGGGGATCTGTGGATGACACTGAGGGGGGGATCTGTGGATGACACTGAGGGGGGGATCTGTGGATGACACTGAGGGGGGGATCTGTGGATGACACTGAGGGGGATCTAGGGAGGGGTGTGGGGATGTTGGGGTGGGAGCTCTGGAAGGGGTGGGAGGTCTGATGGGTATGTGGGGGTGGGAGCTCTGGAAGGGGTGGGAGGTCCGATAGGTATGTGGTGGTGGGAGATCCGGGAGGGGGGGCCCATAATTTTTTTTGCTATGGGGCCCAGTCATTTCTAGCTATGCCCCTGATTGGTAAGATTGGACGGGCACTGGAGTGATAGAGCGCCCTGCTGTAGGAGAAGCCGGCGGGAGATGAAAGGAGGAGGGGCCAGCTCCTGGCACACAGCGCCAGCATGGCGGTGGAGGATCTGACTGAAGCCTAAAGACCAGACATCAAGGTAGACCTGCAGAAGAAGGTGACAGCGCAGTATGTGATGTATACATGTGTGTAATGTATGTAGTGCAATGATCATCACATACTGCACTACATACATTACACACATGTATACATCACATGCCCCCTCACAGTAATAATGCCAAGATATGTGCCCTCTTCACAGTAGTAATGCTCACACATGCCCCCTCACAGTAGTTATGCCCAGATATGTGCCCCCTCACAGTAATAATGCCAAGATATGTTCCCTCTTCACAGACATAATGCTCGCATATGCCCCCTCACAGTAATTATGCCCAGATATGTGCCCCCTCACAGTAATAATGCTAAGATATGTGCCCTCTTCACAGTAGTAATGCTCACTCGTGCCCCCTCACAGTAGTTATGCCCTGATATGTGCCCTTTTCACAGTAGTTATGCCCTTATATGTGCCCTCCTCACAGTAGTTATACCCTGATATGTGCCCCTCACAGTAATAATGCCAAGATATGTGCCCTCTTCACATATGTAATGCTCGCACATGCCCCCTCACAGAAGTTATGCCCAGATATGTGCCCTCCTCACAGTAGTTATACCCTGATATGTGCCCCCTCACAGTAGTTATGCCCAGATATGTGCCCTCTTCACAGTAGTTATTCCCTGATATGTGCCCTCCTCACAGTAGTTATGCCCTGATATGTGCCCCCTCACAGTAGTTATGCCCTGATATGTGCCCCCTCACAGTAGTTATGCCCTGATATGTGCCCCCTCACAGTAGATATGCCCAGATATGTGCCCTCTTCACAGTAGTAAAGCTCACATGTGCCCCCTCACAGCGTTTGCATTTCTTTCTGGCAAAGCTACTTGGTTCCGTCCCGCAAAATTTATACCAATTCTAGTGCGGCCCTCAGACGAAAAATAGTTGGGCACCACTGGTCTATGTGATAAAGGATGTTTAGAGAGAAAAGAGATAAGGACCTAGAAAGTAACCCTGAGGAACCCCAATATAAAAAGAAAGAGAAGAGGGCAATAAGAGAGGAGCGTGTAGACTACTTCTTCAGATGTGGAAAGTTAACCAGAGGAGATGCGGGGGCAGATGATTGATGACACTTATGCTTCATTCACATGTCAGTGTTTGGTCAGTGATTTCCATCAGTGATTTTTGAGCCAAAACCAGGTGTGGGTCTAAACACAGAACAGCTGCAGATCTCTCCCTTATATCTTATGTCTGTGGAGGCTCCACACCTGGTTTTGGCTCCCAATCACTGATGGAAATCACTGACCAAAACACTGACGTGTGAATGAGGCTTTAGTGGCTAGGAGCTAATTTTCTGATGGATATTTTTAATTTTCTTTTTGAAGTAGGTGTACAGATCTTAAGCACAGAGGTCTATACATGTCTACTGCCCTGTCCAATTACCATGTTTAACTGTAGAACACTTTGCCAATGATGACACTTTACCTAACACATCTTCTGCCCCCATGCCACCCCTATACCATTTCTAAATTTATAGTGGTGTTTATAGTAGTGTGTGCTTACATCTATGGCTAATTAACCTTGTTTACTCTATTTACCAGCTAACTTTAAAGGGGTTTTCCAGGACTTTAATATTGATAACCTATCCTCAGGATACAGTGCTTTGATTGGGTGGGCACAGTAGGGTTAAGTGCAGGGGCCCGGCTGTCAGTACTGACATTACAGCAGGGCGCCTGCCGTATCCGCCGGCATCGGTGAAAACACAATGCTAACCGGGGCTCCATCTCTGACCCCAACAACCCCCTGCGCTGCAGTACCAAGTGGCCAATGGTTGCTAATACAGCCTGATGCTTTAAACAGACGTATGAGCCTGCCAGCTACAGAAACCTATGAGACCCGGCCACCAGGGTGGGTCTCATAGGCACACTGTCAGTATAATACTGACATTGTAATGCAATGCAATACAGTATGTATTGTAGTTCATTGTAGAGGGAATCAGACCCCCAAAAGTTAAAGTCCAAAAGTCGGACAGAAATAAAAAGTAAAAAAAAAAAAACTGTTTCAAGTAAAAAATAACATTATCTTCAGTTTCTCCGCTTTAAGCCATATACAATGAAAAAGCTAGAATCCGTAACGACCAGCTCAATGCTCTACACTAGTGATGCTCAACCTGCGGCCCTCGAGCTGTTGCAAAACTACAACTCCCAACATGCTTGGACAGCCTACAGCTATTAGGGCATGCTGGGAGTTGTAGTTTTGCAACAGCTGGAGGGCCGCAGTTTAAGCATCCCTGCTCTACACCATCAGGTGAACGCCATAAAAAATTTTTTTTTTCATATTCTTTCCCTGGCCCCACAAAAAGTATAATATCAAGCAATCAAAAAGTCACATGAACCTCAAAATGGCACCACACAAGACAATCGCCCCAAAAAAATTCAAAGAATATGGCTCTCAGAAAATGATGACAAAAAATAACCTTTTTTTTCTTTTCAAAGATGCTTTTAGTGTGTAAAATAAAGTAAAAATAAAAAAAAATAAACACATTAGGTATCACCGCATCTGTAGTGACCAGCTTTATAAAAAATATTACATGATCTACCCCTTTAGGTGAACACTTTAAAAAAATGAAATGACAATGTTGCCAGAACAGCCATTTTTTGGTCACATCACCTCACAAAAAGCATAATATCAAGCAATCAAAAAGTCATTGCTCTGCGGTTCCATTTACTATTTCACACCATATCCTCTACAGTTGTCAGCATCTGATCTATTAGCCTTCACCGGTTCTGTCGTCAGAAAGATAAAAATGTTCCGGCTTTTGGAATGCAGCCACACAAAAACATATTTTTTTTTAAAACAGGTGTTTTTATTATGCAAGTATACCATAATAAAACCAATATAAATGTGGCATCATCATAATCGTAGTGAACGTGTGAAATAAAGCACACTAAACAATGTTAAAGTTTCTGTTTTTTATCATCTCCCCCATAAAAATAATAAAAATTATTTAAGATATATACACGTTAAAACAATTCCTTAAAAAAAACTTGTCCCGCAAAATTCAAGATCTTATATAGCTAAATTGAAAAAAGTTAAAATGTTATGACCACTGGAACAGGGAAAGGATAAAAGGTTACTGTTCCTCAGGGCTAAAATTTGTTATGTCACCAAGTGGTATAAATTTTTCATACTGTAAATTCTCTTTCCTTTAGTCCAAAGCAGCAGCACCCACAGGGATTTCTAATCCTCCTGAAACATAGGACAGGAGATGTAAATTAATCAATGAAATGCAGATCCTATAAGACTGCCTAACTTAGACCCTCCTATTGTTTAATTTTAACTGAACTTCCAGTCATACAATAACCACTCAAGGTCTGTTTCAACAATCTTTTTATTGGGTGGGCAAATATGTGCTGCTGCTTTGGACTAAAGGAAAATAATTTTACAAAAAATTACACTTCCCTTGTCGTCCCACGGGTATTTAGCAATTAATCCTACAGAGAGGGCTCTCCATTACACCATGGACTCTATTACCGCTCTGCCAAAAGACGTCTCTCCCGCTTGTCTCATATCCAGCCTGTAGTGCATCACAAACGTATTGGACGAGCTCCATGACTCTGTTTTACACATCTGGTCCAGGGACAGATTTCTTCTCTGCCCATGATGTGGCTATAGCATGAGTCGAATGAGCCCTTATAGGCTTGGGTATTTCCATGCCGTTCTGTTCATAGCAGATAGTGATAGCTTCTCTTATCCATCTAGATATTGAGGCTTTCGTTAGTTCTTCCTCTTTTTTCTTCCCTGAATGCGATACAAACAGGTGGTCTGTTTTCTTAAACCCTCTTGTTCTTTGGACATACACTGTGTGCAGAATTATTAGGCAAATGAGTATTTTGACCACATCATCCTCTTTATGCATGTTGTCTTACTCCAAGCTGTATAGGCTCGAAAGCCTACTACCAATTAAGCATATTAGGTGATGTGCATCTCTGTAATGAGAAGGGGTGTGGTCTAATGACATCAACACCCTATATCAGGGTCGCAAGAAGCGTGTGGAAAAACCAAGGCGCAAAATAACTGCCCATGAACTGAGAAAAGTCAAGCGTGCAGCTGCCAAGATGCCACTTGCCACCAGTTTGGCCATATTCAGAGCTGCAACATCACTGGAGTGCCCAAAAGCACAAGGTGTGCAATACTCAGAGACATGGCCAAGGTAAGAAAGGGCTTAAGACGACCACCCACTGAACAAGGACACACAAGCTGAAACGTCAAGACTGGGCCAAGAAATATCTCAGACTGATTTTTCTAAGGTTTTATGACCTGATGAAATGAGAGTGAGTCTTGATGGGCCAGATGGATGGGCCCATGGCTGGATTGGTAAAGGGCAGAGAGCTCCAGTCCGACTCAGACGCCAGCAAGGTGGAGGTGGAGTACTGGTTTGGGCTGGTATCATCAAAGATGAGCTTGTGGGGCCTTTTCGGGTTGAGGATGGAGTCAAGGCTCAACTCCCAGTCCTACTGCAGTTTCTGAAGACACCTTCTTCAAGCAGTGGTACAGGAAGAAGTCTGCATCCTTCAAGAAAAACATGATTTTCATGCAGGACAATGCTCCATCACACGCGTCCAAGTACTTCCACAGCGTGGCTGGCAAGAAAGGGTATAAAAGAAGAAAATCTTATGACATGGCCTCCTTGTCACCTTGATCTGAACCCCATTGAGAACCTGTGGTCCATCATCAAATGTGAGATTTACAAGGAGGGAAAACAGTACACCTCTCTGAACAGTGTCTGGGAGGCTGTGGTTGCTGCTGCACGCAATGTTGATGGTGAACAGATCAAAACACTGACTGAATCCATGGATGGCAGGCTTTTGGGTGTCCTTGCAAAGAAAGGTGGCTATATTGGTCACTGATTTGTTTTTGTTTTGTTTTTGAATGTCAGAAATGTATATTTGTGAATGTTGAGATGTTATATTGGTTTCACTGGTAAAAATAAATAATTGAAATGGGTATATATTTGTTTTTTGTTAAGTTGCCTAATAATTATGCACAGTAATAGTCACCTGCACACACAGATATCCCCCTAAAATAGCTAAAACTAAAAACAAACTAAAAACTACTTCCAAAAATATTCAGCTTTGATATTAATGAGTTTTTTGGGTTCATTGAGAACATGGTTGTTGTTCAATAATAAAATTAATCCTCAAAAATACAACTTGCCTAATAATTCTGCACTCCCTGTATATCTTTAAGGCTCTGCCCACATCCAGAGAGTGAAGTCTATACTCTTCCTCTGAAGACAGATCCGGAAAAAAAAAATTGGCAACTCAATCTGCTGATTTAGATTAGAAAAAGAAGGAGCCTTCACTTGAAATGCAGGTAAAGACCTCAGCAACACTCTGCCTTGAAGAAAGATTGTGTAAGACTCGGTACATGCCAGGGCCTGTATCTCACTCACCCGGTTGGCCGAAGTGATTGCCACTAAAAAACAGACCTTGATGTACAAAAAATTCATATCCGACTCCTGAAGTGGTTCAAAGGGAGCATTGTATAGCTGATCTAGAACCACGCAAATGTCCCATTTCGGAATTGAGTCGATGATTTACGGTCTAATCCTTCTTACAGCCTTGACAAACCTCTGGATTAAAGGCTCCTGGGACAATTTTCCTAATGCAGCTGGTAAGGCTGATATATTGACCTTAATCGTGCCAGGCTTAAAGCCTTTATCGAATCCCTGCTGCAGGAAATTCAGGATATCTTGGATTGTAGGAGATTGAGATGCTACTCCATTCTTTCCGCACCAAAGATTGAACACCTTCTTGATTGCTAGGTATACCTTATTTGTAGTGCACGCTCTGGATTGTAGCAGGGTCTTCACTACCGCATCAGACAAGCCCTGTCCAGTTAAAAAAAAGGCAGTCAACATCCAGGCCGTCAATTGCAGGTGGCATAAATGTGGACAACATCTGTCGCCCTGAGTCACCAGGTCTGGAATCTGTGGGAGCTTCCAGAAGGTGTTCCAGTACGGACAGATTAGGATTGTCGAGACCTGATCCTGTCTGATCTCCTGCAAGACCTTTGGGATCATAGCGATGGGTGGAAAAATGTAGGCCAGCGTGAAGTCCCAAAGGACTGAGAGGGCATCCAGAGCCCGGAGGTTGTCCTCCCCAAATAGGGAGCAAAACAGTGGCACCTTTGCATTTTTCTGAGTAGCCATTAAATGTATCTGGGGTCGAACCTAACACCTCGTGAGTTGCGCAAATACTTCTGGGTGCAACGACCATTCTCCCGGGAGTGGCAAGTCGCGGCATAGTCTGAATTGTTGTTCCCTCTGATGTGTACAGCTGGCAGCTGTTAAATATTGGCCTCCGCCCATATGAAGATCCGCTCTGCCTCTTTGAGGAGGGATAAGGATCTGGTACCTCCCTGGCCATTTAAGTACGCAACGGTGGTCATGTTGTCCGATTTTATGGCTTGACCATGGGGTGGAAATGCGTTAGAGCATTGTAGACTGCTCTCATTTCTCTCCACTGGGGTCCAGGTTCCTTTCACCCTCTGCCCCTTCATGTGAGCACTCCAACTTATAGCCGAAGCGTCGGTCGTGAGCTCGGTCCATACGGGAAGGGAAACGTCCTGCCAGTGTTTAAAGCCATCCACTGCCTTGTGTGATCTAGAGAATTGCTGTCTCGATCCCACTTCTGTAATATCTCCCACTGTAATTGTCTCGTGTGCCAATTTGCCCACGGAATTGCCTGGCTGGCAGCCGTCATGAGATTGAGCATCTTCATCATCTGACAAAGGGAAATCGGTCTGATCTTCCTCAATAATTGTATATTTTGGCGCAGAACATTCATCATCTTCATTGGAAGGGAAACAGTAATTGCCTTGGTGTCCAGAATGAACCCTAAAAATTGCTTGACCGTGCTTAACCCCTCACAAGCTAATCGTCCAAATATGGTATTACTGTTATCCCTAATTCTCTGAGACCTGCTACTACCGCTGCGATCACCTTCGTAAAAGTGAATGGGGCTGACAAAATCCTGAATAGGAGTGCTGTAAACTGTAGGTGATGTAGTTGCCCCCCTAAAACTACAACAGGCCAGGAATCTTTAGTGATTTCAGTGAATGGGGATGTGCAAAGACACGTCCTTTAAGTCTATCGTAGCAAAGTAATCTCCTGGCTCTAGAAGACTTAGTGCGGACTGAACCATCTCCATACGGAATCTCTTTCTGCGTATGAATCTGTTTAAATATCTTAGATCGACAATGGTCATCCACCTCATCTGAGGTTTTGGAACTAGAAACACTTTTGAATAAACTCCCTGAAAGATCTCTCTTTCTGGGACAGGTTTTAGTACATTCATCTGAATGAACTCCCTTATGGCCTGCTCTACTAGGCCATGTTTCTGAACTTGCAACCTGTGAGTTCTGATATACATTTCAGGGGGTCTGGCATTAGTTCTATACGATAACCATTTTTTACGGTATCTAGAACCCATAGATCTTTCACCACTTTTTCCCATTCTACATAGAAGTAGGCTAATCTTCCCCCTACAGGCTTACCTCTGGTGTCAAAACTCCAACTTGCGTTTGGAGGACAGGGCTTCTCTTCCATGGCCTCTTCTCCACATTGTTGAGGATTCTCTGGAACAGATGTCTCTCCTCTGTCTGATCTTCTGCGCTCTGCGCCTCTATTAGCTGCGCGTAGGGAAGAAAACCACTTCTTCTTAGCAGCATAAGGAAGGGATTTGCCTTTCCTATCTGAAAAGCTTACCATAGATAGTAAAATATCTTCTCTTGGCACACTCTTGTCTATATCTTCCTCCATCTGGAGGAGCCATGATCTAAGGTTCTTAACGACCGTATAAGAAGAGTGCTGCTTTTGACTGGCCTGAGAGATAGAGATGGCCTTGCAGTTCGCCCGGCCGTCATTTCGCGGCGAACTTTGCGTGTTCACGATTCGCCGAACATATGGAGATATTCGCACCCACCATATTCTTTTACATTGTGAAGAACTTTGTCCCATGACACATCCATCAGGTGGTAAAGGACAGCCAATTGAGATGTTTCAGCACATGGACCTACCCCCTACCTTATAAATAAACCTGATCTGGCTGCCATTTTACATTCAGTTTATTGCCAGTGTCGGGAGAGGTTGCTGTATGGAGCAGGGACAGACTGTTAGGGGGCACCAAACGCTAGCTAATAGGGCCACAAAAGTCTTTTAACCCCTTAAGGACTCTGCCCTATTTCACCTTCCCGACTTGGTCATTTTTTGCAAATCTGACCAGTGTCACTTTAAGTGCTGATAACTTTAAAACGCTTTGATTTATCCAGGCCATTCTGAGATTGTTTTTTCACATATTGTACTTCATGACACTGGTAAAATGAAGTAAATAAAAATCATTTTTATTTATAAAAAAATACCAAATTTACCAAAAATCTGTAAAACAATTGCAAATTTCCAAGTTTGAATTTCTCTACTTCTATATTACATAGTAATACCTCCAAAAATAGTTATTCCTTTACATTCCCCATATGTCTACTTCATGTTTGGATCATTTTGGGAATGATATTTTATTTTTTGGGGTTGTTACAAGGCTTAGAAGTTTAGAAGCAAATCTTGAAATTTTTAGGGACCAGTTCAGGTCTGAAGTCACTTTGGGAGGCTTACATAATAGAAACCACCCAAAAATTCTATAAACTACCCCCCTCAAGGTATTCAAAACTGATTTTACAAACTTTTTTAACCCTTTAGGTGTTCCACATGACACCCCCCCCCCCCGGCGTTGTGACAGGATGCCCGCTGAATGATTGCGGGCATGCTGTCACAATTAACCCCCGCCGCTCCGCAATCTACTTTTAAACTTAGGACGTACCGGTACGTCCTGAGTCCTTAAGGACTCGGCAAACGTGGCGTACCGGTACATCCTAAGTCCCTAAGGGGTTAAGGACTGGTATAGGTGTGCTATCGATAGGTGTGATACACAGAGGGGTGCGATATACTTATAAAATACTTTTATAATGAGTCAAAAACACATAGATCTATATAGTGATCACTTGGAAGTCAGGGGCCTAGGGGCTAACTAGGGTCATTTTTATATAGGGTAAGGTTCCGGACGGGGTCGCTCTTATCAGGGCGGGTGGTCTGTGGTTAGTCTATCTGTTTTTTGCTTTCCCTCCGGGATTCATGGATGTGCACTGGAACCCCCCGGATTGTGGTAGGACATATGGTTTCTGATTTGGTGCCGTCGAGCACTTGTTATTGCCGACGACATCTATTCTTTTTGCTTAACTTTAATAATTTAATTTATTTTCATTTTGAGGGATATCTTTTCCATTCACACGTCCGCAAAATGGGTCCGCATCCGTTCCGCAATTTTGTGGAACCGGTGCAGACCCATTCATTTTTTCAATAGGGCCGGAATGTGCTGTCCTCATCTGCATTTGCGGATCCGCACTTCCGCAAAAAAATAGAACCTGTCCTATTCTTGTCCGCAATTGCAGACAAGATTAAGCATTTTCTATTATAGTGCCGGCGATGTGCGGACCCTGGGAACATGAACATAGCAGCCAATGAATGCCGTCAGCGGTGACATATCACCTGTGTGGCATGTCACAGGGTCACATGGGTAATACTTTGCTGCCATTCATTGGCTACAGCAGTTACATGCCCAGATATGAACACAGATTAGCCAGAACCCAGCAGCGGGGACCAGGTTAGTATGATCACTACCACGGGTCTGGCCACTATGTGGGGTCTGATATAACATGTTAAAGGTGGACAACCCCTTTAAAGACAATGAATTGCCTAATATGTCAAATACACTGCTCAAAAAAATAAAGGGAACACAAAAATAACACATCCTAGATCTGAATTAATTAAATATTCTTCTGAAATACTTTGTTCTTTACATAGTTGAATGTGCTGACAACAAAATCACACAAAAATAAAAAAATGGAAATCAAATTTTTTAACCCATGGAGGTCTGGATTTGGAGTCACACTCAAAATTAAAGTGGAAAAACACACTACAGGCTGATCCAACTTTGATGTAATGTCCTTAAAGCAAGTCAAAATGAGGCTCAGTAGTGTGTGTGGCCTCCACGTGCCTGTATGACCTCCCTACAACACCTGAGCATGCTCCTGATGAGATGGTGGGGTGTCTCCTGAGGGATCTCCTCCCAGACGTGGACTAAAGCATCTGCCAACTCCTAGACAGTCTGTGGTGCAACGTGACGTTGGTGGATAGAGCGAGACATGATGTCCCAGATGTGCTCAATTGGATTCAGGTCTGGGGAACGGGCGGGCCAGTCCATTGCATCAATGCCTTCGTCTTGCAGGAACTGCTGACACACTCCAGCCACATGAGGTCTAGCATTGTCTTGCATTAGGAGGAACCCAGGGCCAACCGCACCAGCATATGGTCTCACAAGGGGTCTGAGGATCTCATCTCGGTACCTAAAGGCGGTCAGGCTACCTTTGGCGAGCACATGGAGGGCTGTGCGGCCCTCCAAAGAAATGCCACCCCACACCATTACTGACCCAATGCCAAACCGGTCATGCTGGAGGATGTTGCAGGCAGCAGAACGTTCTCCACTGCGTCTCCAGACTCTGTCACATGTGCTCAGTGTGAACCTGCTTTCATCTGTGAAGAGCACAGAGCGCCAGTGGCGAATTTGCCAATCTTGGTGTTCTCTGGCAAATGGCAATTGTCCTGCACGGTGTTGGGCTGTAAGCACAACCCCCACCTGTGGACGTCGGGCCCTCATAGAGTCTGTTTCTGACCGTTTGAGCAGACACATGCACATTTGTGGCCTGCTGGAGGTCATTTGCAGGGCTCTGGCATTGCTCCTCCTGTTCCTCCTTGCACAAAGGAGGAGGTAGCGGTCCTGCTGCTGGGTTGTTGCCCTCCTACGGCCTCCTCCACGTCTCCTGATGTACTGGCCTGTCTCCTGGTAGCGCCTCCATGCTCTGGACACTACGCTGACAGACACAGCAAACCTTCTTGCCACAGCTCGCATTGATGTGCCATCCTGGATAAGCTGCACTACCTGAGCCACTTGAGTGGGTTGTAGACTCCGTCTCATGCTACCACTAGATTGAAAGCACCGCCAACATTCAAAAGTGACCAAAACATCAGCCAGGAAGCACAGGAACTGAGAAGTGGTCTGTGGTCACCACCTGCAGAACCACTCATTTATTGTGGGTGTCTTGCTAATTGCCTATAATTTCCACCTGTTGTCTATCCCATTTGCACAACAGCATGTGAAATTGATTGTCACTCAGTGTTGCTTCCTAAATGGACAGTTTGATTTCACAGAAGTGTGATTGACTTGGAGTTACATTGTGTTGTTTAAGTGTTCCCTTTATTTTTTTGAGCAGTGTATATATGAAAATGGTCCTTGTGTGATGTCTATGTATAACAAGATTTTATTTATCTGAAAAGCGCTTCTTACATTTTGAGCATGAAAACAGCTTCTCTCCTTTGTGACTTATCTGATATGTGAATTCTGTCATGCATAACAAGATTTGATTTCTGTGTAAAACATTTCCCACATTCTGAATATGAAAACGACTTTGCCCCGGTGTGAATTTTCTCATGTTTAAGTAGATCTGATTTTTGTCTAAAAGATTTCCCACATACTGAACATGAATATGCTTTCTCTCCCGTGTGAATTCTTTCATGTGTAACAAGATGTGATTTCTGTGTAAAACATTTACCACATTCTAAACATGAAAACGGCTTTGCCCCGGTGTGAATTTTCTCATGTTTAAGTAGATCTGATTTTTGTGTAAAAGATTTCCCACATTCTGAACATGAATATGACTTCTCTCCTGTGTGACTTTTCTCATGTCTAACAAGATGTGATTTCCGTGTAAAACATTTTCCACATTCTGAACATGGAAACGGCTTCTCTCCTGTGTGACTTTTCTCATGTCTAACAAGAGCTGATTTTTGTGTAAAACATTTCCCACATTCTGGGCATGAATATGGCTTCTCTCCTGTGTGACTTCTCTCATGTTTAACAAGATGTGATTTCTCTGTAAAGCATTTCCCACATTCTGAACATGAATAAGGCTTTTCTCCTGTGTGGTTTCTTTCATGTTTGACTAGTTGTGAATTATATGTAAAACATTTCCCACATTCTGAACATGAATATGGCTTCTCTCCTGTGTGAATTCTCTCATGTGTAACAAGATTTGATTTCTCTGTAAAGCATTTCCCACATTCTGAACATGAATAAGGCTTTTCTCCTGTGTGGTTTCTTTTATGTTTGACTAGTTGTGAATTATATGTAAAACATTTCCCACATTCTGAACATGAATATGGCTTCTCTCCTGTGTGAATTCCTCTGTGTGTAGAAAGACCTGAGCTTTTTGTGGACTCTTTATCACAATGAATCCTTTCACCTTCTTTCTGAGATGTACTTGTGGTTACAATCTGTGATTGATCAGAAGATGGTTCTTCATAATTAGGGGGATTATATGAAAGATTTGTACTGTGACATCCTGGATAAACATTAGGGGTAATGAGGTTTTGTTCTGTAAAGTTCTCCATGATATCTTCATCTTCTAGAGATAACATGAAGTTTTCCTCAGAATTGTTACTGGGGATTTCTGTTAAGATAAGAATTGAAAATTTATTTTATTTTTACAAACTACAGAGTAGACAAACTTATAACATTACCATTAGGCTGAAGGTTGATCGAGCAGGAAGAACTATAGGCCATTTACTTTGAATCCACTCCTGGCTTTGGCTAACAAAAATAAAAACTACACTTGTTATTTCAATCTTACAAAGATTCTATAACTTCCTGACAAAGTCCAGGATTCTGTTTTACACCAGGTCATGACTTTTATTACATACAGTAAATTATGACATGCTAAAACTCAAAAATGTGAAATGCCCGACCATGTCTGGCACCCAGTCCTGCTCTCTGCCACAATACTTTTTGCTCCCCAACACCAACTGGGCTTTTATACAAGTTCACAAGTGTGACGATACCACACCTCAAAGCCCCGCCTGACTGTACATTGGCATCATGCGGGCACGGGCACAGGTAGGCACGGGGAGTGAGAGAGGGTGGTCCATGCTACCTTCAGGAATGACACAACACTCGATCAAAACCCTGACAGCAAATCCTGCCCCAGTGCAAAAGAGCTCTGCCTGCCCGGTAGACTGCCACCAGTTTCCCATAATATATATGCCCGGTCCCACAGGTAGCATATAACGTTATGCCAAAAGACAGATGTGGGGATTCGTGGATTGAGATACAGAACAACGCAAGATTCATTTATATATTTAATTGTCTTAAGGGTGCACTAGACACAACACTATATACACACACAACACTATACACACACAGGTATATACAATGGCCAGATGTGCAAATACAGATGGTGGTATAATCAGTTAGCAAATGAAAGTCAGTTACCAAATATGTAGGTGGTTCTTGAAAACTATAGTTCCTTAGGTTTATTCTTGGATGGTTGTCACAGTCACATGGAGGTAGTGACGTGAGCAGGTTTTCCAAGGTTCCTCCAAACATGTTACACAACATGACCTCCTTCAGAGAAAAGACAATGGCCTGTGCCCTGCACGGGCACTTTAAACCTTAGTCAGTCATGCCCTTTTCTCCACCTGGGAGGATTCCACTTCCCCTAACTGGTCCTGGTAGTCAAAACTCCACAAAACCCATTATGGCTCATAGCTCCACACCAGAAGGTCATGAGGAGATGGTTCTGGTACCAACGGATCCACCTGGATTCTGGGTACAATTCGAAACCAAACATGGCACCATTATTTGGTTCCTACTAGGATTTCTCCGTATCTCCCCTTCTCTGCATCCCACACACAAGAGAAGACCCAGGGTCGCAAAGACGTGATTGGTGTATGTATGCAATGTATGGATAGTTCATAATTTCTTATGAATTGCCGGTTCCATGATGTCTACAGAATTTCTTTGTTGTTATTGACCTGCTGAGCTGCCCGTGTGGCAGAGTGGGGTGTGAAATGTGAACACGTGGCCCTGCTGTGACCTGTGGAGCCTGATTTCCTCTGCCCACTACTGGAGCAAATGGCAGCAATTAAATCATAACTCCACATATTTCTCACAAGGATCAATGATCTGTCACCATTCAACACAAACTGCATCTATTATTAAACAGCTATTAAACCTGATGACACTGGTGTACTCATTAGAAGAATTCATGTCATAATGCCCATTTTTATTTTTAGTGCACCTCCTCCCCTGATAAGAATCCCACACATGCTCAGTACAGGCTGCAGTCTCCCTGGCTCTTTAGTGAGAGAGCACCCATCTTCTAGGAGCATGGGAAATCACAGCTTCTAATTCCATCTACTGCTTTATTGTTCTGCAGCTTGTACCGAGCACGAGCAAGACAAATAAATGCAATAAATATTTCTACAAACCCATAGAATAAAATGAACACTTTCTTTTTACTGCAGAATAAACATGTGTGACTTTTCATCAGCAGCAGAGGAGGAGGTACATTGAAAGGTAAAGGAGCCTGTCAATTATATTATAGGTGGACACATAGGACTCATGAGAACGCTAATATTCTAGATGGACACAAATCACTGCAAAAAATGCACCAAAATGATACGCAACTGACAATACTAGCTAATTCCTCAAGCCAATGTTAAAAGCTGAGAACTTTGCCAATATCTTCCAGTCAGGAACATATCGGAGCACCTAATGCACCACGTCACAGTGTCTCAGCACGCATGGGGTCCTACCACTAACCTGCCAGTGGTGTGTGAACAGGGTCTGAACAGTGCTAGAAATTACTCACAGCCAGACTCTCACATGCCTCCACAGTGGTATCACCAATGACCTGTGAGGTAGAATAAAGCTGTGAGCCGCACCCACAACAGACCATGTGACACAGAAGCCACCAGGTGCAAAAGAATGTTACCAACAAAATGAAGTGGCACATTCCATACACATAAAGACAAAAAGTCACTGAAAAAAGTGGCCTAAATGGGTGAAAATGCTCCAAACCCAGACACTGTAGCGTGTCTATAACCGGGGGAGCTATTCCTCCGCATGTGGTCCGCAGATAACGACAATCCCCTAGATGGACTCATAAAATGGTTATTTTTATATCAGCCATTCTAGCAGTGTTTCAAAGTAAGTACACCGGCCTCCTCAGATGTAAGAGACCAATATAATGTAATCTGTATTGTGAAATCTAATTTTGTTATGGAGCACTTTTTACTTTACATTATAAGACCCACAACTTTTATATATTTTTTTGATATAGCTGTATCAGGGCTTGTTTTTTTTGTGCGAAGAGTTGTGTTTTTTTAATGGCACCATTTTGGGGTATATGTAATATATTGTTTAGGTTTTATTCATTTTTTTGAGGAAACTATGTGGTGATTTAAAATATGTTGTAATATTTATGATGTTTTAGTACTTTTACGCAAAAAATCTTATTTTATGCATCAAAAAGTAATTTTTATTTTATTTCAAAACTCCTAACTTTTTTGCTCGACATACCCGTATAAGGATTTATTTTTTTGCAAGAGGAGTTTTCATTTTTATTGGTACATATAATGATTTTGCAGTACAATTAATCTATTGACAAATTAAAAATTTTTTGGGGTGGGGGAAGGCAAATGATGGCAAATATGTCTTTTTTTAGCGCAATGCGTAGTTGAGTATGAATAAGTTATATTTATTCTATGGGTTGCTAGGATTGCACTGGAACCAAATATGTAGATTGTTCTATGGTTAACAATTTTAAAGAAAAACTATTTCCCCTGTCGTCTCCATGACAGCACATCTCAGACTGCCTTCTCCTGATAGGACAGGAAAAAACAAAGGTTTAAAACCCCACCCCTCCAGTGTTCTTTCCTGTCCTGTCAAAGGCAGGCAGATCAGTGAGGTGCGGGGGAGCTCCTCTGGGGTTTTACTCTGTCTAGGCCGAGGTCAGATCCGACGGGCAGCGGCATTCCCTCCTCATGTTGTGGCTTGGTCCCCGTCTCTGCAGGCGCTGTAGCCCTAATGAAATTCCCTCCAGTGGTGGCCCGGGGGGCTTAATGTGGAAAGGCAGCATGGGACCGGAGCAAGTCCTTGGTGATCACATCAGACTCAGGGGGTAGAACGTGCCCTTTCCAGGCTTCACAGCCTTAAAGCACATGGTCTTTTGTAATGGCGCTGGGACTATTACCTATAATCCAGCCAGCTTCCCTTCTGGACGGGCCATCTTTGGAGCTTCAGCACGAGTGTCCCAGCCACACAAGGCTCGGTATCAGAGCCCTCTACAGCTCAGACTGTTGTGACTAGCCTGACATCAGTACAATTTGTGTTTACATGTGATAGGGATGATACTTCTCTCCATTGTAAAGCAAAGACCCAGAAATGTGGAATTTCCCGCATTCCTTTGATTCCCAGAGACTTTCAGAAGTTCATGAAGGAGAACTGCACTCAAGTTCTCATCATACCATACTGACCCAGGAGGAGATAGTTCGGCCTAATGAACACTCAGCCTAGAAAAACCCATCACACTCCCCTTATCTCCAGGGTTGTTGACCCAGGGTCCAGTCCGCCACCAAACACTTACAAATTCTGCAGTTATCCGCCTGGAGTTTGAGAAATCCATCCTGTTACAAAATGTCATATCTGAGAGTGGTGCAGAAATTACTACCACCTCCAAAATGTACCTTAAATATGGAAAAATAATTGCTTCATGTTGTGGACAACAAAAGAATGAGGATTCTCCAAATATCCCCTTGGGATTAGATTTTTTTTTTTAGGATGTCCATAGATCTGAGCCTCCGTAGACCCTTATAGGAGACCCCCAGAAGACAAGTTCACGGAGAGCTGTATAGTGGGCCCTAGGTATAGTGGGCCCTAGGTTATAGACATCAGCCGGTCACCGCTCAGAGAGGGGGCATAAGGGGGGAAAGGTTCTCTCCATAGACCCTTATAGGAGACCCCCAGAAGACATGTTCCCGGAGAGCTGTATAGTGGGCACTAGATTATAGACATCAGCCGTCACCGCTCAGAGAGGGGCATAAGGGGGGAAAGGTTCCCTCCATAGACCCTTATAGGAGACCCCCAGAAGACATGTTCCCGGAGAGCTGTATAGTGGGCACTAGATTATAGACATCAGCCGTCACCGCTCAGAGAGGGGGCATAAGGGGGGAAAGGTTCTCTCCATAGACCCTTATAGGAGACCCCCAGAAGACATGTTCCCGGAGAGCTGTATAGTGGGCACTAGATTATAGACATCAGCCGTCACCGCTCAGAGAGGGGGCATAAGGGGGGGAAGGTTCCCTCCATAGACCCTTATAGGAGACCCCCAGAAGACATGTTCCCGGAGAGCTGTATAGTGGGCACTAGATTATAGACATCAGCCGTCACCGCTCAGAGAGGGGCATAAGGGGGGAAAGGTTCCCTCCATAGACCCTTATAGGAGACCCCCAGAAGACATGTTCCCGGAGAGCTGTATAGTGGGCACTAGATTATAGACATCAGCCGGTCACCGCTCAGAGAGGGGGCATAAGGGGGAAAGGTTCCCTCCATAGACCCTTATAGGAGACCCCCAGAAGACATGTTCCCGGAGAGCTGTATAGTGGGCACTAGGTTATAGACATCAGCCGGTCACCGCTCAGAGAGGGGGCATAAGGGGGGAAAGGTTCCCTCCATAGACCCTTATAGGAGACCCCCAGAAGACATGTTCCTGGAGAGCTGTATAGTGGGCCCTAGATTATAGACATCAGCCGTCACCGCTCAGAGAGGGGGCATAAGGGGGAAAGGTTCCCTCCATAGACCCTTATAGGAGACCCCCAGAAGACATGTTCCCGGAGAGCTGTATAGTGGGCACTAGATTATAGACATCAGCCGGTCACCGCTCAGAGAGGGGGCATAAGGGGGAAAGGTTCCCTCCATAGACCCTTATAGGAGACCCCCAGAAGACATGTTCCCGGAGAGCTGTATAGTGGGCACTAGATTATAGACATCAGCCGTCACCGCTCAGAGAGGGGGCATAAGGGGGGAAAGGTTCCTTCATAGACCCTTATAGGAGACCCCCAGAAGACATGTTCCCGGAGAGCTGTATAGTGGGCACTAGATTATAGACATCAGCCGTCACCACTCAGAGAGGGGGCATAAGGGGGGAAAGGTTCCCTCCATAGACCCTTATAGGAGACCCCCAGAAGACATGTCCCCGGAGAGCTGTATAGTGGGCACTAGATTATAGACATCAGCCTGTCACCGCTCAGAGAGGGGGCATAAGGGGGAAAGGTTCCCTCCATAGACCCTTATAGGAGACCCCCAGAAGACATGTTCCCGGAGAGCTGTATAGTGGGCACTAGATTATAGACATCCGCCGGTCACCGCTCAGAGAGGGGGCATAAGGGGGGAAAGGTTCCCTCCATAGACCCTTATAGGAGACCCCCAGAAGACATGTT
Source organism: Bufo bufo (assembly GCF_905171765.1). Taxonomy (NCBI): domain Eukaryota; kingdom Metazoa; phylum Chordata; class Amphibia; order Anura; family Bufonidae; genus Bufo; species Bufo bufo. The sequence continues at coordinate 15,390,545 of NC_053390.1, read as the reverse complement.
CCCGGAGAGCTGTATAGTGGGCACTAGATTCTAGACATCAGCCCGTCACCGCTCAGAGAGGGGGCATAAGGGGAAAAAGGTTCCTCCATAGACCCTTATAGGAGACCCCCAGAAGACATGTTCCCGGAGAGCTGTATAGTGGGCACTAGATTATAGACATCAGCCGGTCACCGCTCAGAGAGGGGGCATAAGGGGGCAAAGGTTCCCTCCATAGACCCTTATAGGAGACCCCCAGAAGACATGTTCCCGGAGAGCTGTATAGTGGGCACTAGATTATAGACATCAGCCGTCACCGCTCAGAGAGGGGGCATAAGGGGGGAAAGGTTCCCTCCATAGACCCTTATAGGAGACCCCCAGAAGACATGTTCCCGGAGAGCTGTATAGTGGGCACTAGATTATAGACATCAGCCGGTCACCGCTCAGAGAGGGGGCATAAGGGGGGAAAGGTTCCCTCCATAGACCCTTATAGGAGACCCCCAGAAGACATGTTCCTGGAGAGCTATATAGTGGGCACTAGATTATAGACATCTGACTGTTGATATCACAGCCTAAGGTTGTTCTATAGGAATATCCTGAAGACAACATGTCCCCCTGTGACTTGTGGACAGTTGTCAGGAGACCTTGTGTGTTGTCAGATGTCTCCTCAGTTCTTGCCCCCAGCCTCATATATGAAATATAGAAGTAAGATGAGGAGCTTTCTTCTCCGCTGTTATTATTGGGGGATTTATTCACTAATTTATTTGATTTTAAGGAAATCACCAAAATGTCTGGATTTATTGTAAGGTCTACTGACGAGCCCAAAACAATGCTTAACCCTTTCCTGCACAGAGGTACATGTAGGTCACTGATGTCATGTAATTCCTGCACAATGCCGTACATGTATCCACCATGATATCACAGACACAAAATCTGCGCCCACATAATCCCCAGTGGGTGTGTGGATGTGACTGACCGTCATGTCCTGCAGGAACAGCCGGGCTCAGAGAAGAATCTGATCAGAGATCACCGTCAGCTGGATAAGGAGAACACTTCATGATGTGATGGGGACATCTCCGATCAGAGAGCAGCAGCCGGTGATCAGATTCTCCTCCTGCCCTGAAGGCACCAAGGACAGAATCTGAAGTCACTTTCTCCATTCATGATTCCATACCTGTGGTGACATCTCCTGGAATGTCCTCCTCCACCTCACTCTTACACGGGGGATCGCCCATCATCCTCTCTTCTTCATCCTCCACTTTAATATCAGTCACATCTTCCCCCTGATTTGTCATCTGTAACAGTTCAGTACAATACAGCAGACAGGTGGGAAATCTAACAGATCCACAGAAGAGACCCCCACAATCTATGACCCCTCTATGACTGCAGGACCCCCCTATATAGATGTGTATAGGGCTCAGCTCCATCTACCTGAGGGTTCTCTGGGACCTTCTCCTCCGGACAGTCCTGGGAATACAGAGGACGGGGACATCTCTCTGGTGGATTTCTCCTCCTGGATCCATCTGTGGAGACACAAGCACACAGTGACTGAATACATGGCCTCCTGTAGATCTGTCTGTAGATCAGACAAAACTACTCCTCCCAGTCTCCTCTCCAACAGGCTCCGAGATGTCGGAGAAAGCTCTACATCTATATCCCCCTCCAGGTCACTTTCTCCTAAGGAGCTTTCTTGGTGAATTGGGGAAAAAGAAAAGTATCAGATGAGAGAGACTGCCGCCCTGCTGGACAAGAACAGGAACCTCTGAGATCACTGAAACCCCCATTTTCCTCTGTAGGAAGTTTCATTGGAAGGACAGTAACGCCCTTTTTAGGTTGATCCTGCTGACAGATCCAGTGTTATTGATGTATTTTATTAAGTATACACATTTGGTGGATACGAAATAAAACCCTTTAGGAGGAAATGGAGCTACTGCCCCAGAAGAAGCAGAAAACGAGGAGAAACTCAGGTTGGGAGTTTTTACGGACTCCATGCGACTTCCACACTGTAGATGTTCTGTAAAACGCTTTCCTGCACAATGAGGTACATGTAGGTCACTGGCGGCATGAAATTCCTGCACATGTAGTACATGTAGTTCATCATGATATCACAGACACAAAATCTGTGCCCTCATAGTCCCCAGTGGGTGTGTGGCTGTGACTGACCGTCATGTCCTGCAGGAACAGCCGGGATCAGAGAAGAATCTGATCAGAGATCACCGTCAGCTGGATAAGGAGAACACTTCATGATGTGATGGGGACATCTCCAATCAGAGAGCAGCGATCTAGACCTGAAATGGGACGTCTAATTTCACTTCCAGCACAGAATGGATCACTAGGTGCCATTCTTGTAGTCACACAATCCGTCTGGGCAGAGGTTGTCCTCTCTGCACCTCTTGCTGCCAAGTTCTCTCAGTTCCAGATTTCTGTCTAAGTTTGCAACAAGTGGTGATACCTTGGACGTTGATGAACAGGAGGCGTCGCACAATCATCCCACACAACTTCATCCAATTTCTAAGGCTGGATAAAAAAACGTTGCTTTTAATCTGCCTTTTACATCACTCCCCGATGCCACTGATTGGAGCTAGGTGCTGAAAATTTGATCAAATACAGATCTTAACACCTTCTACTTGCTCTATTTTACATAACCATATGGATTGTCTACTTTGGTGTTGTCATTTCAGTATTAAGGAGTATATGTGCGGAGGGCTTCCTAATACCTATATCTGACAGAAGCTCCGACGTCAGGCTCTACACAGTCACACAGGGGCGGACATTGCCCAGAAGCTCCATGTATATTCTACAATGTATACGCTGCGGAACACGGATTTCACAGGACGCCTCTGATAGAGCAGTGTAGTCTACTATACCGGCCCGATGGAGGCCAGAAGGACACGCTCCCATCATGTGACTGGAGCCCTATGGATATGATATAAAGCACACGTAGCCTCTAATGTAATGTGAGAAGAAACTGTGGAGCTCCTCCATTACATGTCACTGCACACACGTGTACACACTGCACATGACGGGTCTTACCTTGTGATATAAGAGGCTGGTGTCCTCCATTACATGTCACTGCACACACGTGTATACACTGCACATGACGGCTCTTACCTTGTGATATAAGAGGCTGGTGCTCCTCCATTACATGTCACTGCACACACGTGTATACACTGCACATGACGGTTCTTACCTTGTGATATAAGAGGCTGGAGCTCCTCCATTACATGTCACTGCACACACGTGTATACACTGCACATGACGGCTCTTACCTTGTGATATAAGAGGCTGGTGCTCCTCCATTACATGTCACTGCACACACGTGTATACACTGCACATGACGGTTCTTACCTTGTGATATAAGAGGCTGGAGCTCCTCCATTACATGTCACTGCACACACGTGTATACACTGCACATGGCGGCTCTTACCTTGTGATATAAGAGGCTGGTGCTCCACCATTACATGTCACTGCACACACGTGTATACACTGCACATGACGGCTCTTACCCTGTGATATAAGAGGCTGGTGCTCCTCCATTACATGTCACTGCACACACGTGTATACACTGCACATGACGGCTCTTACCCTGTGATATAAGAGGCTGGTGCTCCACCATTACATGTCACTGCACACACGTGTATACACTGCACATGACGGGTCTTACCCTGTGATATAAGAGGCTGGTGCTCCACCATTACATGTCACTGCACACACGTGTATACACTGCACATGACGGCTCTTACCCTGTGATATAAGAGGCTGGTGCTCCTCCATTACATGTCACTGCACACACGTGTATACACTGCACATGACGGCTCTTACCCTGTGATATAAGAGGCTGGTGCTCCACCATTACATGTCACTGCACACACGTGTATACACTGCACATGACGGCTCTTACCCTGTGATATAAGAGGCTGGTGCTCCTCCATTACATGTCACTGCACACACGTGTATACACTGCACATGACGGCTCTTACCCTGTGATATAAGAGGCTGGTGCTCCTCCATTACATGTCACTGCACACACGTGTATACACTGCACATGACGGCTCTTACCTTCTGATATAAGAGGCTGGTGCTCCTCCATTACATGTCACTGCACACACGTGTACACACTGCACATGACGGCTCTTACCTTCTGATATAAGAGGCTGGTGCTCCTCCATTACATGTCACTGCACACACGTGTATACACTGCACATGACGGCTCTTACCTTGTGATATAAGAGGCTGGTGTCCTCCATTACATATCACTGCACACACGTGTATACACTGCACATGACGGCTCTTACCTTGTGATATAAGAGGCCGGTGCTCCTCCATTACATGTCACTGCACACACGTGTATACACTGCACATGACGGCTCTTACCTTGTGATATAAGAGGCCGGTGCTCCTCCATTACATGTCACTGCACACACGTGTATACACTGCACATGACGGCTCTTACCCTGTGATATAAGAGGCTGGTGCTCCTCCATTACATGTCACTGCACACACGTGTATACACTGCACATGACGGCTCTTACCTTGTGATATAAGAGGCTGGTGCTCCTCCATTACATGTTACTGCACACACGTGTATACACTGCACATGACGGCTCTTACCCTGTGATATAAGAGGCTGGTGCTCCTCCATTACATGTCACTGCACACACGTGTACACACTGCACCTGACGGCTCTTACCTTGTGATATAAGAGGCTGGTGCTCCTCCATTACATGTTACTGCACACACGTGTATACACTGCACATGACGGCTCTTACCTTGTGATATAAGAGGCTGGTGCTCCTCCATTACATGTCACTGCACACACGTGTATACACTGCACATGACGGCTCTTACCTTGTGATATAAGAGGCTGGTGCTCCTCCATTACATGTCACTGCACACACGTGTATACACTGCACATGACGGCTCTTACCCTGTGATATAAGAGGCTGGTGCTCCTCCATCATGGCCTCCTTGTACAGGTCCTTGTGTCCTTCTATATACTCCCACTCCTCCATGGAGAAATAGACAGTGACGTCCTGACACCTTATAGGAACCTGACAACACAATGACACCGTCATCACCCAGACCCCTCCAGTGCTGTTACTGGAGAATTTCCCAGCATTCCCAGCAGTGTCACCTCTCCAGTCAGTAGCTCCATCATCTTGTGGGTGAGTTCTAGGATCTTCTGCTCATGTATCAGGGGGTGAGGGGGAGGCTCTGTGATGGGGGGAGGGGTCCTGCTCCGCCCTCCTGACTCCTGGAGATGGATGATGGGAGTCACACAGTCCCCCGATGTCTTCTTCACTATTGTGTACTCCTGTGGATGGAGAGAGACACTTAGGGAATAAACCCTTCAGGGGCCATGTGCTCTCCTCCGGCCCTCTCCTCCTGGTACAACGTGCCTACTTACCTCCTCATGGCTCCTACAACATGACTATTGGTCACTGGTCACATGATACATCACTCACCATATTGGGGGCTAATCTTCAGGTTCTCCATCACTTGGAAGGTCTGGAGGCCGTTCTCCAGGACCCTGGACTCTTCCTATCACTTCCTATGATGGATTCTCCTTCCCGATGTCTGACTTGTTACAGAATACAATAAAGAGGAGAGAAATCTAGAAAAGTTTACCTCTCCGCTCAGCAGGGAGATGATCTCCAAGGTGAGGTCTAATATTCTTCTGCTGATCTCCTTCCTGTCCATCCTTGGTGGTCATTCAGGAGTAGAGGAGAGAACTGGAGGAGCTGGAGGCTTCTAGTACTGCAGGCGCCTTTATGAGAAGAGGAGAGGAAATCATCCAGGGGACAAGACCAGATGTCACCTCCAGAACCGCACTTCCTGAGCCTGGAGGGGCCCCGCTTCTCAGAGCCCCTACCAAATGGATTCCAGGGGCCCCAACATGGAGATCTCTGGAGGCTCCACAGGAGATAAATGTCTGATAGATGCAGGTCCCACCTCTGGGCTGTGCTCAGCTGTGTCCAGAACTCCTAGAGAAGAGACTGGAGAGAGCTGAGCTCAGGCCGGGCCCCCGCTCCATTCATTCTCCTCCTGGAGGCAGGGGCCCCTCAGCAGGACAGTCAGGGGCCAGAGAATGATGACAACCCCCACTATCCCCACTACTCCTCCCCCATCATACTAAGCTGAGGAGCAGAGAAGGATTCCTTGTGTGTAATGGAGGAGAATCTCCAGAGGTGACATGTCTGAGCTCTCCACCACACTGTCTCCTCACAGCTCATCTTACCTGCAGGCTGGAGGAATGGCTGATACCAGAGAGAACAAGAGCCCTGACTACCGACCAGGACCTGCCCAGTATCTGCTGCACTGCCAGAGCTGAAGGACCTGCGGTGACGTCACCGTCATGTGATCAGTGCAGGGGGCGGGGCTCAGCAGTGGAGAGAAGAGGCGGTGGTGAAGGACCTGGGGTGACGTCACTGTCATGTGATCAGTGCAGGGGGTGGGTCTCAGCAGTGGAGATGAGAAGAGGTGGTGAAGGACCTGTGATGATGTCACTGTCATGTGATCAGTGGAGGGGGCGGGGCTCAGCAGTGGAGAAGAAAAGAGGTGGTGAAGGACCTGCTGGGGTGATGTCACTGTCATGTGATCAGTATATGATGGGGCAGAGCTCAGCAATGGAGAGGATGAGGTTCAAAAGAACCTGTGATGATGTCTTGTGGTGATCAGTGCAGTGAGAGGGGTTTTGAATGGAGGAGAAGAAGGTGGAAAACTTACAAATTCATAATTCAGTCATTCTTCTTTTTTTACAGAGTCAAAGAAATCCTGGCAGTTATAGTTCTTTTTAAAACTCTACAATAACCCCCTGGACATGCTGAGAGTTGTAATTATTTCTGATATTGTATGATAACATGATGGGAGTTGTAGTTCTCTAATACTCTATATTACTTGCTTAGAGATTATGTGAGTTGTAGTTTTCTATTTTAAAATAGTATAATAACAGCCTGCACATGCTGGGAGCTGTAGTTCTCTCCCCTGATATCATTGAATAACGGCCTGTAGATTTCTCCTATAATAACAGCTTGGGCATGCAGGGAGTTATAGTTCTCTCCTCTAGTATCCTGTAATAACAGGCTTGGCATGCTGGGACTTGTGGTGGATTCAGTAGTCCATAGGTCCAGCATCTTGGGGACAACTTGTGCCTCTAGTAGAGAACAGCTCCTTGTCTGTGTTATCAGTGTAACATCATCTATTATAGCTTTGATACCAGAGAAGGAAGAAAAGTGTCAGAGTACAAAGACCCCATCATCAGGAGAAAAGACCCCAATGTGGAGGAGAGAAAACATGTCAGAATAAGGACGCCGGAAGTGTGGGGAACATGGGAGAGAGGAGGCACAAGACATGTCAGAATAAGGACATAAGAAGTGTGGGAAACATGGAAGAGAGGAGACACAAGACATGTCAGAATAAGGACAGCAGAAGTGTGGGGAACATGGAAGAGAGGAGACACAAGACATGTCAGAATAAGGACCCCGGAAGTGTGGGGAACATGGAAGAGAGGAGACACAAGACATGTCAGAATAAGGACATCATAAGTGTGGGAAACATGGAAGAGAGGAGGCACAAGACATGTCAGAATAAGGAGAGCAGAAGTGTGGGGAACATGGAAGAGAGGAGACACACGACATGTCAGAATAAGGACAGCAGAAGTGTGGTGAACATGGAAGAGAGGAGACACAAGACATGTCAGAATAAGGAGAGCAGAAGTGTGGGAAACATGGAAGAGAGGAGGCACAAGACATGTCAGAATAAGGACAGCAGAAGTGTGGGGAACATGAAAGAGAGGAGGCACAAGACATGTCAGAATAAGGACAGCAGAAGTGTGGGGAACATGAAAGAGAGGAGACACAAGACATGTCAGAATAAGGATATCAGAAGTGTGGGAAACATGGAAGAGAGGAGGCACAAGACATGTCAGAATAAGGACATCAGAAGTGTGGGGAACATGGAAGAGAGGAGACACAAGACATGTCAGAATAAGGACAGCAGAAGTGTGGGGCACATGGAAGAGAGGAGGCACAAGACATGTCAGAATAAGGAGAGCAGAAGTGTGGGAAACATGGAAGAGAGGAGACACAAGATATGTCAGAATAAGGAGAGCAGAAGTGTGGGAAACATGGAAGAGAGGAGACACAAGATATGTCAGAATAAGGACATCAGAAGTGTGGGGAACATGGAAGAGAGGAGGTACAAGACATGTCAGAATAAGGACAGCAGAAGTGTGGGAAACATGGAAGAGAGGAGACACAAGACATGTCAGAATAAGGATATCAGAAGTGTGGGAAACATGGAAGAGAGGAGGCACAAGACATGTCAGAATAAGGACAGCAGAAGTGTGGGAAACATGGAAGAGAGGAGACACAAGACATGTCAGATTAAGGACAGCAGAAGTGTGGGGAACATGGAAGAGAGGAGACACAAGATATGTCAGAATAAGGACAGCAGAAGTGTGGGGAACATGGAAGAGAGGAGGCACAAGACATGTCAGAATAAGGACAGCAGAAGTGTGGGGCACATGGAAGAGAGGAGGCACAAGACATGTCAGAATAAGGAGAGCAGAAGTGTGGGAAACATGGAAGAGAGGAGACACAAGACATGTCAGAATAGGAACAGCAGAAGTGTGGGGAACATGGAAGAGAGGAGACACAAGACATGTCAGAATAAGGACAGCAGAAGTGTGGGGAACATGGAAGAGAGGAGGCATAAGACATGTCAGAATAAGGAAAGCAGAAGTGTGGGGAACATGGAAGAGAGGAGGCACAAGACATGTCAGAATAAGGACAGCAGAAGTGTGGGGAACATGGAAGAGAGGAGACACACGACATGTCAGAATAAGGACATCAGAAGTGTGGGGAACATGGAAGAGAGGAGACACAAGACATGTCAGAATAAGGACAGCAGAAGTGTGGGGAACATGGAAGAGAGGAGACACAAGACATGTCAGAATAAGGACATCAGAAGTGTGGGGAACATGGAAGAGAGGAGACACAAGACATGTCAGAATAAGGACAGCAGAAGTGTGGGGAACATGGAAGAGAGGAGGCACAAGACATGTCAGAATAAGGACATCAGAAGTGTGGGAAACATGGAGGAGAGGATACACCAGACATGTCAGAATAAGGACGCCGGAAGTGTGGGGAACATGGAAGAGAGGAGGCACAAGATATGTCAGAATAAGGACAGCAGAAGTGTGGGAAACATGGAAGAGAGGAGACACAAGACATGTCAGAATAAGGACAGCAGAAGTGTGGTGAACATAGAAGAGAGGAGACACAAGACATGTCAGAATAAGGATATCAGAAGTGTGGGAAACATGGAAGAGAAGAGACACAAGACATGTCAGAATAAGGACAGCAGAAGTGTGGGAAACATGGAAGAGAGAAGGCACAAGACATGTCAGAATAAGGACAGCAGAAGTGTGGGGAACATGGAAGAGAGGAGACACAAGACATGTCAGAATAAGGACATCAGAAGTGTGGGGAACATGGAAGAGAGGAGACACAAGACATGTCAGAATAAGGACGCCGGAAGTGTGGGGAACATGGAAGAGAGGAGGCACAAGACATGTCAGAATAAGGACAGCAGAAGTGTGGGAAACATGGAAGAGAGGAGACCCAAGACACGTCAGAATAAGGACAGCAGAAGTGTGGGGAACATGGAAGAGAGGAGGCACAAGACATGTCAGAATAAGGAGAGCAGAAGTGTGGGGAACATGGAAGAGAGGAGACACAAGACATGTCAGATTAAGGACAGCAGAAGTGTGGGGAACATGGAAGAAAGGAGACACAAGACATGTCAGATTAAGGACAGCAGAAGTGTGGGAAACATGGAAGAGAGTAGGCACAAGACATGTCAGAATAAGGACAGCAGAAGTGTGGGGAACATGGAAGAGAGGAGACACAAGACATGTCAGATTAAGGACAGCAGAAGTGTGGGGAACATGGAAGAGAGGAGACATATGACATGTCAGAATAAGGACAGCAGAAGTGTGGGGAACATGGAAGAGAGGAGACACAAGACATGTCAGATTAAGGACAGCAGAAGTGTGGGGAACATGGAAGAGAGTAGGCACAAGACATGTCAGAATAAGGACAGCAGAAGTGTGGGGAACATGGAAGAGAGGAGACACAAGACATGTCAGATTAAGGACAGCAGAAGTGTGGGGAACATGGAAGAGAGGAGACATATGACATGTCAGAATAAGGTGCGGCAATGAGAAAAAAGAAACGTGGCACTCACCAGGGTCAAGCAAATCTTCAAGCAGCTTTATTGCTTACATAGTGGTACGGAGGCACAGGCTAGGGAGCGGGATGGCCAGGAGGTGTGAACCGGCGGGGACGGCCGTTTCGCGCGTATCTCGCGCTTCCTCGGACCGCTTGTGACGCACAGGCGCACCTCCGTGCATTTAAGAGCAAGCCGCGGGTCATCACCATGGTGACCATCGACGCTCCACAGGTAGCGGATACAAAAAGGAAAGAGAGACATTATAACAACATACAAATGAGCACTGAGACAAATCATAGCAAAAAAAGTAGCTAACCGGGAGGCAACAAATTCACAAAAAGCAAACATCTTAGCAAGGGGGAGGTGTGGAAATAGAGCAGTACGGAAATAATACAATATAATATTTAAAACACAGTCAGTATCAAATACAATAGAGCCCATTACTAAACTAGCAAAACGCTATGCTGATGGATGAGACTTCCCATCGCTGCAAGGATCCCTGGTGGAACCTCCCCAGAGACGGGATAGGTCACCCCGAATCCAAGACCAACAAGGGGAGGGGAAAAGAAAATAAGGATGCTAAGCAAGAGCCGCCATGGCAGGTAAAACCGCACACAGATGTTAAAGCCGTAACAAACCTAATGGTGTCCTATGCTGACAAAGCAACAAGTTTTAAAGGAACACGGCCATATCATTTTTGTCGTTCAAACCATGTAAGCCCATGGCGCCCGTCCTGATGATCCATCGAGCCTCCCGCTGCAGCAACAGGCGGTGGCGGTCCCCACCCCGAGAGATGGGCCCTACAGCCTCGATGCCAGCAAAAGTGAGGCTGGACGGATCACCATTGTGGGCAGCACGGACATGGTCAATCAGACGGGGCGAGCCACGGCCTGTCCTAATGGAACCCAAATGCTCCCGCTCTCTCTCAAACAAAGGCCTAATTGTTTTACCGATATAGAACATCCTACAAGTGCATGATATAACATAGACTACATGAGTAGTGCGACAGGTAATAAAATCTTTTACTTTGTGGGTTACACCACCTAGGGACAGTATCTTCCCCTGTGAATTGTGGGAACAGAAAGAGCATGTTCCACATTTGTAGTTGCCCTGGGGTCTTCTACTCTGCAGCCAGGTAGTCTGTTTGGCACATCTCAAAACACTATGAACCAACCTGTCTTTCAAGGTGTGACATTTCTTAAACGTGATCAAGGGTCTCCTTGAAACAATGTCCCCCAAAGAAGGTTCCCCTTTCAAGAGGTCCCAGTTGTTAGACACTGCCCGTCTAACAATGTCTGCAGCTGGACTAAATTTGAAAATAAACGTAAACCTATCCTGGTTACTGTCGCGATTCTTGTCACTGAGGAGACTAGATCGTGGATGGAGAGACGCACGATGCAAAGCATCGATCACGTCTCTCCTCGGGTACCCCCTTTGAAGCAGTCTATCTTTGAGTTGGTAGGCCTGCCTAAAGTAATCTTGATCAGTGCTGTTGATCCTGCCTCGGCGTATAAATTGCCCAAAAGGGACAGCATTTTTTACTGCTGGGGGATGAAAGCTGGTCTGGTGGAGCAACGAGTTGGTTGCCGTAGGTTTACGGAAACCTGTAGTGTGCAGCGCACCCTCAAAAGCGGTGACCTTCACATCCAGGAAATCTAGTGTGTTGCCACCAAAGTTGAGGGTGAACTTCATGTTCATTTTATTGCTGTCATTTAAATGCTGCACAAACTGCCTACACAACTCCTCGCTGCCCGACCAGATCAGGAACACGTCATCCACATAACGCAGGTAAAGATGGATATACCTAAGAAAGGGGTTTTCCACAGAAAAGACATATGTCTCTTCAAATACCGCCAGATACAGGTTAGCGAAGGTGCACGACACATGTGTGCCCATCGCTGTACCTAGTATCTGGCGGCACCACTGACGATCAAACTGAAAGACATTGTCGGTGAGTATCAGATCCAATGATTCCTGTATAAACTGGGAAAACACAGGACTTTTATCAGAGCGACTCAAGACTAATGCTATGGCCTTTAAACCCAAGTCATGGGGAATCCTTGTGTAGAGGCTCTCCACGTCCAAGGACACAAGGTGGAATTCCTCCCGCCACTCAAGGTTATTGAGGGCGCGGAGGAAGTCCCCGGTGTCCTTGAGATACGTGGGAGTGCCCCTAAGCAAAGGCCTCAGCAGCCAATCAGTGTACCTAGAAATAGTTTCAGTCGCTGACCCCATTCCGGCGACAATGGGTCGCCCCGGGGGATGGGACAGCGACTTGTGTATTTTAGGGACGAAATACCAAGCCGGGTTCTTGGGGAACTTGGGGGTCAACCTCTCTAGAATATTCTTGGGCAGGAATTGTATGTCAATATATTTAGCAAGAAGTGACTGAACCCTGGCCAATATCAACGGGACAGGGTTGTCACTAAGCTTCTCATATACACTCCTGTCTTCCAATTGTCTGGAGGCTTCCTCCATATAGTAGGCTTTGGTCATCAGGACCACGTTGCCCCCCTTGTCGGCGGGTTTAATGACAACGTCATCTAGACCGTCAAGCCATTGTAAAGTAACCCGTTCCTCACGAGTAATGTTAGGGGGTGCCACTGGGTAAATCAGTGCACGTACATCTCTAGGTACTCTCTTGTGGAAGAGGTCAATGGCAAAGCCCGCCGGCATGGGGGGAAGAAACGTGGACCTGATGCCGCCCGAAAATAAAGACTGAGAATCGGGTACAGTGATGTTATCGCTATGAATATCTGCAAGAAACTGAATACATTGGATCTCCTCAGTATCGAAGCGATGCTGCAGTTGGAAATCAGTACATGTCATACATGCTGGGATCTCACCAGGAAATATATCCACCATTTTATGTTAAATGACAAGATTGAACAGTTGAACCACCATCTTATGCATACCGCCATTTTGTGATATCTTTTCAACACGTGTTATGTACATGGACTATGTGCTGCGGAGGTGGCAGTGCTATATATGAAGAAAAGTTGAAGTTAATAAAGAAGTTATTTGAAGCATTTGGTGTGCTCTATAAACCAACTGTTTCCATAGAACGGCGCTAGAGGAATTACAGAGTAATAGACAGTCTGGTTAGACTAAAATCAATGAAAAATCCCAGCAGTCGTGTCTTGAATATTCGTGATGTTTTATTGCATCAAATCAAAGATGTCCTCAATCCAGGACGCGTTTCGGCAAGCATGCCTTTATCAACAGATACAGGTATACTAAAATAACCAGGTATATATAATAGGATAACTCTTCCCCTTATGACGTCATGACCACCTCCCATCCACTCAACAGGTGGTGGGAGGGGTGAGCAAACGAACAAAGTATCAATCCATGTATCAGAAGCTGACAGACAAAGTACATGTCTCAAACTATGTTTCAAAGTACATCAGAAATATATATATATACAGTACAGACCAAAAGTTTGGACACACCTCATTCAAAGAGTTTTCATGACTATGAAGGCATCAAAACTATGAATTAACACATGTGGAATTATATACATAACAAACAAGTGTGAAACAACTGAAAATATGTCATATTCTAGGTTCTTCAAAGTAGCCACCTTTTGCTTTGATTACTGCTTTGCACACTATTGGCATTCTCTTGATGAGCTTCAAGAGGTAGTCCCCTGAAATGGTCTTCCAACAGTCTTGAAGGAGTTCCCAGAGATGCTTAGCACTTGTTGGCCCTTTTGCCTGCACTCTGCGGTCCAGCTCACCCCAAACCATCTCGATTGGGTTCAGGTCCGGTGACTGTGGAGGCCAGGTCATCTGGCGCAGCACCCCATCACTCTCCTTCATGGTCAAATAGCCCTTACTTTCAAAGTTTTCCCAATTTTTCGTCTGAACGAGCTGATCTTCATTTCTTAAAGTAATGATGGCCACTCGTTTTTCTTTACTTAGCTGCTTTTTTCTTGCCATAATACAAATTTTAACAGTCTATTCAGTAGGACTATCAGCTGTGTATCCACCTGACTTCTCCTCAACGCAACTGATGGTCCCAACCCCATTTATAAGGCAAGAAATCCAACTTATTAAACCTGACAGGGCACACCTGTGAAGTGAAAACCATTTCAGGGGACTACCTCTTTGAAGCTCATCAAGAGAATGCCAAGAGTGTGCAAAGCAGTAATCAAAGCAAAAGGTGGCTACTTTGAAGAACCTAGAATATGACATATTTTCAGTTGTTTCACACTTGTTTGTTATGTATATAATCCCACATGTGTTAATTCATAGTTTTGATGCCTTCAGTGTGAACCTACAATTTTCATTTTCATGAAAATAAAGAAAACTCTTTGAATGAGAAGGTGTGTCCAAACTTTTGGTCTGTACTGTACATCATATGAGTTACATGCCATAACATTGGCGGAATACCATAAGGTGAAGAGTATCCCGAGGGGCCTCAGAGTGCATTTGCGTCCAACATTTTTTCCTGAGGATATCGAATACTGTAAAGATTTTGAACGGATCATTAACAAATGTTCCTATGATCTTATGTTGCTGACTATTAATCGCATACAGATCGCAGTGGGAGAAATACAAGCGCAAATCTCTGCCACTGAACAACAACTTAGAGATTCCATAACACCCGAAGAATTTCAGCAACTGAAGGATTCAGTGGACTCATATATTGCAACATATAAGAAGGAGACGGAAGACAGAAAAAGATCAAAGTTCCTACGCGATAGCGAGGACTACCATTTAAATAAAGTGTATAAATGGCAAGACACGTCATCCCGCCAGAAGTCGGGCTACAGGAGACAAACAAAACCGGGGTCGTATACCTCCAGTTCGGGAAACGAATCCGCAGGACCACAGGAGACTCGCTCTTTTTCTCGGAGGGGCGATCGGCGTCCGCGTGGAGGAGGAAGCGCGCAGGCCGCAAGCATCGCAGACACTGGCGAAGGGATGGGACTGAGTCAAGCGATCCAGACGCGCTCTCAGGTAAGAGCACGTCTCTTGTGATTAACTCGTCTTCCAGGAGTCTTAATGTTGATCAAATGAAAGCTTTACAAAAAGGACTTTCCTTTAGTCCATCTACTCCATTTGATTCCTTTCAGTTTGATATTGACCTTAATCATTTCTTCTGTAAATTGAGACTTAAGGCCCATTTTGTGGAATCTGATGAAAAACCGCACCGTGTGCATGGGGATGAGGGGGGACATTCTGGCCTACGCATGGTTGATCCAGGTTTGAAGACTAAGAGTCACTTTATGCCCCCAAAGGTTTACCATCCTATAGAGACTTACGTTCATTTAGTCAGCAAGGATATACAGAGTCAGATGGATTCTATAAAGAGGGGTGAATTACGTTTTTCATATAACGTGACATTACAAGAGAAAATGGCCATTCGATCATTAATGGAAGATAAAGATCTTATCCTAAAGCCTGCGGATAAAGGCGGCGCGATTGTCTTGATGGATAGAGGAAAATATGTCGCAGAAGTAATGCGTCAACTTTCTGATGCAAATACCTATGAAAAATTATCAAGTGATCCAGTTTTTCGAATCAAAGAGAAAATTGTGCAAACAGTAAACCATTTCTTATCCTTGGGGGCTATTGATGGGAAATTACATACCTTTTTGGTTAATCATACACCTATTACCCCGGTCTTCTATATTCTGCCCAAGGTGCACAAGACCTTAGTGGACCCTCCGGGGCGACCCATTGTGGCCTCTGTAGGGTCAATACTATCACCCCTGGCAATTGTATTGGAAAAGGCATTGACTCCTTTAATTAAGGACACTAAATCCTTTTTGTCAGACACACAACATTTTCTCAATACAATTGCCAGTCTAAAATCCGTTCCCCCTGATAGTCTCTTGGTAACCATTGATGTGGTTAGTTTATATACCTCTATTGACCATGTAACAGGTATTGAAGCGGTTAGATCACTGTTAGGTAGAAGTAAGTACATTAAGGAAGAACAGGAATTTTTTCTACACCTTTTAAAACTTGTGTTATATGAAAATTACTTCATGTTTGAGGATGACTTCTACCTGCAGCGGCGTGGGACCGCGATGGGGTCGAATTTGGCCCCACCCTATGCAAATGCATATATGTCAGATTTTGAGGACTTGCATGTATATAATACCAGTTGGTACCAAAATAATGTCCTCGTTTGGAAAAGATTTATTGATGACATTTTTTGCATATGGGCGGGGCCACATGAGACCCTATTGTCCTTCCTTGATTACTTGAACCATGCACATGAAGGGTTACAATTTACACTAGTCTGTGACAATCATAAAATGAGCTTTCTTGATACCATAGTGAATAAGGACCAATGTGGTATTCTATCTACTGATCTTTTTAGAAAGGATACTGATAGGAACAGTATTCTTCATTTTTCAAGCGCTCATCCACCAGCACTTAAGAGGACTATTCCCAAATCCCAATATCAGCGTGTGCAGAGAATTGTGTCCGATCCAGATATGCAATTTACCAGGATTAACGAGATGACTAATAGATTTGAACAAAGGGGTTACCCTCTTTCGATTTTGAGTAAAACAAGAAGGGAACTTGATAATCCTGATAAATTAGGGACAATTAAATCGCCTAGAGTGGCACTTGTGCACAAGTTTCATCCCTACAACCAGAAACTGGATAATATCATACGTAGACATTGGCATCTGTTGGAGAAGGCATATCCCATGATTAAAGGGTTTAAGAATCCTCCTTTGATATGTAACAAAAGGAATTCCAGTTATAGGGACAAACTTGTGCACTCTGACATTGGGAGTACAAAAAAGACATTAAAACAAATGGTGTTAGCTACTCAACGTAAGGGCACGTTCCCATGTTTGCACTGTTCTCAATGTTCCCATATAATTAGAGGTTCTACATTTTATCACCCACATAGTGGGCGACCTTTTTCAATTGAAGGCTTTTTTACGTGCGAATCCACTAATGTGATCTATTTGATAAAATGTCCCTGTGGTCTATTATATATTGGAGAGACCACACTAATGATTAGGGATCGCATTGGGAAACATAAATCTACTATTAGAACAAAGAATTTGATGTTACCTATTCCATTCCATTTTGATCAGTGCAAACATGGGATAGCCCAACTGAGGTTCCAGGTATTGGAACAGGTTAAAAGACCTAGGAGAGGAGGGGACATGAAGAAACTGTTATTACGTAGAGAGGCCTATTGGATTCATATGTTGGATACTTTGCATCCGAGGGGCCTTAACAGGGATTATGAGATTATGCATATTTGACATGTGATTTATCTATATTTTTATTATTTTTCAGACATCAATTATCCATTGAGGGATCACATACACCTGAAAATATGGTCTGTTATATATATATTTCTGATGTACTTTGAAACATAGTTTGAGACATGTACTTTGTCTGTCAGCTTCTGATACATGGATTGATACTTTGTTCGTTTGCTCACCCCTCCCACCACCTGTTGAGTGGATGGGAGGTGGTCATGACGTCATAAGGGGAGGAGTTATCCTATTATATATACCTGGTTATTTCAGTATACCTGTATCTGTTGATAAAGGCATGCTTGCCGAAACGCGTCCTGGATTGAGGACATCTTTGATTTGATGCAATAAAACATTCACGAATATTCAAGACACGACTGCTGGGATTTTTCCTTGATTTTAGTCTAACCAGACTGTCTATTACTCTGTAATTCCTCTAGCGCCATTTTATGGAAACAGTAGGTTTAAATAGCACACCAAATGCTCCAAATAACTTCTTTATTAACTTTAACTTTTCTTCATATATAGCACTGCCGCCTCTGCAGCAGATAGTCCAGTATGATCTGGTATGGTTGTATGCAATTTGGATTGCAATATGGAATCTGAATGGTTGCAATGGTATGCTTGCAATTGTAGCTTGCAATATGAAACTGCAGATCCTGGACAGCAAACACACATTTCTCCAACTTAGCATACAATTTATTCTCCCGAAGGATCGATAATACTTGTCTTAAATGATCCTGATGAGTCTCCATATGGGGTGAGTAAATTAGTATGTCATCGAGGTAAATAACAACAAACCTCCCCACCAAATTATGAAAAATGTCATTGATAAAGTGCTGAAAGACTGCCGGGGCATTAGTCAAACCAAAGGACATGACCAGGCTCTCGAAGTTGCCCTCAGGGGTATTGAAGGCCGTCTTCCATTCATCCCCTTCCTTGATTCTTATCAGATTATAAGCCCCTCTCAAATCCAACTTAGAAAACACCTTGGCTCCGACAATCTGATCAAATAAATCCAGGATCAAGGGAAGAGGATAAGGATCACGGACAGTGATGAGAGTCAGTTCCCGGAAATCTAGATATGGTCTAAGGGTCCCGTCTTTTTTTTTTAACAAAAAAGAAGCCAGCTACCATAGCTGACTTAGATGGCCTAATATGCCCTTTTGTCAAATTCTCGGCAATATACTCCCGCATGGCTACTCTTTCGGATTGGGAAAGATTAAATAGCCGAGATTTGGGCAATTTAGCTCCGGGAATAAAATTAATCGGACAATCATACTCTCGGTAAGGGGGCAACTCCTGATCTCCACCCTCGTCAGCAAAATCTAAAAGAAACGAAGTTAACGCCTTAGTGGAAACCACAGAAATAGATGCGCCGAGACAGTTCTCCATACAAAAATCACTCCAATTACTGATTTGTCTAGTTGGCCAATCAATGGTAGGATTATGTTTCATCAACCATGGTAAACCCAGTACCAGAGGAGCAGGCAAACCCTTCAGTATAAAATAAAAAATTTACTCAACATGGGAATCACCCACCATCAAATGAATATCCTGCACAATATGAGTTAGATACTTTTGCGAGAGAGGAGCAGAATCTATAGCAAATACTGATATCTTATGTAGTATGAGACTGGCACTCCCTCGCATGGAAATAGAGCAATAGTAATAGTGTTGTTACACAATATTTAATATATTAAAATACAACATCACAATACAATATTAAAATAACAATCGCTGCAGCGGAGACAATATCAGTCCCTAAAAATACCTAAAATCTAAAACTTCAATAAAAACTAAAAAAAAGTCCAAAAAGAAGGGGACCATACGTCCTGAATGTGCAAAAATATCGCAAGCCAAAAGTGTCAGTCTATTCCTTATAATAGTATTGGCATTCCTTTCTTGTATGCAATATAACATGCAAAATCCATGCAAGGCACCTTTTCAAATATTCAGAATTGTCCGATATCAATATTCAATAAAGTATCCAATCGGACACCAAGTTGTTACTCACAGGTGAATGTCGATTATCCTGCAGTCCCAATATTCAATCCTTTTGATTTTTACTCACGGTATTTATTCACCTGGTTCTCAGTGTTTAGCGTCCCACCTGGTTCGTTCGTCTCTGGTCTCTCTCGATCGTTATCCACAAATCTCAGATCCGGTTATACGATCAGGGTGTAATATCGCGAGAGGTGAACTTAAACTTGTACTGACCAGTTTGAATGGCTTAAAATCCGGGTCTTTATCTTTGGAGCGCTCCAATTTCTTTGTGTATCTCCGGATATCAGTAGCCGAACTTCCAGTGGGGGTCACTTGTTGGGGATGTCTTTGAAAAGCACCAAACCCGTTTCGGGGATCTCCTTTCCCCTTCCTCAGTGGTGACATCCCAACTTACTGTGATTTCTTTTATATCCCTTTTAAGATGCATGTAAGATCAGATCTGGAGTAAGGGATCTGCTCTAGAACACCAAAATCTGGTCTGGAACCAAATAACGCATATGCGGTTTCCATGCATTTTTTTGGGGGACAATGCGTTTTTTATGGTATAATGTGTCCCATGGTCTAATTAATCTAGTCTATGACAGAAATAGTCCAGAAAGGTTGCTAAATGATCGATCCATAACAAAATATATCAATGTGCAGATATCCTGTAACAAAAATCAATTCTAAGTGCTATATTGTGGATATTAACTTCATAAATAACATTACATAAATATGAAACATACAAGTGAAATAAATATAATGTTACATATAATATACTAATAAATAAGGTGACCGTGCATGTGTTGAAGTGTTAAATGGTGGGTAGGCCCATCACAGAGGAGGGGTCGCAGTGCTGAAAGACAGCCAGACATTCGACCCCTTGTCTGACGAGGGGCACACCCACCAATTCATAAATTTTCCTAGATTCTGCTCTGGACATGGTCTCTACATGTTTCCCTCCTCGCCAATTCTTATCGATCCTTTCCAGAGCAGTGAATGTTAGCCCCCTATAGTCTTTATTATGGGCCTCCTTAAAATGTCTAGAGAGAGAATGTTTCATATATCCGTTTTTTATATTTGTCAAATGTTCAGAAATCCTTGTTTTCAGAGCTCTTTTGGTCCGGCCTATATACTGTTTTCGGCATGGACATTGTATCAAATAAATTACACTGGTAGAATCGCATGTAAGAAAATGCTTTATTTCTACCGAAAACGAGTTCTGAGTTGAGGTGACCTGAGTTGTTTTTTTTGGAAATGTCGTGTTTTTACACCCACGACATTTACCACACCTATAGAAACCCTTGAGTCCAATCCAATTGTGCATTATATTTGGTTTTTTATCTTTATGTTTAATTAATGGGGCTATCTTAATCCCTAGATTAGGTGCCCTAGTATAAGTTATTTGGGGTACCACGGGTACCAATGGGCCCAAGAGTTTATCTTGTAAGATATGATGCCAATGCCGTTTAATGATTGACCCTATTTGTCTGTGTTGGATAGAGTAAGGTAAGATCAATCTAAAATTCGCATTATTAGGTGTAGTTTGTTGTGTTTTTAGTAAAAGAAACGTTCCTCTCGGTATGTTTCTTATTTTCTCAAGTGCTTCCTCTATGGTTTCGGATGGGTATTCTCTCTCTAAAAATTTTTCTTTCATAATTGACGCCTCCATTTCAAATTGTGAGTTCTCCGTACAGTTTCGTTTTAGACGCCGAAATTGGCCAAAGGGGACATTTAGAAGCCAATTCGGTAAATGACAGCTCGAATATCGAATAAAACCATTCCTCGCTATCGGCTTTTGATACGTGCTACAGATGTATTTTTTATCTTTCTGGGTGATCAAAAGATCTAAATATTCTATTTCCTTTTTATTCTCATTCGATGTGAACACTAAATTATAATCATTTTGATTTAGACCAGCTATAAATGCTACGAGTTCTTCCTCTTTTCCTTTCCATATCAGTAGCACGTCATCTATGTACCTTTGCCAGAGCACCAGGTTGCCCCCACGCTGTGGATTGATGCACTGCTGCTCCCAATATGCAAGGAACAGATTTGCATAGCTGGGGGCAAACCTGGTGCCCATGGCGGTACCTTTTATTTGTAAGTAATGATGGCCTTCAAAATAAAAATAATTATGTTCAAGAATATGTTTCACCCCTTCTACTATAAAATCAATTTGTTGCTGTTTAAAATTATCCTGAGATCCCAGTATAGTTTTTAAAGCAGAGATCCCTTGCCCATGATCTATTATGGTATACAATGATTGTATATCCAAAGTTGCCATTATCCAATCGGATTTTACTTCCAACTTCTCCAACATCTGGATCACTTGTGTCGTATCGTTTAAATATGATCTCATATTTTTGACTAGTGGTTGTAACCACATATCCAAATATTTGGACAAGTTGGAAGTCAGGGACCCAATCCCTGATACTATGGCACGGCCTGGGGGGTCCACTGGGTTCTTATGAACCTTGGGCAAACAATAGAATACAGGGAGTCTCCCTGGTGTTCCCATTATAAAATCAAATTCTTGCTTAGATAAAATCTCCTAATTCCTTATTATATTCCACAGTGGGGTCCACTTCTAATTTTTTATAGGTGGTTGTATCTAATAATTGTTTAAAACATTTGTCGTTGTATTTATTTGTATTTAAAATCACAATGGCTCCGCCTTTATCGGCGGGGCGAATGGTGATTTGTTCTTTTTTCTGAAGTTCTTTGATTGCCATTATCTCTTTATTTGTTAAATTGTGATAACCTCTTTTTTTCTCTTTGACTCTTCTCAGATCTGCTTCAACATTTTTCTGAAAGCTAGCTATTTCTGGTCCTATTTCGTTCTTGGGAAAATTCTTGGATTTGTTCCTAAGGTTTGTATGTAGGAAGTTCTCATCTTTATGAATTTCAGTGGTAATAGGATTTTTCAAAAAATATTTTTTGAGACATATATTTTTTATGAATTTTTGTATGTCAATATACGTGTTAAATTTGTCTAGCTTTGCCGTGGGTGCAAATTTTAAACCTTTATTGAGGAGTGACATTTGCGCCTGAGTGAGTGTAATTTCACTCAGGTTCATAATGCTACTAGTTTCTACTACTTGTGGGATTATCTCCTGTGTTCTCTGTGTCTTCTTTCTCCCTCTCCGTGTCTTTTTGGGATTTCTTGGTGTTCCTGGTAGTGTAAATTGTCCCTCTTCCTTTGTTGATATGGTACCGGATGAATTTCTGGTTCTTGGTGTCTCTGTGTGTGAGGTGGTCTTTGGTGTCCGATTGGATACTTTATTGAATATTGATATCGGACAATTCTGAATATTTGAAAAGGTGCCTTGCATGGATTTTGAAGGTTAGATTGCATACAAGAAAGGAATGCCAATACTATTATAAGGAATAGACTGACACTTTTGTCTTGCGATATTTTTGCACATTCAGGACGTATGGTCCCCTTCTTTTTGGACTTTTTTTTTTTATTGAAGTTTTAGATTTTAGGTATTTTTAGGGACTTTTAATATTTATTGTGATGTTGTATTTTAATATATTAAATATTGTGTAACAACATTATTACTATTGCTCTATTTCCATGCGAGGGAGTGCCAGTCTCATACTACATAATATATACTTTTTATTACGCCTTTGTTGATTTGAGTGAATCAATTTGAGACTAGAGCACCCAATCCAGAATTGAAAGGGGAGTAAGCGGTTTGTCTATACTACTTTTTCCAAATACTGATATCTCTTTGCTTAATGCGCTTCTTATAAAACCATGACTCTGAACAAATTGATAATCAACAAGGTTAACCCCTGCACCACTGTCCACAAATACTTCTAACTCAATATTTCCAGAGTCATTGCAGGCAGGAGAAATCGGGTACTGCAGGTAGAATACAAATATACCTTTTCTGACTCCCCATTCACACTACCAAGGGTGATGGAACTCGTTTTATTGGAAAGAACCACTTTTTTTTGTTTTTCTACTTTGAGGCTTCCAAAAAGGACACACATTAATGAAATGTCGTTCTTTACCACAGAAGAAACAGAATCTTCTCTGACCTCTAGAGTTCCTATTACCAGGGCAAGAAGAGACCTGACCTAACTGCATAGGTTCATCCTCAGGCACTGGTTCAAGTGTCACTGTGCCCCGAGGGACAGGAGGAACAGTTTCCCCACATGATAATTCATCCTGGTTGAGGGGAACCTTGCACCTCTCCCTCAGGGGTCTATCAATCTGTACGGCTAGGGACATGGCCGTCTCCAAAGACTCAGGGTTTTCATGAAATGCAGGGGCATCTTTTAGTCTCTCAGACAGCCCCTGACAGAACTGACTATGGATATCTGGGTCATGTGCATAAATTCAGCACAATATGACTCAGCAGAACGTTCTCCCTAACTCAAGCTACGCAGCTTAAATTCAGCCAGAGAGACCCGGTCTGGATCATCATAAATAAAACCCAGGGCTCTGAAAAATTCATCCACCGATCGGAGGGACTGAGAACCGATTGGCAGAGTAAAGGCCCAGGACTGAGCATCACCTTTTAGCAAAGAAATGATAATCCCCACTCTTTGATTTTTGTCTCCAGATGAGATCAGACGTAGACGAAAACACAATCTACAAGATTCCCTGAACCGAACAAAGTTATCACTTCCCCCAGAAAACCTTAGGTTCAAGGCTGGCCTGGTTACCACCAGTGGAGCCAGATGGATGACAGGAACACAGTATAACAGAATTACAGAGGTCAGCTACCTCCCAAGATAATTCCTGCATGCGATCCACCAGTGCATCAACAGGTTCCATTTTGCAGAGAGCAAGGGGAAAAAAATGACGGTATGGGCGGTTTATAATGTCACGGTAGGTGAGGGAAGGGATGCAAACCAAATGCAACAAAAGCAACAAATCACCAGGCTAGGCCCCAAATCTAGGGAACAGGGAAAGGTCACCACCTGACAATCCCTGAGCCTTTCCAGCTGAGAACTCCAAAAGCAAAAATAAACCACAAGGGTCAAGAGAGAGGCGGGTATAAATAGCATCACTAAATAGCTAATGAGCAGAACCTGTGGAAAGGTGGGATCCTGCCCAAAACCACAACAAAGAGAAACAATCTATCAAATAGACTCACGTGTAGCAAGTCTGTCAGATCTTCTCAGGCCTCTCACAGGGCAGGGTGTGACATTCTGACATGTCTTGTTTCTCCTCTCTTCCATGTTTCCCATGCTTCTGATGTCCTTATTCTGACATGTCTTGTGCCTCCTCTCTTCCATGTGCCCCACACTTCTGGTGTCCTTATTCTGACATGTTGTATGTCTCCTCTCTTCCCTGTTTCCCACTCTTCTAGTGTCCTTATTCTGACATGTCTTGTACCTCCTCTCTTCCCTGTTTCCCACACTTTTGCTGTCCTTATTCTGACATGTCCTGTGTCTCCTCTCTTCCATGTTTCCCACACTTCTGGTGTCCTTATTCTGACATGTTGTATGTCTCCTCTCTTCCCTGTTTCCCACTCTTCTAGTGTCCTTATTCTGACATGTCTTGTACCTCCTCTCTTCCCTGTTTCCCACACTTTTGCTGTCCTTATTCTGACATGTCCTGTGTCTCCTCTCTTCCATGTTTCCCACACTTCTGGTGTCCTTATTCTCATATGTATTGTACCTCCTCTCTTCCATGTTCCCCACACTTCTGATATCCTTATTCTGACATGTCTTTTGCCTCCTCCCTTCCATGTTTCCCACACTTCTGCTAATCCTTTTCTGACATGTCTTGTGTCTCATCTCTTCCATGTTCCCCACACTTCTGGTGTCCTTATTCTGACATGTCTTGTGTCTCCTTTCTTCCATGTTCCCCACACTTCTGCTGTCCTTATTCTGACATGTCTTGTGCCTCCTCTCTTCCATGTTCCCCACACTTCTGCTGTTCTTATTCTGACATGTCTTGTGCCTCCTCTCTTCCATGTTTCCCACACTTCTGCTGTCCTTATTCTGACATGTCTTGTGTCGCCTCTCTTCCATGTTCCCCACACTTCTGGTGTCCTTATTCTGACATGTCTTATGCCTCCTTTCTTCCATGTTCCCCACACTTCTGCTGTCCCTATTCTGACATGTCTTGTGCCTCCTCTCTTACATGTTTCCCACACTTCTGCTGTTCTTATTCTGACATGTCTTGTGTCTCCTCTCTTCCATGTTCCCCACACTTCTGTTGTCCTTATTCTGACATGTCATATGTCTCCTCTCTTCCATGTTCCCCACACTTCTGTTGTCCTTATTCTGACATGTCATATGTCTCCTCTCTTCCATGTTTCCCACACATCTTATGTCCTTATTCTGACATGTCTTTTGCCTCCTCTCTTCCATGTTCCCCACACTTATGGTGTCCTTATTCTGACATGTCTTGTGTCTCCTCTCCTCCATGTTCCCCACACTTATGGTGTCCTTATTCTGACATGTCTTGTGTCTCCTCTCTTCCATGTTCCCCACACTTCTGCTGTCCCTATTCTGACATGTCTTGTGTCTCCTTTATTCCATGTTCCCCACACTTCTGCTGTCCTTATTCTGACATGTCTTGTGCCTCC
Source organism: Bufo bufo (assembly GCF_905171765.1). Lineage (NCBI taxonomy): Eukaryota > Metazoa > Chordata > Amphibia > Anura > Bufonidae > Bufo > Bufo bufo. The sequence goes on along the minus strand of NC_053390.1, from coordinate 15,364,550 downwards.
TCTCTTCCATGTTCCCCACACTTCTGCTTTCCTTATTCTGACATGTCTTATGCCTCCTCTCTTCCATGTTTCCCACACTTCTGCTGTCCTTATTCTGACATGTCTTGTGTCTCCTTTCTTCCATGTTCCCCACACTTCTGCTGTCCTTATTCTGACATGTCTTGTGCCTCCTCTCTTCCATGTTCCCCACACTTCTGCTGTCCTTATTCTGACATGTCTTGTGCCTCCTCTCTTCCATGTTCCCCACACTTCTGCTGTTCTTATTCTGACATGTATTGTGTCTCCTCTCTTCCATGTTTCCCACACTTCTGCTGTCCTTATTCTGACATGTCATGTGTCTCCTCTCTTCCATGTTCCCCACACTTCTGCTGTCCTTATTCTGACATGTCTTGTGTCTCCTCTCTTCCATGTTCCCCACACTTCTGCTGTCCTTATTCTGACATGTCTTGTGTCTCCTCTCTTCCATGTTTCCCACACTTCTGGTGTCCTTATTCTGACATGTCTTGTGTCTCCTCTCTTCCATGTTCCCCACACTTCTGCTGTCTTCATTCTGACATGTCTTGTGCCTCCTCTCTTCCATGTTCCCCACACTTCTGCTGTCCTTATTCTGACATGTCTTGTGTCTCCTCTCTTCCATGTTCCCCACACTTCTGCTCTCCTTATTCTGACATGTCGTGTGTCTCCTCTCTTCCATGTTCCCCACACTTCTGCTGTCCTTATTCTGACATGTCTTGTGCCTCCTCTCTTCCATGTTCCCCACACTTCTGCTGTCCTTATTCTGACATGTCTTGTGCCTCCTCTCTTCCATGTTCCCCACACTTCTGCTGTTCTTATTCTGACATGTATTGTGTCTCCTCTCTTCCATGTTTCCCACACTTCTGCTGTCCTTATTCTGACATGTCTTGTGTCTCCTCTCTTCCATGTTTCCCACACTTCTGGTGTCCTTATTCTGACATGTCTTGTGTCTCCTCTCTTCCATGTTCCCCACACTTCTGCTGTCTTCATTCTGACATGTCTTGTGCCTCCTCTCTTCCATGTTCCCCACACTTCTGCTGTCCTTATTCTGACATGTCTTGTGTCTCCTCTCTTCCATGTTCCCCACACTTCTGCTCTCCTTATTCTGACATGTCGTGTGTCTCCTCTCTTCCATGTTCCCCACACTTCTGCTGTCCTTATTCTGACATGTCTTGTGCCTCCTCTCTTCCATGTTCCCCACACTTCCGGCGTCCTTATTCTGACATGTTTTCTCTCCTCCACATTGGGGTCTTTTCTCCTGATGATGGGGCCTTTGTACTCTGACACTTTTCTTCCTTCTCTGGTATCAAAGCTATAATAGATGATGTTACACTGATAACACAGACAAGGAGCTGTTCTCTACTAGAGGCACAAGTTGTCCCCAAGATGCTGGACCTATGGACTACTGAATCCACCATAAGTCCCAGCATGCCAAGCCTGTTATTACAGGATACTAGAGGAGAGAACTATAACTCCCTGCATGCCCAAGCTGTTATTATAGGAGAAATCTACAACTTTTAGCATGTCCAGGCCGTTATTCAATGATATCAGGGGAGAGAACTACAGCTCCCAGCATGTGCAGGCTGTTATTATACAATTTTAAAATAGAAAACTACAATTTACATAATCTCTAAGCAAGTAATATAGAATATTAGAGAACTACAACTCCCATCATGTGTAGGTTATCATACCATATCAGAAATAACTACAACTCTCAGCATGTCCAGGGTGTTATTGTAGAGTTTTAAAAACAACTATAACTGCCAGGATTTCTTTGGCTCTGTAAAAAAAGAAGAATGACTGAATTATGAATTCGTAAGTTTTCCACCTTCTTCTCCTCCATTCAAAACCCCTCTCACTGCACTGATCACCACAAGACATCATCACAGGTTCTTTTCAACCTCATCCTCTCCATTGCTGAGCTCTGCCCCGTCATACACTGATCACATGACAGTGACATCATCACAGGTCCTTCACTACCTCCTCTCCTCTCTAATGCTGAGCCCCACCCCCTTCACTGATCACATGACAGTGACATCATCACAGGTCCTTCACCACCTCTTCTATTCTCCAATGCTGAGCCCCACCCCCTGCACTGATCACATGACAGTGACGTGATCACAGGTCCTTCACCACCTATTTTCTTCTCCACTGCTGAGCCCCGCCCCCTCCACTGATCACATGACAGTGACATCATCACAGGTCCTTCACCACCTCCTCTCTACTACTAAGCCCCGCCCCCTGTATTAATCACATGACAGTGACGTCACCCCAGGTCCTTCAGCTCTGGCAGTGCAGCAGATACTGGGCAGGTCCTGGTCGGTAGTCAGGGCTCTTGTTCTCTCTGGTATCAGCCATTCCTCCAGCCTGCAGGTAAGATGAGCTGTGAGGAGACAGTGTGGTGGAGAGCTCAGACATGTCACCTCTGGAGATTCTCCTCCATTACACACAAGGAATCCTTCTCTGCTCCTCAGCTTAGTATGATGGGGGAGGAGTAGTGGGGATAGTGGGGGTTGTCATCATTCACTGGCCCCTGACTGTCCTGGTGAGGGGCCCCTGCCTCCAGGAGGAGAATGAATGGAGCGGGGCCCGGCCTGAGCTCAGCTCTCTCCAGTCTCTTCTCTAGGAGTTGTGGACACAGCTGAGCACAGCCCAGAGGTGGGACCTGCATCTATCAGACATTTATCTCCTGTGGAGACACCAGAGATCTCCATGTTGGGGCCCCTGGAATACATGTGGTGGGGGCTCTGAGAAGCGGGGCCCCTCCAGGCTCAGGAAGTGCGGTTCTGGAGGTGACATCTGGTCTTGTCCCCTGGATGATTTCCTCTCCTCTTCTCATAAAGGCGCCTGCAGTACTAGAAGCCTCCAGCTCCTCCAGTTCTCTCCTCCTGAATGACCACCAAGGATGGACAGGAAGGAGATCAGCAGAAGAATATTAGACCTCACCTTGGAGATCATCTCCCTGCTGAGCGGAGAGGTAAACTTTTCTAGATTTCTCTCCTCTTTATTGTATTCTGTAACAAGTCAGACATCGGGAAGGAGAATCCATTATAGGAAGTGATAGGAAGAGTCCAGGGTCCTGGAGAACGGCCTCCAGACCTTCCAAGTGATGGAGAACCTGAAGATCAGCCCCCAGTATGGTGAGTGATGTGTCATGTGACCAGTGACCAATAGTCATGTTGTAGGAGCCATGAGAAGGTAAGTAGGCACGTTGTACCCAGGAGGAGAGGGCCGGAGGAGAGCACATGGCCCCTGAAGGGTTTATTCCCTAAGTGTCTCTCTCCATCCACAGGAGTACACAATAGTGAAGAAGACATCGGGGGACTGTGTGACTCCCATCATCCATCTCCAGGAGTCAGGAGGGCGGAGCAGGACCCCTCCCCCCATCACAGAGCCTCCCCCTCACCCCCTGATACATGAGCAGAAGATCCTAGAACTCACCCACAAGATGATGGAGCTGCTGACTGGAGAGGTGACACTGCTGGGAATGCTGGGAAATTCTCCAGTAACAGCACTGGAGGGGTCTGGGTGATGACGGTGTCATTGTGTTGTCAGGTTCCTATAAGGTGTCAGGACGTCACTGTCTATTTCTCCATGGAGGAGTGGGAGTATATAGAAGGACACAAGGACCTGTACAAGGAGGCCATGATGGAGGAGCACCAGCCTCTTATATCACAAGGTAAGAGCCGTCATGTGCAGTGTATACACGTGTGTGCAGTGACATGTAATGGAGGAGCACCAGCCTCTTATATCACAGGGTAAGAGCCGTCATGTGCAGTGTATACACGTGTGTGCAGTGACATGTAATGGAGGAGCACCAGCCTCTTATATCACAAGGTAAGAGCCGTCATGTGCAGTGTGTACACGTGTGTGCAGTGACATGTAATGGAGGAGCACCAGCCTCTTATATCACAAGGTGAGAGCCGTCATGTGCAGTGTATACACGTGTGTGCAGTGACATGTAATGGAGGAGCACCAGCCTCTTATATCACAGGGTAAGAGCCGTCATGTGCAGTGCATACACGTGTGTGCAGTGACATGTAATGGAGGAGCACCAGCCTCTTATATCACAAGGTAAGAGCCGTCATGTGCAGTGTATACACGTGTGTGCAGTGACATGTAATGGAGAAGCACCAGCCTCTAATATCACAAGGTAAGACCCGTCATGTGCAGTGTATACACGTGTGTGCAGTGACATGTAATGGAGGAGCTCCAGCCTCTTATATCACAAGGTAAGAGCCGTCATGTGCAGTGTATACACGTGTGTGCAGTGACATGTAATGGAGGAGCACCAGCCTCTTATATCACAGGGTAAGAGCCGTCATGTGCAGTGTATACACGTGTGTGCAGTGACATGTAATGGAGGAGCACCAGCCTCTTATATCACAGGGTAAGACCCGTCATGTGCAGTGTATACACGTGTGTGCAGTGACATGTAATGGAGGAGCACCAGCCTCTTATATCACAAGGTAAGACCCGTCATGTGCAGTGTATACACGTGTGTGCAGTGACATGTAATGGAGGAGCACCAGCCTCTTATATCACAGGGTAAGAGCCGTCATGTGCAGTGTATACACGTGTGTGCAGTGACATGTAATGGAGGAGCACCAGCCTCTTATATCACAAGGTAAGAGCCGTCATGTGCAGTGTATACACGTGTGTGCAGTGACATGTAATGGAGGAGCACCAGCCTCTTATATCACAAGGTAAGAGCCGTCATGTGCAGTTTGTACACGTGTGTGCAGTGACATGTAATGGAGGACACCAGCCTCTTATATCACAAGGTAAGAGCCGTCATGTGCAGTGTATACACGTGTGTGCAGTGACATGTAATGGAGAAGCACCAGCCTCTTATATCACAAGGTAAGACCCGTCATGTGCAGTGTATACACGTGTGTGCAGTGACATGTAATGGAGGAGCACCAGCCTCTTATATCACAAGGTAAGAGCCGTCATGTGCAGTGTATACACGTGTGTGCAGTGATATGTAATGGAGGAGCACCAGCCTCTTATATCACAGGGTAAGAGCCGTCATGTGCAGTGTATACACGTGTGTGCAGTGACATGTAATGGAGGAGCACCAGCCTCTTATATCACAGGGTAAGAGCCGTCATGTGCAGTGTATACACGTGTGTGCAGTGACATGTAATGGAGGAGCACCAGCCTCTTATATCACAAGGTAAGAGCCGTCATGTGCAGTGTATACACGTGTGTGCAGTGACATGTAATGGAGAAGCACCAGCCTCTTATATCACAAGGTAAGAGCCGTCATGTGCAGTGTATACATGTGTGTGCAGTGATATGTAATGGAGGAGCACCAGCCTCTTATATCACAGGGTAAGAGCCGTCATGTGCAGTGTATACACGTGTGTGCAGTGACATGTAATGGAGAAGCACCAGCCTCTTATATCACAAGGTAAGACCCGTCATGTGCAGTGTATACACGTGTGTGCAGTGACATGTAATGGAGAAGCACCAGCCTCTTATATCACAAGGTAAGAGCCGTCATGTGCAGTGTATACACGTGTGTGCAGTGACATGTAATGGAGGAGCACCAGCCTCTTATATCACAAGGTAAGAGCCGTCATGTGCAGTGTATACACGTGTGTGCAGTGACATGTAATGGAGGAGCTCCAGCCTCTTATATCACAAGGTAAGACCCGTCATGTGCAGTGTGTACACGTGTGTGCAGTGACATGTAATGGAGAAGCACCAGCCTCTTATATCACAAGGTAAGAGCCGTCATGTGCAGTGTATACACGTGTGTGCAGTGACATGTAATGGAGGAGCACCAGCCTCTTATATCACAAGGTAAGAGCCGTCATGTGCAGTGTATACACGTGTGTGCAGTGACATGTAATGGAGGAGCTCCAGCCTCTTATATCACAAGGTAAGACCCGTCATGTGCAGTGTATACACGTGTGTGCAGTGACATGTAATGGAGGAGCACCAGCCTCTTATATCACAGGGTAAGACCCGTCATGTGCAGTGTATACACGTGTGTGCAGTGACATGTAATGGAGGAGCACCAGCCTCTTATATCACAAGGTAAGAGCCGTCATGTGCAGTGTATACACGTGTGTGCAGTGACATGTAATGGAGAAGCTCCACAGTTTCTTCTCACATTACATTAGAGGCTACGTGTTCTTTATATGTCAGTTATATCCATAGGTCTCCAGTCACATGATGGGAGCGTGTCCTTCTGGCCTCCATCGGGCCGGTATAGTAGACTACACTGCTCTATCAGAGGCGTCCTGTGAAATCCGTGTTCCGCAGCGTATACATTGTAGAATATACATGGAGCTTCTGGGCAATGTCCGCCCCTGTGGGACTGTGTAGAGCCTGACGTCGGAGCTTCTGTCAGATATAGGTATTAGGAATCCCTCCGCACATATACTCCTTAATACTGAAATGACAACACCAAGGTGGACAATCCATATGGTTATGTAAAATAGAGGAAGTAGAAGGTGGTAAGATCTGTAGTTGATCAAATTTTCCAGCACCTAGCTCCAATCAGTGGCATCGGGGAGTGGTGTAAAAGGCAGATTAAAAGCAACGTTTTTTTATCCAGCCTTAGAAATTGGATGAAGTTGTGTGGGATGATTGTGCGACGCCTTCTGTTCATCAACGTCCAAGGTATCACCACTTGTTGCAAACTTAGACAGAATTCTGGAACTGAGAGAAGAGTCTGATCTATAGACAGATCTACAGGAGGCCATGTATTCAGTCACTGTGTGCTTGTGTCTCCACAGATGGATCCAGGAGGAGAAATCCACCAGAGAGATGTCCCCGTCCTCTGTATTCCCAGGACTGTCCAGAGGAGAAGGTCCCAGAGAACCCTCAGGTAGATGGAGCTGAGCCCTATACACATCTATATAGGGGGGTCCTGCAGTCATAGAGGGGTCATAGATTGTGGGGGTCTCTTCTGTGGATCTGTTAGATTTCCCACCTGTCCGCTGTATTGTACTGAATTGTTACAGATGACAAATCAGGGGGAAGATCTGACTGATATTAAAGTGGAGGATGAAGAAGAGAGGATGATGGGCGATCCCCCGTGTAAGAGTGAGATGGAGGAGGACATTCCAGGAGATGTCACCACAGGTATGGAATCATGAATGGAGAAAGTGACTTCAGGTTCTGTCCTTGGTGCCTTCAGGGCAGGAGGAGAATCTGATCACCGGCTGCTGCTCTCTGATTGGAGATGTCTCCATCACATCATGAAGTGTTCCCCTTATCCAGCTGACGGCGATCTCTGATCAGATTCTTCTCTGATCCCGGCTGTTCCTGCAGGACATGACGGTCAGTCACATCCACACACCCACTGGGGACTATGAGGGCACAGATTTTGTGTCTGCACCTCCATGATGAACTACATGTACGGCATTGTGCAGGAATTACATCAGTGACCTACATGTACCTCTGTGCAGGAAAGGGTTAAGCATTGTTTTGGGCTCATTAGTAGACCTTACAATAAATCCTGACATTTTGGTGATTTTAGTTAAATCAAATAAATTGGTGAAGAAATCCCACAATAATAACAGCGGAGAAGAAAGCTCCTCATCTTACTTATTTATTTCATATATGAGGCTGGGGGCAAGAACTGAGGAGACATCTGACAACACACAAGGTCTCCTGACAACTCTGCACACAAGTCACAGGGGGACATGTTGTCTTCAGGACTTTCCTATAGAACAACCTTAGGCTGTGATATCAGCAGTCAGATGTCTATAACCTAGTGCCCACTATACAGCTCTCCGGGAACATGTCTTCTGGGGGTCTCCTATAAGGGTCTATGGAGGGAACCTTTCCCCCCTTATGCCCCCTCTCTGAGCGGTGACGGCTGATGTCTATAATCTAGTGCCCACTATACAGCTCTCCGGGAACATGTCTTCTGGGGGGTCTCCTATAAGGGTCTATGGAGGGAACCTTCCCCCCCTTATGCCCCCTCTCTGAGCGGTGACGGCTGATGTCTATAATCTAGTGCCCTCTATACACCTCTCCGGGAACATGTCTTCTGGAGGTCTCCTATAAGGGTCTATGGAGGGAACCTTTCCCCCCTTATGCCCCCTCTCTGAGCGGTGACCGGCTGATGTCTATAATCTAGTGCCCACTATACAGCTCTCCGGGAACATGTCTTCTGAGGGTCTCCTATAAGGGTCTATGAGGGAACCTTTCCCCCCTTATGCCCCCTCTCTGAGCGGTGACGGGCTGATGTCTATAATCTAGTGCCCACTATACAGCTCTCCGGGAACATGTCTTCTGGGGGTCTCCTATAAGGGTCTATGGAGGGATCCTTTCCCCCCTTATGCCCCCTCTCTGAGCGGTGACGGCCGATGTCTATAACCTAGTGCCCACTATACAGCTCTCCGGGAACATGTCTTCTGGGGGTCTCCTATAAGGGTCTATGAGGGAACCTTTCCCCCCTTATGCCCCCTCTCTGAGCGGTGACGGGCTGATGTCTATAATCTAGTGCCCACTATACAGCTCTCCGGGAACATGTCTTCTGAGGGTCTCCTATAAGGGTCTATGAGGGAACCTTTCCCCCCTTATGCCCCCTCTCTGAGCGGTGACGGGCTGATGTCTATAATCTAGTGCCCACTGTACAGCTCTCCGGGAACATGTCTTCTGGGGGTCTCCTATAAGGGTCTATGGAGGGAACCTTTCCCCCCTTATGCCCCCTATCTGAGCGGTGACCGGCTGATGTCTATAATCTAGTGCCCACTATACAGCTCTCCGGGAACATGTCTTCTGGGGGTCTCCTATAAGGGTCTATGGAGGGAACCTTTCCCCCCTTATGCCCCCTCTCTGAGCGGTGACCGGCTGATGTCTATAATCTAGTGCCCACTATACAGCTCTCCGGGAACATGTCTTCTGGGGGTCTCCTATAAGGGTCTATGGAGGAACCTTTCCCCCCTTATGCCCCCTCTCTGAGCGGTGACCGGCTGATGTCTATAATCTAGTGCCCACTATACAGCTCTCCGGGAACATGTCTTCTGGGGGTCTCCTATAAGGGTCTATGGAGAGAACCTTTCCCCCCTTATGCCCCCCTCTCTGAGCGGTGACGGCTGATGTCTATAACCTAGTGCCCACTATACAGCTCTCCGGGAACATGTCTTCTGGGGGTCTCCTATAAGGGTCTATGGAGAGAACCTTTCCCCCCTTATGCCCCCTCTCTGAGCGGTGACGGCTGATGTCTATAACCTAGTGCCCACTATACAGCTCTCCGGGAACATGTCTTCTGGGGGTCTCCTATAAGGGTCTATGGAGAGAACCTTTCCCCCCTTATGCCCCCTCTCTGAGCGGTGACCGGCTGATGTCTATAATCTAGTGCCCACTATACAGCTCTCCGGGAACATGTCTTCTGGGGGTCTCCTATAAGGGTCTATGGAGGGAACCTTTCCCCCCTTATGCCCCCTCTCTGAGCGGTGACCGGCTGATGTCTATAATCTAGTGCCCACTATACAGCTCTCCGGGAACATGTCTTCCGGGGGTCTCCTATAAGGGTCTATGGAGGGAACCTTTCTCCCCTTATGCCCCCTCTCTGAGCGGTGACAGACTGATGTCTATAATCTAGTGCCCACTATACAGCTCTCCGGGAACATGTCTTCTGGGGGTCTCCTATAAGGGTCTATGGAGGGAACCTTTCCCCCCTTATGCCCCCTCTCTGAGCGGTGACCGGCTGATGTCTATAATCTAGTGCCCACTATACAGCTCTCCGGGAACATGTCTTCTGGGGGTCTCTTATAAGGGTCTATGAGGGAACCTTCCCCCCCTTATGCCCCCTCTCTGAGCGGTGACCGGCTGATGTCTATAATCTAGTGCCCACTATACAGCTCTCCGGGAACATGTCTTCTGGGGGTCTCCTATAAGGGTCTATGGAGGGAACCTTTCCCCCCTTATGCCCCCTCTCTGAGCGGTGACCAGGTGATGTCTATAATCTAGTGCCCACTATACAGCTCTCCGGGAACATGTCTTCTGGGGGTCTCCTATAAGGGTCTATGGAGGGAACCTTTCCCCCCTTATGCCCCCTCTCTGAGCGGTGACCAGGTGATGTCTATAATCTAGTGCCCACTATACAGCTCTCCGGGAACATGTCTTCTGGGGGTCTCCTATAAGGGTCTATGGAGGGAACCTTTCCCCCCTTATGCCCCCTCTCTGAGCGGTGACCGGCTGATGTCTATAATCTAGTGCCCACTATACAGCTCTCCGTGAACATGTCTTCTGGGGAGTCTCTTATAAGGGTCTATGAGGGAACCTTCCCCCCCTTATGCCCCCTCTCTGAGCGGTGACCGGCTGATGTCTATAATCTAGTGCCCACTATACAGCTCTCCGGGAACATGTCTTCTGGGGGTCTCCTATAAGGGTCTATGGAGGGAACCTTTCCCCCCTTATGCCCCCTCTCTGAGCGGTGACCGGCTGATGTCTATAATCTAGTGCCCACTATACAGCTCTCCGGGAACATGTCTTCTGGGGGTCTCCTATAAGGGTCTATGAAGGAACCTTTCCCCCCTTATGCCCCCTCTCTGAGCGGTGACCGGCTGATGTCTATAATCTAGTGCCCACTATACAGCTCTCCGGGAACATGTCTTCTGGGGGTCTCCTATAAGGGTCTATGGAGGGAACCTTTCCCCCCTTATGCCCCCTCTCTGAGCGGTGACAGGCTGATGTCTATAATCTAGTGCCCACTATACAGCTCTCCGGGAACATGTCTTCTGGGGGTCTCCTATAAGGGTCTATGAGGGAACCTTTCCCCCCTTATGCCCCCTCTCTGAGCGGTGACCGGCTGATGTCTATAACCTAGTGCCCACTATACAGCTCTCCGGGAACATGTCTTCTGGGGGTCTCCTATAAGGGTCTATGGAGGGAACCTTTCCCCCCTTATGCCCCCTCTCTGAGCGGTGACCGGCTGATGTCTATAATCTAGTGCCCACTATACAGCTCTCCGTGAACATGTCTTCTGGGGGTCTCCTATAAGGGTCTATGGAGGGAACCTTTCCCCCCTTATGCCCCCTCTCTGAGCGGTGACCGGCTGATGTCTATAATCTAGTGCCCACTATACAGCTCTCCGGGAACATGTCTTCTGGGGGTCTCTTATAAGGGTCTATGAGGGAACCTTCCCCCCCTTATGCCCCCTCTCTGAGCGGTGACGGCTGATGTCTATAACCTAGTGCCCACTATACAGCTCTCCGGGAACATGTCTTCTGGGGGTCTCCTATAAGGGTCTATGGAGGGAACCTTTCCCCCCTTATGCCCCCTCTCTGAGCGGTGACGGCTGATGTCTATAATCTAGTGCCCACTATACAGCTCTCCGGGAACATGTCTTCTGGGGGTCTCCTATAAGGGTCTATGAGGGAACCTTTCCCCCCTTATGCCCCCTCTCTGAGCGGTGACCGGCTGATGTCTATAACCTAGTGCCCACTATACAGCTCTCCGGGAACTTGTCTTCTGGGGGTCTCCTATAAGGGTCTATGGAGGGAACCTTTCCCCCCTTATGCCCCCTCTCTGAGCGGTGACCGGCTGATGTCTATAATCTAGTGCCCACTATACAGCTCTCCGGGAACATGTCTTCTGGGGGTCTCCTATAAGGGTCTATGGAGGGAACCTTTCCCCCCTTATGCCCCCTCTCTGAGCGGTGACCGGCTGATGTCTATAATCTAGTGCCCACTATACAGCTCTCCGGGAACATGTCTTCTGGGGGTCTCCTATAAGGGTCTATGGAGGGAACCTTTCCCCCCTTATGCCCCCTCTCTGAGCGGTGACGGCTGATGTCTATAATCTAGTGCCCACTATACAGCTCTCCGGGAACATGTCTTCTGGGGGTCTCCTATAAGGGTCTATGGAGGGAACCTTTCCCCCCTTATGCCCCCTCTCTGAGCGGTGACCGGCCGATGTCTATAATCTAGTGCCCACCATACAGCTCTCCGGGAACATGTCTTCTGGGGGTCTCCTATAAGGGTCTATGGAGGGAACCTTTCCCCCCTTATGCCCCCTCTCTGAGCGGTGACCGGCTGATGTCTATAATCTAGTGCCCACTATACAGCTCTCCGGGAACATGTCTTCTGGGGGTCTCTTATAAGGGTCTATGAGGGAACCTTCCCCCCCTTATGCCCCCTCTCTGAGCGGTGACCGGCTGATGTCTATAATCTAGTGCCCACTATACAGCTCTCCGGGAACATGTCTTCTGGGGGTCTCCTATAAGGGTCTATGGAGGGAACCTTTCCCCCCTTATGCCCCCTCTCTGAGCGGTGACCGGCCGATGTCTATAATCTAGTGCCCACTATACAGCTCTCCGTGAACATGTCTTCTGGGGGTCTCCTATAAGGGTCTATGGAGGGAACCTTTCCCCCCTTATGCCCCCTCTCTGAGCGGTGACCGGCTGATGTCTATAATCTAGTGCCCACTATACAGCTCTCCGGGAACATGTCTTCTGGGGGTCTCTTATAAGGGTCTATGAGGGAACCTTCCCCCCCTTATGCCCCCTCTCTGAGCGGTGACCGGCCGATGTCTATAATCTAGTGCCCACTATACAGCTCTCCGTGAACATGTCTTCTGGGGGTCTCCTATAAGGGTCTATGGAGGGAACCTTTCCCCCCTTATGCCCCCTCTCTGAGCGGTGACCGGCCGATGTCTATAATCTAGTGCCCACTATACAGCTCTCCGTGAACATGTCTTCTGGGGGTCTCCTATAAGGGTCTATGGAGGGAACCTTTCCCCCCTTATGCCCCCTCTCTGAGCCGTGACCGGCTGATGTCTATAATCTAGTGCCCACTATACAGCTCTCCGGGAACATGTCTTCTGGGGGGTCTCCTATAAGGGTCTATGGAGGGAACCTTTCCCCCCTTATGCCCCCTCTCTGAGCCGTGACCGGCTGATGTCTATAATCTAGTGCCCACTATACAGCTCTCCGGGAACATGTCTTCTGGGGGGTCTCCTATAAGGGTCTATGGAGGGAACCTTTCCCCCTTATGCCCCCTCTCTGAGCGGTGACCGGCCGATGTCTATAATCTAGTGCCCACTATACAGCTCTCCGTGAACATGTCTTCTGGGGGTCTCCTATAAGGGTCTATGGAGGGAACCTTTCCACCCTTATGCCCCCTCTCTGAGCGGTGACCGGCTGATGTCTATAATCTAGTGCCCACTATACAGCTCTCCGGGAACATGTCTTCTGGGGGTCTCCTATAAGGGTCTATGGAGGGAACCTTTCCCCCCTTATGCCCCCTCTCTGAGCGGTGACCAGGTGATGTCTATAATCTAGTGCCCACTATACAGCTCTCCGGGAACATGTCTTCTGGGGGTCTCCTATAAGGGTCTATGGAGGGAACCTTTCCCCCCTTATGCCCCCTCTCTGAGCGGTGACCGGCCGATGTCTATAATCTAGTGCCCACTATACAGCTCTCCGTGAACATGTCTTCTGGGGAGTCTCTTATAAGGGTCTATGAGGGAACCTTCCCCCCCTTATGCCCCCTCTCTGAGCGGTGACCGGCTGATGTCTATAATCTAGTGCCCACTATACAGCTCTCCGGGAACATGTCTTCTGGGGGTCTCCTATAAGGGTCTATGGAGGGAACCTTTCCCCCCTTATGCCCCCTCTCTGAGCGGTGACCGGCTGATGTCTATAATCTAGTGCCCACTATACAGCTCTCCGGGAACATGTCTTCTGGGGGTCTCCTATAAGGGTCTATGGAGGGAACCTTTCCCCCCTTATGCCCCCTCTCTGAGCGGTGACCAGGTGATGTCTATAATCTAGTGCCCACTATACAGCTCTCTGGGAACATGTCTTCTGGGGGTCTCCTATAAGGGTCTATGGAGAGAACCTTTCCCCCCTTATGCCCCCTCTCTGAGCGGTGACCGGCTGATGTCTATAATCTAGTGCCCACTATACAGCTCTCCAGGAACATGTCTTCTGGGGGTCTCCTATAAGGGTCTATGGAGAGAACCTTTCCCCCCTTATGCCCCCTCTCTGAGCGGTGACCGGCTGATGTCTATAATCTAGTGCCCACTATACAGCTCTCCGGGAACATGTCTTCTGGGGGTCTCCTATAAGGGTCTATGGAGGGAACCTTCCCCCCCTTATGCCCCCTCTCTGAGCGGTGACCGGCTGATGTCTATAATCTAGTGCCCACTATACAGCTCTCCGGGAACATGTCTTCTGGGGGTCTCCTATAAGGGTCTATGGAGGGAACCTTTCCCCCCTTATGCCCCCTCTCTGAGCGGTGACCGGCTGATGTCTATAATCTAGTGCCCACTATACAGCTCTCCGGGAACATGTCTTCTGGGGGTCTCCTATAAGGGTCTATGGAGGGAACCTTTCCCCCCTTATGCCCCCTCTCTGAGCGGTGACCGGCTGATGTCTATAATCTAGTGCCCACTATACAGCTCTCCGGGAACATGTCTTCTGGGGGTCTCCTATAAGGGTCTATGAGGGAACCTTTCCCCCCTTATGCCCCCTCTCTGAGCGGTGACCGGCTGATGTCTATAACCTGGTGCCCACTATACAGCTCTCCGGGAACATGTCTTCTGGGGGTCTCCTATAAGGGTCTATGGAGGGAACCTTTCCCCCCTTATGCCCCCTCTCTGAGCGGTGACCGGCTGATGTCTATAATCTAGTGCCCACTATACAGCTCTCCGGGAACATGTCTTCTGGGGGTCTCTTATAAGGGTCTATGAGGGAACCTTCCCCCCCTTATGCCCCCTCTCTGAGCGGTGACGGCCGATGTCTATAATCTAGTGCCCACTATACAGCTCTCCGTGAACATGTCTTCTGGGGGTCTCCTATAAGGGTCTATGGAGGGAACCTTTCCCCCCTTATGCCCCCTCTCTGAGCGGTGACCGGCTGATGTCTATAATCTAGTGCCCACTATACAGCTCTCCGGGAACATGTCTTCTGGGGGTCTCTTATAAGGGTCTATGAGGGAACCTTCCCCCCCTTATGCCCCCTCTCTGAGCGGTGACGGCTGATGTCTATAACCTAGTGCCCACTATACAGCTCTCCGGGAACATGTCTTCTGGGGGTCTCCTATAAGGGTCTATGGAGGGAACCTTTCCCCCCTTATGCCCCCTCTCTGAGCGGTGACGGCTGATGTCTATAATCTAGTGCCCACTATACAGCTCTCCGGGAACATGTCTTCTGGGGGTCTCCTATAAGGGTCTATGAGGGAACCTTTCCCCCCTTATGCCCCCTCTCTGAGCGGTGACCGGCTGATGTCTATAACCTAGTGCCCACTATACAGCTCTCCGGGAACTTGTCTTCTGGGGGTCTCCTATAAGGGTCTATGGAGGGAACCTTTCCCCCCTTATGCCCCCTCTCTGAGCGGTGACCGGCTGATGTCTATAATCTAGTGCCCACTATACAGCTCTCCGGGAACATGTCTTCTGGGGGTCTCCTATAAGGGTCTATGGAGGGAACCTTTCCCCCCTTATGCCCCCTCTCTGAGCGGTGACCGGCTGATGTCTATAATCTAGTGCCCACTATACAGCTCTCCGGGAACATGTCTTCTGGGGGTCTCCTATAAGGGTCTACGGAGGCTCAGATCTATGGACATCCTATAAAAAAAAAATCTAATCCCAAGGGGATATTTGGAGAATCCTCATTCTTTTGTTGTCCACAACATGAAGCAATTATTTTTCCATATTTAAGGTACATTTTGGAGGTGGTAGTAATTTCTGCACCACTCTCAGATATGACATTTTGTAACAGGATGGATTTCTCAAACTCCAGGCGGATAACTGCAGAATTTGTAAGTGTTTGGTGGCGGACTGGACCCTGGGTCAACAACCCTGGAGATAAGGGGAGTTTAATGGGTTTTTCTAGGCTGAGTGTTCATTAGGCCGAACCATCTCCTCCTGGGTCAGTATGGTATGATGAGAACTTGAGTGCAGTTCTCCTTCATGAACTTCTGAAAGTCTCTGGGAATCAAAGGAATGCGGGAAATTCCACATTTCTGGGTCTTTGCTTTACAATGGAGAGAAGTATCATCCCTATCACATGTAAACACAAATTGTACTGATGTCAGGCTAGTCACAACAGTCTGAGCTGTAGAGGGCTCTGATACCGAGCCTTGTGTGGCTGGGACACTCGTGCTGAAGCTCCAAAGATGGCCCGTCCAGAAGGGAAGCTGGCTGGATTATAGGTAATAGAACTATAGTAATAGAACGTTAACTATAGAACAATCTACATATTTGGTTCCAGTGCAATCCTAGCAACCCATAGAATAAATATAACTTATTCATACTCAACTACGCATTGAGCTAAAAAAAGACATATTTGCCTTCCCCCACCCCAAAAAAATTAAAAGTTGTCAATAGATTAATTGTACTGCAAAATCATTACATGTACCAATAAAAATGAAAACTCATCTTGCAAAAAAATAAATCCTTATACGGGTATGTCGAGCAAAAAAGTTAGGAGTTTTGAAATAAAATAAAAATAAAAATTACTTTTTGATGCATAAAATAAGATTTTTTGCGTAAAAGTACTAAAACATCATAAATATTACAACATATTTTAAATCATTACATAGTTTCCTCAAAAAAATGAATAAAACCTGAACAATATATTACATACAGTTGCAATAAAAAGTATGTGAACCCTTTGGAATGATATGGATTTCTGCACAAATTGGTCATAAAATGTGATCTGATCTTCATCTAAGTCATAACAATAGACAATCACAGTCGGCTTAAACTAATAACACACAAAGAATTAAATGATACCATGTTTTTATTGAACACACCATGTAAACATTCACAGTGCAGGTGGAAAAAGTATGTGAACCCCTAGACTAACGACATCTCCAAGAGCTAATTGGAGTGAGGTGTCAGCCAACTGGAGTCCAATCAATGAGATGAGATTGGAGGTGTTGGTTACAGCTGTCCTGCCCTATAAAAAACACACACCAGTTCTGGGTTTGCTTTTCACAAGAAGCATTGCCTGATGTGAATGATGCCCCGCACAAAAGAGCTCTCAGAAGACCTACGATTAAGAATTGTTGACTTGCATAAAGCTGGAAAGGGTTATAAAAGTATCTCCAAAAGCCTTGCTGTTCATCAGTCCACGGTAAGACAAACTGTCTATAAATGGAGAAAGTTCAGCACTGGTTCTACTCTCCCTAGGAGTGGCCGTCCTGTAAAGATGACTGCAAGAGCACAGCGCAGACTGCTCAATGAGGTGAAGAAGAATCCTAGAGTGTCAGCTAAAGACTTACAGAAGTCTCTGGCATATGCTAACATTCCTGTTAGCGAATCTACGATACGTAAAACACTAATCAAGGATGGATTTCATAGTAGGATTCCACAGAGAAGCCACTGCTGTCCAAAAAAAACATTGCTGCAGTTTTCACAAGAGCACCTGGATGTTCCACAGCAGTAATGGCAAAATATTCTGTGGACAGATGAAACCAAAGTTGAGTTGTTTGGAAGAAACACACAACACTACGTGTGGAGGAAAAGAGGCACAGCACACCAACATCAAAACCTCATCCCAACTGTGAAGTATGGTGGTGGGGGCATCATGGTTTGGGGCGGCTTTGCTGTGTCAGGGCCTGGATGGATTGCTATCATCGAAGGAAAAATGAATTCCCAAGTTTATCAAGACATTTTGCAGGAGAACTTAAGGCCATCTGTCCACCAGCTGAAGCTCAACAGAAGATGGGTGTTGCAACAGGACAACAACCCAAAGCATAAAGGTAAATCAACAACAGAATGGCTTAAACAGAAGAAAATACGCCTTCTGGAGTGGCCCAGTCAGAGTCCTGACCTCAACCCGACTGAGATGCTGTGGCATGACCTCAAGAAAGCGATTCACACCAGACATCCCAAGAATATTGCTAAACTGAAACAGTTCTGTAAAGAGGAATGGTCAAGAATTACTCCTGACCGTTGTGCACGTCTGATCTGCAACTACAGGAAACGTTTGGTTGAAGTTATTGCTGCCAAAGGAGGTTCAACTATTAAAGGTTCAAAGGAGGTTCAGTTATTAAATCCAAGGATTCACATACTTTTTCCACCTGCACTGTGAATGTTTACATGGTGTGTTCAGTAAAAACATGGTAACATTTAAATCTTTGTGCGTTATTAGTTTAAGCAGACTGTGATTGTCTATTGTTGTGACTTAGATGAAGATCAGATCACATTTTATGACCAATTTGTGCAGAAATCCATATCATTCCAAAGGGTTCACATACTTTTTCTTGCAACTGTATACCCCAAAATGGTGGCATTAAAAAAACACAACTCTTTGCACAAAAAAAACAGGCCCTCATACAGCTATATCGAAAAAATTATATAGAAGTTGTGGGTCTTATACTGTGGCACCGAAAATATAAACAGTACAAAGTAAAAAGTGCTCCATAACAAAATTAGATTTCACAATACAGATTACATTATATTGGTCTCTTACATCTGAGGAGGCCGGTGTACTGACTTTGAAACACTGCTAGAATGGCTGATATAAAAATAACCATTTTATGAGTCCATCTAGGGGATTGCCGTTATCTGCAGACCACATGCGGAGGAATTGCTCCCCCGGTTATAGACACGCTACAGTGTCTGGGTTTGGAGCATTTTCACCCGTTTAGGCCACTTTTTTCAGTGAGTTTTTGTCTTTATGTGTATGGAATGTGCCACTTTATTTTGTTGGTAACATTCTTTTGCACCTGGTGGCTTCTGTGTCACATGGTCTGTTGTGGGTGCGGCTTCTGTGTCACATGGTCTGTTGTGGGTGCGGCTCACTGGTTTATTTTACCTCACAATGCATTGGTGATACCACTGTGGAGGCATGTGAGAGTCTGACTGTGAGTAATTTCTAGCACTGTTCAGACCCTGTTCACACATCACGGGCACGTTAGTGGTAGGACCCCATGCGTGCTGAGACACCGTGACGTGGTGCATGAGGTGCTCCGATATGTTCCTGACTGGAAGATATTGGCAAAGTTCTCAGCTTTTAACATCGGCCTGAGGAATTAGCTAGTATTGTCCGTTGCATATCATTTTGGTGCATTTTTTTGCAGTGATTTGTGTCTATCTAGAATATTAGCGTTCTCACGAGTCCTGTGTGTCCACCTACAGTCGTGGCCAAAAGTTTTGAGAATTACATAAATATTGTAAATTGGAAAAGTTGCTGCTTAAGTTTTTATAATAGCAATTTGCATATACTCCAGAATGTTATGAAGAGTGATCAGATGAATTGCATAGTCCTTCTTTGCCATGAAAATTAACTTAATCCCCAAAAAAACTTTCCACTGCATTTCATTGCTGTAATTAAAGGACCTGCTGAGATCATTTCAGTAATCGTCTTGTTAACTCAAGTGAGAATGTTGACGAGCACAAGGCTGGAGATCATTATGTCAGGCTGATTGGGTTAAAATGGCAGACTTGACATGTTAAAAGGAGTGTGATGCTTGAAATCATTGTTCTTCCATTGTTAACCATGATGACCTGCAAAGAAACGCGTGCAGCCATCATTGCGTTTCATAAAAATGGCTTCACAGGCAAGGATATTGTGGCTACTAAGATTGCACCTCAATCAACAATTTATAGGATCATCAAGAACTTCAAGGAAAGAGGTTCAATTCTTCAGGGCATCCAAGAAAGTCCAGCAAGTGCCAGGATCGTCTCCTAAAGAGGATTCAGCTGCGGGATCGGAGTGCCACCAGTGCAGAGCTTGCTCAGGAATGGCAGAAGGCAGGTGTGAGGGCATCTGCACGCACAGTGAGGCGAAGACTTTTGGAAGATGGCCTGGTGTCAAGAAGGCCAGCAAAGAAGCCACTTCTCTAAAAAAAAAAAACATCAGGGACAGATTGATCTTCTGCAGAAAGTTTGGTGAATGGACTGCTGAGGACTGGGGCAAAGTCATATTCTCCGATGAAGCCTCTTTCCGATTGTTTGGGGCATCTGGAAAAAGGCTTGTCCGGAGAAGAAAAGGTGAGCGCTACCATCAGTCCTGTGTCATGCCAACAGTAAAGCATCCTGAGACCATTCATGTGTGGGGTTGCTTCTCATCCAAGGGAGTGGGCTCACTCACAATTTTTCCCAAAAACACAGCCATGAATAAAGAATGGTACCAAAACACCCTCCAACAGCAACTTCTTCCAACAACAGTTTGGTGAAGATCAATGCATTTTCCAGAACGATGGAGCACCGTGCCATAAGGCAAAAGTGATAACTAAGTGGCTCTGGGACCAAAACGTTGACATTTTGGGTCCATGGCCTGGAAACTCCCCAGATCTTAATCCCATTGAGAACTTGTGGTCAATCCTCAAGAGGCGGGTGGACAAACAAAAACCCACTAATTCTGACAAACTCCAAGAAGTGATGATGAAAGAATGGGTTGCTATCAGTCAGGAATTGGCCCAGAAGTTGATTGAGAGCATGCCCAGTCGAATTGCAGAGGTCCTGAAAAAGAAGGGCCAACACTGCAAATACTGACTCTTTGCATAAATGTCATGTAATTGTCGATAAAAGCCTTTGAAACATATGAAGTGCGTGTAATTATATTTCACTACATCACAGAAACAACTGAAACAAAGATCTAAAAGCAGTTTAGCAGCAAACTTTGTGAAAACTAATATTTGTGTCATTCTCAAAACTTTTGGCCATGACTGTATAATGTAATTGACAGGCTGCTTTACCTTTCAATGTACCTCCTCCTCTGCTGCTGATGAAAAGTCACACATGTTTATTCTGCAGTAAAAAGAAAATGTTCATTTTATTCTATGGGTTTGTAGAAATATTTATTGCGTTTATTTGTCTTGCTCGTGCTCTGTACAAGCTGCAGAAAAATAAAGCAGTAGATGGAATTAGAAGCTGTGATTTCCCATGCTCCTAGAAGATGGGTGCTCTCTCACTAAAGAGCCAGGGAGACTGCAGCCTGTACTGAGCATGTGTGGGATTCTTATCAGGGGAGGAGGTGCACTAAAAATAAAAATGGGCATTATGACATGAATTCTTCTAATGAGTACACCAGTGTCATCAGGTTTAATAGCTGTTTAATAATAGATGCAGTTTGTGTTGAAAGGTGACAGATCATTGATCCTTGTGAGAAATATGTGGAGTTATGATTTAATTGCTGCCATTTGCTCCATAAGTGGGCAGAGGAAATCAGGCTCCACAGGTCACAGCAGGGCCACGTGTTCACATTTCACACCCCACTCTGCCACACTGGCAGCTCAGCAGGTCAATAACAACAAAGAAATTCTGTAGACATCATGGAACCGGCAGTTCATAAGAAATTATGAACTATCCGTACATTGCATACATACACCAATCACGTCTTTGCGACCCTGGGTCTTTTCTTGTGTGTGGGATGCAGAGAAGGGGAGATACGGAGAAATCCTAGTAGGAACCAAATAATGGTGCCATGTTTGGTTTCGAATTGTACCCAGAATCCAGGCGGATCCGTTGGTACCAGAACCATCTCCCATGACCTTCCGGTGTGGAGCTATGAGCCATAATGGGTTTTGTGGAGTTTTGGCTACCAGGACCAGTAAGAGGAAGTGGAATCCTCCCAGGTGGAGGAAAGGGCATGACTGACTAAGGTTTAAAGTGCCCGTGCAGGGCACAGGCCATTGTTTTTTCTCTGAAGGAGGTCATGTTGTGTAGCATGTTTGGAGGAACCTTGGAAAACCTGCTCACGTCACTACCTCCATGTGACTGTGACAACCATCCAAGAATAAAGCTAAGGAACTATAGTTTTCAAGAACCACCTACATATTTGGTAACTGACTTTCATTTGCTAACTGATTATACCACCATCTGTATTTGCACATCTGACCATTGTATATACCTGTGTGTATATAGTGTTGTGTGTGTGTGTATATAGTGTTGTGTCTAGTGCACCCTTAAAACAATTAAATATATAAATGAATCTTGCGTTGTTCTGTATCTCAATCCACGAATCCCCACATCCGTCTTTTGGCATAACGTTATATGCTACCTGTGGGTTGGTTTCTAACCCGATATAATCCCATTAATGGACCGGGCATATATATTATGAGAAACTGGTGGCAGTCTACCGGGCAGGCAGAGCTCTTTTGCACTGGGGCAGGGTTTGCTGTCAGGGTTTTGAGCGAGTGTTGTGTCATGCCTGAAGGTAGCATGGACGACCCTCTCTCCCTCCCCATGCCTACCTGTGCCCGTGCCCGTATGATGCCAATGTACAGTCAGGCAGGGCTGCGAGGTGTGATATCGTCACACTTGTGAACTTGTATAAAAGCCCAGTTGGTGTTGGGGAGCAAAAAGTACTGTGGCGGAGAGCAGGACTGGGTGCCAGACATGGTCGGGCATTTCACATTTTTGAGTTTTAGCATGTCATAATTTACTGTATGTAATAAAAGTCATGACCTGGTGTAAAACAGAATCCTGGACTTTGTCAGGAAGTTATAGAAGCTTTGTAAGATTGAAATAACAAGTGTAGTTTTTATTTTTGTTAGCCAAAACCAGGAGTGGATTCAAAGTAAATGGCCTATAGTTCTTCCTGCTCGATCAACCTTCAGCCTAATGGTAATGTTATAAGTTTGTCTACTCTGTAGTTTGTAAAAATAAATTTTCAATTCTTATCTTAACAGAAATCCCCAGTAACAATTCTGAGGAAAACTTCATGTTATCTCTAGAAGATGAAGATATCATGGAGAACTTTACAGAACAAAAGCTCATTACCCCTAATGTTTATCCAGGATGTCACAGTACAAATCTTTCATATAATCCCCCTAATTATGAAGAACCATCTTCTGATCAATCACAGATTGCAACCACAAGTACAGCTCAGAAAGGAGTTGAAAGGTTTCATTGTGATAAAGAGTCCACAAAAAGCGCAGGTCTTTCTTCACACAGAGGAATTCACACAAGAGAGAAGCCATACTCTTGCTCAGAATGTGGGAAATGTTATAAACTGAAATCACATCTTGTTATACATGAGAGACGCCACACAGAAGAGAAGCCATATACATGTTCAAAATGTTGGAAATGCTTTACACAGAAATGGCATCTTGTTAAACATGAGAGAATTCACACAAGGGAGAAGCCATATTCATGTTCAGAATGTGGGAAATGTTTTACATATAATTCACAACTAGTCAAACATAAAAGAAGCCACACAGGAGAAAAGCCTTATTCATGTTCAGAATGTGGGAAATGTTTTACACAAAAATCAGCTCTTGTTAGACATGAGAAAAGTCACACAGGAGAGAAGCCGTTTCCATGTTCAGAATGTGGAAAATGTTTTCCACAAAAATCAGCTCTTGTTAGACATGAGAAAAGTCACACAGGAGAGAAGCCGTTTCCATGTTCAGAATGTGGGAAATCTTTTACACAAAAATCAGGTCTACTTAAACATGAGAAAATTCACACCGGGGCAAAGCCATTTTCATGTTCAGAATGTGGAAAATGTTTTACAGTCAAATCAAATCTTGTTGCACATAAAAGAATTCACACGGGAGAGAAACCATATTCATGTTCAGTATGTGGGAAATCTTTTAGACAAAAATCAGATCTACTTAAACATGAGAAAATTCACACCGGGGCAAAGTCGTTTTCATGTTCAGAATGTGGGAAATGTTTTACACAGAAATCAAATCTTGTTATACATGACAGAATTCACATATCAGATAAGTCACAAAGGAGAGAAGCTGTTTTCATGCTCAAAATGTAAGAAGCGCTTTTCAGATAAATAAAATCTTGTTATACATAGATATCACACAAGGACCATTTTCATATATATTTTACATATTAGGCAATTCATTGTCTTTAAAGGGGTTGTCTACCTTTAACATGTTAAATCAGACCCCACATAGTGGCCAGACCCGTGGTAGTGATCATACTAACCTGGTCCCCGCTGCTGGGTTCTGGCTAATCTGTGTTCATATCTGGGCATGTAACTGCTGTAGCCAATGAATGGCAGCGAAGTATTACCCATGTGGCATGTGACCCTGTGATATGCCACACAGGTGATATGTCACCGCTGCCGGCATTCATTGGCTGCTATGTTCATGTTCCCAGGATCTGGGAGACCCGAGACCCGTGGAGTCGACTGGGCAGGAGAGGAAGCCAGAACCCAGTGAGGAGGACCAGGTAAGTATAATCAGCATTGCATATCTGGCCACTCTGTGGAGTCTGATAAAACAACCCCTTAATCTTCTTTAATAGGCCGGTGAGCAACATGGCCTCTTCGTTGGCCAGTAAAGTACTGTTCATGGGTCACATGGCTTATTTGTAGCTCACTCCTATTGAAGTGAATGGGGCTGAGCTGCAATACCAAGCACAGCCATTATACAATATACAGCACTGTGCTTTGTAAGCTGCTGGGAGTCAGACTTCTAATATTTCCTTGTTTTCCTACAGCAGCAGCACCAACGGGGATTTCTAATTCTCCTGAAACATAGGACAGGAGATATCAATTAAATGCAGATCCTATAAGACTGCCTAACTTAGACCCTCCTATTTTTTTCCTGTCCTTCCTGGAGACCTCTTTCTGTGAAGGAGGTGGAGATGTTGGGAAGTATTTATTTGTTATATTCCATCCTTTAGATGGTGGCAATAGGCTGGAGTTAGCAGCTTTAGACTTAGGCTAAATGAACACAGTCAGGATTCATGTGCGGAGAATAGGCACTGAAATCCGCAGGTGGTCGCAGGCAAATCTGTTTGGTCAATCCGCATCAATTGGTGCAGATTCGGTCCGAATTTGCGGCATTCGGATTTTACTAAGTGAATAAAGAAAATCCAATGAGGAAAAATAAAATAAATTGACATGCTGCGGATTTTAAAATCTGCACCACAGGTAAAAATCAGCGCGGAAAAAAATCAGCATCATGTGCATTGAGAATTTCAAATTCTCATAGAATACAATTGCGGTCCCCAATGCACGGGCAACGTGCGGCCGGGATGGATCCAGACCTATTCAACTTGAATGGATCTGTGAAATATGTTCTATTTTTTTGCGGTGCAGAGGCACAGACAGAAACATCATGGAAGCACTCCATAGTGCTTCTGCGGGGTTCCGATCCGTGCTTCCGTTCCGCATCTCCGTAATTGTGGACCCATTCAAGTGACTGGGTCCGCATCCGTGATGCAGGACACAATACGGCCACGGGCACACAATGGCCGTGTGCATGAGCCCTTACATAACACTCAGGATTTTTTATCCTGTATGCTTTTATCCTGCAAGAGCTAAACAGCGCGCTTGTGCTGTTGTGCAGGAGATTTGTATTTTGTGTGCAGACGTAGGCTGTTACCTATGGCGGCGTGTCCCTCTGGTGGTTCCACCTCCTCCCGGCCGACGCTGCAAGAGTGCGTCTTGCGCGTGCGCCGCCTCGCAGGGAGGGGGAGAGGGATAAAAACATGGTGGCGTCCGTCATCCTCTACACTCTGCTGGGCTTTGCCACACTCCTGCTAAGGTAAGCGAGCTGTTTGCCGGATCTTCTACGTATTGAAGGAGGCCCCTCACACATGAACTCTGTTGTAGTAGGGGCTTCTCTGCTGGGGGCACGTTATTATTGTTTGCCTTTGGAGCTGCTGCTGGTGATGTTTTCTATGCTGGGT
This sequence comes from Bufo bufo, assembly GCF_905171765.1. Classification (NCBI taxonomy): domain Eukaryota; kingdom Metazoa; phylum Chordata; class Amphibia; order Anura; family Bufonidae; genus Bufo; species Bufo bufo. The sequence continues at coordinate 15,339,005 of NC_053390.1, read as the reverse complement.
CTGCCCTCCTTAGTCTCCAAATGCACCGAGGTTCTTTCTTTTTTCTCAATCTGGTGTATGTGTAGTAGTATGGCATTGGCTCTCTGCAGTTCTCAGGCTTTACAGTAAGGCCTCATGCACACGACAGTATTTTTTCACGGTCCGCAAAACGGGGTTCCGTTGGTCCGTGACCTTTTTTTCGTCCGTGGGTCTTCCTTGATTTTTGGAGGATCCACGGACATGAAAAAAAAGTCATTTTGGTGTCCGCCTGGCCGTGCGGAGCCAAACAGATCCGTCCTGACTTACAATGCAAGTCAATGTGGACGGATCCGTTTGACGTTGACACAATATGGTGCAATTGCAAACGGATCCGTCCCCCATTTACTTTCAATGTAAAGTCAGGAGTTTTCTCCAATCCGATGGTATATTTTAACTTGAAGCGTCCCCATCACCATGGGAACACCTCTATGTTAGAATATACCATCGGATTTGAGTTAGATCGTGAAACTCATATCCGACATTAGATTCTAACACAGAGGCGTTCCCATAGTGATGGGGACGCTTCAAGTTAGAATATCCTACGAACTGTGTACATGACTGCCCCCTGCTGCCTGGCAGCACCCGATCTCTTACAGGGGGCTGTGATCCGCACAATTAACCCCTCAGGTGCCGCACCTAAAGGGTTAATTGTGCGTATCATAGCCCCCTGTAAGAGATCAGGTGCTGCCAGGCAGGAGGGGGCAGACCCCCCTCCCTCCCCAATATTATATTCATTGGTGGGCAGTGCGGCCTCCCCTCTCCCCCCCCCCCCTAGTTAAAATCACGTTCCGAATCCCCCATCATTGGTGGCCAGTGCGGACTCACATCTCCCCCCCCCTTGTTAAAATCACGTTCCGAATCCCCCATCATTGGTGGCCAGTGCGGCCTCACATCTCCCCTCCCCCCTCCCTAGTTAAAATCGCGTTCCCCCATCATTGGTGGCAGTGGAGAGTTCCAATCGGAGTCCCGGTTTAATCGCTGGGGCTCCGATCGGTAACCATGTCATATTTTTTTGACGGACAGGAAACACGGATCACGGACGCGTATGAACAACGGTGCATTTTCCGAGTTTTCAACGGACCCATTGAAAGTCAATGGGTCCGCAGAAAATCACGGAAAACGAAACAACGACCACGGATGCACACAACGGTCGTGTGCTTGAGGCCTTAGCCTTACGCATGCAGTTTTATGAAGCTATGTTTTTTTCTTAGATATCATTGCATATTCTGTGACTTTTTTACTGTCACAATGGAGCAGAATAATCTTAATGACTTGCTCTGCTCTATTGTAGAAGAATGTCTCAAGGTTCTGAAGATAGAAACTCCTCAGAAAGTCCGCTAGGAAGCGAAAACACGTGTCCTGCAGATCGTATAACACCCCCCTGCCGGATGGCAGTGAGTTTTATTCCTGCTCAGACTGCAGAGCAAATTACTTTCCTGTGGAGGATCAGCCTTTATCTAATAAGGATGTGTTATTATGGATGAAAGACTTTGTACATGATGCGTTCAGTCAACCGCTAAGAATAATGAAGCTGAAGCTTCTCCGACAGAGTTGAGGCTGGCAGCTACTTCTGAGAGGATGGATTCTTCTCCCAGAGAGTCTGACATGTTTGATGAACACAGAATCATAGATGAGATTTAACTCTTTAGAATCTGAGAATAGCGATCAGGAAATAAATTTATTTCCATTACAGAAAATGTCAAAATTATTTAACTCTCTAGAGCCTGAGTCTGTAGTACAGGCAGAAATAGTTGGAGATGATGGTATCCTATCAAGAAATCTAGAGCCTTTAGGGTTGACCCTTTGGTGAAAAGACTTATGGTCAATGAATGGAAAGCGCCAGGTAAGGGACCAATATTTAACAAAAGGTTTAAAACCATGTGCATGACAGACCAAGAAAATAAACAGTGGGAAGAACCCCCCAAGGTTGATGTTGCTATTTCACAGTTGTTCAGACGCACGCTGGTTCCGAGCGAAGACTGGTCTAATTTCACATACCTAATAGTTAGAAAGCTAGATGATGCCTTATGGAGGAGTTATCTCTCAGTAGTGATGGACGAACATCTGCCGGGACGGTTCGCGAACGCAATCAAATGTTCGCGAACCGCAAGTTTGCGGCGAGTACCATTCATTTTAATCGCAGGCGAACCTGAAAAACCTTCAGCTCATATTTGCAGCCAAGAAATAATTACTAGAAGTGCACAAATAGTCCCACAACATGGACAGTGACATACCAGATGTATTATTCCAATTTGCGATCTCCATTCATAATTTTTTTCAATGCGAAATATCGGCAATATAATTTTCGTGTAAGCGCATGCGCAAATGCACTATATAGTACCCAAATGTACTATAATGAAAGTACAGTACAGACCAAAAGTTTGGACACACCTTCTCATTCAAAGAGTTTTCTTTATTTTCATGACTATGAAAATTGTAGATTCACACTGAAGGCATCAAAACTATGAATTAACACATGTGGAATTATATACATAACAAGCAAGTGTGAAACAACTGAAAATATGTCATATTCTAGGTTCTTCAAAGTAGCCACCTTTTGCTTTGATTACTGCTTTGCACACTCTTGGCATTCTCTTGATGAGCTTCAAGAGGTAGTCCCCTGAAATGGTTTTCACTTCACAGGTGTGCCCTGTCAGGTTTAATAAGTGGGATTTCTTGCCTTATAAATGGGGTTGGGACCATCAGTGGCGTTGAGGAGAAGTCAGGTGGATACACAGCTGATAGTCCTACTGAATAGACTGTTAGAATTTGTATTATGGCAAGAAAAAAGCAGCTAAGTAAAGAAAAACGAGTGGCCATCATTACTTTAAGAAATGAAGGTCAGTCAGTCAGCAGAAAAATTGGGAAAACTTTGAAAGTAAGGGCTATTTGACCATGAAGGAGAGTGATGGGGTGCTGCGCCAGATGACCTGGCCTCCACAGTCACCGGACCTGAACCCAATCGAGATGGTTTGGGGTGAGCTGGACCGCAGAGTGAAGGCAAAAGGGCCAACAAGTGTTAAGCATCTCTGGGAACTCCTTCAAGACTGTTGGAAGACCATTTCAGGGGACTACCTCTTGAAGCTCATCAAGAGAATGCCAAGAGTGTGCAAAGCAGTAATCAAAGCAAAAGGTGGCTACTTTGAAGAACCTAGAATATGACATATTTTCAGTTGTTTCACACTTGTTTGTTATGTATATAATTCCACATGTGTTAATTCATAGTTTTGATGCCTTCATAGTCATGAAAATAAAGAAAACTCTTTGAATGAGAAGGTGTGTCCAAACTTTTGGTCTGTACTGTATATTGGTATATAACACCCCGCTTAAATCTGTTTTTTGGGGGAACGACTGGTATATCGCACCAGTAGAAATGATTTGTTCCAATAACGCTTGTCCCTCTATATACCTGCAGTATCGCAGCAGAACCGCACACAACTGCCGCACAATACAAATGCTCTATAATATACTGTCTAACATAGAAAGTATATTATAACATTGTACATGGAAAGCAATCCATTAGAATATACATAAAGATAATTTGCGGACCGCACATCGCCGGCACTGTAATAGAAAATGCTTAATCTTGTCTGCAATTGCGGACAAGAATAGGACATGTTCTATTTTTTTGCGGAAGCACGGATGCGGAAATGCGGATCCGCAAATGAGGATGAGGACAGCACATTCCGGCCCTATTGAAAATGAATGGGTCTGCACCGGTTCCGCAAAATTGCGGAACGGATGCGGACCCATTTTGCGGACGTGTGAATGGAAAATAAATTAAATTATTAAAGTTAAGCAAAAAGCATAGATGTGGTCGGCAATAACAAGTGCTCGACGGCACCAAATCAGAAACCATATGTCCTACCACAATCCGGGGGGTTCCAGTGCACATCCATGAATCCCAGAGGGAAAGCAAAAAACAGATAGACTAACCACAGACCACCCGCCCTGATAAGAGCGACCCCGTCCGGAACCTTACCCTATATAAAAATGGCCCTAGTAAGCCCCTAGGCCCCTGACTTCCAAGTGATCACTATATAGATCTATGTGTTTTTGACTCATTATAAAAGTATTTTATAAGTATATCGCACCCCTCTGTGTATCACACCTATCGATAGCACACCTATACCAGTCCTTAACCCCTTAGGGACTTAGGACGTACCAGTACGCCACGTTTGCCGAGTCCTTAAGGACTCAGGACGTACCGGTACGTCCTAAGTTTAAAAGTAGATTGTGGCGCGGCGGGGGTTAATCATTCAGCGGGCATCCTGTCACAACACCGGGGGGGGTCATGTGACCCCCCCCCCCATATCGGCGATCGACGCAAACCGCAGGTCAATTCAGACCTGCGGGTTGCGGCTTTTACCTGGTGCGGCAGTGGTGGTCAGCGGTGCCATCGGGTCCCCATGCGGCTGTGGGGGGGACCCGATGGCATGGAAGGCATCGCGATGTCTAAGACGAGCCTGTGAGATCCAGCCCCCTGAATCTCACAGGCCGGAAGCTGTATGAGTAATACACACTAGTATTACTCATACAGCCAATGCATTCCAATACAGAAGTTTTGGAATGCATTGTAAAGGATTAGACCCCCAAAAGTTCAAGTCCCAAAGTGGGACAAAAAATAAAGTGAAAAAAAAAGTTGAAAAAATTAAGTTTTCCCCCCCAAAAAATTAAAAGTTTCAAGTAAAAATAAACTAAAACTTTATTCTCACCAAATAAAATAAAAAAAAAAAGGTAAAAAATAGGGGGGAAAAAAAGTATACATATTAGGTATCGCCGCGTCCATATCGACCGGCTCTATAAACATATCACATGACCTAACCCCTCAGATGAACACCGTAAAAAATGAAAAATAAAAACTGTGCTAAATAAACCATTTTTTTGTCACCTTACATCACAAAAAGTCCAACAGCAAGCGATCAAAAAGGCGTTTGCCCACCAAAATAGTACCAATCTAACAGTCATCTCATCCCGTAAAAAATAAGCCCCTACCTGAGACAATCGCCTAAAAAATAAAAAAAACTATAGCTCAGAATATGGAGACACTAAAACAGGGGTGCACAACCTTTTTTGGTCTCGGGGCCGCATTGTCACATTGCTCTATTTCAAGGGGCCGCAAAAAAAAAAGTTAATCAGCACTTGTTTGCATCAGCCTATTACACAGGCTGATGCAAAGTAAATGGGGAGGAATAATCACTACCACAGTCACTGCTCCCTCATTCAGTTCTGTTGATTATTGGCAGCAAATTCCTGATTACACAGTGAGATATGCTGACAATAATTGTACGTCTTTCATCCTGATAAAACATGCAAATCAGCCAACAAACGATCTGATCAGCAGCAGTGGCGTGCCTAGGCTGTTTGGCACCTGGGGCGGGTCCTTTCTCTGGCACCCCCCCCCCCAAATACTTTAAGAAAATCATAACCCCTCACAGTAGTATTGCCCTCATTGTTTTGTACAGATGTTATGCCAACATTGTGCCCCCTTCATAGTAGTTATGCCCTCATTGTACCCCTCTCACAGTAGTTATGCCCTCTCTGTGCCCCTTTCACAGTAGTAATACCCTCTTTGTGCCTCCTTCACAGTAATAATGCCCCTTAATAGTAGTAATGCCCATTGTCCCCTTTCACAGTAATAATGCCCATTGTGTCCCTTCACAGTAATAATGCCCAATGTTCACCCTTCACGGTAATAATGCCCTCTGTGTCCCCTCCATAGTAGAAATCCCCATTGTGCCCCCTTAATAGTAGTAATGCCCTCTCTGTTAGTAATGCCCATTGTGCCCCCTTCACAGTAATAATGCCCTCTGTGCCCCCTTCATAGTAGTAATGCCCTCTGTGCACTGTGCCCCCTCCATAGTATAAATGCCCATTGTGTCCCCTTCACATTAGCAATGCCCTCTGTGCCTCCTCCAGAGTAGAAATGCCCATTTTGCCCCTCCATAGTAGAAATGCCCATTGTGCCACCTTCACATTAGCAATGACCATTGTGCCCCCTCCAGAGAAGAAATGCCCATTGTGCCCCCTCCAGAGTAGAAATGCCCATTGTGTCCCCTTCACATTAGCAATGCCCTCTGTTCCCCCTCCAGAGTAGAAATGCCCATTGTGCCCCTCCATAATATAAATGCCCATTGTGCCCCCTTCACATTAGCAATGACCATTGTGCCCCCTCCAGAGTAGAAATTCCCATTGTGCCCCCTTCACATTAGCAATGCCCATTGTGCCCCCTCCAGAGTAGAAATGCTCATTGTGCCCCCTTCACATTAGCAAAGCCCATTGTGCCCCCTCCATACAATAAATGCCCATTGTGCCCCCTCCAGAGTAAAAATGCCCATTGTGCCCCCTCCAGAGTAGAAATGCCCATTGTGCCCCCTTCACATTAGCAATGCCCATTGTGCCCCCTCCAGAGTAAAAATGCCCATTGTGCCGCCTTCACATTAGCAATGACCATTGTGCCCCCTTCACATTAGCAATGACCATTGTGACCCCTTCACATTAGCAATGACCATTGTGCCCCCTATAAAAAAAAACACAGTACCTACTCACCTTGTCCCGTTCCGGAAGCTCACATACCTCTCTTCTCTGCCGACACAGATCACCCTGCCAGCACTGTGTGGGCGGAGCTTATGCAGATTCCCGGGCTGCAGGCTCCTCCCACACATGCTGGCAGCGCGATCCGTGTCTGCAGGCTGAATGGTGGAGCGGGGAGAAGTCTTCCTACTCTACCATTCAGAGCGCCGCCGGCCTGAAGGAGGGGAGGAGCGCGGGGAGCTGAATGACAGAACAGCAGCTCCCTGTGCTCCAACAATGAGCGCTTCCATCTGTATTGATGGAAGCGCTCATTGCTTCTGGCACCCACCTCAGAGAGGCACCCGGGGTGGACTGCCCTCTCCCTAAGTACGCCACCGCTGCAGAGCGCTCCTTGAGAAGAAGGCAGAAGCGCTGATAAACTGCGCCTGCCTTCTCCTCGGCTCCCCCACTCTCACCAATAGCCAGGGACCCGTCCTGCTCCAGACTCCTGCTATAGTACAGGAGCAAGAGCTGTCATCCTTCCCTGTGTGGTGCTCCAGGAAGAAACACAGCTGATCGCATGATCAGCTGTGTTTCTGTCCAGCAGGACAGGGGCCGCAAACCTTGGCGCCGGGGGCCGCATGCGGCCCGCGGGCCGCAGGTTGTGCACCCCTGCACTAAAACATCATTATTTCTTTTTTAAAAGCTGTTATTGTGTAAAACTTACATAAATAATAGAAAAGTATACATATTAGGTATCGCCGCATCCGTATCGACCGGTTCTATAAAAATATCACATGACCTAACCCCTCAGATGAACACCGTAATTTTTTTTTAATAAAAACTGTGCTAAATAAACAATTTTTTGTCACCTTACATCACAAAAAGTGTAATAGCAAGCGATCAAAAAGTCACACGCACCCCAAAATAGTGCCAATAAAACCGTCATCTCATCCCACAAAAATCATACCCTACCCAAGGTAATCGCCCAAAAACTGAAAAAATTATGGCTCTCAGACTGTGGAAACACTAAAACGTGATTTTTTTTTTGCTTCAAAAATTAATTCATTGTGTAAAACTTACATAAATAAAAAAAAGTATACATATTAGGTATCGCCGCATCTGTATCGACCGGGTCTATAAAAATATCACATGACCTAACCCCTCAGATGAATGTTGTAAATAACAAAAAATAAAAACGGTGCCAAAACAGCTATTTCTTGTTATCTTGCCTCACAAAAAGTGTAATATACAGCAACCAAAAATCATAAGTACCCCAAACTAGTACCAACAATACTGCCACCCTATCCCGTAGTTTCTAAAATGGGGCCACTTTTTTGGAGTTTCTACTCTAGGGGTGCATCAGGGGGGCTTCAAATGGGACATGGTGTCAAAAAAAACAATCCAGCAAAATCTGCCTTCCAAAAAACGTATGGCATTCCTTTCCTTCTGTGCCCTGCCGTGTGCCTGTACAGCAGTTTACGACCACATATGGGGTATTTATATAAACTACAGAATCAGGGCTATAAATATTGAGTTTGGTTTGGCTGTTAACCCTTGCTTTGTAACTGGAAAAAAATTATTAAAATGGAAAATCTGCCAAAAAAGTGAAATTTTGAAATTGTATCTCTATTTTCCATTAATTCTTGTGGAACACCTAAAGGGTTAACAAAGTTTGTAAAATCAGTTTTGAATACCTTGAGGGGGGTAGTTTATCGAATGGGGTCATTTTTGGGTGGTTTCTATTATGTAAGCCTCGCAAAGTGACTTCAGACCTGAACTGGTCCCTAAAAATTGGGTTTTTTAAAATTTCTGAAAAATTTCAAGATTTGCTTCTAAACTTCTAAGCCTTGTAACATCCCCAAAAAATAAAATATCATTCCCAAAATGATCCAAACACGAAGTAGACATATGGGAAATGTAAATTAATAACAATTTTGGAGGTATTACTATGTATTATAGAAGTAAAGAAATGTAAACTTGGAAATGTGCAATTTTTTTACAAATTTTTGGTAAATTTTTTTTTTTTTTATAAATAAAATTATTCTTTTTTTACTTCATTTTACCAGTGTCATGAAGAACAATATGTGATGAAAAAACAATCTCAGAACGGCCTGGATAAGTCAAAGCGTTTTAAAGTTATCAGCGCTTAAAGTGACACTGGTCAGATTTGCAAAAAATGGCCAAGTCCTTAAGGTGAAATAGAACCAAGACTTTTGTGGCCCTATTAGCTAGCGTTTGATGTCCCTAACAGTCTGTCCCTGCTCGATACAGCAACCTCTCCCTACACTGGCAATAAACTGAATGTAAAATGGCGGCCAGATCAGGTTTATTTATAAGGTAGGGGGTATGTCCATGTGCTGAAACGTCTCAATTGGCTGTCCTTTACCACCTGATGGATGTGTCATGGGTCAAAGTTCTTCACAATGTAAAAGAATATGGTGGGTGCGAATATCTCCATATGTTCAGCGAATCGTGAACACGCAAAGTTTGCCGCGAAACGACCGCCGGGCGAACCGCAAGGCCATCTCTATCTCTCAGGCCAGTCGAAAGCAGCACTCTTCTTATACGGTCGTTAAGAACCTTAGATCATGGCTCCTCCAGATGGAGGAAGATATAGACAAGAGTGTGCCAAGAGAAGATCTTTTACTATCTATGGTAAGCTTTTCAGATAGGAAAGGCAAATCCCTTCCTTATGCTGCTAAGAAGAAGTGGTTTTCTTCCCTCCGCGCAGCTAATAGAGGCGCGGAGCGCAGAAGATCAGACAGAGGAGAGACATCTGTTCCAGAGAATCCTCAACAATGTGGAGAAGAGGCCATGGAAGAGAAGCCCCATCCTCCAAACGCAAGCTGGAGTTTTGACACCAGAGGTAAGCCTGTAGGGGGAAGATTAGCCTACTTCTATGTAGAATGGGAAAAAGTGGTGAAAGATCTATGGATTCTAGAAACCGTAAAAAATGGTTATCGTATAGAACTATATGCCAGACCCCCTGAAATGTATATCAGAACTCAGAGGTTGCAAGTTCAGAAACATGGCCTAGTAGAGCAGGCCATAAGGGAGTTTATTCAGATGAATGTACTAAAACCTGTCCCAGAAAGAGAGATCTTTCAGGGAGTTTATTCAAAAGTGTTTCTAGCTCCAAAACCTCAGATGAGGTGGATGACCATTGTCGATCTAAGATATTTAAACAGATTCATACGCAGAAAGAGATTCCGTATGGAGATGGTTCAGTCCGCATTAAGTCTTCTAGAGCCAGGAGATTACTTTGCTACGATAGACTGAAAGGACGTGTCTTTGCACATCCCCATTCACTGAAAGCACTAAAGATTCCTGGCCGTTGTAGTTTTAGGGGGGCAACTACATCACCTACAGTTTACAGCACTCCTATTCGGGATTTCGTCAGCCCCATTCACTTTTACGAAGGTGATAGCAGCGGTAGTAGCAGGTCTCAGAGAATAGGGGTAACAGTAATCCCATATTTGGACGATTGGCTGGTGAAGGGGTTAAGCACGGTCAAGCAATTTTTAGGGTTCATTCTGGACACCAAGGCAATTACTGTTTCCCTTCCAATGAAGATGATGAATGTTCTGCGCCAAAATATACAATTATCGAGGCAGATCAGACCGATTTCCCTTTGTCAGATGATGAAGAAGCCCAGTCTCATGACGGCTGCCAGCCAGGCAATTCCGTGGGCAAATTGGCACACGAGACAATTACAGTGGGAGATATTACAGAAGTGGGAACGAGACAGCAATTCTCTAGATCACACAAGGCGGTGGATGGCTTTAAACAATATCAGGACGTTTCCCTTCCCGTATGGACCGAGCTCACGACCGACGCTTCGGCTGTAGGTTGGAGTGCTCACATGAAGGGTGAAAGTAACCTGGACCCCAGTGGAGAGAAACGCATTTCCACCCCATGGTCAAGCCATAAAAATAAAATCGGACAACGTGACCACTCGCCAGGGAGGTACCAGATCCTTATCCCTCCTCAAAGAGGCAGAGCGGATCTTCATATGGGCGGAGGCCAATATTTAACAGCTGTCAGCTGTACACATCAGAGGGAACAACAATTCAGACTAAGCCGTGACTTGCCATTCCCGGGAGAATGGTCGTTGCACCCAGAAGTATTTGCGCAACTTACGAGGTGTTAGGTTCGACCCCAGATAGATTTAATGGCTACTCAGAAAAATGCAAAGGTGCCACTGTTTTGCTCCCTATTCGGAGAGGACAACCTCCGGGCTCTGGATGCCCTCTCAGTCCTTTGGGACTTCACGCTGGCCTACATTTTTCCGCCCATCGCTATGATCCCAAAGGTCTTGCAGGAGATCAGACAGGACCAGGTCTCGACAATCCTAATCTGTCCGTACTGGAACACCTTCTGGAAGCTCCCACAGATTCCAGACCTGGTGACTCAGAGCGACAGATGTTGTCCACATTTATGCCACCTACAATTGACGGCCTGGATGTTGACTGCCTTTTTTTAACTGGACAGGGCTTGTCTGATGCGGTAGTGAAGACCCTGCTACAATCCAGAGCATGCACTACAAATAAGGTATACCTAACAATCAAGAAGGTGTTCAATCTTTGGTGCGGAAAGAATGGAGTAGCATCTCAATCTCCTACAATCCAAGATATCCTGAATTTCCTGCAGCAGGGATTTGATAAAGGCTTTAAGCCTGGCATGATTAAGGTCGATATATCAGCCTTATCAGCTGCATTAGGAAAATTGTCCGAGGAGCCTTTAATCCAGAGGTTTGTCAAGGCTGTAAGAAGGATTAGACCGTAAATCATCGACTCAATTCCGAAATGGGACCTTTGCATGGTTCTAGATCAGCTATACAATGCTCCCTTTGAACCACTTCAGGAGTCTGATATTACGTTTTTGTACATAAAGGTCTGTTTTTTAGTGGCAATCACTTCGGCCAAGCGGGTGAGTGAGATACAGGCCCTGGCATGTACCGAGTCTTACACAATCTTTCTTCAAGACTGAGTGTTGCTGAGGACTTTACCTTCATTTCAAGTGAAGGTTCCTTCTTTTTCTAATCAAAATCAGCAGATTGAGTTGCCAATTTTTTTTCCGGATCCGTCTTCAGAGGAAGAGTATAGACTTCACTCTCTGGATGTGGGCAGAGCCTTAAAGATATATAAAGAAAAAGACACAAATGCAATAGCACTCTGCAACCAGCACTCCGCCCTGCCTCCATGCTAGATGTTGAATGAGGCACTGGTGTACATTTTGGCCAAAGCGTAATAAGCCACTCGCCACGTCAAGGTCGCCTCTATGAGTGGTCCCTAACACTAGTTCCTACTTGTTTATGGGCCATGACAGCCACACAAAGTCCAGGGAGCGCAGGTACAGCATGAACGCCAGGCACACTCTTCTTTTAACCCCGTCCGGTGCCGTTACAGATTTCATCGGATCCAGGGATGCAAGTACCAACATGCATGCTGAGCCCACTATATACTTCTCCTGGAGCCAAATGGTTACTGGTAGGCCCTGTAGAAGTAGACTCAGTTTTATACTGACTTTAAAACCAGCCTCCAGGGCAGATTAACTGGTCAGGTGTGCATGACTGCATGGAGATCGCCACGCCTCCAATATATATTACAAAGAAAAAATGTGGGGGATACAGTCAGCACAACCCTATATGCAGGTGCACATCGCTATGGCGAAATACATATACAAAGAAAAATACACAAATGCAATAGCACTCTGCAACCAGCACTCCGCCCTGCCTCCATGCTGGATGTTGAATGAGGCATTGGTGTACATTTTGGCCAAAGCGTAATAAGCCACTCACCACGTCAAGGTCGCCTCTATGAGTGGTCCCTAACACTAGTTCCTACCTGTTTATGGGCCATGACAGCCACACAAAGTCCAGGGAGTGCAGGTACAGCATGAACGCCAGGCACATGCACACCTGACCAGTTAATCTGCCCTGGAGGCTGGTTTTAAAGTCAGTATAAAACTGAGTCTACTTCTACAGGGCCTACCAGTAGCCATTTGGCTCCAGGAGAAGTATATAGTGGGCTTAGCATGCATGTTGGTACTTGCATCCCTGGATCCGATGAAAGCTGTAACGGCACCGGACGGGGTTAAAAGCAGAGTGTGCCTGGGGTTCATGCTGTACCTGCGCTCCATGGACTTTGTGTGGCTGTCATGGCCCATAAACAGGTAGGAACTAGTGTTAGGGACCACTCATAGAGGCGACCTTGACGTGGTGAGTGGCTTATTACACTTTGGCCAAAATGTACACCAATGCCTCATTCAACATCCAGCATGGAGGCAGGGCGGAGTGCTGGTTGCAGAGTGCTATTGCATTTGTGTCTTTTTCTTTGTATATGTATTTTGCCATAGTGATGTGCACCTGCATATAGGGTTGTGCTGACTGTATCCCCCACATTTTTCCTTAAAGATATATGTCCAAAGAACAAGAGGGTTTAGGAAAACAGACCACCTGTTTGTATCGCATTCAGGAAAGAAAAAAGGGGAAGAACTAACGAAAGCCTCAATATCTAGATGGATAAGAGAAGCTATCACTATCTGCTAGGAACAGAACGGCATGGAAATACCCAAGCCTATAAGGGCTCATTCGACTCATGCTATAGCCACATCATGGGCAGAGAAGAAATCTGTCCCTGGACCAGATGTGTAAAACAGAGTCATGGAGCTCGTCCAATACGTTTGTGATGCACTACAGGCTGGATATGAGACAAGCGGGAGAGACGTCTTTTGGCAGAGCGGTAATAGAGTCCATGGTGTAATGGAGAGCCCTCCCTGTAGGATTAATTGCTAAATACCCGTGGGACGACAAGGGAAGTGTAATTTTTTGTAAAATTCTCTTTCCTTTAGTCCAAAGCAGCAGCACATATTTGCCCACCCAATAAAAAGATTGTTGAAACAGACCTTGAGTGGTTATTGTATGACTGGAAGTTCCGTTAAAATTAAACAATAGGAGGGTCTCAGTTAGGCAGTCTTATAGGATCTGCATTTCATTGATTAATTTACATCTCCTGACATAACAAATTTTAGCCCTGAGGAACAGTAACCTTTTATCCCCTCCATGTTCCAGTGGTCATAACATTTAAACTTTTTTCAATTTAGCTATATAAGATCTTGAATTTTGCGGGACAAGTTTTTTTTAAGGAATTGTTTTAAGGTGTATATATCTTAAATCATTTTTATTATTTTTATGGGGGAGATGATAAAAAACAGAAACTTTAACATTGTTTAGTGTGCTTTATTTCACACGTTCACTACGATTATGATGATGCCACATTTATATTGGTTTTATTATGGTATACTTGCATAATAAAAACACCTGTTTTATAAAAAAAAATATTTTTGTGTGGCTGCATTCCAAAACCCGGAACATTTTTATTTTTCTGATGACAGAACCGGTGAAGGCTAATAGATCAGATGCTGACAACTGTAGAGGATATGGTGTGAAATAGTAAATGGAACCGCTGAGCAATGACTTTTCGATTGCTTGATATTATGCTTTTTGTGAGGTGATGTGACCAAAAAATGGCTGTTCTGGCAACATTGTCATTTAATTTTTTTAAAGTGTTCACCTAAAGGGGTAGATCATGTAATATTTTTATAAAGCTGGTCACTACAGACGCGGTGATACCTAATGTGTTTATTTATTTTATTTTTTTTACTTTATTTTACACACTAAAAGCATCTTTGAAAAGAAAAAAAAGGTTATTTTTTGTCATCATTTTCTGAGAGCCATATTCTTTTAATTTTTTGGGGCAATTGTCTTGTGTGGTACCATTTTGAGGTACATGTGACTTTTTGATTGCTTGATATTATACTTTTTGTGAAGCATGTTGGGAGTTGTAGTTTTGCAACAGCTCGAGGGCCACAGGTTGAGCATCACTGGTGTAGAGCATTGAGCTGGAGAAAGGGAAGATTTTTTATTTTTTTTACTTGAAACTTTTTTTTTTTCCACTTTTTATTTCTGTCCAACTCTTGGACTTTAACTTTTGGGGGTCTGATCCCCTCTACAATGAACTACAACACATACTGTATTGTATTGCATTACACTGTCAGTATTATACTGACAGTGTGCCTATGAGACCCACCCTGGTGGCTGGGTCTCATAGGTTTCTGTAGCTGGCAGGCTCATATGTCTGTTTAAAGCATCAGGCTGTATTAGCAACCATTGGCCACTTGCTACTGCAGCGCAGGGGGTTGTTGGGGTCAGAGATGGAGCCCCGGTTAGCATTGTCTTTTCACCGATGCTGGCGGATACGGCAGGCGCCCTGCTGTAATGTCAGTACTGACAGCCGGGCCCCTGCACTTAACCCTACTGTGCCCACCCAATCAAAGCACCGTATCCTGAGGATAGGTTATCAGTATTAAAGTCCTGGAAAACCCCTTTAAAGTCAGCTGGTAAATAGAGTAAACAAGGTTAATTAGCCATAGATGTAAGTACACACTACTATAAACACCACTATAAATCTAGAAATGGTATAGGGGTGGCATGGGGGCAGAAGATGTGTTAGGTAAAGTGTCATCATTGGCAAAGTGTTCTACAGTTAAACATGGTAATTGTACAGGGCAGTAGACATGTATAGACCTCTATGCTTAAGACCTGGACACCTACTTCAAAAAGAAAATTAAAAATATCCATCAGAAAATTAGCTCCTAGCCACTAAGTGTCATCAATCATCTGCCCCCGCATCTCCTCTGGTTAACTTTCCACATCTGACCCAGTCACAGAAGAAGTAGTCTCCACGCTCCTCTCTTATTGCCCTCTTCTCTTTCTCTTGATATTGGGGTTCCTCAGGGTTACTTTCTAGGTCCTTATCTCTTTTCTCTCTACACATCCTTTATCACATAGACCATCAGCAGATTTGGTTTTCAGTACCATCTCAATGCTGATGGCATCAAACTAGACACTTTATCCAGTGATATCACCCCTGATCTACTACAAAACACCAACGACTCTCCTTTATTTAAAACCAAATATTTTCCTTTTAGTCCTCTACAATGGCATTAACATGAGAGAGACCCTAACCCTTCCCCCAACCAGGCAGGGACTGGAAGACTACATTTCCTTTCCTTTGACTCCTCCTCAGTGTTTCCCTGGAACTGGAGCCTCTCAGTGTTCCACAGTCATGAGTGAAGGTGGACTAAGGGTATTCTCAACATAGATGCATGTACTTAGTCTCTAACCTGATCCTTGGTATTGTCTTTTTCTTTTTTTCTCTAGATCTTTCCTGAATCTAATGAGGAACATAATCTTCATTTCCTAAATTCATCCAGATGTCAAAAGCTTTATTTAGCCTGGAAATGTCACGGTCTCTCCTGTGACAGGGGTCAGAAGATCTAAGAGACTGGCTGCACGTGATGTGATCTGACAGCCTCTTTGGTTTTACTTGTTTCTGTGTTGTTGCTGGTTATGACCACACCTCTTGTCTCAGGTGTAGCTTAAGTGGTCATTCCAACTCCTCTATTTAGTCTGGTCTCACCCATCATGCTATGTGGTTGATAGCTTCTTTCTGGTTGTGGAAGTGCTGTTGTCTGGTTCTCCTCTGAGTTCCTGCTTGTCTACGTACTTTGGAGCTAAGTGTCTTTTCCCTATTTCGTTGTATACCCCTATCTTTTGGTATTAGGCCTGAGGGAGTCTCCTGTTCTTTCAGCTGGGAAGGAACAGGTCATCTCTTGTCCTGACACTATTTCCAGTGCCCTTTAGGGTCAGATAGGGTTCTAGGTTTTAGTGTATGAACATTCCTACCATCGAGGTCTGTGCATACTGATAGTAGTCAGGGCTTGGTTTAGGGATTCAGTAGGTGGTGACCTTTCCCTAGTTTCCACGCCTAGTACCTTTTCCCTTCCCTCTTGTGTTCGGTGTGGAGGAATAAAGTGGTCCGGAAGGTTGAGAATTTATTACTTCTTTTCTGGGAGAAACAGAGTCTTAAAGGAGTTGTCCTATCTGAACCTTTGATGGCATATTGCTAGAATATGCCACAAATGTCAGATAGGTGCAGGTCCCACCTCTGGAATTCACTGCTATTATCCTGGCAGTTCCCTACCGTTCACCCTATATAATCTTTTCATGTATCGGGACTTTTCTGCAGGGAAGCCACCAGGCTGCTAGTAGCCCTGGTGTGGTTGAAAGATGACCCAAAAAAGTCGGAAACACTGGTGCGGGGCACCGATGTATCAGGCACAACCATAGTCATTAACAGGCTGAGATCAGGACAGGCAGAGTTTTTACAAATCTGTGAAACAGTCCAAAGGGCAGAACAAGCAGCACAGGATCAGTGCGGTAATCAGTCACTGGTCAGGTAAGGCGGCAGAGGTTCAGAATCCAGGAATCAGGCAAAAGTCGGTATACGGGCAGACAAGCAAATTATAGGCAGAGAATGAGAATACCAGCATATATAGCAGAAACTGATTACATATTAGAAACAGCCTAGTCGCTGCACACAGAAAAAAGGGAAGGTTAACCCTTGCAATACTGCAGAATGTCATGAGGTTTGATAAAGACTATCCCCAATAGACAAACAGGACATCAATACCTTGGCCAACAGCTAGAGCACTGGAGCTGTAACAGACACAGATGAGTAGAGCTATGCCCATGCCCATCTGAAGTAGCGGTGGGCACGAGCCACTGATGTACTAAAACTCTTCTTGGGAGGAAGAGGATTCCATTTTCTTGACTTGTAGGGTGTCACCAACTGCTGAAATTAGGCTGTCAGTCAGAGAGGAGAGTTTGGATGACTGCTCCTCCTCTAAATATATTGTTATACTTTTATTATCCTCACACCTATGGTTTGGTGTTATATTGAGAAAGCCTGATATAATGTTTCATGGATTTTTTTTTTTTTAAATCATGATAAATATGAAAAACAAAATGCATGAACAAGGAGAACCCAAAATAAGTGGGTGACCTACCAGCCAGTACTTATCTGAGACATACAAAATACTAGCAATTCATCCACATGTCTCCATTTATGTTCTGCAGGTAATAAAGATGGAGTGAGGATACATATGAAACACATATATGAGCATCACTTGGTCACTGAATTCATATTGGCATTATTCAGGGGTTAATTAACAGATGTGATATCACAAGCGATTTCCACCACCAATATATCACTCAGCTCCAGTATATAGATAGGTTTACCATTAAACCGCAGGAATGTATGTACTGTATGGGGTTAATTATCACAGATTGACCAGTCAGATAAATCAGTGATATAGTCATCATGCCACCAATATCACTGTCTCCGCACAGGAGGGTTAGGCCTATTGCACACGACCGTATGGCTTTTTCAGTGTTTTGCGATCCATTTTTCACGGATCCGTTGTTCCGTTTTTTGTTTCCGTTGTGTTTCCGTTTCTGTTCCGTTTTTCCGTTCCGTTTTTCCGTATGGCATATACAGTATACAGTAATTACATAGATAAAATTGGGCTGGGCATAACATTTTCAATAGATGGTTCAGCAAAAAACGGAACGGAAACGGAAGACATACGGATGCATTTCCGTATGTGTTCCGTTTTTTTTGCGGACCCATTGACTTGAATGGAGCCACGGACCGTGATTTGCGGGCAATAATAGGACATGTTCTATGTTAAAACGGAACGGAAAAACGGAAATACGGAAACGGAATGCATACTGAGTACATTCCGTTTTTTTTGCGGAACCATTGAAATGAATGGTTCCGTATACGGACCGTATACGGACCGCAAAAAACGGCCAGTAAACGGGGAAAAAAAACGGCCGTGTGCAGGAGGCCTTAGTCTGTAGGAGCAATGAAGGTCACAGCGCTAGGAGAAAGTATAATATGAGCCAAGAAGACAATGTCTGTCAGTGACAATGGTGACGCTGTCGTGGAGCAAATAGAAGAGTTTATTTAATCTATAAATACAGTTTGGATGAAGATGATAGCGACTGGCCACTTTCTGCTGACCAACGAGTAGGTAAGATGTCTATACGGCACCTACTAATACAGCCTCTGTTGATGTTCTGTGCCGTTTGCTATACTTTGATCCCTCACAATACAATGGTCTTTCCTGGGCCACTGTGTGCTGAAACTATAATACCTCACACTCAGACTGGTTAACACCTTTATTGGTTGTCTAGTAGCTCCGCTGTGGCACTGCATGTTCAGTACTGCCCCCTGTCTGTGTCAGGATGAGATGCTCCATTGGACATTTTATATTTCAGGCACATTTGAGTACTATACAAGTCCTCATCATGGAAAGTGATTTACAGCTCCCAGCATCTATTCCTGACTATTATATATAAGGACTTGCAGTGGCGTGCCTAGGGTGTTTGGCACCCGGGGCGGGTCCTTTCTCTGGCACCCCCCACCAATACTTAAAAAAATTGTACACAGTAGTTTTGTCCAGATATATGCCCCCTCATGGTAGTTATGCCCATATTGTGCCCCTTCAAGGTAGTTATGCCTTCACTGTACAACTTTCACAGTTGTAATGCCCTCTTTGTTCCTCCCTCATAGTAGTTATGCCCTCTCTGTGACCATTTAAAAGTAGTTATGCCTTCACTGTGCCCCATAACAGTAATAATGCCCTCTGTGCCCCTGCATAGTAATAATGCCCACTCAGTGCCCCATAACAGTTGTGCCCACTGACTTTACAAGAGTAATGCTCTCTGTGCCTCCTTCACAGTAGTAATACCATCTGTGCTCCCTTCATATTAGTAATGCCCATTGTGCACCTTCATGGTAGTAATGCCCATTGTGCCCCCTTCATAGTAATAATGCCCACTGTGCCTCCTTCACAGTAGTAATTGCCCATTGTGCCCACTTCATAGTTATAATGCCCATTGTATCCCATTTATAGTAGTAATGCTCATTGGGCCCCCCATAGTAGTAATGCCCATTGTGCCCCCCCAATACTAGTAGTGCCCTTTGTAGTAGTATTGCCCTCTGTGCCCCCTTTGTAGTAGTATTGCCCTCTGTGTCCCCTTTGTAGTAGTAATGCCCTCTGTGCCCCCTTTGTAGTAGTAATAATGCCCTATGTGCCCCCTTTGTAGTAGTAATAATGCCCTCTGTGCCCCCTTTGTAGTAATTTTGCCCTCTGTGCCCCATCCATGGTAGAAATACCCTCTGTGCCCCCACCATGGTAGAAATGCCTTCAAATAAAATAAAAAAAACACAGCACCTACTCACCTTGTCCCGTTCCTGAAGCTCACAGTCCTCTCTCCCCTACAGACACAGATCGCTCTGCAGCACAGTGTGGGCGGGGCTTATGCAGATTTCAGGGCTGCAGGCTCTGCCCACACAGGCCTGTAGCGCTATCTGTGCCTGCAGGCTGAATGGTGGAGCAGGGACAAGTCTTCCTGCTTCACCATTCAGTGCGGGAGAGACAGCGCAGGGAGGTGAGTGACAGGGCCGCAAATCCCTGTGCTCCTGCAATGAACGCTTCCAGAGCTTCTAGGCTCTGGCACCCCCTGAGAGCCGGAACCTGGGGTGGAGCACCCCCCCCCCCCCCCCCCCTCCTGGGCACAGCACTGGCTTTTTCTACTTATTTTTCTTGAAACTTAACTTTTTCTTATTTGGGGTGAAAATTCTAATTTAGGAGAAAATTCACCCCACAATTTGTTATGCATTTTTTCTGAATATGGCAACACCCCATATGTCGTTGTAAACTGCTGTTTAACCCCTTAAGGACCCTGCCATATTTCACCTTAAAGGGTTTCTGTCACCCTGCAAAACTCATTTTTTTTTTTGGGATAGTTAGATTGCTCATAGTGCGATATAGCAGAATATAATGCTCTTACTTACTTTCATGCGGCCGATTCTTTATAAAACGAACTTTTATAATATGTTAATGAGGGCTCTACCAGCAAGTAGGGCGTCTACTTGCTGGTAGCCGCTGCAGAAATCCGCCCCCTCGCCGTGTTGATTGACAGGGCCAGCCGTGATCTCCTCCTCCGGCCGGCCCTGTCAGTAATTCAAAAATCGCGCGCCTCGCGTCATTCGGCGCAGGCGCTCTGAGATGAGGAGGCTCGTATCCTCAGCACTCCCTCAGTGCGCCTGCGCCGATGACATCACCGAAAGAGAAGACGTCATCGGCGCAGGCGCACTGAGGGAGTGCTGAGGATACGAGCCTCCTCATCTCAGAGCGCCTGCGCCGAATGACGCGAGGCGCGCGATTTTTGAATTTCTGACAGGGCCGGCCGGAGGAGGAGATCACGGCTGGCCCTGTCAATCAACACGGCGAGGGGGCGGATTTCTGCAGCAGCTACCAGCAAGTAGACGCCCTACTTGCTGGTAGAGCCCTCATTAACATATTATAAAAGTTCGTTTTATAAAGAATCGGCCGCATGAAAGTAAGTAAGAGCATTATATTCTGCTATATCGCACTATGAGCAATCTAACTAACCCAAAAAAAAAAAAAGAGTTTTGCAGGGTGACAGAAACCCTTTAAGGACCCGGGCATTTTTTGCAAATCTGACATGTGTCACTTTATGTGGTGATAACTAGAGTTGAGCGGACACCTGGATGTTCAGGTTCGGCAGGTTCGGCCGAACTTGAAAAAAAAGTTCGGGTTCGGGACCCGATCTTGACCCCGAACCCGAACCCCAACCCCATTGAAGTCAATGGGGACCCGAACTTTTGGGCACTAAGATGGCTCTAAAATAGTCCTGGGAAGGGCTAGAGGGCTGCAAATGGCAGCAAAATGTGCTTAAGAGCATGACAACTGTTCTGCAAACAAATGTGGATAGGGAAATGACTTAAAATAACATAAAATACAGAAAATTGAAAAATAACAATCTGGATCTAGGAGTAGGAGGTTGAGGAGGCGGTGGATGGGTGGATGTGGCGTTGTAGGTTGACGTGGCGGTGTAGGTGGAAGCGGCGGTGAAGGAGGAATAGGTAGCCAACACTGATTTGTGTTATTTTTAAATTGGGGTATCCCCCAAAATATTGGGACATATAACAAAATAAAACTAAGAATAAGTGCACTTGAGTACAAGAATGGATGGTTGAGGCTGGTATAAATGTCTATTCTGCACAAGGTACGGACAAGTCCTGTGGGATCCATGCCTGGTTCATTTTAATAAACGTGAGCTTGTCCACATTGGCTGCAGCCTGTGATAATGCTCTCTGCGTACTAAGCACACGTTCACACTATACACTGGCTGCAGGGCAGGTCAGCACCTCCAAGGCTGACAAAGCTTTTCCACATTTTGGCCATGCTAACCCTGCCTTCTGGCGGCCTGTTATTACTGCCACATAATGGGGGGGCCGGTTATTACTGGCACATAATGGGGGGGCCTGGTTTGTCGGGTGGTAATAATTCAATTAAGAATTATTAATTATGGTCATAAAAATAATTAACCATAAAAAAATTTTAATTTATAAAATTTGTCATAAATTCTTAAAATCATGACCTGGTGAATTGTAGACAACCTAATTGATACAATTCACATCTGAGTCCGACTATTTCCTCAGATAAATAAGTTCTTTTTGACGTGAGATGACGTTAATGATAAAATGTAGTTCTGCATTATACAATAATACACAGGTATTATAAAAATATGCAGATTTATTGGTTACAAGATTATAAACATATATAAGTAAATAAACACAATGATACATGCAAATGAATATATATAGCGTTAATATAAAGCATTACAAGCTTAACAATACATGTGAGTGGAAATAACTTGTCACATTATAACAAAGCTATTATTAGGTTAGGATATCAAAATATGAACATAAGTTATATACATTACTTCTGTTCAGAGAAAACCTCATGATATCAGGATGGGCATGTCTAATCCTAGACATCAATATAGAATGCTAAATACATTCCGCCCCCATAACCAACTACACATCACATGACTTCCAGAATGGGCAAATCCATTCAAGGATATAACTTAGAAGAGATAACTGTATCCTTCCGCCCCATCCTGGACTATTTTCACATATATAACTTTGGTAAGACTATTAAGACAAATAACAGGGATCTAGGATTTTGCTAGACCATATCTTAAATGGGAAGGATTTGAAATAAGTCCTTCCGGTGGGAATCCATCATTTAGCTTGGCGAAGAATGTTCTATCAATATATATATATATATATATATATAAAAAAAAGCAATTATTTAATGCTTTGCTAGATTATGAGTCTAGATTCTTCTGCAGGTAGAATGAAGCCTCACAATATCCTAAGACTACATCTCAATATGGAGATGATCAATTAATTTAATCATTTATTTATTCGCCAATCTAGATGGTATAATTTCACCCACACTATCAAATTAGTCTTAATAAAATGAAATATCATTTTCTGTGTCTCTTACCAAGTCCTAGTAGGAATCTCACTTCTGCTCCTAGGAAAGCTGGGTGGTCCATCATAGCACATCTCATTATGGCTTTCATCTTGATAGACCTCAACTTCTCCTCTCTTTCTCCTTTTCTCTCTTGCTACCCTTTCTACCTCCTGTGTATGGCTTATGATCACAAACTTATCAGTTAGACACACCTTCCTAATTTGGAACTTTCCAATCATTGTCGGATGGGCGTGATCATTGATAAAATGTGACATCATAACCTTACCCAGAATGCACTTTTGCTACTGTTGTAATGTCACCTACTGATACCTAGGTGGCACTGCTGTATAAGCTATCTGCATCATAGTATAAAGGGTTAACTTATGTAAGTCTGAATATACATTTTGACCTTAGAAGCTTTAATTCAAAGCCATAGGGATTAATTCTGACACTTGTAGCAATTAGAGACAGACCTCTAGGCGTCTCTTTTGAATGTTTCTCACACTTAATTTATGGATCGTAAATGGCTTGTTTTCTCACAGAGATATCAGTACCTCCTCTGTCATACCAAAGATGTGATTAATTGTTACAAAATACACATCTTCACAGACACTCTTCTAATGAGAAATATATACAATATACTGGATACATGTTGTCTTCGTAACATATAACAATATAATATAAACATATATATATATATGTCCTACTGATTGTTTTATGCAAAGGACTAACTAAGGATCATTAAATGAATACATGAATATTATATATTTTGCTTCATTTATAAATGCCTAATTGTATAGGTAATTATCACCAGCTGCATAGAGCTTAACTTTATCTACCGTCATAAATTTAAAAGTAGATAAGGAGGCATCTTCTCAGACTGGTATATTCATGGGAAGGATAACACTGAAGAATATAAACCTTTGTGTGACCTTAAATTGGCCTACTCAAGACATACAAAATTGCAACTATAGTCGAGCATGGCTCTTAAAGGCAATGAACATCCATTTTGACAATAATGAATTGGATATGAATGCATTTACCTATGAAAATGCACAACAGGTTATTACTGGCACATAATGGGGGGGCCCGGTTATTACTGGCACATAATGGGGGGGGGCCCTGTTATTACTGGCACATGATTGGGGGGGGGGGGACCCTGTTATCACTGGCACATGATTGGGGGGGCCCTGTTATTACTGGCACATGATTGGGGGGGGGCTGTTATTACTGGCACATGATTGGGGGGGGGCCCTGTTATTACTGGCACATGATTGGCGGGGGGCCCTGTTATTACTGGCACATGATTGGGGGGGGGGCTGTTATTACTGGCTGATGAGAGGCGCTGGGGGGCTGCTATGTGGCATGGGGCTCTTATCTGAGGTCTGATTGGGGATCATTCATATTGGGGTCTGAACTGAGGTGTGATCTGAGGTCTTATTAACATTGGGGATCTTATTGGGGCTGTTAGCTGAGGTCTGATTAACATTGGGGGTCTGATTGATGGTCTGACCTGAGGTGTAATGAAAAATATTTTTTTCTTATTGTGCCCACTTCCAGCCCGGAGCCCAGAGCACTGATCCGGAGCATCTTGGAGAAAAAGGCCTCACAGTCTCCCACACTCCTTCTGCCCGGCCAAGTCAGCACCCCTGATTCTTCAGAACTGTAAGTATATACCCGGTGAGCAAAAATGCTATCCCCCCCAGATTGTTGGGGGTTCCTACACCCATGGGTGGTGCCCCAGCTGCGTTGGCGACCTCTTCCTCCTCCTCTGCCTTCGCCTTGTGCTTCCACTGTGCCCCTGCTGTCAGGTGGGAATTCCACCAGCAGCGTGCACTTGTAGTCGCGCATCTTCCGATCAGTAACAGATGTTTTCACTAAATTTAGTTCCCTGTCACCCAGGCACAGCAGGGGTTCATTCACGGCAAAAGGGGGTTCATGTCACCCAGCAATAGTACAGAGGATTTTTTTTTAGATTTAGGCCCCTGTCACCCAGGCACAGCAGGGGTTCATTCATGGCAAAAGGGGGTTCATGTCACCCAGCAATAGAACAGAGGATTTTGAGAGATTTATGCCCCTGTCACCCAGGCACAGCAGGGGTTTGTATACGCCAAAAATGGTATGAGGCTATGTGTTCTTTATATGTCAGTGATATCCATAGAGCACCAGTCACATGGTGGGAGTGTGTCCTCCTGGCATCCATCCGGTATAGTAGACTACACTGCTCTATCAGAGGCGTCCTGTAAAATCCGTGTTTCCGCAGCCTATTCATTGTAATTATACATGGAACTTATTGGCAATGTCTGCCCCTGTATGACTGTATAGAGCCTGACGGACCCTGTTCTCCGTTCTAGAAGGGGATCTAGGGGCTGCTGTCGGTCCCACACTTGGCTGGCCCAGTCCTCCCACATGTTTCTAGCCTGGGCCGTCACCTCATTGGGCATCATTGGGTTGAGGCCTTGAAATGTGCCTCTCTTCCTGGGCGGTGGAGTGTTTACTCCGGACGCACCAGCAGACACGGGGAATGTCACCGATTTATCTTGCAGGGGTCGCTGCACTTGGAGACTCCTATCTCCTCTAGGGCTGCCTGCCTCTCCAGCAGATCATCTCCCCAACACATGCCGCTCCAGTCTGGATGCCGAGAATGCGCCATCTTGCTTCCTCTTGCGCGGGCACAAACTGGTGAAGGAGGAGAGACTTTAGGGGAGGAATCTCCCCTTCCTTTGGCTATACTCGGCTGTGGTTCCCTGTGGTTGCTCTAGGGCTGGGCGTTCCCTGTTTTCCCCGCTCTTGGGCTGGTTGAAGAAGGTATGCCATCACAGTTAAAGATGGCCGATTAACCCTTTGGACGCCGGCTCGCACTTTCCTCCGCCTGTCGGTCCGAAGTAAATGTAATAGTCAAAAAGGTTTTCTGTCAATTTTATAGGCTTTGTAGGTGTGAGACACACAAGTAAATCCTGTTCGTGATGCCAGTTGTAATGTCCAACAGCGGCAAGGGGTCCCTTTATAGAAATGGCAGTGGGGGTATCCAAGTGTAGGAATGGCCGAGTGGTATAGGGTGGCCTACAATGTCCCTTAATGTTTGTGTTGTGTCACGGTGCTCCTACCTGGATACACTGAACCCCAGGTGTTGTCGTCCAAAGCAGCAAAAGGGGGTAGAAGTAGTATGGGATAAAGAATAAATTGAGTCCAGACCTTGTGATGAAGTTGAAAACAGCTTTACTTTGGTGAACGTTTCTCCAAACAGTTTACAGACTGTACTTAGCATTAAAACTCTGTGGCAGGCAAACTCCTCTCTACTACATCTGTTGCTCACTGGCTCTGCTGTACTGACAGGGTAGCTGTATAACTTTGCTTTCTCTGGATGCTGCAACTTCTATTGATTGTCTCTAGGTTTGGTTATACCAGGGAACTATACTTCCTGGCTTCTGAGGCTTCCGGCTGTGGCCTCCAGATCCAGCAGAGCTGAAGGTGCTCTGGCTGGCTTGCTTTGCTTGGCTGGGGCACGTCCAGCAGGGACATGCACCTACTGCACACCCTTTCCCTAGCTGGGTGTGCACAAGACTGACCTAACTAACTAGCCCCCTCCCCTCCTTAGAGGGAGAGTTAGAATGGAAAGAAGGGTTCCATTCTCTGTAACTGTAGCTCTGCCATGCTTGCTGCCACCTACTGGTGAACCAGGTACATTACATATTAACATAACAGTTTCAAATAGGAAATGCACAGTGTTTGGACCTGAAATAAATACATAAGATGGTGCTAACCAATAAAGACATTAGTGGGGTGCAGAAGTGGTAATGCCACTCTGGGGTATTGCAAAAGCTCTTCTCCTCTTCCTTAAATCCACAATACTTTTCCTCCATGGATTCCGGTCCGCTGACCTCCGAGAAATATCATTAGGTCATGTGGGAGATCCAGGGTAATACCACCCAAAAAAAATAAACCTCCTTATTGGCTTTTTAAGGTCCACAAATTACCTAATATGTTCAATTATATGAAAATGTTTCTCTTCTATGTGAATTCTCACATGTGTAACAAGATTTGATTTATCTTTAAAACATTGCCCACATTCTGAACATGAATATGGCTTCTGCCTGTGTGAATTCTCTTATGTTTAACAAGATTTAATTTTAGTATAAAACATTTCCCACATTCTAAACATGAATATGGTTTCTCTCCTGTGTGAATTCTCTCGTGTGTAGAAAGATATGATTTTTGTGTAAAACATTTCCCACATTCTGAACATGAATTTGGCTTCTCTCCTGTGTGGCATCTTTCATGAATAACAAGATAAGATTTATATTTAAAACATTTTCCACATTCTGAATATGAATACGGTTACTCTCCTGTGTGAATTCTCACATGTGTAACAAGTTTTGAATTATATTTAAAACATTCACCACATTCTGAACATGAAAATGGCTTCTCCCCTGTGTGATTTCGCTCATGTTTAACAAGATCTGTTTTTTGTATAAAACATTTCCCACATTCTGAACAATAATATGGCTTCTCTCCTGTGTGAATTTTCTGATGTGTAACAAGATTTGATTTCTCTGTAAAACATTTCCCACATTCTGAACATGAATATGGCTTCTCCCCTGTGTGAATTCTCTTATGTTTAACAAGATTTGATTTCTCTGTAAAACATTTATCACATTCTGAACATGAATATGGTTTCTCTCCTGTGTGAATTCTCATATGTGTAACAAGTTGTGATTTTTTTTGGAAAACACTTCCCACATTCTGAACATGATAATGGTTTCCCTCCTGTGTGAATTCATACATGTGTAACAAGTTTTGATTTATTTGGAAAACACTTCCCACATTCTGAACATGAATATGGTTTCTCTCCTATATGAATTCTCTTGTGTGTAACAAGATTTGATTTCACTGTAAAACATTTACCACATTCTGAACATGAATACGGCTTCTCTCCTGTGTGAATTCTCACATGTGTAACAAGTTTTGATTTTTTCGGAAAACACTTCCCACATTCTGAACATGAATATGGCTTCTCACCTGTATGAATTCCTCTGTGTGTAAAAAGACCTGAGCTTTCTGTGAACTCTTTACCACAGTGATACCTTTCACCCCTTTTTTGACCTGTACTTGTGGTAACAATCTGTGATTGGTCAGGAGAAGGTCCCTCATGATTAGGAGGATTATAGGATATATCTGCACTGTGAAGTCCTGTATGTACATTAAGGTTAATGATGTTTTCTCCTGTAGACCGCTGCAGGATATCTTCATCCTTTAGTGATAAACATTTTTCCTCAGAATTCTTGCTGGGATTTTCTGTTATGATAAAAATTAATTTAAGCTCAGCCATTCTGACACAGAATTTCAAAGTAAGTAAGTACACCAGCCTTATCATGTCTAAGAAATCTCCTTAATACTACATGTCGTCTGTATTGGAAATTTAGTGAGAGAGTCTCTATTTTTTAACATTACTTTTTTAAATTAAAGTTTACATCCAACAAATATGTAGCAGCTGCACATTTGTTACAGCAGTAATAAAGATATAAAATCTTCTATTATCACCTGATTATTTTTATATTACATATATAAACTGCCTCATAGAAACATATAAGAAAAGAAACAAAAATAAAACTAAATGAAAGTAATAAACCTTTCAAGTATCAGATATGGTCCGAGTCTGTAGGGATAGCCTTATATCTCACCTAATTCCGACAACAGTCCAAGATTCAGAGTCAGAGGGAGTATCTGAGATTTCCCCAAACTAAGGCCTCATGCACACGACCGTTGTGTGCACCCAGAAAATGCACCGTTTGTCATCCGCCTCCGTGATCTGTGTATCCTGTTCGTCCAAAAAATATTACCTGTCCTATTTTTTTGACGGACAATGGTTCACGGACCAATTCAAGTCAATGGGTTCGTGAAAAAACACGGATGCACACAAGATTGGCATCCGTGTCCGTGATCCGTGTCCGTAGGCTACTTTCATACAGACGAATCTGAAGATCGGTCTGCATAAAAGCTTTTTCAGAGCCGAGTTTTCACTTCGTGAAAACTCAAATCCGACAGTATATTCTAACACAGAGGCGTTCCCATAGTGATGGAGACGCTTCAAGTTAGAATATACTACGAACTGTGTACATGAATGCCCCCTGCTGCCTGGCAGCACCTGATCTCTTACAGGGGGCTGTGATCCGCACAATTAACCCCTCAGGTGCCGCACCTGAAGGGGTTAATTGTGCGTATCATAGCCCCCTGTAAGAGATCAGGGGCTGCCAGGCAGCAGGGGGCAGACCTCCCTCCCTCCCCAGTTTTAATTTCATTGGTGGCCAGTGCGGCCCCCCGGCACCCTTTCCCTCTATTGTATTAATATCATTGGTGGCCAGTGCGGCCTCCCCTCCCTCCCTTTATTGTATTATCATTGGTAGCCAGTGTGCGGGCCCCCCCGGCCCCCCCCTCCCTCTATTGTATTATCATTGGTGGCCAGTGTGCGCCCCCCCCCGGCCCCCCCTCTATTGTATTAATATCATTGGTGGCCAGTGTGCGGCCTCCCCTCTCCCCCCGATCATTGGTGGCAGCGGAGCGTTCCGATCGGAGTCCCAGTTTAATTGCTGGGGCTCCGATCGGTAACCATGGCAACCAGGACGCTACTGCAGTCCTTGTTGCCATGGTTGCTTAGCAATATTAGAAGCATCATACTTACCTGCTGCGCTGTCTGTGACCGGCCGGGAGCTCCTCCTACTGGTAAGTGACAGATCATTAAGCAATGCGCCGCACAGACCTGTCACTTACCAGTAGGAGGAGCTCCTGGCCGGTCACAAACAGCGCAGCAGATAAGTATGATGCTTCTAATATTGCTACGCAACCATGGCAACCAGGACTGCAGTAGCGTCCTGGTTGCCATGGTTACCGATCGGAGCCCCAGCGATTAAACTGGGACTCCGATCGGAACTCTCCGCTGCCACCAATGATCGGGGGGGGGGGGGGGAGGGGGAGAAGGGAGGCCGCACACTGGCCACCAATGATATTAATGCAATAGAGGGGGGCGCACACTGGCCATCAATGATAATACAATAGAGGGAGGGAGGGGGGGCCGGGGGTGCGCACACTGGCCACCAATGATAATACAATAGAGGGAGGGGGGCGCACACTGGCCACCAATGATATTCAAACTGGGGAGGGAGGGGGGTCTGATCTCTTACAGGGGGCTATGATACGCACAATCATTAATTGTGGGGTTAATTGTGCTGATCACAGCCCCCTGTAAGAGATCGGGTGCTGCCAGGCAGCAGGGGGCAGTCATGTACACAGTTCGTAGTATATTCTAACTTGAAGCGTCCCCATCACCATGGGAACGCCTCTGTGTTAAAATATACTGTCGGATATGAGTTTTCACGATGTAACTCAAATCCGATGGTATATTCTAACATAGAGGCGTTCCCATGGTGATGGGGACGCTTCAAGTTAAAATATACCATCGGATTGGAGAAAACTTTGATCCGATGGTATATTAACTCCTGACTTTACATTGAAAGTCAATGGGGGACGGATCCGTTTGCAATTGCACCATATTGTGTCAACGTCAAACGGATCCGTCCACATTGACTTGCATTGTAAGTCAGGACGGATCCGTTTGGCTCCGCACGGCCAGACAGACACCAAAACGACTTTTTTTTTCATGTCCGTGGATCCTCCAAAAATCAAGTAAGACCCACAGATGAAAAAACGGTCACGGATCACGGACCAACGGAACCCCGTTTTGCGGACTGTGAAAAAATACTGTTGTGTGCATGAGGCCTAAGACTGCTCTTCTATCTTCATCATCCCTTCTAGCTATGTTGGAGCGGTTTTTGGGGTGTGCTTTCTCCATAGGTCCCACAAGGTTTTAAATACTTCATATCTGTTTAGTCTGCAGTAATTTGCTCCACAGAGATCCTCTATAATATTATGGACAATCTGGTCCTGACCACATAATCCTATATTTATTAAGATCATGAAGTGACGCGCACTTCTCAATAGTGATGAAAGGCATAGGCAATATTCCAATTCGCAATATTTCGCTAATTGTTAGCTGACTATTCGCAATAAATTCGCAAATTCGTGATTGCAAACATCGGCAATGTAATATGTATGTATTGCGCACGCAACTTCATTATCTATAACATAAAACAGTCACACAAAAGCTATAAGCCAAAAGCTGGGTATGTGCAAGCCAACTATCCATGAGACAGGTACAGTCAGCATACCTGACAATGGCAGCCTTGTGCACTATGAAACATACAAAACCAGCTTTATATTTTTATTATAAAACTAAAAAACTTACAATCAAACAATTTTATCTAAAGTTACTCAAGAAGCACATTCCACGTGTTAATATTCCACGATGTAGCAGCTGTAACACCTAAACGTTTTCTGTCACGTAAATAAAAAACAGAAATCTCACTTAAAGCAAGTTTGATGCATTCTTTTTCATCAATCAAGTCTCTCCTGAACAACAAAATATTACGAACTTTCCATAATGCATTTTTCAAGCAGTTCACCATAGTCCATAATACCTGCTTCTTACCTGTCTGTGGCACAGTACAAAGTCCATACATCACAAGTTCGCGATTCAAGAAGCCCAGATCACAAGTATGCTTCAGCAAGACACCCATCCTCCTCCATAAGTCCTGTGCATACTTACAATTCCACATTACGCGGAGAGAGGTTTCATCCATACCACAGTCACTTCTTGGACACTTTGCCGTTGACACCAGTCCTCTCCTGTGCTGAAAGTCTCTAGTCAGTAGACAATCCTGCATTACCATCCAGGCTAAGGCCCCTTTCACACGGGCGTTGCGGAAAAAGGTGCGGGTGCGTTGCGGGAACACCCGCGATTTTTCCGCGCGAGTGCAAAACATTGTAATGCGTTTTGCACTCGCGTGAGAAAAATCGCGCGTGTTTGGTACCCAAACCCGAACTTCTTCACAGAAGTTCGGGCTTGGGATCGGTGTTCTGTAAATAGTATTATTTTCCCTTATAACATGGTTATAGTAAGTAAAACAGGGCTGGAGGGGTTAAAAAAAAATAAAAAATAATTTAACTCGCCTTAATCCACTTGCTCGCGATGCCCGGCATCTCCGTCTGACGCTTTACTGTATAGGACCTGTGGTGAGCATTAACTATAGTTTAAGGACCTGGGATGACGTCACTCTGGTCATCACATGGTACGTCACATGATCTTTTACCATGGTGAATCATGTTAAGTAAAATTCTACTGTAAGTCAATCAGACCTTGGAGTTTTGTTTTTTGCGAAACCTTTAAAGACAGTATGCAATTCTTCTAGCGAGATGTCCTTGCAGAGCATTTCTTGCTCCTCTTTCTCCAGCTTGTTTTCTAAAGAGTTTAAGGGTACTTTCACACTAGCGTTATTCTTTTCCGGCTTTGAGTTCCGTCCTAGGGGCTCAATACCGGAAAAAAACTGATCAGTTTCATCCTTATGCATTCTGAATGGAGAGCAATCCATTCAGTATGCATCAGGATGCCTTCAGTTCAGTCATTTTACCTTTTCAGGACGGAGATAATACTGCATCATGCTGCGGTATTTTCTCCGTCCTAAATTCCGGAACTCTTGCAGGAATGCTGGATCCGGCATTATTTTCCATTGAAATGCATTAATGCCGGATACTGCCCCAAATGTTCAGGCAAAACGGATCTGTTTTTGCGGTCTGCGCATGCTCAGACCTTTAAAAATGTGAAAAAGATAAATACCGGATCCGTTTTTCCAGATGACACCAGAGAGAAGGATCTGGCATTTCAATGCATTTGTCAGATGGATCCGCATCCGGATCCGTCTGACAAATGCCATCCGTTTCCATACGTATTGACGGATCAGGCAGGCAGTTTCGGCGATGGAACTGCCTGCCGAAATCCTCTAACGCAAGTGTGAAAGTACCCTTAACCTCTTCAGGACACATGGCGTACCGGTACGGCATGTTGTCCTGGTACTTAAGGACACATGACATACCAGTACGTCATGTGTATTTCCGATCACCGCTGCCCGGCGGGCGGTGATCGTAACCCGGTACCTGCTCAAATCATTGAGCAGGCACCTTGGCTAAATGCGCGGGGGAATCCCGTGACCCCCCGTGTCGGCGATCGCCGCAAACAGCAGGTCAATTCAGACCTGCGGTTTGCAGCTTTTACCTGCGGTTGGCGGCGGTGCCATCGGGTCCCCATGCAGCTGTAGGGGGGACCCGATGGCATGGAAGGCAGCGTGATGCCTAAGGAAGGCATCGCGCTGCCTTCCGGTGACGAGCCTGTGAGATCCAGCCCCCTGAATCTCACAGGCCGGAAGCTGTATGAGTAATACTCACAATATTACTCATACAGCCAATGCATTCCAATACAGATATATTGGAATGCATTGTAAAGGGATTAGACCCCAAAAAGTCCCAAATTGGGACAAAAAATAAAGTGAAAAAAAAATAGTTTTCCCCCCTAAAAATTAAAAGTTTCAAGTAAAAATAAACAAAAACATCATTTTCCCCAAATAAAGTTAAAAAAAATTGGTAAAAAGTAGGGGGAAAAAAAAGTATACATATTAGGTATCGGCGCGTCCGTATTGACTGTCCCTATAAACAAATCACATGACCTAACCCCTCAGATGAACACCATAAAAAATAAAAACTGTGCTAAATAAACCATTTTTTTGTCACCTTACATCACAAAAAGAACAACCGCAAACGAGCAAAAAGGCGTTTGCCAACCAAAATAGTTCCAATCTAACCGTCACCTCATTCCGCAAAAAATGAGACCCTACCTGAGACAATTGCCCAAAAAAATAAATAAATATGGCTCAGAATATGGAGACACTAAAACATCATTATTTTTTTTTGTTTCAAAAATGATATTATTGTGTAAAACTTACATAAATAAAACAAAAGTATACATATTAGGTATCGCCGCATCCGTATCGACCGACTCTATAAAAATATCACATGACCTAACCACTCAGATGAACACCGTAAAAAATTTAAAATAAAAACTGTGCTACATAAACTATTTTTTGTCACCTTACATCACAAAAAGTGTAATAGCAAGCAATCAAAAAGTCACACGCACCCCAAAATAGTGCCAATAAAACCGTCATCTCATCCCGCAAAAATCTTACCCTACCCAAGGTAATCGCCCAAAAACTGAAAAAAATTATGGCTCTCAGACTATGGAAACACTAAAACATGATTTTTTTTGTTTCAAAAAAGAAATCATTGTGTAAAACTTACATAAATAAAAAAAAAGTATACATATTAGGTATCGCCACGTCCGTGACAACCTGGTCTATAAAAATACCACATGATCTAACCTTTCAGATGAATGTTGTAAATAACAAAAAATAAAAACTGTGCCAAAACAGCTATTTCTTGTTACCTTGCCTCACAAAAAGAGTAATATAGAGCAACCAAAAATCATATGTACCCTAAACTAGTACCAACAAAACTGCTACCCTATTCCGTAGTTTCTAAAATGGGGTCAATTTTTTGGAGTTTCTACTCTAGGGGTGCATCAGGGGGGCTTCAAATGGGACATGGTGTCAAAAAAAACAGTCCAGCAAAATCTGCCTTCCAAAAACCGTATGGCATTTCTTTCCTTCTGCGCCCTGCCGTGTGCCTGTACAGCGGTTTACGACCACATATGGGGTGTTTCTGTAAACTACAGAATCAGGGCCATAAATATTGAGTTTTGTTTGGCTGTTAACCCTTGCTTTGTTACTGGAAAAAATGGATTAAAATTGAAAATTTGCCAAAAAATTGAAATTCAGAAATTTCATCTCTATTTGCCAATAACTCTTGTGGAACACCTAAAGGGTTAACGATGTTTGTAAAATCAGTTTTGAATACCTTGAGGGGTGTAGTTTCTTAGATAGAGTCACTTTTATGGAGTTTCTACTCTAGGGTTGCATCAGGGGGGCTTCAAATGGGACATGGTGTAAAAAAAAAAAACAGCCAGCAAAATCTGCCTTCCAAAAACCGTATTTCATTCATTTCCTTCTGCGCCCTGCCGTGTGCCCGTACAGTAGTTTACGACCACATATAGGGTGTTTCTGTAAACTATAACTATTTTTGTAGGTATTACTATGTATTATAGAAGTAGAGAAATTGAAACTTGGAAATTTGCAATTTTTTACTAATTTTTGGTAAATTTGGTATTTTTTTTTATAAATAAAAATTACATTTTTATTACTTCATTTTACCAGTGTCATGAAGTACAATATGTGACGAAAAAAAATCTCAGAATGGCCTGGATAAGTCAAAGCGTTTTAAAGTTATCACCACTTAAAGTGACACTAGTCAGATTTGCAAAAAATGGCCTGGTCCTTAAAGGGAACCTGTCATGTGGATATTTGATTATAATCTAACTAATTATATACAATCATTAACTACTAAAAAGTACCTTAGATGTATTCACTTACTGGTGTGACAGATGGTTACCTTATAATATGCACACAAAGATGCCACATGCCGCATGCTAATAAGCTGATTTGAGTCCAGCGTGATGTCATTGAGTCCAGCATTTTTTTAATTCAGAGCTATAGCCACTCCCCTGCCCACCTGCTGCTGATTCATATGGAAAATAACTGTCAATCAGCAGCAGGTGGGCGGGGAGAGTCAGGAGCTCATGAATATTCAGGACTCATCATTATGAGCTGGAGCTTTTCAATACAAGATGTTGGCAGATTGACTGGGTCAATTAAAGAAAGTGACCCAGCATTGTGCTAAGAGAATCAGTCACTTATTTATGTTGCCCTTAGTTGGGACACCATAAAACTGGTGACAGGTTCCCTTTAAGGTGAAATAAGGCTGTGTCCTAAAGGGGTTAAACAGCTCTTGATAAAATTGTTTGATTTTTTTAAGCATTTCTTCTTTCTTTCTTTGTTTCACCACCGATATTTTATATTATTGTTTTTTGCCCAGTAGTTTTTTTTTTTTTAATAATCTTGTACATTTTTCATCAGCTTCAAGCTGCTTCACTTTGGTAATAAATATTATTTCTTTGCCTTTCTGGTAAATTGCCTTTTTAATTTCTCCATTTGTTTTCTCTATCAGGTCTGAGACATTGATGCCTCCATTTCTCAGCTTCAGGCAAATCTGTAGTTTGGTATTAAGATTTTTGAACCACAGTTATTTCTCTTTTACTTTTTGAATTCCAATTTTGAGGAAGAATTCTTTAGTTTTAGTTTTTACATATTCCCACCATAGCAATATAGACGTGAACTTTTCTTTATAACAAGTCCATTTCTTGTAGTTTTAAACAAATACTTTTTTTTACATCTTCATTATTCAATAGATCCACATTTAGCCTCCATACGTCTTTGCCTTTTCCACCTTCAGTTACTTGAATTTGCGCTAGAAGCAACTTATGATCAGAGAAGATATTACCCTCCAGGGACATCGTCACAGGCTTCAGGACTTTTGAAATGAAGAAATAATCCAGTCTTGATTGAACTAAAGAGTTACTCCATGTGTATCCTGGGTCATTGTCCTTTACATTACTCCAAATGTCAATTAAATTAAAGTCCAAAATCATATTTTTAAGTTGCTTCACTGTTTTGTCCCTTCTTCTTACTTTCTCACCAGTTCTGTCTTCCTCTTTTATGACACAGTTAAAGTCTCCGGCCATGACCACTGGTGATTGACCAGCTAAGAAAGCTTGTATGTC
This sequence comes from Bufo bufo, assembly GCF_905171765.1. Classification (NCBI taxonomy): domain Eukaryota; kingdom Metazoa; phylum Chordata; class Amphibia; order Anura; family Bufonidae; genus Bufo; species Bufo bufo. The sequence continues at coordinate 15,302,530 of NC_053390.1, read as the reverse complement.
CTCTAGCATCTCAGCTATTTCATGAAGTTCAGGTGAAGCATATACATTTAGTAAAGTGATTTATCTGCCATTTAAGTTGATATTTACTAATAAAGCTCTTCCTGGCATCAATTGTATGTATGAAATGATTTGGCAACTATTTCCTTTGAATAGTATTCCAACTCCATCAGCTCTGTTATTGTTGTCTCCAGACCACAATGAAGGGCCCTGTGTCCAACTTTCCCTTAGCTCTGCGTAGTTTGGGGAGTATTCTATTCCACATTCTTGTAAAAAGATGATGTCGCAGTTGACTGTCTTGACTCTCTTAGGTGCTCCCTTAATACTCCTTACGTTAAGGGAGGAAATTTATAGCGTATCAGACATTGTCCATTAAGAAAAAACTTCAAATAACAGAAAGTCTCTTTGCATACAAAAGCAGCTCTCTTTGTTGAGCTCTCTCGAAATTTCTCACTTTCTGCGAGATGAATTTGCATTGCGCATCAGGTCATTTCATCAGATGAACTACTTGACATAAATGGAACTAATGGCTCTGGTGATGCTAAGCTCTAAAACTGAAGAATGTGCATTGGATCAGATAAGGTCACGCTTGGTCTTAAGCGGCTCTCGCTCTCATCTGCACTTGACGGGATGCTCTTTTGACACTGAGAACCTGTTCTTCATGACCACTCACTTTTCTTTTTGTTTCTTTTGTCTGTAGGTCCATGTCTTCTTCTCCTGCGATCGTCCCCTTCACTCCTGCGTCAGTAGAAGGTTCCCCTGCCACCTTTGCAGGAGCAGATTTTCCAGGAGCACTCTTCACAGGATCCACCATTTTCTCCTTCATCAGCACTCTGGATGTTCCAGGTACGCTTGTAGTCTCAGGTTTCTCTTGTTCTTTCATAGCGGGTGCAGCTCCAGCATTTTTAGGGGCCTCCGGTTCTTTTGTAGGTCCCTTGCCTACGGCAACATCCGCTTTGGACAGTCTTTAAAGGCATGACCTTCCATCCTGCATAGGTTACATATAATTACATTCTGACAGTCAGCGCTTTTATGCCCTGCTTGTTGGCACTTCCCGCAAAATCCTGCCTCCTCTTTACAGTTGGCCAAATTAATGACACTTTCGACAAAATTCCGGCATCCCTGGATAATAAAGGTACCCTCTGTCTCTTCCAATTGTGAAGCTTAATGGGGGGAGATTTAATCCTCCAATTCCTCCAGGGTCCTCCCTGAAGGTGACAAAAATTGTATACTTTCCGGTCCATAAGTCCGCTTTATTCATAAGCTTCCGGACAGATTTCAAAGTTAAAGGGGTTGTCTGGGTTCAGAGCTGAACCCGGACAAACCTCTATTTTCACCCAGGCAGCCCCCTATACTCTCCTTTGCGCTGTACTAAATCGCATCCGCCCGCAGTGTGTTTGGTGACGTCACCGGCTCTGATGGGCGTGCTTCAGCGCTGCCCTAGCCGTTTTTCTGGCTAGAGTAGTGCTAAAGCCCACCCATCAGTGCCGTTGACGTCACCGGGCTCCCTGAGCAGCTGGAAGAAGAGGCTTCAGCGCTCCTGCAAGGGACCCGGTACGTCACCCAGTCTAATAAAACTTCACTACCGGCGAAGAATTTCCTATAAGAAAACGGGCTTCAGAAACATGTGGAAAAGGTAGGACATGGATGCATGTTATATGTATGTCTGTATGTCTGTCTTGTAATAATGGAACAAAGTCCTAATTAAAAATTCTGTATCACATAAGGAAACAAAGAGATTGTACATGTGTACAATTAGTGGAATTTCCCCCGTCGAGTAGAGTAAAACAAAATTAAGTCCATGTAGAATAGGATCAGCGTGATGGATTTTCAGCTGCTCGTACAAGTTGTCACAGTCGTTGTCAATCGTTGAGGGCAAGAATGCTTCCCTTCTTCACGTTCAAAGTCTTTAGTAGAAGGTCGTTCACAAAATAAACAGCTTGCTTTTCTTCTCTTCTTCTTTCGAGATTTCAATCTGCACAGAATTTCGGTCTAATGGCCGCACAGTCACCAGATCTCGGGTTTATAGACGTCTTTTGAGTTTTTTATCTCATGACTTGTATTTCTTGATGGCACCATTTTGGGGCACATGTAATCGGTTTAGGTTTTATTAATTTTATTTGAGGGAACACATAAAGCCCCGCTATTCCTCCAATGTTCCTTGTGGTTTGTTTTGCCGTTTATTGCGCAGTAAAAACAACGTGTGACCGTTATTCAATAGGACGGCACGAATGATGTGACACCAGAGATGGAGATTATTTATGATGTTTTGCTCAATACAAATATATTTTATGAACAAAAAAAGTTTTTTTTTTTTTTTTTTTCCTTACAAGACACAACTATTTCCTGTTCCCGTCGATGTGTCGGTACCAGGCTCTTATTGTTTTACTGAGTTGTCATTTTTAATGGTTCCATTTTGGGGAACTTATAATTTACTGACTAATTAAAAAAATTTGGGGGGTGGAGAATGGAAAAAATTGTGAATCAAACTTTTTGTTTTTTTACACACTGCTCTGTTCTATATGAATACGTTCTCTTTATTCTAGGGGTCGTTATAAATGTGTCTGAACCAAATATATAGAACAATTCTAACAACGTTATTTTTCATTGTATACGGTTTTTTTTCTTTTAGTTTTTTTGTGCGGAGGGGGAAGAATCCCACATGTCCTTCTTCCTAGGAGACTTGAAGCTGTGATCCTTTTATCACTTGTATAATGCTCTGCAGTTCATAGTTTTCCATAGCATTACTGGCGGTAGTACACTGACCGGCGATCTATTAGGCTGTACCGCTGGGGTCTCCTATTACACAGCAGGTCTGGGGTCTTTGTGAGGCCTCTGGGCGCCATTGTACCTGATTACATTTTGGGGTGCCTATGGCCAGATAGATGGAGACCCAGCCTCGTCTTAACCACTTAGATGTTGCTACACATATGATAGACATTTCCATTATGAGTCCAGTGTATTCATCAGATATGGCCCCCCATATCTGATGAATACAGGGAGAAGGCTGTCAATCAGCGGCAGGTGGGCAGTAAGAGCCTAATCTCTGGACTCCTAGCACTCACACTGCACTGCCACAATCAATGACTTCTCCAGAACTACTGCAGAGTCACAGATATGTGATAGACCAGAGACATCAGCCGTCACCGCTCAGAGAGGGGGCATAAGGGGGGGGAAAGGTTCCCTCCATAGACCCTTATAGGAGACCCCCAGAAGACATGTTCGCGGAGAGCTGTATAGTGGGCACTAGATTATAGACATCAGCCTGTCACCGCTCAGAGAGCGGGCATAAGGGGGGAAAGGTTCCCTCCATAGACCCTTATAGGAGACCCCCAGAAGACATGTTCCCGGAGAGCTGTATAGTGGGCACTACATTATAGACATCGGCCGGTCACCGCTCAGAGAGGGGGCATAAGGGGGGAAAGGTTCTCCCCATAGACCCTTATAGGAGACCCCCAGAAGACATGTTCCCGGAGAGCTGTATAGTGGGCACTAGGTTATAGACATCAGCCTGTCACCGCTCAGAGAGGGGGCATAAGGGGGGAAAGGTTCCCTCCATAGACCCTTATAGGAGACCCCCAGAAGACATGTTCCCGGAGAGCTGTATAGTGGGCACTAGATTATAGACATCAGCCGATCACCGCTCAGAGAGGGGGCATAAGGGGGGAAAGGTTCCCTCATAGACCCTTATAGGAGACCCCCAGAAGACATGTTCCCGGAGAGCTGTATAGTGGGCACTAGATTATAGACATCAGCCGTCACCGCTCAGAGAGGGGGCATAAGGGGGGAAAGGTTCCCTCATAGACCCTTATAGGAGACCCCCAGAAGACATGTTCCCGGAGAGCTGTATAGTGGGCACTAGATTATAGACATCAGCCGGTCACCGCTCAGAGAGGGGGCATAAGGGGGGGAAGGTTCCCTCCATAGACCCTTATAGGAGACCCCCAGAAGACATGTCCCCGGAGAGCTGTATAGTGGGCACTAGATTATAGACATCAGCCGGTCACCGCTCAGAGAGGGGGCATAAGGGGGGGAAGGTTCCCTCCATAGACCCTTATAGGAGACCCCCAGAAGACATGTTCCCGGAGAGCTGTATAGTGGGCACTAGATTATAGACATCAGCCGTCACCGCTCAGAGAGGGGGCATAAGGGGGGAAAGGTTCTCTCCATAGACCCTTATAGGAGACCCCCAGAAGACATGTTCCCGGAGAGCTGTATAGTGGGCACTAGATTATAGACATCAGCAGTCACCGCTCAGAGAGGGGGCATAAGGGGGGAAAAGGTTCCCTCCATAGACCCTTATAGGAGACCCCCAGAAGACATATTCCCGGAGAGCTGTATAGTGGGATCTAGGTTATAGACATCAGCCGGTCACCGCTCAGAGAGGGGGCATAAGGGGGGAAAGGTTCCCTCCATAGACCCTTATAGGAGACCCCCAGAAGACATATTCCCGGAGAGCTGTATAGTGGGATCTAGGTTATAGACATCTGACTGCTGATATCACAGCCTAAGCTTTTTCTATAGGAAAATCCTGAAGACAACATGTCCCCTGTGACTTGTGTGCAGAGTTGTCAGATGTCTCCTCAGTTCTTGCCCCCCAGCCTCATATATGAAATAAAGAAGTAAGAGGAGTTTTCTTCTCTGCTGTTATTATTGGGGGATTTATTCAGTAATTTATTTGATTTAAAGACATCACCAAAATATCAGGATTTTTTTGTAGTACAGTCCTAATCAAAAGTTTAAGACCACTTGAAAAATGGCAAAAAAATCATATTTAGCATGGCTGGATCTTAACAAGGTTCCAAGTAGAGCTTCAACATGCTGCACTAAGAAATGGGAGTGAGACAAAACATTTTTTGAGCATTCAATTAATTGAAAATAACGATTAAACTGAAACAGGCTGTTTTTCAGCTGATCCAAAGTTTAGGACCACATGCCTTTAAAAGGCCAAATCTGTGCAAAGATGTGGATTCATTGTCATTTTCTGTCAGGTAGTCACACGTTGTGATGGCAAAGGCAAAAAAACTCTCCCTTTTTGAACGTGGCCGGGTTGTTGAACTACATAAGCAGGGTCTCTCACAGCGCGCCATCGCTGCTGAGGTGGGACGCAGTAAGACAGTCATTTGGAATTTCTTAAATGATCCTGAGGGTTATGGAACAAAAAAAGTCAAGTGGAAGACCCAAAAATTTTTTATCAGCACTGAGCCGGAGGATCCAATTGGCTGTCCGTCAAGACACTGGACGATCCTCGACCCAAATTAAGGCCCTTACTGGTGCTGACTGCAGCCCCATAACCATCAGACGGCATCTGAGACTAAAGGGCTTCAAAAACAAAAAACGTCTTCAAAGGCCTCGTCTCCTTGAACGCCACAGAACTGCTCGTTTGGACTTTGCAAGAGACCACCAAACATGGGACATGCAAAGGTGGAAGAAAGGTTTATTCTCTGATGAGAAAAAATTTAACCTTGTATGGTCCTGATGGTTCCCAACGTTACTGGCATGACAAGCAGATCCCACCTGAGATGTTTTCTACGCGCCACAGTGGAGGGGGCGCCATAATGGTCTGGGGTGCTTTTTCCTTCAGTGGAACAATGGAGCTTCAGGAAGTGCAGGGGCATCAAACGGCCGCTGGCTATGTCCAGATGTTGCAGAGACCATTCCTCATGACTGAGGGCCCTCGTCTGTGTGGTAACGAGTGGGTTTTTCAACAGGACAACGCTACAGTACACAATGCCCGCAGGACAAGGGACTTCTTCCAGGAGAATAACATCACTCTTTTGGCCCATCCTGCGTGTTCCCCTGATCTAAATCCAATTGAGAACCTTTGGGGATGGATGGCAAGGGAAGTTTACAAAAATGGACAACAGTTCCAGACAGTAGATGGCCTTCGTGCGGCTGTCTTCACCACTTGGAGAAATGTTCCCACTCACCTCATGGAAACGCTTGCATCAAGCATGCCGAAACAATAACGGCGGAGCTACTCATTACTGAGCTCATGTTTGGAGGTTGGATTTCTGTTTTGGGGGGGTTTAGGTTTTTTTTGGAGGTGTGGTCCTAAACTTTTGATCAGCTGAAAAACAGCCTGTTTCAGTTTAATCGTTGTTTTCATTAAATTGAATGCTCATTCTTCTTGTTGCATGTTGAAGCTCTACTTGGAACCTTGTTAAGATCCAGCCATGCTAAATAGGATTATTTGCCATTTTCAAGTGGTCTTAAACTTTTGATCAGGACTGTATCTGCTGACGAGCCCAAAATGATGCTTAACCCTAGCACAGCAGCCGGTGATCAGATTCTCCTCCTGCCCTGAAGGCACCAAGGACATAATCGGAAGTCACTTTCCCCATTCATGATTCCATACCTGTGGAGACATGTCCTGGAATGTCCTCCTCCACCTCACTCTTACACGGGGGATCGCCCATCATCCTCTCCTCTTCATCCTCCACTTTAATATCAGTCATATCTTCCCCCTGATTTGTCATCTGTAATAATTCAGTACAATACAGCAGACAGGTGGGAAATCTAACAGATCCACAGAAGAGACCCCCACAATATATGACCCCTCTATGACTGCAGGACCCCCTATATAGATGTCTATAGGGCTCAGCTCCATCTACCTGAGGGTTCTCTGGGACCTTCTCCTCTGGACAGTCCTGGGAATACAGAGGACGGGGACATCTCTCTGGTGGATTTCTCCTCCTGGATCCATCTGTGGAGACACAAGCACACAGTGACTGAATACATGGCCTCCTGTAGATCTGTCTATAGATCAGACTCTTCTCTCAGCTTCTTCACTTCTAGGTTTAGTGATCGGAGGAAATAACACTGGAGGGTTTCCTGATATCTCCCTCTGACAGAAGCTCCGACGTCAGGCTCTATACAGTCATACAGGGGCGGACATTGCCCAGAAGCTCCATGTATAATCTACAATGTATACGCTGCACATGAGGGCTCTTACCTTGTGATATAAGAGGCTGGTGCTCCTCCATTACATGTCACTGCACACACGTGTACACACTGCACATGACGGCTCTTACCTTGTGATATAAGAGGCTGGTGATCCTCCATTACATGTCACTGCACACACGTGTATACACTGCACATGACGGCTCTTATCTTGTGATGTAAGCGGCTGGAGCTCCTCCATTACATGTCACTGCACACACGTGTATACACTGCACATGACGGCTCTTACCGTGTGATATAAGAGGCTGGTGCTCCTCCATTACATGTCACTGCACACACGTGTATACACTGCACATGACGGCTCTTACCTTGTGATATAAGAGGCTGGAGCTCCTCCATTACATGTCACTGCACACACGTGTACACACTGCACATGACGGCTCTTACCTTGTGATATAAGAGGCTGGTGCTCCTCCATTACATGTCACTGCACACACGTGTATACACTGCACATGACGGGTCTTACCCTGTTATATAAGATGCTGGTGCTCCTCCATTACATGTCACTGCACATGACGGGCCCTACCTTGTGATATAAGAGACTGGTGCTCCTTCATTACATGTCACTGCACACACTGCATATGACGGGTCTTACCTTGTGATATAAGAGGCTGGTGCTCCTCCATTACATGTCACTGCACACACGTGTATACACTGCACATGACGGCTCTTACCTTGTGATATAAGAGGCTGGTGCTCCTCCATTACATGTCACTGCACACACGTGTATACACTGCACATGACGGCTCTTACCTTGTGATATAAGAGGCTGGTGCTCCTCCATTATATGTCACTGCACACACGTGTATACACTGCACATGACAGGACTTACCTTGTGATACAAGAGGCTGGTGCTCCTCCATTATATGTCACTGCACACACGTGTATACACTGCACATGACGGCTCTTACCTTGTGATATAAGAGGCTGGTGTTCCTCCATTACATGTCACTGCACACACGTGTATACACTGCACATGACAGCTTTTACCTTGTGATATAAGAGGCTGGTGCTCCTCCATTACATGTCACTGCACACACGTGTATACACTACACATGACAAGTCTTACCTTGTGATATAAGAGGCTGGTGCTCCTCCATTATATGTCACTGCACACACGTGTATACACTGCACATGACGGCTCTTACCTTCTGATATAAGAGGCTGGTGCTTCTCCATTACATGTCACTGCACACACGTGTATACACTGCACATGACGGCTCTTACCTTGTGATATAAGAGGCTGGTGCTCCTTCATTACATGTCACTGCACACACGTGTATACATTGCACATGACGTTTATTACCTTGTGATAGAAGAGGCTAGTGCTGTTCCATTACATATCACTTCCAACACGTGTATACACTGCACATGACGGATCTTTCCTTGTGATATAAGAGGCTGGTGCTCCTCCATTACATGTCACTGTACACACGTGTATACACTGCACATGACGGCTCTTACCTTGTGATATAAGAGGCTGGTGCTCCTCTATTATATGTCACTGCACACACGTGTATACACTGCACATGACGGCTCTTACCTTGTGATATAAGAAGCTGGTGCTCCTCCATTACATGTCACTGCACGCACGTGTATACACTGCACATGACGGCTCTTACCTTGTGATATAAGAGGCTGGTGCTCCTCCATTACATGTCACTGCACACACGTGTATACACTGCATATGACGGGTCTTACCTTGTGATATAAGAGGCTGGTGCTCCTCCATTACATGTCACTGCACACACGTGTATACACTGCACATGACGGCTCTTACCTTGTGATATAAGAGGCTGGTGCTCCTCCATTACATGTCACTGCACACACGTGTATACACTGCACATGACGGCTCTTACCTTGTGATATAAGAGGCTGGTGCTCCTCCATTACATGTCACTGCAGACACGTGTATACACCGCACATGACGGCTCTTACCTTGTGATATAAGAGGCTGGTGCTCCTCCATTACATGTCACTGCACACACGTGTATACACTGCACATGACGGCTCTTACCCTGTGATATAAGAGGCTGGTGCTCCTTCATTACATGTCACTGCACACACGTGTATACACTGCACATGACGGCTCTTACCTTGTGATATAAGAGGCTGGTGCTCCTCCATTACATGTCACTGCACACACGTGTACACACTGCACATGACGGCTCTTACCTTGTGATATAAGAGGTTGGTGCTCCTCCATTACATGTCACTGCACACACGTGTATACATTGCACATGACGTTTCTTACCTTGTGATAGAAGAGGCTGATGTTCCTCCATTACATGTCACTGCACACACGTGTATACACTGCACATGACGGCTCTTACCTTGTGATATAAGAGGCTGGTGCTCCTCTATTATATGTCACTGCACACACGTGTATACACTGCACATGACAGCTCTTACCTTGTGATATAAGAAGCTGGTGCTCCTCCATTACATGTCACTGCACGCACGTGTATACACTGCACATGACGGCTCTTACCTTGTGATATAAGAGGCTGGTGCTCCTCCATTACATGTCACTGCACACACGTGTATACACTGCACATGACGGCTCTTACCTTGTGATATAAGAGGCTGGTGCTCCTCCATTACATGTCACTGCACACACGTGTATACACTGCACATGACGGCTCTTACCTTTTGATATAAGACGCTGGTGCTCCTCCATTACATGTCACTGCACACACGTGTATACACTGCACATGACGGGTCTTACCCTGTGATATAAGATGCTGGTGCTCTTCCATTACATGTCACTGCACACACGTGTATACACTGCACATGACGGGTCTTACCCTGTGATATAATAGACTGGTGCTCCTCCATTACATGTCACTGCACACACGTGTATACACTGCACATGACGGGTCTTACCTTGTGATATAAGAGGCTGGTGCTCCTCCATTACATGTCACTGCACACACGTGTATACACTGCACATGACGGGTCTTACCTTGTGATATAAAAGGCTGGTGCTCCTCCATTACATGTCACTACACACACGTGTATACACTGCACATGACGGGTCTCACCTTGTGATATAAGAGGCTGGTGCTCCTCCATTACATGTCACTGCACACACGTGTATACACTGCACATGACGGCTCTTACCTTGTGATATAGGAGGCTGGTGCTCCTCCATTACATGTCACTGCACACACGTGTATACACTGCACATGACGTGTCTTACCTTGTGATAGAAGAGGCTAGTGCTGTTCCATTACATGTCACTGCCAACACGTGTATACACTGCACATGACAGCTCTTTCCTTGTGATATAAGAGGCTGGTGCTCCTCCATTACATGTCACTGCACACACGTGTATACACTGCACATGATGGGTCTTACCCTGTGATATAAGAGGCTGGTGCTCCTCCATTACATGTCACTGCACACACGTGTATACACTGCACATGACGGCTCTTACCTTGTGATATAAGAGGCTGGTGCTCCTCCATTACATGTCACTGCACACACGTGTATACACTGCACATGACGGGTCTTACCTTGTGATATAAGAGGCTGGTGCTCCTCCATTACATGTCACTGCACACACGTGTATACACTGCACATGACGGCTCTTACCTTGTGATATAAGAGGCTGGTGCTCCTCCATTACATGTCACTGCACACACGTGTATACACTGCACATAACGGGTCTTACCTTCTGATATAAGAGGCTGGAGCTCCTCCATTACATGTCACTGCACACACGTGTATACACTGCACATGACGGGTCTTACCCTGTTATATAAGAGGCTGGTGCTCCTCCATTACATGTCACTGCACACATGTGTATACACTGCACATGACGGGCCCTACCTTGTGATATAAGAGACTGGTGCTCCTTCATTACATGTCACTGCCAACTCGTGTATACACTGCACATGACGGCTCTTTCCTTGTGATATAAGAGGCTGGTGCTCCTCCATTACATGTCACTGCACACACGTGTATACACTGCACATGACGGGTCTAACCCTGTGATATAAGAGGCTGGTGCTCCTCTATTATATGTCACTGCACACACGTGTATACACTGCACATGACGGCTCTTAACTTGTGATATTAGAGGCTGGTGCTCCTCCATTACATGTCACTGCACACACGTGTATACACTGCACATGACGGCTCTTACCTTGTGATATAAGAGGCTGGTGCTCCTCCATCATGGCCTCCTTGTACAGGTCCTTGTGTCCTTCTATATACTCCCACTCCTCCATGGAGAAATAGACAGTGACGTCCTGACACCTTATAGGAACCTGACAACACAATGACACCGTCATCACCCAGACCCCTCCAGTGCTGTTACTGGAGAATTTCCCAGCATTCCCAGCAGTGTCACCTCTCCAGTCAGCAGCTCCATCATCTTGTGGGTGAGTTCTAGGATCTTCTGCTCATGTATCAGGGGGTGAGGGGGAGGCTCTGTGATGGGGGGAGGGGTCCTGCTCCGCCCTCCTGACTCCTGGAGATGGATGATGGGAGTCACACAGTCCCCCGATGTCTTCTTTACTATTGTGTACTCCTGTGGATGGAGAGAGACACTTAGGGAATAAACCCTTCAGGGGCCATGTGCTCTCCTCCGGCCCTCTCCTCCTGGTACAACGTGCCTACTTACCTCCTCATGGCTCCTACATCATGACTATTGGTAACTGGTCACATGACACATCACTCACCATACTGGGGGCAGATCTTCAGGTTCTCCATCACTTGGAAGGTCTGGAGGCCGTTCTCCAGGACCCTGGACTCTTCCTATCACTTCCTATAATGGATTCTCCTTCCCGATGTCTGACTTGTTACAGAGTAAAAAAAATACAATGCAACAGCACTCTGCAAACCACATAAAGTACAAAAAAGTTAAGTATTCTACAGGGAGTGCAGAATTATTAGGCAAATGAGTATTTTGACCACATCATCCTCTTTATGCATGTTGTCTTACTCCAAGCTGTATAGGCTCGAAAGCCTACTACCAATTAAGCATATTAGGTGATGTGCATCTCTGTAATGAGAAGGGGTGTGGTCTAATGACATCAACACCCTATATTAGGTGTGCATAATTATTTGGCAACTTCCTTTCCTTTGGCAAAATGGGTCAAAAGAAGGACTTGACAGGCTCAGAAAAGTCAAAAATAGTGAGATATCTTGCAGAGGGATGCAGCACTCTTAAAATTGCAAAGCTTCTGAAGCGTGATCATCGAACAATCAGGCGTTTCATTCAAAATAGTCAACAGGGTTGCAAGAAGCGTGTGGAAAAACCAAGGCGCAAAATAACTGCCCATGAACTGAGAAAAGTCAAGCATGCAGCTGCCAAGATGCCACTTGCCACCAGTTTGGCCATATTTCAGAGCTGCAACATCACTGGAGTGCCCAAAAGCACAAGGTGTGCAATACTCAGAGACATGGCCAAGGTAAGAAAGGCTGAAAGACGACCACCACTGAACAAGACACACAAGCTGAAACGTCAAGACTGGGCCAAGAAATATCTAAAGACTGATTTTTCTAAGGTTTTATGGACTGATGAAATGAGAGTGAGTCTTGATGGGCCAGATGGATGGGCCCGTGGCTGGATTGGTAAAGGGCAGAGAGCTCCAGTCCGACTCAGACGCCAGCAAGGTGGAGGTGGAGTACTGGTTTGGGCTGGTATCATCAAAGATGAGCTTGTGGGGCCTTTTCGGGTTGAGGATGGAGTCAAGCTCAACTCCCAGTCCTACTGCCAGTTTCTGGAAGACACCTTCTTCAAGCAGTGGTACAGGAAGAAGTCTGCATCCTTCAAGAAAAACATGATTTTCATGCAGGACAATGCTCCATCACACGCGTCCAAGTACTCCACAGTGTGGCTGGCAAGAAAGGGTATAAAAGAAGAAAATCTAATGACATGGCCTCCTTGTTCACCTGATCTGAACCCCATTGAGAACCTGTGGTCCATCATCAAATGTGAGATTTACAAGGAGGGAAAACAGTACACCTCTCTGAACAGTGTCTGGGAGGCTGTGGTTGCTGCTGCACGCAATGTTGATGGTGAACAGATCAAAACACTGACAGAATCCATGGATGGCAGGCTTTTGAGTGTCCTTGCAAAGAAAGGTGGCTATATTGGTCACTGATTTGTTTTTGTTTTGTTTTTGAATGTCAGAAATGTATATTTGTGAATGTTGAGATGTTATATTGGTTTCACTGGTAAAAATAAATAATTGAAATGGGTATATATTTGTTTTTTGTTAAGTTGCCTAATAATTATGCACAGTAATAGTCACCTGCACACACAGATATCCCCCTAAAATAACTAAAACTAAAAACAAACTAAAAACTACTTCCAAAAATATTCAGCTTTGATATTAATGAGTTTTTTGGGTTCATTGAGAACATGGTTGTTGTTCAATAATAAAATTAATCCTCAAAAATACAACTTGCCTAATAATTCTGCACTCCCTGTAATGCTATGCTTATTTTGTAAATTAGAGATGCTTGACAAATACATTTTGTACAAAATTATTTGGACCCGACTGCCACACAACAAGGCGATCTCTGTAAGACGGGAACCTAACACTAAATTAAACCTGTTTTGTGCCATGACGGCTACCATAAAATTTAGGGAGTGTAGGTTCCACATGCATGCTGGGCATCCTTTGATTTTTGTCATTTTTGGTGCCAAAATTGCCTCCACCGAATCCAGGGAATGCAGGTACCAACATGTATGCCGAGCACACTCCACACCTCTTCCGGTGCCAGATGGCTACCAACGAATGCAAAGAGAGTCCACCCTATACCTCTAGTGTTAGGTTCCCGTCTTACAGAGATCATCTTGACGTGCGGCAGAAGGGCCCAAATAATTTTGTACAAAATGTATTTGCCAAGCATCGCTAATTTACAAAATAAGCATAGCATTAGAATACTTAACTTTTTTGCACTTTATGTGGTTTGCAGAGTGCTGTTGCATTGTATTTTTTACTTTGTGTTTTCAGTTGTAGCAAAGTGCACCTGCACATTGGGATGTGCTGACTGACCCCCATATTTTTCTTTGCTGACTTGTTCAGAGGAGAGAAATCTAGAACAGTTTACCTCTCCGCTCAGCAGGGAGATGATCTCCAAGGTGAGGTCTAATATTCTTCTGCTGATCTCCTTCCTGTCCATCCTTGGTGGTCATTCAGGAGAAGAGGAGAGAACTGGAGGAGCTGGAGGCTTCTAGGACTTCTAGGACCTGGGGTGATGTCATCATCATGTGATCTTTTTTAAAGTTCAACCCCGCCCCCAGCACTGATCACATGACAGTGACATCACCCCAGGTCCTTCACCACCTCTTCTCCACTGCTGAGCCCCGCCCCCTGCACTGATCACATGACGGTGACATCACCCAGGTCCTTCAGCTCTGGCAGTGCAGCAGATACTGGGCAGGTCCTGGTCGGTAGTCAGGGCTCTTGTTCTCTCTGGTATCAGCCATTCCTCCAGCCTGCAGGTAAGATGAGCTGTGAGGAGACAGTGTGGTGGAGAGCTCAGACATGTCACCTCTGGAGATTCTCCTCCATTACACACAAGGAATCCTTCTCAGCTCCTCAGCTTAGTATGATGGGGGAGGAGTAGTGGGGATAGTGGGGGTTGTCATCATTCGCTGGCCCCTGACTGTCCTGGTGAGGGGCCCCTGCCTCCAGGAGGAGAATGAATGGAGCGGGGCCCGGCCTGAGCTCAGCTCTCTCCAGTCTCTTCTCTAGGAGTTCTGGACACAGCTGAGCACAGCCCAGAGGTGGGACCTGCATCTATCAGACATTTATCTCCTGTGGAGCCACCAGAGATCTCCATGTTGGGGCCCCTGGAATCCATGTGGTGGGGGCTCTGAGAAGCGGGGCCCCTCCAGGCTCAGGCAGTGCGGTTCTGGAGGTGACATCTGGTCTTGTCCCCTGGATGATTTCCTCTCCTCTTCTCATAAAGGCGCCTGCAGTACTAGAAGCCTCCAGCTCCTCCAGTTCTCTCCTCTTCTCCTGAATGACCACCAAGGATGGACATGAAGGAGATCAGCAGAAGAATATTAGACCTCACCTTGGAGATCATCTCCCTGCTGAGCGGAGAGGTAAACTTTTCTAGATTTCTCTCCTCCTTATTGTATTCTGTAACAAGTCAGACATCGGGAAAGAGAATCCATCATAGGAAGTGATAGGAAGAGTCCAGGGTCCTGGAGAACGGCCTCCAGACCTTCCAAGTGATGGAGAACCTGAAGATCAGCCCCCAGTATGGTGAGTGATGTGTCATGTGACCAGTGACCAATAGTCATGTTGTAGGAGCCATGAGGAGGTAAGTAGGCACGTTGTACCCGGAGGAGAGCACATGGCCCCTGAAGGGTTTATTCCCTAAGTGTCTCTCTCCATCCACAGGAGTACACAATAGAGAAGAAGACATCGGGGGACTGTGTGACTCCCATCATCCATCTCCAGGAGTCAGGAGGGCGGAGCAGGACCCCTCCCCCCATCACAGAGCCTCCCCCTCACCCCCTGATACATGAGCAGAAGATCCTAGAACTCACCCAGAAGATGATGGAGCTGCTGACTGGAGAGGTGACACTGCTGGGAATGCTGGGAAATTCTCCAGTAACAGCACTGGAGGGGTCTGGGTGATGACGGTGTCATTGTGTTGTCAGGTTCCTATAAGGTCTCAGGATGTCACTGTCTATTTCTCCATGGAGGAGTGGGAGTATATAGAAGGACACAAGGACCTGTACAAGGAGGCCATGATGGAGGAGCACCAGCCTCTTATATCACAGGGTAAGAGCCGTCATGTGCAGTGTATACACGTGTGCAGTGACATGTAATGGAGGAGCACCAGCCTCTTATATCACAAGGTAAGAGCCGTCATGTGCAGTGTGTACACGTGTGTGCAGTGACATGTAATGGAGGAGCACCAGCCTCTTATATCACAAGGTAAGAGCCGTCATGTGCAGCGTATACATTGTAGATTATACATGGAGCTTCTGGGCAATGTCCGCCCCTGTGTGACTGTATAGAGCATGATGTCGGAGCTTCTGTCAGAAGGAGATATCAGGAAACCCTCCAGTGTTATCTCCTCCGATCACTAAACCTAGAAGTGAAGGATCTGAGAGAAGAGTCTGATCTATAGACAGATCTACAGGAGGCCATGTATTCAGTCACTGTGTGCTTGTGTCTCCACAGATGGATCCAGGAGGAGAAATCCACCAGAGAGATGTCCCCGTCCTCTGTATTCCCAGGACTGTCCAGAGGAGAAGGTCCCAGAGAACCCTCAGGTAGATGGAGCTGAGCCCTGTACACATCTATATAGGGGGTCCTGCAGTCATAGAGGGGTCATAGATTGTGGGGGTCTCTTCTGTGGATCTGTTAGATTTTCCACCTGTCTGCTGTATTGTACTGAATTGTTACAGATGACAAATCAGGGGGAATTTCTGACTGATATTAAAGTGGAGGATGAAGAGGAGAGGATGATGGGCGATCCCCCGTGTAGGAGTGAGGTGGAGGAGGACATTCCAGGAGATGTGACCACAGGTATGGAATCATGAATGGGGAAAGTGACTTCAGATTATGTCCTTGGTGCCTTCAGGGCAGGAGGAGAATCTGATCACCGGCTGCTGTGCTAGGGTTAAGCATCATTTTGGGCTCGTCAGCAGATACAGTCCTGATCAAAAGTTTAAGACCACTTGAAAATGGCAAATAATCCTATTTAGCATGGCTGGATCTTAACAAGGTTCCAAGTAGAGCTTCAACATGCAACAAGAAGAATGAGCATTCAATTTAATGAAAACAACGATTAAACTGAAACAGGCTGTTTTTCAGCTGATCAAAAGTTTAGGACCACACCTCCAAAAAAAAACCCCCGTCAAAACAGAAATCCAACTTCCAAACCTGAGCTCAGTAATGAGTAGCTCTGCCGTTATTGTTTCGGCATGCTTGATGCAAGTGTTTCCATGAGATGAGTGGGAACATTTCTCCAAGTAGTGAAGACGGCCGCACGAAGGCCATCTACTGTCTGGAACTGTTGTCCATTTTTGTAAACTTCCCTTGCCATCCATCCCCAAAGGTTCTCAATTGGATTTAGATCAGGGGAACACGCAGGATGGGCCAAAAGAGTGATGTTATTCTCCTGGAAGAAGTCCCTTGTCCTGCAGGCATTGTGTACTGTAGCGTTGTCCTGTTGAAAAACCCACTCGTTACCACACAGACGAGGGCCCTCAGTCATGAGGAATGCTCTCTGCAACATCTGGACATAGCCAGCGGCCGTTTGATGCCCCTGCACTTCCTGAAGCTCCATTGTTCCACTGAAGGAAAAAGCACCCCAGACCATTATGGCGCCCCCTCCACTGTGGCGCGTAGAGAACATCTCAGGTGGGATCTGCTTGTCATGCCAGTAACGTTGGAAAGTATCAGGACCATCAAGGTAAAAAAAAATCTCATCAGAGACTAAAACTTTCTTCCACCTTTGAATGTCCCATGTTTGGTGCTCTCTTGCAAAGTCCAAACGAGCAGTTCTGTGGCGTTCAAGGAGACGAGGTCTTTGAAGACGTTTTTTGTTTTTGAAGCCCTTTAGTCTCAGATGCCGTCTGATGGTTATGGGGCTGAAGTCAGCACCAGTAAGGGCCTTAATTTGGGTCGAGGATCGTCCAGTGTCTTGACGGACAGCCAATTGGATCCTCCGGCTCAGTGCTGATTACATTTTTTGGGTCTTCCACTTGACTTTTTCTGTTCCATAACCCTCAGGATCATTTAAGAAATTCCAAATGACTGTCTTACTGCGTCCCACCTCAGCAGCGATGGCGGCTGTGAGAGACCCTGCTTATGTAGTTCAACAACCCGGCCACGTTCAATAAGGGAGAGTTTTTTTTGCCTTTGCCATCACAACGTGTGACTACCTGACAGAGAATGACAATGAATCCACATCTTTGCACAGATTTGGCCTTTTAAAGGCATGTGGTCCTAAAATTTGGATCAGCTGAAAAACAGCCTGTTTCAGTTTAATCGTTATTTTCAATTAATTTAATGCTCAAAAAATGTTTTGTCACACTCCCATTTCTTCTTGTTGCATGTTGAAGCTCTACTTGGAACCTTGTTAAGATCCAACAATGTACAATATGATTTTTTGCCATTTTTCAAGAGGTCTTAAACTTTTCATCAGGACTGTATTACAATAAAATCCAGATATTTTGGTGATGTCTTTAAATCAAATAAATTACTGAAGAAATCCCCCAATAATAACAGCAGAGAAGAAAACTCATCTTACTTATTTATTTCATAAATGAGGCTGGGGGCAAGAACTGAGGAGACATCTGACTACACACAAGGTCTCCTGACAACTCTGCACACAAGTCACAGGGGGACATTTTGTCTTCAGGATTTTCCTCTAGAACAACCTTAGGCTGTGATATCAGCAGTCAGATGTCTATAACCTAGATCCCACTATACAGCTCTCCGGGAACATGTCTTCTGGGGGTCTTCAACGGCACTGATGGGCGGGCTTTAGCACTACTCTAGCCAGAAAAACGGCTAGGGCAGCTCTAAAGCACGCCCATCGGAGCCGGTGATGTCACCGAACACACTGCCGGGCGGATGCGATTTAGCACAGCGCAAAGGAGAGTATAGGGGGCTGCCTGGGTGAAAATAGAGGTTTGTCCGGGTTCAGCTCTAAACCCAGACAACCCCTTTAACTTTGAAATCTGGCCGGAAGCTTATGAATAAAGCAAACAATTGGAAGAGACATTTATTATCCAGGGATGCCGGAATTTTGTCGAAAGTGTCATAAATTTGGCCAACTGTAAAGAGGAGGCAGGATTTTGCGGGAAGTGCCAACAAGCAGGGCATAAAAGCGCCGACTGTCAGAATGTAATTATATGTAACCTATGCAGGATGGAAGGTCATTCATTTAAAGACTGTCCAAAGCGGGGTAGAGCTCGGTCCTATGCGGATGTTGCCGTAGGCAAGGGACCTACAAAAGAACCGGAGGCCCCTAAAAAGGCTGGAGCTGCACCCGCTATGAAAGAACCAGAGAAACCTGAGACTACGAGCGTACCTGGAACATCCAGAGTGCTGATGAAGGAGAAAATGGTGGATCCTGTGAAGAGTGCTCCTGGAAAATCTGCTCCTGCAAAGGTGGCAGGGGAACCTGCTACTGACGCAGGAGTGGAGGGGACGATCGCAGGAGAAGAAGACATGGACCTACAGACAAAAGAAACAAAAAGAAAAGTGAGTGGTCATGAAGAACAGGTTCTCAGTGTCAAAAGAGCATCCCGTCAAGTGCAGATGAGAGCGAGAGCGGCTTAAGACCAAGCGTGACCTTATCTGATCCAATGCACATTCTTCAGTTTTAGAGCTCTGCATCACCAGAGCCATTAGTTCAATTTATGTCAAGTAGTTCATCTGATGAAATGACCTGATGCACAATGCTTTTCTACTGGACAATGTCTGATACGCTATAAATCTCCTCCCTTAACGTAAGGAGTATTAAGGGAGCACCTAAGAGAGCTGCTGTTTTGGCTTATCTGGAGACAGTCAACTGCGACATCATCTTTTTACAAGAATGTGGAATAGAATACTCCCCAAACTACGCAGACCTAAGGGAAAGTTGGACACAGGGCCCTTCATTGTGCTCTGGAGACAACAATAACAGAGCTGATGGAGTTAGAATACTATTCAAAGGAAATAGTTGCCAAATCATTGTATACATTCAATTGATTCCAGAAAGAGCTTTATTAGTAAATATCTACTTTAATGGCAGAGAAATCACTTTACTAAATGTATATGCTTCACCTGAACTTCATGAAATAGCTGAGATGCTAGAGGACATACAACCTTTCTTAGCTGGTCAATCACCAGTGGTGATCAAGTAAGAAGAAGGGACAAAACAGTGAAGCAACTTATGTTGCTTTTGGACTTTAATTTAATTGACATTTGGAGTAATGTAAAGGACAAAGTCCTGAAGCCTGTGACGATGTCCCTGGAGGGTAATATCTTCTCTGATCATAAGTTGCTTCTAGCGCAAATTCAAGTAACTGAAGGTGGAAAAGGCAAAGACGTATGGAGGCTAAATGTGGATCTATTGAATAATGAAGATGTAAAAAAAAGTATTTGTTTAAAACTACAAGAAATGGACTTGTTATAAAGAAAAGTTCACGTCTATATTGCTATGGTGGGAATATGTAAAAACTAAAACTAAAGAATTCTTCCTCAAAATTGGAATTCAAAAAGTAAAAGAGAAATAACTGTGGTTCAAAAATCTTAATACCAAACTACAGATTTGCCTGAAGTTGAGAAATGGAGGCATCGATGTCTCAGACCTGATAGAGAAAACAAATGGAGAAATTAAAAAGGCAATTTACCAGAAAGGCAAAAAAATTATATTTATTACCAAAGTGAAGCAGCTTGAAGCTGATGAAAAATGTACAAGATTATTTTTCAAAAAAAACTACTGGGCAAAAAACAATAATATAAAATATCGGTGGTGAAACAAAGAAAGAAAGAAGAAATGCTTAAAAAAATCAAACAATTTTATCAAGAGCTGTTTAACCCCTTTAGGACACAGCCTTATTTCACCTTAAAGGGAACCTGTCACCAGTTTTATGGTGTCCCAACTAAGGGCAACATAAATAAGTGACTGATTCTCTTAGCACAATGCTGGGTCACTTTCTTTAATTGACCCAGTCAATCTGCCAACATCTTGTATTGAAAAGCTCCAGCTCATAATGATGAGTCCTGAATATTCATGAGCTCCTGACTCTCCTCGCCTACCTGCTGCTGATTGACAGTTATTTTCCATATGAATCAGCAGCAGGTGGGCAGGGGAGTGGCTATAGCTCTGAATTAAAAAAAACGCTGGACTCTATGACATCACGCTGGACTCAAATCAGCTTATTAGCATGCGGCATGTGGCATCTTTGTGTGCATATTATAAGGTAACCATCTGTCACACCAGTAAGTGAATACATCTAAGGTACTTTTTAGTAGTTAATGATTGTATATAATTACTTAGATTATAATCAAATATCCACAGGACAGGTTCCCTTTAAGGACCAGGCCAGGACCTGATAGAGAAAACAAATGGAGAAATTAAAAAGGCAATTTACCAGAAAGGCAAAAAAATTATATTTATTACCAAAGTGAAGCAGCTTGAAGCTGATGAAAAATGTACAAGATTATTTTTCAAAAAAAACTACTGGGCAAAAAACAATAATATAAAATATCGGTGGTGAAACAAAGAAAGAAAGAAGAAATGCTTAAAAAAATCAAACAATTTTATCAAGAGCTGTTTAACCCCTTTAGGACACAGCCTTATTTCACCTTAAAGGGAACCTGTCACCAGTTTTATGGTGTCCCAACTAAGGGCAACATAAATAAGTGACTGATTCTCTTAGCACAATGCTGGGTCACTTTCTTTAATTGACCCGGTCAATCTGCCAACATCTTGTATTGAAAAGCTCCAGCTCATAATGATGAGTCCTGAATATTCATGAGCTCCTGACTCTCCTCGCCTACCTGCTGCTGATTGACAGTTATTTTCCATATGAATCAGCAGCAGGTGGGCAGGGGAGTGGCTATAGCTCTGAATTAAAAAAAACGCTGGACTCTATGACATCACGCTGGACTCAAATCAGCTCATTAGCATGCAGCATCTTTGTGTGCATATTATAAGGTAACCATCTGTCACACCAGTAAGTGAATACATCTAAGGTACTTTTTAGTAGTTAATGATTGTATATAATTACTTAGATTATAATCAAATATCCACAGGACAGGTTCCCTTTAAGGACCAGGCCATTTTTTGCAAATCTGACCAGTGTCACTTTAAGTGGAGATAACTTTAAAACGCTTTGACTTATCCAGGCCATTCTGAGACTGTTTCTTTCATCACATATTGTACTTCATGACACTGGTAAAATGAAGTAAAAAAAAGTAATTTTTATTTATAAAAAAATACCAAATTTACCAAAAATTAGTAAAAAATTGCAAATTTACAAGTTTCAATTTCTCTACGTCTATAATACATAGTAATACCTACAAAAATAGTTATAGTTTACAGAAACACCCTAAATGTGGTCGTAAACTACTGTACGGGCACACGGCAGGGCGCAGAAGGAAAGGAATGCCATACGGTTTTTGGAAGGAGGATTTTGCTGGACTGTTTTTTTTTTTTACACCATGTCCCATTTTAAGCCCCTCTAATGCAACCCTAGAGTAGAAACTCCATAAAAGCGACCCCATTTTAGAAACTACGGGATAGGGTGGAAGTTTTGTTGGTACTAGTTTAGGGTACATATGATTTTTGGTTGCTCTAGATTACACTTTTTGTGAGGCAAGGTAACAAGAAATAGCTGTTTTGGCACCGTTTTTATTTTTTGTTATTTACAACATTTATCTGACAGGTTAGATCATGTGGTATTTTTATAGACCAGGTTGTCACGGACGCAGCGATACCTAATATGTATAATTTATTATTTATTTATGTGAGTTTTACACAATGATTTCTTTTTTTTAAACAAATAAAATTATGTTTTAGTGTTTCCATAGTCTGAGAGCCATAATTACCTTGGGTAGGGTATGATTTTTGCGGGATGAGATGATGGTTTTATTGGCACTATTTTGGGGTGCGTGTGACTTTTTGATCGCTTGCCATTACACTTTTTGTGATGTAAGGTGACAATTTTTTTTTATTTTGCACAGTTTTTATTTTAATTTTTTTACGGTGTTCATCTGAGGGGTTAGTTCATGTGATATTTTTGTAGAGCCGGTCGATACGGATGCGGCGATACCTAATATGTATACTTTTTGTTTTATTTATGTAAGTTTTACAGAATAATATCATTTTTGAAACAAAAAAAAAAGATGTTTTAGTGTCTCCATATTCTGAGCCATAGTTTTTTTTATTTTTTGGGCGATTGTCTCAGGTAGGGGCTCATTTTTGGCAGAATGAGGTGACGGTTAGATTTGTACTATTTTGGTGGGCAAACGCCTTTTTGATCGCTTGCTGTTGTACTTTTTGTGATGTAAGGTGACAAAAAAATGGTTTATTTAGCACAGTTTTTATTTTTTATGGTGTTCATCTGAGGGGTTAGGTCATGTGATATGTTTATAGAGCCAGTCAATACGGACACGGCGATACCTAATATGTATACTTTTTTTCCCCCCCTATTTTTTGCCAATTTTTTTTAACTTTATTTGGGGAAAATTAAGTTTTTGTTTATTTTTGCTTGAAACTTTTAATTTTTTGGGTGGAAAACTTAATTTTTTCAACTTTTTTTCTTCACTTTATTTTTTGTCCCACTTTGGGACTTCAACTTTTGGGGGTCTAATCCCTTTACAATGCATTCCAATATATCTGTATTGGAATGCATTGGCTATATGAGTAATACAGTGAGTCTTACTCATACAGCTTCCGGCCTGTGGGATCCAGGGGGCTAGATCTCACAGCCTCGTCACCAGAAGGCAACGCGATGCCTTCCTTAGGCATCGCGCTGCCTTCCATGCCATCGGGTCCCCCCTACAGCCGCATGGGGACCCGATGACACTGCCGCCAGCCGCCGCAAACCGCAGGTAAAAGCCGCAAACCGCAAGTCTGCGGTTTGGGGGGGTCACGGGATTCCCCCGCGCATTTAGCCAAGGTGCCTGGTCAATGATTTGAGCAGGTACCGGGTTCCAATCACCGCCCACCGGGCGGCGGTGATCGGAAATACACATGACGTACTGGTATGTCATGTGTCCTGAAGAGGTTAAGGGTACTTTCATACTTGCGTTAGAGGATTTCGGCAGGCAGTTCCATCGCCGAAACTGCCTGCCGGATCCGTCAATACCTATGCAAACGGATGGCATTTGTCAGACGGATCCGGATGCGGATCAATCTGACAAATGCATTGAAATGCCAGATCCGTCTCTCTGGTGTCATCTGGAAAAACGGATCCGGTATTTATCTTTTTCACATTTTTAAAGGTCTTAGCATGCGCAGACCGCAAAAACAGATCCGTTTTGCCGGAACATTTGGGGCAGTATCCGGCATTAATGCATTTCAATGGAAAATAATGCCGGATCCAGTATTCCTGCAAATGTTCCTGAATTTAGGACGGAGAAAATGCCGCAGCATGATGCAGTATTATCTCCGTCCTGAAAAGGTAAAATGACTGAACTGAAGGCATCCTGATGCATACTGAATGGATTGCTCTCCATTCAGAATGCATAAGGATAAAACTGATCAGTTTTTTTTCCGGTATTGAGCCCCTAGGACGGAACTCAATGCCGGAAAAGAATAACGCTAGTGTGAAAGTGCCCTTAAACTCTTTAGAAAACAAGCTGGAGAAAGAGGAGCAAGAAATGCTCTGCAAGGACATCTCGCTAGAAGAATTGCATACTGTCTTTAAAGGTTTCGCAAAAAAGAAAACTCCAAGGTCTGATTGACTTACAGTAGAATTTTACTTAACATTCTAGAGTGTATTGAAATGAGACCTGATGGCTATCTTCAAGGAACCTTTAAATACAGAAGTGTTGCCAGAATCTTGGAGGAAAGGTATTGTGACATTACTATACAAAAAAGGCAATAAATCGCAATTAGAAAATTGGAGACCAATCACACTCCTAAATACCGATTACAAAGTTATGGCCAAGTTGCTTGTGAACCGGATTAAAAAAGTAATTGGCAAAGTAATACATAAAGACCAAGTATGTGCAGTCCCAGGTAGAGGAGTATGGGAAAATCTCAACATAATAGGAGTCTGTATCTGGTATCAGAATGAGAGAAAACAAGATCTAGCCATACTATCCTTGGACTTTCTCAAAGCAGAGTGTCACATGAGTTTCTGTATTTGGTGCTGAAGCAAATGAACTTTCCAGATGTTGTAATAAAACAGATATCATTGCTCTACAGAGAATCCTTCAGCCAAATTCTTATTAATGGCTTTCTGTCTGGGAAAAGTCACTTTGTTTTCCGGAGTCAAGCGAGGTTGCCCCTTGTCACCCATTCTGTTTATTTGTGTTTTGGAGCCACTACTATTGCTACTATGAAAAGACAAGGTAATCAAGGGTATCTCTATACCTGGTGGTAATGGACTTACTGTTAAAACAGGGGCCTACATGGATGATGTTACAATCTTATGTACAACAATACCTGCATTGAGAAGAGCCGTACATATTATGGAATTCTTTTGCCAAGCTTCTGCCTTTCATCTTAATAGAACGAAGTGTGATTGCTTTTCCATAGGAGATTGGAGAGAAGCAAATATCCCGGATATAAAAATACAAAAAGAGCAGATAAAAATACTTTTTGATGACAATAGCAACAGTCAAAAGAGTTGGGAGGAAGTCAAAGCAAAAGTCCAAAAGAAAGTGGAGTTTTGGAAACTGCACAAATTAACAATAAAAGGGAAAAATGTGATCATTAAAGCCCTAATAATCCCAATTCTACTGTACTTGAATGTAGTCTTCCCTCCAAATGATCAGTGTCTGAAATATCTTCAGAGAGTAATCTTTCAGTTTATTTGGAGCTCAAAAATGGAGAAAGTGAAGAGACAATGTATAAACAAAAAAATTTAAGAGGCAAAGGGATACCTAATATTAAGAAACTTCTGTACCTGCAATTCTTTTCCCTGTGCTTCAGGATGATTAATAGAACCGAGAATACCTGGTCTTTTTCCCTAAAGTATGCAGCAGGACATTTGTTCCAGAAACGCCAATGGATACAATTTCCTTTAACAATACTAGTGTTGCTTGTCCCACCAAGGCAATATGTATTAATTGTGAAGATCATTCGACAGTACTCCCTAGAGAAATGTGAAAGAGACTGTTTGTTTGGATAATGCTAAAAAAAAATACATCTGAATAATAAGGAACAAGTCTGTCCAGTCTCAAATTATACAGAAGCCAAATCTTTGGAATGTTGGAAGCTGTGTAATTGCGCTTACCTCTCGAACTGTTTAAAAGACTTAGCCTGGATGGTAATGCAGGATTGTCTACTGACGAGAGACTTTCAGCACAGGAGAGGACTGGTGTCAATGGCAAAGTGTCCAAGAAGTGACTGTGATATGGATGAAACCTCTCTCCGCGTAATGTGGAATTGTAAGTATGCACAGGACTTATGGAGGAGGATGGGTGTCTTGCTGAAGCATACTTGTGATATTGGCTTCTTGAATCGCGAACTAGTAATGTATGGACTTTGTACTGTGCCACAGACAGGTAAGAAGCAGGTATTATGGACTATGGTGAACTGCTTGAAAAATGCATTATGGAAAGTTCGTAATATTTTGTTGTTCAGGAGAGACTTCATTGATGAAAAAGAATGCATCAAACTTGCTTTAAGTGAGATTTATGTTTTTTATTTACGTGACAGAAAACGTTTAGGTGTTACAGCTGCTACATCGTGGAATATTAACATGTGGAATGTGCTTCTTGAGTAACTTTAGATAAAATTGTTTGATTGTAAGTTTTTTAGTTTTATAATAAAAATATAAAGCTGGTTTTGTATGTTTCATAGTGCACAAGGCTGCCATTGTCAGGTATGCTGACTGTACCTGTCTCATGGATAGTTGGCTTGCACATACCCAGCTTTTGGCTTATAGCTTTTGTGTGACTGTTTTATGTTATAGATAATGAAGTTGAGTGCGCAATACATACATATTACATTGCCGATTTTTGCAATCCCGAATTTGTGAATTTATTGCGAATATTCAGCTAACAATTTGCGAAATATCGCGAATTGGAATATTGCCTATGCCTTTCATCACTACTGAGAAGTGCGCTTCACCTCATGATCTTAATAAATATAGGATTGTGTGGTCAGGACCAGATTGTCCATAATATTATAGAGGTTCTCTGTGGAGCAAATTACTGCAGACTAAACAGATATGAAGTATTTAAAACCTTGTGGGACCTATGGAGAAAGCACACCCCAAAAACCGCTCCAACATACTGTAGCTAGAAGGGATGATGAAGATAGAAGAGCAGTCTTAGTTTGGGGAAATCTCAGATACTCCCTCTGACTCTCAATCTTGGACTGTTGTCGGAATTAGATGAGATATAAAACTCTCCCTACAGGCTCTGACCATATCTGATACTTGAAAGGTTTATTACTTTCATTTAGTTTTATTTTTGTTTCTTTTCTTATATGTTTCTATGAGGCAGTTTACATATGTAATATAAAAATAATCAGGTGATAATAGAAGATTTTATATCTTTATTACTTATTACTGCTGTAACAAATGTGCAGCTGCTACATATTTGTTGGATGTAAAACTTTAATTAAAAAAAGAATATATAATAGAGACTCTCTCACTAAATTTCTCAATACAGATGACATGTAGTATTAAGGAGATTTCTTAGACATGATAAGGCTGGTGTACTTACTTACTTTGAAATTCTGTGTCAGATGTGATCTTAAATTAAGTTTTATCTTAACAGAAAATCCCAGCAAGAATTCTGAGGAAAAATGTTTGTTATCACTAAAGGATGAAGATATCCTGCAGCAGTCTTCAGGAGAAAACATCATTACCCTTAATGTACATCCAGGACTTCACAGTGCAGATATATCCTATAATCCTCGTAATCATGAGGGACCTTCTCCTGACCAATCAAAGATTGTTACCACAGGTACAGGTCAGAAAAGGGGTGAAAGGTCTCACTGTGGTAAAGAGTTCACAGAAAGATCAGGTCTTTTTACACACAGAGGAATTCATACAGGTGAGAAGCCATATTCATGTTCAGAATGTGGGAAGTGTTTTCCGAATAAATCAAAACTTGTTACACATGTGAGAATTCACACAGGAGAGAAGCCGTATTCATGTTCAGAATGTGGTAAATGTTTTACAGTGAAATCAAATCTTGTTACACATCAGAAAATTCATACAGGAGATAAGCCATATTCATGTTCAGAATGTGGGGAATGTTTTAAATATAAATCATATCTTTCTACACACAAGAGAATTCATATAAGAGAGAAACCATATTCATGTTCAGAATGCGGGAAGTGTTTTCCAAATAAATCAAAACTTGTTACACATGTGAGAATTCACACAGGAGAGAAACCATATTCATGTTCAGAATGTGATAAATGTTTTACAGGGAAATCAAATCTTGTTACACATCAAAAAATTCACACAGGAGAGAAGCCATATTCATGTTCAGAATGTGGTAAATGTTTTACAGGACAATCAAATCTTGTTACACATTACAAAATTCACACAGGAGAGAAGCCATATTCATGTTCAGAATGTGGAAAATGTTTTACACTAAAATTACATCTTGTTAGACATAAGAGAACTCACACAGGGGAGAAGCCATATTCATGTTTAGAATGTGGTAAATGTTTTGCAGGGAAATCAAATCTTGTTACACATCAGAAAATTCACACAGGGGAGAAGCCATATTCATGTTCAGAATGTGGGAAATGTTTTACACTAAAATTACATCTTGTTAAACATAAGAGAATTCACACAGGGGAGAAGCCTTATTCATGTTCAGAATGTGGGAAATGTTTTACAGAGAAATCAAATCTTGTTACACATCAGAAAATTCACACAGGAGAGAAGCCATATTCATGTTCAGAATGTGGGAAATGTTTTATACAAAAAACTGATCTTGTTAATCATGAGCGAATTCACACAGGGGAGAAGCCATTTTCATGTTCAGAATGCGGTGAATGTTTTAAATATAAATCAAAACTTGTTACACATATGAGAACTCACACAGGAGAGTAACCGTATTCACGTTCAGAATGTGGAAAATGTTTTAAATATAAATCTTATCTTGATTTTCATGAAAGATGCCACACAGGAGAGAAGCCAAATTCATGTTCAGAATGTGGGAAATGTTTTACACAAAAATCATATCTTTCTACACACAAGAGAATTCACACAGGAGAAAAACCATATTCATGTTCAGAATGTTTGAAATGTATAACATGGAAAACAAATCTTGTTACACATCAGAAAATTCACACAGGAGAGAAGCCATATTCATGTTTAGAATGTGGGAAATGTTTTACACTAAAATTAAATCTGGTTAAACAAGAGAATTCACACAGGCAGAAGCCATATTCATGTTCAGAATGTGGGGAATGTTTTAAAGATCAAATATTGTTACACATGTGAGAATTTACATAGAAGAGAAACATTTTTGTATAATTGAACATATTAGGTAATTCGTGGACCTTAAAAAGCCAATAAGAAGGTTTATTTTTTTGGGTGGTATTATCCTGGATCTCCCACATGACCGGAATCCATGCAGGAAAAGTATTGTGGATTTAAGGAAGAGGAGAAGAGCTTTTGCAATACCCCAGAGTGGCATTACCACTTCTGTACCCCACTACTGTCTTTATTGGTTAACACCATGTCATCTTATGTATTTATTTCAGGTCCAAACACTGTGCATTTCCTATTTTAAACTGTTATGTTAATATGTAATGTACTTTGTTCACCAGTAGGTGGCAGCAAGCATGGCAGAGCTACAGCTACAAAGAATGGAACCCTTCTTTCCATTCTAACTCTCCCTCTAAGGAGGGGTGGGGGCTAGTTAGGTCAGTCTAGTGCACACCCAGCTAGGGCGTGCCCCAGCAAAGCAAAGCAAGCCAGCCAGAGCACCTTCACCTCTGCTGGATCTGGAGGCCACAGCCTGAAGCCTCAGAAGCCAGGAAGTATAGTTCCCTGGTATAACCAAACCTAGAGACAATCAATAGAAGTTGTAGCATCCAGAGGAAGCAAAGTTATACAGCTACCCTGTCAGTACAGCAGAGCCAGAGAGCAACAGATGTAGCAGAGAGGAGTTTGCCTGCCACAGAGTTTTAATGCTAAAGCCTACTGGGAACCAAGACAAAGTCTGTAAACTGTTTGGAGAAACGGTTACCAAAGTAAAGCTGTTTTCAACTTCATCACAAGGTCTGGACTCAATTTATTCTTTATCCCATACTACTTCTACCCCCTTTTGCTGCTTTGGACGACGCCTGGGGTTCAGTGTATCCAGGTAGGAGCACCGTGACACAACACAAACAATAAGGGACATTGTAGGCCACCCTATACCACTCGGCCATTCCTACACTTGGATACCACCAATGCCATTTCTATAAAGAGACCCCTTGCCGCTGTTGGACGTTACAACTGGCCTCACAAACAGGATTTACTTGTGTCTCACACCTACAAAGTCTATTAAATTGACAGAAAACCTTTTGGACTTTATTACATTTACTTCGGAGCGACAGGCGGAGGAAAGTGCGAGCCGGCATCCAAAGGGTTAATTAGCCATCTTTAACTGTGATGGCATATCTTCTTCAACCAGTCCAAGAGCGGGGAAAACAGGGAACGCTCAGCCCTAGAGCGGAAAAATATGGTCCTGCCCACAGGGATCCACAGCCCAGTATAGCCAAAGGAAGGGGAGATTCCTCCCCTAACGTCCCTCCTCCTTTACCAGTTTGTGCCTGCGCAAGAGGAAGCAAGATGGCGCATCCTCGGCAGTCAGACTGGAGCGGCATGTGTTGGGGAGATAATCTGCCGGAGAGGCAGGCAGCTCTAGAGGAGATACGAGTCTCCAAGTGCAGCGACCCCCGCAAGAGAAATCTGTGACATTCCCCGTGTCGGCTGGTGCGGCCGGAGTAAACACTCCACCGCCCAGGAAGAGAGGCCTCAACCCAATGGTGCCTAAGGAGGTG
This sequence comes from Bufo bufo, assembly GCF_905171765.1. Classification (NCBI taxonomy): domain Eukaryota; kingdom Metazoa; phylum Chordata; class Amphibia; order Anura; family Bufonidae; genus Bufo; species Bufo bufo. The sequence goes on along the minus strand of NC_053390.1, from coordinate 15,271,942 downwards.
ACGGCCCAGACTAGAAACATGTGGGAGGACTGGGCCAGCCAAGTGTGGGACCGACAGCAGCCCCTAGATCCCCTTCTAGAACGGAGAACAGGGTCCGTCAGGCTCTATACAGTCATACAGAAGCGGACATTGCCAATAAGTTCCATGTATAATTACAATGAACAGGCTGCGGAAAACAGATTTTACAGGACACCTCTGATAGAGCAGTGTAGTCTACTATACCGGCCCGATGGATGCCAGGACACACTCCCATCATGTGACTGGTGCTCTATGGATATGACTGACATATAAAGAACACATAGCCTCTAATGTAATGTGATAAGAAACTGTGGAGCTCCTCCATTACATGTCACTGCACACACGTGTATACACTGCACATGACGGCTCTTACCTTGTGATATAAAAGGCTGGCGCTCCTCCATTACATATCACTGCACACACGTGTATACACTGCACATGATGGATCTTACCTTGTGATATAAGAGGCTGGTGCTCCTCCATTACATGTCACTGCACACACGTGTATACACTGCACATGACGGCTCTTACCCTGTGATATAAGAGGCTGGTGCTCCTCCATTACATGTCACTGCACACACGTGTATACACTGCACATGACGGGTCTTACCTTGTGATATAAGAGGCTGGTGCTCCTCCATCATGGCCTCCTTGTACAGGTCCTTGTGTCCTTCTATATACTCCCACTCCTCCATGGAGAAATAGACAGTGACATCCTGACACCTTATAGGAACCTGACAACACAATGACACTGTCATCACCCAGACCCCTCCAGTGCTGTTACTGGAGAATTTCCCAGCATTCCCAGCAGTGTCACCTCTCCAGTCAGCAGCTCCATCATCTTGTGGGTGAGTTCTAGGATCTTCTGCTCATGTATCAGGGGGTGGGGGGGGGAGGCTCTGTGATGGGGTGAGGGGTCCTGCTCCGCCCTCCTGACTCCTGGAGATGGATGATGGGAGTCACACAGTCCCCCGATGTCTTCTTCACTATTGTGTTCTCCTGTGGATGGAGAGAGACACTTAGGGAATAAACCCTTCAGGGGCCATGTGCTCTCCTCCGGCCCTCTCCTCCTGGGTACAACGTGCCTACTTACCTCCTCATGGCTCCTACAACATGACTATTGGTAACTGGTCACATGATAAATCACTCACCATATTGGGGGCTGATCTTCAGGTTCTCTGTCACTTGGAAGGTCTGGAGGCCATTCTTCAGGACCCTGGACTCTTCCTATCACCTCCTTTGATGGATTGGTAATGGTTATTTACTATACTCCGTAAGGACCTCCTGACATCACAATATCACATGACATTCCTAGGTCACGTGGGTCGGCAGCCGGCGCGCTCTTCTATCACAAGCACTGGCCGACTGTTTGAAGAGAAGGAAGGTCAGGGATGGCTGCTCAGCAGCGTCTGTAGCACTGAGAGTGGAGAGAGTGTGACAGCGCTGGAGAGGGGGATGTGACTATTGGGGAGGGGCTGAGAATTGTATGCAGCGGAGGATTCTGTGTGAGATTGTATGCTGGGGAGGAGGGGGCTGTTTGGGATTGTATGAGGGGGGCAGCTGTGCGAGAATTTATACTGGGGGCTGCTGTGTGAGATTATATACTGGGGGTGTGCTGTTCTTTCAAATTTAATTCCTGCACTGTATTATTATCTCTTCCTTTACTATGTTGTTTCTATGTATTGTTCTCTGCTGCCATCTGCTGGCCGGAATTCGTATGCTGCACGCCTTGTTCTTGTTAATTAAAGTTTTTCTCTGCTGGGCGTGGTATTAGCAGCCTTAGTCCTTGTCACTTCCTGTAGCCATTTTTCAGTGCTGCATTCCTTTGTGACTGGAGACACACACCTTGGCTTGTGAAGGCATCAGTTTTTGACCAGCAGTTAGCCTCAGGAAAAACATCCACATGACAGCATCTACTCTGCTACTGCATTCCTGTATTGCATCACCGTATGTCGCTGCCTTGGATTAAATAAACCCACGTTTGATTGCATCCTCGTGTCTACGTCTGGATCCATCTAACCTGAGCATCTGCCGGTCCAGTCTGCTCCACTGCTTGGATACAAAGGTAGGACAGTCATAAAGTCATTATAAGTTACACCTTCATTCGCCTTCATGTGGGGACAGAACAGTCAAAAACTGCCTTAAAGCCTTATACCCAGTCAATATCTGTCTCAATGTCCAATGCCCGGCTACAGATTCCCTCAGAGCCCAGTGCCACACTCAGGAACCACCCTTGCAACAGGCCCACTCGCAGCAAATCTGCCCGGCAACAGTGCATGTTCCACAAGCCCAAGGGGAAGCACGGCATGTCCCCAGTAGATATACTCTCGCCTGGAAGTCCTCCACTACTCGCCAAGCCACTTTCTACATCTTATTTTAACCCTTGCTCGCATGTTATAAGAACTGTTCACACATGCGGGGCCTCCCTCAAACCAAAACCCCGCAATTCACTCAAAACACTTTGGTAACCTCATTGGGGTGCCTCATCTGATCCGCACTGCAATTTTCAGACCCCAATTCAAAAGTTCATTTTCTTAAAGAGACAGCGCACCTTAAATCAAAATGGCCGAAAAGGACCTCCTACAGTTCCCCAGTGATGAAACAAAGCAAATGCAACCTGATACTGATCATTACGAAGAGCAGGAGGTAGAACCCACACTTCCAGGCGACCAAGGCGCTCTCTCAAACCAACTATAAAGATCACGGAAAACTATCACACCAGGAAAGATGAGCTATGTGACAACCTGGAAGAGCTATGGGAACGAGTTTCCTCCCTCATATCAGGATTTAAGTCCTCCTCAGGCGATGCCACCAGCTTACAAGTTGCCGTCGGGCGGCTGAACGCAGCCCATGAAAGATACAAGAGACTGTCCACAAGGTATATAACCTTTCTAAAAGACTCTGATATTGAAGAAGCCCTGTCAGAATTGTGCAAGGCAGAATCAATAGACAGACAAAGAGACGCCATGGTGCTGGATGCTAAAGATAAAGTGGAACTCTGCATCTCTCATTTGCAAGAAACTAGATCACACAGATCGCATTCATCCAAACATTCCTCGCGGTCCTACAGATCATCATGCTCTAGAAGCTCCGCCCTGAGCGACAGATTACTAGAGGCCCGCATAAATGCAGAGCAATCCAAAGTGAGGCGTTCCTTCACCGAAAAAGAAGTCCTTGCGAGAACAGAAGCACAGACAGCGGCGGCCAAGAGGGCAGAAGCGGAGGCAGAAGCCAAGAGGGCAGAAGCGGAGGCAGAAGCCAAGAGGGCAGAAGCGGAGGCAGAAGCCAAGAGGGCAGAAGCAGAAGCAGAGGCTCGAATAAAGATCCTTGAATTAGAGAGGGAAGAGGAAATCACATTAGCAAAAGTAAGACTGCTTGAGCAAGCATTGATCCAAGGCCTTGATTCAGTCTGTTCACCACCAGAGTAGATAGACAATCCAGTTGATCGCACCAGCGACTATGTACTGAAACAGTTATCTGCACCACCCCCAGTGTGCAGTACTGTCCAAGCCAACAACACTGAAACCTCCAAGTCAGCTCTACCTGCAGTGCCAGTGACACCCACAGCACCCGAGCAATCCAATAACAGTCGCCCAGACGCACCCTCTCAAGGGCAGTTATTAAAGCAAGATGGCTACCAGGTGTTTCCTGGCCTACCTCCACAGCTTAAGCAGCAGTCATCAGAATCTACAGAGGCTAGACCAAGTTGTCATGGCAACAAGCAGTAAGAAATCAGATATGTCTGAGTTTGCCAGGTTTATGGTGAGCAGAGAGCTAATTAACACCAGTCTCTCAAAATTTGATGACCGTGCAGAGAGCTATAGAGCCTGGAAGGCAACCTTCAAAGCCGCCATCGCCAACCTCAACCTAACCGCAGAGCAGGAGCTCGACCTCTTGATCAACTGGCTGGGCCCAGGCTCCACAAATCGCATCAAGAGCCTTAGAACTGCCTATGTCGGACAAGCAGAAGTAGGTCTCGCTGCAGCCTGGCAGAGACTCAAACGCACCTTTGGCAGTGCAGAAGCAATAGAGAAGGCACTATTCAGGAGACTGCAGAACGTCCCCAAGATCAGTCTCAAGGATGTCCATAAGCTTCAGGATTTAAGTGAATTGCTCATGGAACTGGAGCTCGCCAAAAGAGAGCCTCGTCTGTCCAGGCTGTGCTACCTGGATACAGCCCATGGGGTGAACCAAATTGTCGTGAAGTTACCATACAGCCTGCAAGAGAAGTGGGCGGCATCAGTCTCAAGGTACAAAAGAGTGCATGACGTCACTTTTCCCCCATTTATTCATTTCTGTAGGTTCATCGATGAACAGTCCCAGATGAGGAATGACCCCAGCCTCTACTTCCTGGAGTTCAATACTACAGCCTCAGTGTCACCATCATCAAGGTATGAAAGTATTGTGCATAAACACAGAGATTTAAAGAGCAGCGTGAGTGTTAGAAAGACTAACCTACCATCATCTGCAGTACCCACTGGTAAACAGTACACTACCTCATCAGGAGACAAGGCCTTCAATCGTGAATGTCTATTCATAAAAAACCACACTCACTGAACAAATGCAGAGGATTTAGATCCAAAACCATACAGGAGCGCAAGAAAGTCCTCACCGAGCTTGGGGTATGCTTCAGGTGCTGCGCTTCATTGGAGCACATGGCTAAGGACTGTAAATCCATTATCAAGTGTGAGGAGTGTCATAGTGAAAGACATGCCTCAGCTATGCACCCAACTCCACTCACAAGGGATTCACCTGCTGCCGTCACCACCAGTCCTGCTCATGGCGGAGAGCCCCAGAACCACGCTAACACAGCCACTGCTGTTTCCTGCTCATGCTTGGACGTATGTGGGGAGGGCCAGAGTGAGAAATGTTGTGCCCGCATATGCCTAATCAAGGTCTACCCGGAGGGGCTACCAGAAAAGGCAGTAAAAATGTATGCCATCATTGACGACCAAAGCAACCGCTCCCTAGCAGGACCTAGATTCTTTGAAGCCTTTGGAATAAAGGGACCGTCAGAACCCTACATCTTAAACACCTGCTTGGGTCGCATAGAGACTATCGGCAGGAGGGCACAAGGATTCATCGCTTGTTCCGTCAGTGGAAATACGGAAATACCTCTACCGACGCTCATCGAATGCGATCAAATACCCAACCATAGGGATGAAATTCCTACCCAGGAAGCTGCATTTCACCAACCACACCTACGGCACCTAGCCAACGTTATCCCACCTATGGACAACAACGCCGAGATTCTACTCCTGCTTGGCAGAGACAATCTAAGGGTACACAAGGTGCGTCAACAGTGTAATGGTCCCGACTATGCACCATACGCCCAGAGACTGGACTTGGGATAGTCATAGGAAATGTATGCTTGGATCAACCAAAAATCCGCTCATTCAAAACGTACGTGCGTGGAGATGGACGCACAACTTGCATTAAGCCTTGCCCTCATCACTATGAGGTGAAAGAGAAGCCTCCAGACCTCATACAATCACCTGAAAATATTCCTCCCTTCTTTGCTGACAACTTGGGAAGATTAGTCTTTCACACAAGCAAAGACGATGATAAAGTAGCTTTGTCAGTAGAGGACAGAGAATTTATCAAGATAATGGACAACGAGTTCCTTAAAGACGAAACCAATCACTGGGTTTCTGCATTACCCTTCCGAGCTACCAGGATGAGACTCCCGAACAATAGGGAACAAGCTCTGTCTAGATTTAACTCTCTTCAGCGTACCATAAACAGTAAGCCTAAGATGAGAGAACACATTGTTGCCTTTATCGACAAAATATTCCGTAACAACCATGCAGAACCAGCTCCATCCTTAGGGAAGAACGACGAGTGCTGGTACTTGCCTTCATTTGGAGTATATCACCCACGGAAACCTAATCAAATTAGGGTTGTTTTCGACTCAAGCGCCAAACATCAAGGTGTATCTCTTAATGATGTCCTTCTCACAGGTCCTAATCTGACGAAAACCCTAGTTGGAGTGCTGATGAGGTTCAGAAAAGAGCTCGTTGCCATCACCGCCGACATTGAACAGATGTTCCACTGTTTCGTAGTCAGAGAGGACCACCGGAATTTCCTCAGGTTTCTGTGGTACAAGAATAATGACACCAACGCAGAGATGGCAGAATATCGAATAAGGGTACACGTATTTGGAAACAGCCCTTCACCTGCCGTGGCAACTTACGGCCTTCGGCGAACTGCATTAGAGGGAGAATCCGAGTACGGTAAAGACGCCAGAGACTTTTTAGAAAAGGACTTCTACGTAGACGATGGACTCAAATCACTACAGACTGAAGAAGCGGCCATCGATCTGCTCAAAAGGACTCAAAGTATGTTGTACCAAGCTAAACTTAGACTACACAAAATTGCTTCAAACAGCCTGACCGTTATGAGGGCCTTCGAATCAGGCGATCATGCACCAGGATTCAAGGACATTAACTTGGGACTGGACAGTCCACCTGTGCAGAGGAGCTTGGGCCTCAGATGGGATCTCTCGGCTGACTCCTTCGGTTTTCAAATAAGTTGTGCAGACAAGCCATTCACAAAACGAGGCGTCCTATCAGTGGTAAACAGCCTATTTGATCTGCTGGGATTTGTACGCCCATCACCATACAATGTAAATCTCTACTGAGACAGTTTTCTGAAACAGTCAAGGATTGGGATACCCCACTTCCCTCCGAGAAAGAGCAAAAATGGGAAGCCTGGAAGCGATCCTTGTGTGCCTTGGATGAGATCCACATCCCGAGATGCTATATTAAAACCTCACTTTCCTCTAGCATAAAGAAAGAACTCCACGTGTTCTCGGACGCCTCCACGGAGGCCATCGCAGCGGTTGCCTATCTGAAAGTGACAGAACCCAACAACCAAAATCACGTTGGATTCGTCTTTGGTAAGGCTAAGTTAGCCCCCAAGCCCGATCATACTATTCCCAGATTGGAACTTTGTGGGACTGTGTTGGCAGTGGAAATTGCGGATTTCATACAACAAGAACTGGGTGTCGACATAGCTGAAATCCAGTATTACACCGACAGTAAGGTCGTTTTAGGTTACATCCACAATCGGACCAAGCGATTTTATGTGTACGTTAGTAACCGCATAGAGAGAATCAGGAGGTCCTCCAAACCTGAACAATGGCACTATGTACCATCCGAACTTAATCCAGCAGATCCTGCCACTACGCCTATGTCTATAGGTTCCTTTACTAACTCTACTTGGCTTACAGGTCCAGAGTTTCTGCTTGGAGAGGCGGACGAATGTGTACAGGAAGCTTTCAGCATCCAGGATCCGGATAATGATCCAGAAATCCGCGCTGAAGTTAGTGCAATAGTCACTGAAACAACGCAAACCACCAGCTTCGGTTGTCAGCGCTTTGAACGTTTCTCCAGTTGGATGAGACTCGTCAGAACGATTGCAAGGTTAGTGCACATTGCAAGATGTTATCATAATACTCACCAAGATAAAGATTGTCATGGTTGGCATGCCTGCCATAAACCCTTCTCTGCTGAGAACATCTCTCATAGTGAGTACCTCATAATACGTCATGTCCAGCAGGAAAATTTCAACATGGAATGGAAGTGCTTGTACAACAAACAGCAGATTCCTTTAAAAAGTTCTCTTGCCAACTTAAATCCAGTTATCGACAGTTTTGGCTTGCTAAGAGTTGGTGGTCGTTTGAATCAAGCCCACCTAGAAATTGCAGAACAAAATCCTCTCATCATTCTCAGCAAACATCATATCACCATCTTGCTAATCCGACACTACCACGAAAGGGCTGAACACCAAGGCAGGCAAATTACTGAGGGCAAATTACGGTCTGCAGGCCTTTGGATTATAGGTATGAAAAAACGTGTGGCCCAAGTACTGCATTAATGTGTGCACAAAACGTGTGGCCCAAGTACTGCATTAATGTCGTAAAGCAAGAGGGAAACAACTATACCAACAAATGGCCGACTTGCCTGCGGATAGACTATGTACAGAGCTGCCTTTCACCTATGTTGGCCTAGATGTCTTTGGGCCATGGATGGTGTCCGCACGCAGGACCCGCGGCGGTCACGCCAACAGTAAGCGTTGGGCTGTACTATTTACTTGCATGAGTGTGCGAGCAGCTCACATAGAGGTGATAGAATCTATGGACACATCCAGCCTTATTAATGCCTTAAGACGGTTCTTCGCAATCAGAGGACCAGTAAAACAATTGAGGTCTGACCAGGGAAGCAACTTCATCGGAGCCTGTAGAGAACTTAACATCGACACCAAGTCCATTCAAGATCAGTTGGCGGAAAAAGGTTGCACCTGGATTTTCAATCCTCCTCATAGATCCCACATGGGGGGCTCCTGGGAAATAATGATCGGCATCTCACGCAACATCTTAAATTCTATGTTGATGGATGTAAACTCGTCTAGACTCACACATGAGACTCTAGTCACCCTTCTCGCTGAAGTTTCGGCCATTATCAATTCAAGACCCCTTGTGCCAGTGTCTATGGATCCTGAAACACCAGCCATACTGACTCCGGCTATTCTACTAACCCAAAAAACTGAGAATACGCTAATACCCAGTGGAGAATTTACTCATGCAAACATCTACCAAAAACACTGGAAACGTGTACAATACCTAGCAGATTACTTCTGGAACAGGTGGCGAAAGGAGTACCTCAGTGTTCTTCAAGGAAGAAGAAAATGGCACCACAACACCACAAACCAAACTTAAAGGAAGGAGACCTTGTATTGATGAAAGAGCAACAAACCGAAAGGATTGACTGGCCTATCGGACTAATTTCAAAGGTTTGCCCTAGCAAGGATGGCAAGGTCCGGAAGGTGGAGTTGAAGATCTTCAGGAAGGGCGAGCTTAAAACGTTCTCAAGACCAATTAACAAACTCATTTTAATATTACCCATCGAGAACGTCCCTGCTGGGTGAACAGGACTGTATCTAGTTTCGCAGATCTTCTCCATTCCAAGTTGGAAACAGGACTAAACTATGTTTTGCATTCTAACATGTTGTTTTATATTTTATGGACATTCATCGTAGTGAAATCCCCGAAGTGAATTTCAGACGGGGAGTGTGCTGTTCTTTCAAATTTAATTCCTGCACTGTATTATTATCTCTTCCTTTACTATGTTGTTTCTATGTATTGTTCTCTGCTGCCATCTGCTGGCCGGAATTCGTATGCTGCACGCCTTGTTCTTGTTAATTAAAGTTTTTCTCTGCTGGGCGTGGTTTTAGCAGCCTTGGTCCTTGTCACTTCCTGTAGCCATTTTTCAGTGCTGCATTCCTGTGTGACTGGAGATACACACCTTGGCTTGTGAAGGCATCAGTTTTTGACCAGCAGTTAGCCTCAAGAAAAACATCCACATGACAGCATCTACTCTGCTACTGCATTCCTGTATTGAATCACCGTATGTCGCTGCCTTGGATCAAATAAACCCGCGTTTGATTGCATCCTCATGTCTACGTCTGGATCCATATAACCTGAGCATCTGCCGGTCCGGTCTGCTCCACTGCTTGGATACGAAGGTAGGACAGTCACAAAGTCATTATCAGTTACACCTTCATTCGCCTTCATGTGGGGACAGAACAGGGGGGGCTGCTGTGTGAGATTATATACTGGGGTGGTGGCTGCTGTGTGGAATTGTATGGAGGGGCTGCTGTGTGAGATTATATACTGGGGTGGTGGCTACTGTGTAGGATTGTATTGTGTGGGGCTGCTATGTGAGATTAGATATTGGGGGGCGCTGTGTGAATGTCCTCTTACCAATAGTAAACTAACTACACAGAAATCCAGCATTTTATAAATATGAAAATGAGTCTCAGCATACAATCCCACACACAACTCCCCTCCACCTCCCTCTCAGTATAATTCCACAAGACACACCCCCATACAATCTCACACAGCAGCCCCCCCCATACAATCTCACACAGCAGCCCCCCCATACAATCTCACACAGCAGTCCCCCCTCCATACAATCCCATGCAGCAGCAGCCCCCCTCCATACAATCTCACACAGCAGCCCCCCTCCATACAATCTCACACAGCAGCCCCCCCTCCATACAATCTCACACAGCAGCCCCCCCTCCATACACTCTCACACAGCAGCCCCCTCCATACAATCTCACACAGCAGCCCCCCTCCATACAATCTCACACAGCAGCAGCCCCCACTCCATACAATCTCACACAGCAGCCCCCACTCCATACAATCTCACACAGCAGCCCCCCTCCATACAATCTCACACAGCAGCCCCCACTCCATACAATCTCACACAGCAGCCCCCCAGCATACAATCCCACACAGTAGCCCCCCATACAATCCCACACAGCAGCCCCCAGTATATAATCTCACACAGCAGCCCCCCCCCAGTATATAATCTCACACAGCAGCCCCCCTCCTTACAATCCCACACAGCAGCAGCCCCCCTCCATACAATCTCACACAGCAGCCCCCCTCCATACAATCCCACACAGTAGCCCCCCCTCCATACAATCCAATGCAGCCCCCCTCCATACAATCCCATGCAGCCCCCCTCTGATATCTCCGTCTGTACATGTAGAGGTGAAATCTGCCGGTTTTCTTGTCTTCAATAAAAACTAATAGTTTTATCCAATTTTTTAAAATTTACTTTTTCCCCCCTCTCTGCTGGCGCTCTCCTGTCTGCTCGGAGCTTGTAGCTGTGGATAGAGATCGGCACAGACGTCTACAATGACCCCACAGACCTCCACACTAAACCGCCTGCTGACTGGCATCTACTGCTACAAGAGGCCTCCCTGCAGTGTACCGTGCTTTAACCCCTTCCCAGCCACCCATCTTACATATACGCTGGCAGTTTGGTATTCAGAGATGGCGCCCGCTCATGAGCACCATATCCCCGGGTGCCTGGTGCACCCAGGACTAATGTATGTAGTTAGTAATAACATGATTGAACACATTTAACGCCTCAGGTGCTGGGGTCAAATGTGACCATGGCATCTATGAGCTGTAAAACCATGAAAACGTGCTCCCCGCCATGAGCATTGGCTCCTCCTAGTGAGGATCAGGGGAGCCGGATTGTGTGTGCAGCAACCTCAGTCCTCCTGAATGATCCAAGCCACAGCTATGTTCCTATGAAGACCCTGCCTGTGCATTGGAGTCTACGAGAGGCGCAGTCTAATGATTGGTATCGACGCATGTGAAACCGCCGGTACTATTAAAATATAAAAATATATGCGGTGAATGGGAATAAAAAAAAACTTCAAAATCGCTGATTTGTCACTATTTGTCATTTCACCTCCCCAACAATTTTTTAGAAACAGCAATAAAAAAATAATATAGTATCAGTAAAAACAGCTCCGTACATATAAATATAAAAATTTTACGGGGGGTCAGAATATGGCGATGTAAAAAAAATTTTTTTTTCTGATTAAAAATCAAGTAAAACTATATAAATCACTGTAATTGTACTGACCTGGAGAATGAAGAGAACAGGTCAGTTTTTTCTCATAGGGAACGCTGTGAAAACAAAACCCATAAAACTGTGGTGGAATTGACTTTTGTTTTCCAATTCCACCCCAATTGGAATTTATTTTTCAGCTTCCCACTACATCATATGCAATATAAAATTACTAGAAAGTACAACATGGCTATGTGAAAATAAAAAAAATAAAAAAAGTTAAGGCTGGCAGTAAAAAACTAAAATGGCCCTGTCCTGAATGGGTTAAAGGGGTTGTCCAAGGCAAAAACAGACCTCCTAGATAATTTGTGGGAAATGTAAATCCGGCTCCAGTGATATTATATCATGAAAGTCGGGCATTTAGGTAGAAGCAGCAATGGCGATTTCCTCATCTCAAACTATTTATTGAAACAAAAACCAACACCAGTGGTCTATATACCGCCACAAAATGTCAGTGTCTCCAGAACTTGTCATGTGGCCTTAAGCGTCAATTACAGCTTGACAACGATGTCTCCTGCTGTTCACAAGTCAACTTATTGTGTGCTGAGGCATGGCATCCCACTCTTCGTGAAGTGTGCCCCGCAGGACATTGAGGTTCTGGTCCCCCAGTCTCCAGCAGTCGTTCCCTAATGATGGACCTCGATGAGCTGGCGCATTGTCCTCCATGAAGATGACATTAGGTCTGTGTTGTTCCTGCAGAGGCACAATGACTGGATTAATGATGTTCTTCAAGTAGTATGGGCCATTCACAAAGTGTAGGAAGGTTCTGTATTGACTAGACATCTGCCCATACTGTATCACCACCACCAAAGGCTCGTCTGGTGACAACAGTGGCTGATGCATAGCGCCCTCCTTGACATCTCCAATATCGTTGGCGGCCATCATTTCTGCTCAGCGTGAATCAACTTTCATTAGTGAACAGCGCTGAGGCCCACTGGTCCCTCGTCCAGCGTAGATGCTCCCTGACCCATGCAAAACGATGACGCCTATGCCTGGTGGTGTGGTCAGGTACCATTGCAGGTTGTCTAGCGAGCAGATGTAAACGGTTTCCAATGGTCTGACTTGACACTTGGCTGCCTCTCACCTCCCTTGTGCCTGGAGTTGTATGACATTCATCATCTGGTTCCGCAGGGCATTGCTCACAATAAATTGGTCATCAGTATGGGATATGGCTGTAACAGGGTTCCGAAGGTGCACTCAGTCCCCCATTGCCCGCAGAACTGTTGCTTAGCTTTGGGAATGAGGATCTGTGTTTGACCTCATTCCCAGGGCGGCTTTACTAGCTGGGTGGCTCCCTGCTCCTAGTCTGCCTTGAGCGCCGAGCTGATCACTCGGTGCTCAACTGGTTGGTCTGTCGGTCATGTGACGCTAGCCACGTCACATGACCCTCACTCCCCACTATAAATACAGGCAGCCTGCTGGCCACAGGTTGCCTGTTAATTTAGGTTCCACCTGTGATTTGGTCTTTCCTGGCGTACTTACCTCCTGCTGAATTCCTGACGATCCTCTGCCTGCTCCTTGTGTACTTTGCTGCTCTCCTGGTATTTATGACCCCGGCTTCTCCTGACAATTCTCTGCTTGCTCCCTTTGTACTTTGTAGCTTTCCTGGTATTGACTCGGTCCGTTCACGTCCTGTTGTTTGTCTGTCTGTCATCCCTGCACTTATTCCAAGTTAGGGATTGCCGTCCAGTTGTCCCCTGTCATTAGGACTCGCGAGGCAAGTAGGCAGGGCCAGGGGTAAGGGTGGAGCGCAGTGGTCACTTCCCTTCCCCCTGTGTGTGTGTGTGTACGCGACCGTTACAATGGCCAAAGGGCTTCCACTTCTCTGCCTTTCTGTGACTCTTCCAGTCTCTCTGTATCTCTGATACAACCTGCTGATGACTCTCTGTGACACTCTAAGCTCAGTGGCCACTTCCATCTGAGAACATCCTGCTTGAAGCCTCGCAATGGCGAAGTACTGCTGATGAATTGTTAGGTGTCGTCTTGGTCTCATGATGGTAAAATGTTAACAGCATGATGAGGAGGACTGTTTAAATACTAATTCTTATTGAACCAGAAAATTTATTAGGTGATTCATGGATCAAACACCTGTTGTGAATTTTGCCGTTAAGCTCCTTGTTAGAGAACAGCAAGTTGTGCAAAAGCTCCTGAAAACACTGAACAGTTGGACATGTGCATTCAAAGGTTTAGAGAAGGTCACATTAAGTTCACCAGTAAAGGTTAGAGGGCATTTTAGGTTCATCCTGATATTTCACCCACAAGCCAAGTGAGTGGTGTCGATAGTGTGAGCAATGTAGTGTGTGAATACAAGCGAATAGTTATTTAAATAATAGCTGGATAGATTTAGGGATAGTGAAAATATAGTGAGTTCAGGGAGGGAGTCCTTCACACTGTGACACACACAATCTATCTGTGCAACAGAAAAGTGAGAATTAAGTGACTGCACATTCTTTATTTAGTGCAGTGCCAGATAAAATTGGATTTTTCTTTTTTATTGACCAAAACCTGCATTTTGTACAGCAGACAATCATCCCACGGCATTTTGGTGCATATTTGAGAAAACGTACATTTCAATATTGCATTTTCTAAGGCAATTTACTTTCTTGCATCACTCTGTGTACAATCACCATTTATGTGTGTATTTAAATAAAAACGTAGACTGGAATATTGCATGTAGGACAGGAAAAGAATTTCTGGCATCACAGACTGCAGTTTGGTGAGTAGTTGAAAACAGAGTCATATTTGATTAGGATGTTTGGCAACAGAAAATGAAAGAGGACGGGATAATGGAGGAAAAACCACATATCCACCAGTAATGTCAGTGGCGGTGGGGGCACTGTCAGACTCCGCACCAGCCTCCCAGTCAGTATTAACCAGTGACTCCACTAACTGTTGGGCGACTGTTATTATGGATAAAGGAGATGAAAATGTGGAAAGGACGACTGAGCCATCAACAGCATCATCTGACAACAGGATGATGCTACCTCTGACAGTGACGTCACCCTCATTTTTTGCCTCTTCCTACTACTCTGACTTCGCTGACATCTCATTTCACTGCCCCCGTCCACTAGTAATGTGTCAGCTCCGTCCAGGATCTGCCCCTCCTAAAGGGATGCATTTTGAAAGGCCATAAAAAAAAAAGCCGCTTCTTCATTTCTGAACCACGATCATGATCACTGTATTTTTATAAAGTTTGTGTAACAACTTCCTTGTTAATAGATGGAAAAGGTCCTTTTGGGGGTAAGGAACATAGTCACTTCGATGTAAGTAAGCTAAATCCCAGAAAAGGACCTCAGCAGGAAAAGGACCTAGTACATAATGGATGGAATCGGTCCTTTTGGGGTACGGGAAATAGTCACTTTAATGTGAGTCGGTTAAATCCTATCCCTGAAAAGGACCTCAGCAGTATGAATCCTTCCTAGTACATAATAGATGGAAAAGGTCCTTTTGAGAATATAGGAAATTTCTAATTTGTTTTCTAAACAAATAATGTTAAAGAGTTTATCTGATATCGAGAGTATCCCCACCAATGCCCAGGCCCCTTGTATGGATTAGACAGTTGTGTTCTAAATAATAGCAGTGTGTTTAAAAAAGTGAATAAAGCTCAAAATCCTTCTAATAGCTTTTATTTCCATACACACAGATGCATTGGGAACACTACACATTCTATTCCAAATCAAAACATGAAGAAAAATATATCAAAATTGTGTTGTTCCTCAAAAAAAATTGAAGAAAAGTGAATATTAGACTGTTCAAAAAAATAGCAGTGTTTGTATTCTTCTTTACAAACTCAAACATTCACTATATAAACTGAGAAATGTCTGAAGCTTTTCTTTCCTCTGAATCCCGTCACTAATATCTAGTTGTATAACCGCTGTCTCTGAGAACTGCTGGACGTCTGTGTTGCTCGGAGTCACCACCTTCTGCTCCTGTGAACAGGTATTCCAGCCCAGGATGACTGGACTACATTCCACAGTTCTTCTCTATTTCTTGGTTTTGCCTCAGAAACTGCATTTTTGATGTCGCCCCACAAGTTTTCTATTGGATTAAGATCCGGGGATTGGGCCGGCCGCTCCATAACGTCAATCTTGTTGGTCTGGAACCAGATGTTGCCCGTTTACTGGTGTGTTTGGGGTCGTTGTCTTGTTGGAGCACCCATTTCAAGGGCATTTCCTCTTCAGCATAAGGTATAATGACCTCTTCCAGTATTCTGATGGATTCAGACTGATACATGATCCCTGGTCTGTGATAAATAGGCCCAACACCGTAGTATGAGACACATCCCCATATCATGATGCTTGTCCACCATGCTTCACTGTCTTCAATAATCTTACTTTCATCAGTCCACAAAATGTCTCTTTAGGTCTTCTAATTGTAACAGGACTCACAGGTAACTTTACACCTTCTTTCATCTTCCTGGAGCTGATTGTTGCCATTTTGACTCTTCTTCTATCCATTCGAATGGTAGTTTTTCGCTTTCTTCCACGTCTTTCAGGTTTTGGTTGGCATTTTAAAGCATTTGCGATCATTTTAGCTGAGCAGCCTATCAGTGTCTGCACTTCTTTATATGTTTTCCCCTCTCCAATCAACTTTTTTATCAAGGTACGCTGTTCTTCTGAACAATGTCTGGAACGACCCATTTTCCTCAGAATTTCAGAGAGAAATGCCCTGTAACCAGCAGGTACAACATGTGCTGCCTTCCTTCCTTAAATAAGGGCAATAATTGCCACTTTGCCATAATTGCTGTTTTTCAAAGAATGAATGACCTCACTTATTGAACTCCACACTGCTAGTATTTTGAACATGCCCCTTTCAATTAGTGATTCAATTCCACAGAATCAGCAGCATGCATGTCCTGACTGTTGGGTTTGTTGGATTTCTATTACTCTACTACACCTGCTAGTAAATTATTTGCCATGTAGAAATATAATTTCTACCCAAAACAGTGATTGATTAGGTTAGTGATGTCTGACTGCTATTATTTTGAACACAACTGTACTTGCTCAGAGCACCAGTGCCGCTCCAGATCCCTGCATGGCCACCGCTGCATCTCCCCGTCACTCGGATCAAAATATCCGGCGACAGGGAGAGCAGGAAATAGCAGCCGGGACTGGGACGAGCCCCCTTGGGTCTGGTCACCGTTGCGGCCTGCTATTGGCTGCTCCCCCGTCACTGGATGTTTTGATCTGAGCGACAGGGAGATGCAGAAGCGGTCGTGCAGGGATCTGGAGCGATGCGGGTGCCACTGAGCAGGTAAGTATAATCCATACAAGGTGCCCGGGCATTGGCGGGGATATTTTCAATATCGGATAACCCCTTTAACTTCTATGAAAGTCCAGAGATCACATGACCAGATGTTTCTGCAAAGCGCTTTACCATGAATATCACAGGACCGGACAATTCTGCAGATACAAGTGCTCAGAAGTCACGTGATAGTTTTTTCTTTATTGTTTATTGTAAAGATTTTTCAGAAATAAAAATAAACATAAAAGAGGCTTATTCTCCGATAGTCGCCTATAGAAGGTTATTGTAGACCCTGACACTGCGTCCATGTAGAAGATCTGTCCCTGGACATAGTTACTGAGCAGGTCCTGGTAGACAAGTGGGTTTAGCCGAGTCATTGAGAAGCAACTAAATCCTAACACAGTTCAGTAACCAGATCAACGAGGCAGAAGAAGATGATGGGACATAGACAGCTCCTGTAGAGTCGGCCATCTCCTATCACTGGTGAGGAGCAGGTCCTTACGTAGTATAGGATTCAGTCACTTCCTATGATGGATTCTCCTTCCCGATGTCTGACTTGTTACAGAATACAATAAAGAGGAGAGAAATCTAGAAAAGTTTACCTCTCCGCTCAGCAGGGAGATGATCTCCAAGGTGAGGTCTAATATTCTTCTTCTGATCTCCTTCCTGTCCATCCTTGGTGGTCATTCAGGTGAAGAGGAGAGAACTGGTGGAGCTGGAGGCTTCTAGTACTGCAGGCGCCTTTATGAGAAGAGGAGAGACCTGGAGGAGCTGGTGGTCAGAATTGAAGAAGAGAATAGTCGGTGAAGGAGTTGTGATAATGTCAGCATCATGTGATCAGTGCATCAATGGCTGAGCCCCGCCCCCTGCACTGATCACATGATGGTGACATCACCCCAGGTCCTTCCCCACCGCATCTTCTCTCCACTCCTAAGCCCCGCCCCTTCACTGCACTGATCACATGAAGGTGACGTCAGCCCAGGACCTTCCCCACCTCTTCTCCTCTCCTGAGCCCCGCCCCTGCACTGATCACATGACGGTGACGTCACGCAGGTCCTTCAGCTCTGGCAGTGCAGCAGATACTGGGCAGGTCCTGGTCGGTAGTCAGGGCTCTTGTTCTCTCTGGTATCAGCCATTCCTCCAGCCTGCAGGTAAGATGAGCTGTGAGGAGACAGTGTGGTGGAGAGCTCAGACATGTCACCTCTGGAGATTCTCCTCCATTACACACAAGGAATCCTTCTCCGCTCCTCAGCTTAGTATGATGGGGGAGGAGTAGTGGGGATAGTGGGGGTTGTCATCATTCGCTGGCCCCTGACTGTCCTGGTGAGGGGCCCCTGCCTCCAGGAGGAGAATGAATGGAGCGGGGGCCCGGCCTGAGCTCAGCTCTCTCCAGTCTCTTCTCTAGGAGTTGTGGACACAGCTGAGCACAGCCCAGAGGTGGGACCTGCATCTATCAGACATTTATCTCCTGTGGAGCCACCAGAGATCTCCATGTTGGGGCCCCTGGAATCCATGTGGTGGGGGCTCTGAGCAGTGGGGCCCCTCCAGGCTCAGGAAGTGCGGTTCTGGAGGTGACATCTGGTCTTGTCCCCTGGATGATTTCCTCTCCTCTTCTCATAAAGGCGCCTGCAGTACTAGAAGCCTCCAGCTCCTCCAGTTCTCTCCTCTCCTCCTGAATGACCACCAAGGATGGACAGGAAGGAGATCAGCAGAAGAATATTAGACCTCACCTTGGAGATCATCGCCTTGCTGAGCGGAGAGGTAAACTTTTCTAGATTTCTCTCCTCTGTATTGTATTCTGTAACAAGTCAGACATCGGGAAGGAGAATCCATCATAGGAAGTGATAGGAAGAGTCCAGGGTCCTGGAGAACGGCCTCCAGACCTTCCAAGTGATGGAGAACCTGAAGATCAGCCCCCAGTATGGTGAGTGATGTGTCATGTGACCAGTGACCAATAGTCATGTTGTAGGAGCCATGAGGAGGTAAGTATGCACGTTGCACCAGGAGGAGAGGGCCGGAGGAGAGCACATGGCCCCTGAAGGGTTTATTCCCTAAGTGTCTCTCTCCATCCACAGGAGTACACAATAGTGAAGAAGACATCGGGGGACTGTGTGACTCCCATCATCCATCTCCAGGAGTCAGGAGGGCGGAGCAGGACCCCTCCCCCCATCACAGAGCCTCCCCCTCACCCCCTGATACATGAGCAGAGGATCCTAGAACTCACCCACAAGATGATGGAGCTGCTGACTGGAGAGGTGACACTGCTGGGAATGCTGGGAAATTCTCCAGTAACAGCACTGGAGGGGTCTGGGTGATGATGGTGTCATTGTGTTGTCAGGTTCCTATAAGGTGTCAGGACGTCACTGTCTATTTCTCCATGGAGGAGTGGGAGTATATAGAAGGACACAAGGACCTGTACAAGGAGGCCATGATGGAGGAGCACCAGCCTCTTATATCACAGGGTAAGAGCCGTCATGTGCAGTGTATACACGTGTGTGCAGTGACATGTAATGGAGGAGCACCAGCCTCTTATATCACAAGGTAAGACCCGTCATGTGCAGTGTATACACGTGTGTGCAGTGACATGTAATGGAGGAGCACCAGCCTCTTATATCACAAGGTAAGAGCCGTCATGTGCAGTGTATACACGTGTGTGCAGTGACATGTAATGGAGGAGCACCAGCCTCTTATATCACAAGGTAAGAGCCGTCATGTGCAGTGTATACACGTGTGTGCAGTGACATGTAATGGAGGAGCACCAGCCTCTTATATCACAGGGTAAGAGCCGTCATGTGCAGTGTATACACGTGTGTGCAGTGACATGTAATGTAGGAGCACCAGCCTCTTATATCACAAGGTAAGAGCCGTCATGTGCAGTGTATACACGTGTGTGCAGTGACATGTAATGGAGGAGCACCAGCCTCTTATATCACAGGGTAAGAGCCGTCATGTGCAGTGTATACACGTGTGTGCAGTGACATGTAATGGTGGAGCACCAGCCTCTTATATCACAGGGTAAGAGCCGTCATGTGCAGTGTATACACGTGTGTGCAGTGACATGTAATGGAGGAGCACCAGCCTCTTATATCACAAGGTAAGAGCCGTCATGTGCAGTGTATACACGTGTGTGCAGTGACATGTAATAGAGGAGCACCAGCCTCTTATATCACAGGGTAAGAGCCGTCATGTGCAGTGTATACACGTGTGTGCAGTGACACGTAATGGAGGAGCACCAGCCTCTTATATCACAAGGTAAGAGCCGTCATGTGCAGTTTATACACGTGTGTGCAGTGACACGTAATGGAGGAGCACCAGCCTCTTATATCACAGGGTAAGAGCCGTCATGTGCAGTGTATACACGTGTGTGCAGTGACATGTAATGGAGGAGCACCAGCCTCTTATATCACAAGGTAAGAGCCGTCATGTGCAGTGTATACACGTGTGTGCAGTGACATGTAATGGAGGAGCACCAGCCTCTTATATCACAAGGTAAGAGCCGTCATGTGCAGTTTATACACGTGTGTGCAGTGACACGTAATGGAGGAGCACCAGCCTCTTATATCACAGGGTAAGAGCCGTCATGTGCAGTGTATACACGTGTGTGCAGTGACATGTAATGGAGGAGCACCAGCCTCTTATATCACAAGGTAAGAGCCGTCATGTGCAGTGTATACACGTGTGTGCAGTGACATGTAATGGAGGAGCACCAGCCTCTTATATCACAGGGTAAGAGCCGTCATGTGCAGTGTATACACGTGTGTGCAGTGACATGTAATGGAGGAGCACCAGCCTCTTATATCACAGGGTAAGAGCCGTCATGTGCAGTGTATACACGTGTGTGCAGTGACATGTAATGGAGGAGCACCAGCCTCTTATATCACAGGGTAAGAGCCGTCATGTGCAGTGTATACACGTGTGTGCAGTGACATGTAATGGAGGAGCACCAGCCTCTTATATCACTATGTAAGAGCCATCATGTGCAGTGTATACACGTGTGTGCAGTGACATGTAATGGAGGATCACCAGCCTCTTATATCACAAGGTAAGACCCGTCATGTGCAGTGTATACACGTGTGTGCAGTGACCTGTAATGGAGGAGCTCCAGCCTCTTATATCACAAGGTAAGAGCCGTCATGTGCAGTGTATACACGTGTGTGCAGTGACATGTAATGGAGGAGCACCAGCCTCTTATATCACAAGGTAAGAGCCGTCATGTGCAGTGTATACACGTGTGTGCAGTGACATGTAATGGAGGAGCTCCACAGTTTCTTCTCACATTACATATCAGCTGTATAAAGAAGTTGCGGTGTTCCTATGAGGGACGCGAGCTCTGCCGGTTCATCTGCGCGCCATCTAGCTTGTAGTGTCGGTGCAGTGTATTTACAGTGTATTGCTCGTCCCATAATGATTATATGTACTTACACTGCACCGCCACTTCAAGGATAGGGGACGATGATTAGATCGTTGGGGGTCCTACTGCTGGGACCCCCACTGATTACGAGAATGGGGGCCCCATAGTCAGTGGAGCCCCCCTAAAATGGACACAGCGGCTGGTCAGAATGCATGCAGCCGCTCCGTATGGGAGACCCAGAGACGGCAGAGCTCATCAGGAGGAGTGGCCGACTCCCATATGTATTATGGTGAATGTGACAAGGGATCAAAAGATCCCAGGTTCTAACACCTCAAAAAGTAGTGTAAAATAACATAAAAATATTAAAAGTTCAAATTACCCGACTTTCCCAATTTTACATATAAAAATAACCAATTAAATAAACATGGACAGGTATCGCTGCGTCTGAAAATGTCTGAACTATTAAAATATACACCGTAACGAAAAAATTAAATAAAAGCAAGATTTGCCATTTTTGGTCACCTTATTTATCTCCCCCCCAAAAAAACTGAATAATAGTGATCAAAAAGTTGTATGCACCCAAAAAACTGTGTCGATGCAAACTACAGTTTGTCCCGCAAAAAACAAGCCCTCGTTACAGCTCTGTAGACGGAAATATAAAAAAGTTATGGCTGGCGATTCACCGAGAATTTTATTTCATTTGAAATTTTTTATTTTTTAAAAGTAGTAAAACAAAAATAACTATCCAAATTTGGTAATGATGTATTCAGATCGAGCCGCAGAATTAATGATGTCACAGTGAACGCCATAATAATTATCAGCCCTCAAATAATTATCAATACAAGACATGGTAAATGAAACGGTGCCATTAAGAAACACAACCTACTGTATCCCGCTTAAAATGAGCCCTCGTCTGGCCATATGAATGGAAAATTAAGTTCTGGCGAGAAAAAAATTCAAAAATTTAAATGGGCCCGGTACTTAAAGGGGTTATCCAGGAACAGATACTAATGAATTCTCCTCAGGATGGGTCCTCAGTGTCAGACACCACAGACCCCCGTCTATCAGCTGTTAGAAGAGGCGTTAAAGGGGTGTTCCCATCTCAGACAATGGGGGCACATCGCTTGGATATGCCCCCATTGTCTGATAGGTGCGGGTCCCACCGCTGAGACCCGCACCTATATCAGGGAGCGCTGTAGCTGGAGGACACCCGGTGTCCGTCTACCACCAAGCGCTGCTCCTGTAGAAGTGAATGGGAGCACACCGCGCATGCGCGGCCCATGCTCCCATTAATTTCTATCGGGTAGACGGAAATAGCCGAGCCACTGCTCGGCTATTTACAGCGGCCCCATAAAAATGAATGGAGGGCGGCTGCGTATTCGCAGTGCGCCCTCCGTTCATTTCCCGGCTCCGTTCTCATTGTAGGTGCGGGTCCCACCTATCAGACAATGGGGGCATATCCTAACGATACGCCCCCATTGTCTGAGATGGTAAAACCCCCTTTAAGTGCTGCAGCCTCTTCCTAGGTAATGTGACATCAGTCACATGGATTAGTAGCTGCTCAGCCCCATTCAAGTCAATGAGGCTGAGCTGCAATACCAAGCACTGCCACTAGAAGATGCACCTAGGTTTTAGAAGAGCAAAATAAGATTTTTTTTTTTTATCAGACCCCTATATCAAAGATCCCCATGTCAGACCTCAGCTCAGACCCCCATACCTCATCAGACCTCAGCTCAGACCCCCATACCACATGAGACCTCCGATCAGACCCCCATATCAGACCTCAGCTCAGACCCCCATACCAAATCAGACCACCGATCAAACCCCCCTTATCAGACCTCAGCTCAGACCCCCATACCAAATCAGACCTCTGATCTGACCCCCCATATCGGACGTCAGCTCAGACCCCCATACCTCATCAGACCTCAGCTCAGACCCCCATACCATATCAGACCTCAACTCAGACCCCCATACTACATCAGACCTCAGCTCAGACCCCCATACCACATGAGACCTCCGATCAGACCCCCATATCAGACCTCAGCTCAGACCCCCATACCAAATCAGACCACCGATCAAACCCCCCTTATCAGACCTCAGCTCAGACCCCCATACCAAATCAGACCTCTGATCTGACCCCCCATATCGGACGTCAGCTCAGACCCCCATACCTCATCAGACGTCAGCTCAGACCCCCATACTTCATCAGACGTCAGCTCAGACCCCCATACCACATCAGACCTCAGCTCAGACCCCCCATATCAGACCTCAGCTCAGACCCCCTTACCTCATCAGACCTCAGCTCAGACCCCCATACCTCATCAGACCTCAGCTCAGACCCCCATACCTCATCAGACCTCAGCTCAGACCCCCATACCACATCAGACCTCCGATTAGACCCCCCATATCAGACCTCCGATCAGACCCCCCGCATATCAGACCTCCGATCAGACCCCCCCCATATCAGACCTCCGATCAGACCCCCCCATATCAGACCTCCGATCAGACCCCCCCATATCAGACCTCCGATCAGACCCCCCCATATCAGACCCCCCCATATCAGACCCCCCATATCAGACCTCCGATCAGACCCCCCATATCAGAACTCCGATCAGACCCCCCATATCAGAACTCCGATCAGACCCCCCATATCAGACCTCCGATCAGACCCCCCATATCAGACCTCCGATCAGACCCCCCATATCAGACCTCCGATCAGACCCCCCATATCAGACCTCCGATCAGACCCCCCATATCAGACCTCCGATCAGACCCCCCATATCAGACCTCAGCTCAGACCCCCATACCACATCAGACCTCAGCTCAGACCCCCATACTTTATCAGACCTCAGCTCAGACCCCCATACCACATCAGACCTCAGCTCAGACCCCCATACCACATCAGACCTCAGCTCAGACCCCCATACCTCATCAGACCTCCCATATCAGACCTCAGCTTAGACCCCCATACCACCTCAGACCTCCGATCAGACCTCCCATATCAGACCTCAGCTCAGACCCCCATACCTCATCAGACCTCCCATATCAGACCTCCGATCAGACCACCATACCACATCAGACCTCCGATCAGACCCCCCATATCAGACCTCAGCTCAGACCCCCATACCTCATCAGACCTCAGCTCAGACCCCCATACCACATCAGACAGCTCAGACCCCCATACCACATCAGACCTCAGCTCAGACCCCCATACCACATCAGACCTCAGCTCAGACCCCCATACCTCATCAGACCTCAGCTCAGACCCCCATACCACATCAGACCTCAGCTCAGACCCCCATACCACATCAGACCTCAGCTCAGACCCCCATACCTCATCAGACCTCAGCTCAGACCCCCATACCACATCAGACCTCAGCTCAGACCCCCATACCACATCATACCTCAGCTCAGACCCCCATACCACATCAGACCTCAGCTCAGACCCCCATACCACATCAGACCTCAGCTCAGACCCCCATACCACATCAGACCTCAGCTCAGACCCCCATACCACATCAGACCTCAGCTCAGACCCCCATACCTCATCAGACCTCAGCTCAGACCCCCATACCTTATCAGACCTCAGCTTAGACCCCCATACCACCTCAGACCTCCCATATCAGACCTCAACTCAGACCCCCATACCTCATCAGACCTCAGCTCAGACCCCCATACCTCATCAGACCTCAGCTCAGACCCCCATACCTCATCAGACCTCCGATCAGACCACCATACCACATCAGACCTCCGATCAGACCCCCCATATCAGACCTCAGCTCAGACCCCCATACCTCATCAGACCTCAGCTCAGACCCCCATACCACATCAGACAGCTCAGACCCCCATACCACATCAGACCTCAGCTCAGACCCCCATACCACATCAGACCTCAGCTCAGACCCCCATACCTCATCAGACCTCAGCTCAGACCCCCATACCACATCAGACCTCAGCTCAGACCCCCATACCACATCAGACCTCAGCTCAGACCCCCATACCACATCATACCTCAGCTCAGACCCCCATACCACATCAGACCTCAGCTCAGACCCCCATACCTCATCAGACCTCAGCTCAGACCCCCATACCACATCAGACCTCAACTCAGACCCCCATACCTCATCAGACCTCAGCTCAGACCCCCATACCTCATCAGACCTCCCATATCAGACCTCCGATCAGACCACCATACCACATCAGACCTCCGATCAGACCCCCCATATCAGACCTCAGCTCAGACCCCCATACCTCATCAGACCTCAGCTCAGACCCCCATACCACATCAGACAGCTCAGACCCCCATACCACATCAGACCTCAGCTCAGACCCCCATACCACATCAGACCTCAGCTCAGACCCCCATACCTCATCAGACCTCAGCTCAGACCCTCATACCACATCAGACCTCAGCTCAGACCCCCATACCACATCAGACCTCAGCTCAGACCCCCATACCACATCAGACCTCAGCTCAGACCCCCATACCACATCATACCTCAGCTCAGACCCCCATACCACATCAGACCTCAGCTCAGACCCCCATACCTCATCAGACCTCAGCTCAGACCCCCATACCTCATCAGACCTCCCATATCAGACCTCAGCTTAGACCCCCATACCACCTCAGACCTCCGATCAGACCTCAACTCAGACCCCCATACCTCATCAGACCTCAGCTCAGACCCCCATACCTCATCAGACCTCCCATATCAGACCTCCGATCAGACCACCATACCACATCAGACTTCCGATCAGACCCCCCATATCAGACCTCAGCTCAGACCCCCATACCTCATCAGACCTCAGCTCAGACCCCCATACCACATCAGACCTCAGCTCAGACCCCCATACCTCATCAGACCTCAGCTCAGACCCCCATACCACATCAGACCTCAGCTCAGACCCCCATACCACATCAGACCTTAGCTCAGACCCCCATACCACATCAGACCTCAGCTCAGACCCCCATACCACATCAGACCTCAGCTCAGACCCCCATACCACATCAGACCTCAGCTCAGACCCCCATACTACCACATCAGACCTCAGCTCAGACCCCCATACCACATCAGACCTCAGCTCAGACCCCCATACCACATCAGACCTCAGCTCAGACCCCCATACCACCTCAGACCTCCGATCAGACCTCCCATATCAGACCTCAGCTCAGACCCCCATACCACATCAGACCTCCGATCAGACCCCCCATATCAGACCTCAGCTCAGACCCCCATACCTCATCAGACCTCAGCTCAGACCCCCATACCACATCAGACCTCAGCTCAGACCCCCATACCACCTCAGACCTCCGATAAGACCCCCCATATCAGACCTCCGATCAGACCCCCATACCACATCAGACCTCAGATCAGACCCCCCATATCAGACCTCCTATCAGACCCCTCCCATATCAGAGGCCTTCAGAAATCATATCAATAAATTCACTTACCTCTCCTGCTCCGCTGCTACTCTCCAGATCCAGCGATCTCTCCTGCAGTCACACTCCCGATCTTCTCTGGGCCCACGCCGCATGCAGCATCAGGTCATAGCGCGCACACTACTTTCTAGCGGTGTACGCAGTCAGGACACAGCAGCGCAGCCCAGAGGTAACCAAGGAGGAGGGGGGGAGTACAGCGCTTCACTCACCGCTCCCTGCGACTCCCGCATAATACTGAGCTCTTCCATAATGGAGCACTCACTAGTATTCGCTTTGTCAGACGCACATACATTTTCACTGACAAGTTGGGTGAAAAAAAGTGCATCTTATAAAGCAGAAAATATGGTAAATTTGGTATCGCCAAAATTTTACTGACCCAAATAAGGCTACTTTCACACCAGCGTTTTTGCTGGATTCGTCATGGACCAACAAAAATGCTTCCGTCATGAACGGATCCGGTTGTATTATCTGGATCCGCAAAACACGGATGGCGTCCGTGTGCGTTCTGCAATTTGTAGAACGGCACGGACAGCCATTGATATAACTGCCTATTCTCCGGAAAAAACGGACAAGAATAGGACAGGTTATAGGACAGGATATATTTTTTGCGGACCACAGAACGGAGTGCTGTCCGCATCTTTTGTGGCCCCATTGAAGTGAATGGGTCCGCATCCAAGCCGCAAAAACTGCGGCTCGGATGCGGACCAAAACAACGGTCGTGTGCATGAGGCCTATATGTGATATGAGACAGCTAAGGGTACTTTCACACTAGTGTTTTAGTTTTGAGATCCATCATAGGGGCTCAATACCGGAAAAAAAAAAAACGCTTCCGTTTTATCCCTATTCATTGTCAATGTGGACAAAACTGAACAGAACGGAGCGCTCCAAAATGCATTCTGTTCCGTTTAGTTGCGTTCCGAAACTGGAGAGCAAACCGCAGCATGTTGTATTTTGCTTTCCGTCCTGGGATACAGACGGTTGTCTTATCAGTAACGGAAGTGTTTTGGCTGAACCCTGCCGGATCCAGCAAAAACGCTGGTGTGAAAGTGTCTTTGCTGCACATACCTAAAATAGCTGCTGCAGGCCGTGCGAAGAACAGAAGAATTGCAGATGTGAAGAGGAAATTTAATGAGACCTGGACAGAAAAATTCTTCTTTATTGAAGAAAGAGGAAAGCTCGTTTACTTAATTTGCAAAAGTGTAGTTGCAGTGCCGAAGGAATTCAATGTTACGCGGCACTACGAAACCAAACATTCCAATTTTGAGCAATTTAAGGGAGAATTGGACAAACCAAAGATCTTATCTTTGCAGCGCAGCCAAACTGTACAGCAGACCATGTTCACCAAGATGGAATGGCTATGGAAGTTAGTTCTGAGATATCAGAATTGATTGCAAAGTCTTCTAGACCAGGCATGCTCAACCTGCGGCCCTCCAGCTACAACAACTCCCACCATGCCCTGCTGTAGGCCGTTCGGGCATGGTGGGAGGGTAGTTTTGCAACAGCTGGAGGGCCACAGGTTGAGCATGCCTGGTCTAGACCTTTCACAGATGGTGACTTCTTCACAGAAACTATGCCCAGAGTCTGTCGTACGAGGATTGCTGATTGGCTGCAGACATTTCAGGACAGACAGAAGAAAAGGCAAAAAAAATTATTTTCTTGTCTCTGGCGGCAGATGAGTCAACAGATATCAGTTCCACTGCTCAACTACGGGTTTTTATTCGGGGGGGGGGGGGGGGGGGGGGGTCACCACAGATTTTCAAATTTTTGAGGGATTACTTGGAATTATCTAATTTCAAGGGCAAACAAAGGGAAATGATTTATTAAGTGGTATATTGGAATTATGTGCCAAGATGATCTAGATTTAAGTAAGCTAGTTGGAATTGCTACTGATGGAGCTCCAGCCATGATAGGCCCCAGAAGTGGCAACACCTTGGAGAGCACAAGCACCAGCTGATTCAGTTTCATTACATCATCCACCGACAATCTCAGAGCTTGGATTTGAAAATGTAATGAAAGTTGTTGTCAGCGTTGTCAACTTCATAAAATCGCGAGGACTTAACCATCAGCAATTTAAATCTTTTCTAGAAGAGATTGATGCAGAATATCAGGACCTGGTTTTTTATACAGAAGTAAGGTGGATGAGCCGGGGGAAAACCTTGCAAAGTTTTTTGTTTTTTTATTGTTAGAAGAAAATAAAATTATTTCTTGTTTTAGAAGGATAAAATAGTTGAAGAACTACAAGATGACAAGTGGCTGGGTGACCTTGCTTTCTTGGTAGACATCACACAACATCTGAATGCACTGAGTTAAAAAATCAGCTTGTTAGTAATCTTCGTAACTATATCTTTGCTTTACAATCCAAATTAAGATTGTTTCAATCTCAGCTTGAAAATGGCAATCTTGTGCATTTCCCAGCATGTAGACAAAAATATTGCAGTGACGCAAACGTGTCGGAGTATGTAGAAAAACTTGCACATCTCCAGTCCATATTTGAGCACCGCTTCACTGATTTTAAAAATTAGAAAAAGGGTTTTGAAATGTTTGCAGAGCACTTTCCAGTTGTTCCTGATGAGGCACCCCCGGAATTTCAACTGGAACTCACTGATCTTCAGTCATGTGACAGTCTACGAAACAAGTTTAAGGAAGGTGATTTACTTAACTTCTATAAATGTGTGCCAGGAGATGAATGTCCAAAATTGTGTGAAAGAGCAGCTATTTATGCCTGCCTGTTTGAGTCAACATACTCTTGTGAGCATTTTCTATTATGAACATTAGCAAGTCAAAATGTAGGAGAAGACTTACTAATGAGAATCTTCAGTCAATTCTGCAACTAGGCACAACTGAGGGGAGACCTAACATCCAAAAACTTGTGAAAAATATGCAACCCCAGAAATCCTCTTTCACACATCAGTGGATTATACACATGTGCTGTCTGTGTTCTCCATGGACAGCACACTTACCCATTGACTTTAATGTGCTTATGTACACATGAGTAGTTTCCCCACTGGTCCATGGACCCACAGAGACACCACCCCCATTTAAGTCTATGGGTCTATGAAAACCACTGACCATGAATGGCATCCATGTTCTGTCAGTGGTCTTCACAGACCACTAGAAGAAGATGTTATGGAAACTAATTTTCGGCCTACGATGAACATGGAATATGGATGACACATGGAGGCCAGAAGCCACGGACCAAACACGGATCCTTCATGGACAAACTACTGACCACCTTGTTATGGATGTCATCATGAGTAGAAGATCTTGTTGGCACTCGGGCTTGTGGTGGTGCACGTTGTTAGGGCAAATACCCCAATGCCGGATGACCGGTGGACTCCAAATAAGAAGTTAAGGATATCCATAGAGAAAACGCAACACAGGCATAGAGCTGTGTTTCAAGAGTTTCTAAACTTTATTGAAAGAAAGAGTTATAAAGCAAATTTCTGGATCATTTTCAACTGAAGACGTAGTTAAACATTCGCATCATTAACTCATTAAAACCACAATCTGAAATGAGCATCTACTTGGCTATACGCCTAGAACGTCTCCTTAATCTTAACTGTGGGTGCTAGCCACATACGAATACTCCTAGTGCTTGTTAAGATTCCTTTCTAACAAGCGTTGGTGGGGGCAAGGAGTGACCTTGAAGTTACAGTAACTTTCCACAAGAAGCTCTCAGTTCATTACACAAAAAATGGCAGTATAAAATACAAACATGGAGTCTTAACCCTCACAACGTGGAAGGGATGCATTGCCAGTCTTTTGAGAGCAGATAATCCTGGCACTCGCTTTCTTCAATAAGCTTTTATTACAACATCGGTTGTTACATACAACGCATTTTGGCCGATGCAGAGCCTTTGTCAACTATAGTTGTCATCAAGGACATGGAAGTGTGAAATCCACATCTCTCATATGTCACATTGATTTTTAACCTGGCTTCACACAGTTTTTTGTGGCATTTTTGTAGGTAATTATTTTTTTTGCATTGCTGTGTTTTTGCAGAAAAAATAGCAGATGCATAAGCTGGCTGAAAGTCTTTCGGAATTTTTGAATAAAGGGCACACATGCATTTTATTTCAACTGGGGTATGTTTTTCAAACACAGCATTTTGTAGACGTTCTCTGCAGGAAAAATACCTCAAAAATGTATCTCAGACTTTTTTGTTTAACATTTAAATGTAATGTTCAATTTGATTTTATTCAGAGTTTTTTTAACTAAAAAGTTGCTGAAATCACCACCCAGTTGCTTTTATATTTGCAGTCCTAAAGTTGATTTGACTAATTACTAACCTCTAATTAACATCTCTGTATTGTGCAGTATGTGCTATTTAACTGTTAGGGTGGGTTCACACTAGCGTTAGGGATTCCGTTATGGCTTTTCGTAATAACGGAATCCATAAGACGGAAGGACGTTCTTCTGCCCATAGACTTGTATTATGACGGAATGCAAAACGGAAGCCTTTAAAAGGCATTCCGTTTGCTTTCCGTCCTAATAGTATTCTATGGGAATCAAAACGGATCCGTCTGGGTCCCGTTATGCAAGATGGAAAACAAAGTCCTGTCGACAGGACTTTGTTTTCAGTCTTGCATAACGGGACTCAGACGGATCCGTTATGTTTTCCCATAAACTTCTATTAGGACGGAAAGCAAACGGAATGCCTTTTAAAGGCTTCCGTTTTGCATTTCTTTTGTGGCCCCAGGAGGCAGAACAATGCAACAATGCGACAATGCAGCCCTCAGACCAAAATAGGTTGTGCTCCCCTGGTATAGAGCCTGACGTCGGAGCTTCTGTCAGAGGGAGATATCAGGAAACCTTCCAGTGTTATTTCCTACGATCACTAAACCTAGAAGTGAAGGAGCTGAGAGAAGAGTCTGATCTATAGACAGATCTACAGTAGGCCATGTATTCATCACTGTGTGCTTGTGTCTCCACAGATGGATCCAGGAGGAGAAATCCACCAGAGAGATGTCCCCGTCCTCTGTATTCCCAGGACTGTCCAGAGGAGAAGGTCCCAGAGAACCCTCAGGTAGATGGAGCTGAGCCCTATACACATCTATATAGGGGGGTCCTGCAGTCATAGAGGGGTCATAGATTGTGGGGGTCTCTTCTGTGGATCTGTTAGATTTCCCACCTGTCTGCTGTATTGTACTGAATTGTTACAGATGACAAATCAGGGGGAAAATCTGACTGATATTAAAGAGGAGGATGAAGAAGAGAGGATGATGGACGGTCCCCCGTGTAAGAGTGAAGTGGAGGAGGACATTCCAGGAGATGTCACCACAGGTATGGAATCATGAATGGGGAAAGTGACTTCAGGTTCTGTCCTTGGTGTCTTCAGGGCAGGAGGAGAATCTGATCACCGGCTGCTGTGCTAGGGTTAAGCATCATTTGGGGCTCAGATATTACAATAAAATCCAGATATTTTGGTGATGTCTTTAAATAAAATAAATTAGTGAAGAAATCCCCTAATAATAACAGCGGAAAAGAATGCTCCTCATCTTACTTCTATATTTCATATATGAGGCTGGGGGCAAGAACTGATACCACACAAGGTCTCCTGACAACTCTGCCCACTAGTCACAGGGGACATGTTGGCCTCATGATATTCCTATAGAACAACCTTAGGCTGTGATATCAGCAGTCAGATGTCTATAACCTAGTGCCCACTATACAGCTCTCCGGGAACATGTCTTCTGGGGGTCTCTTATAAGGGTCTATGGAGGGAACCTTTCCCCCCTTATGCCCCCTCTCTGAGCGGTGACGGCTGATGTCTATAATCAAGTGCCCACTATACAGCTCTCCGGGAACATGTCTTCTGGGGGGGTCTCCTATAAGGGTCTATGGAGAGAACCTTTCCCCCCTTATGCCCCCTCTCTGAGCGGTGACCGGCTGATGTCTATAATCTAGTGCCCACTATACAGCTCTCCGGGAGCATGTCTTCTGGGGGGGTCTCCTATAAGGGTCTATGGAGGGAACCTCTCCCCCCTTATGCCCCCTCTCTGAGCGGTGACGGCTGATGTCTATAATCTAGTGCCCACTATACAGCTCTCCGGGAACATGTCTTCTGGGGGGTCTCTTATAAGGGTCTATGGAGGGAACCTTTCCCCCCTTATGCCCCCTCTCTGAGCGGTGACGGCTGATGTCTATAATCTAGTGCCCACTATACAGCTTTCCAGGAACATGTCTTCTGGGGGTCTCCTATAAGGGTCTATGAGGGAACCTTTCCCCCTTATGCCCCCTCTCTGAGCGGTGACGGCTGATGTCTATAATCTAGTGCCCACTGTACAGCTCTCCGGGAACATGTCTTCTGGGGGTCTCCTATAAGGGTCTATGGAGGGAACCTTTCCCCCCTTATGCCCCCTCTCTGAGCGGTGACGGCTGATGTCTATAATCTAGTGCCCACTATACAGCTCTCCGGGAACATGTCTTCTGGGGGTCTCCTATAAGGGTCTATGGAGGGAACCTTTCCCCCCTTATGCCCCCTCTCTGAGCGGTGACGGCTGATGTCTCTGGTCTATCACATATCTGTGACTCTGCAGTAGTTCTGGAGAAGTCACTGATGGTGGCAGTGCAGTGTGAGTGCTAGGAGTCCGGAGATGAGGCTCTTACTGCCCACCTGCCGCTGATTGACAGCTTTCTCCCTATTACTGTCAGTCAGTAGTATGAGGGTGGGGGGAGCCCATATCTCATGAATACACTGGACTCATAATGGAAATGTCCATCATATGTGTAGCAACGTCTAAGTGGTTGACAAGAGGGTCGGTCTCCAGCTTTATGGCCACAGGCACCCAAAAATGTAATTGTAGGGTTTCAATCAGGTCAATGGCGCCCAGAGGCCTTACAAAGACCCCAGACCTGCTGTCAGTATCTGTGTAATAGGAGATGCCACATTTGCACAATGAAAAAATAATGGGAGCCATTAATTAAGACCGGCATTTTACACCTCATTGTCATGTCCATAAATTCAGCCTGAGACGTGCGCTTTACCTCCTGGCACATTATCTTGTTAAAGAAAAATAAGCCAATATCAAATGGCGCTATACAATTATCACAGATCACCAAGTATTCAGTAAACTAACGGAGGTAATCCAATTCTATGAATTAAATATAACCTTTAATATTATCATTAAAGTAATCAGCCCTTACACAATACGTGATTATAAAGATGCACACTCAAAATACATAATCAGAAGAATGCTAAATATCACTTCCCGTCAAGCGATACACAAAGTGCAGGAAGTAGTAACAATTAGAATGCAGCACTTAAAGATAGCCATTGTCCTACCATTTCATTGGTTCAAAAGTGCGGACGTTGTCCTTGAGAAGGGAAAAATCCTCGCTGATGTAGTCCAAAGAGCTGCAACAAATAGATTTATGACGGAGTTGGGCAGAAGATGATCCCTATTGCGGCCCTATGGTATAACTGATAGGCTGGCCCTATAAGCTTGAAAATAGAGCAACCTCACCACAGGGCACTCATCCTAAAAAGAGCGACCCCGTCTGGAACCTTGTCCTCAAAAACTGGCCTTAAAAAAACCCTATCCTATTCCCAACATGCATGTTTCGCCTTTCAAGACTCATCAGGGGAAATATCAGGACAGTAGGGCAAAGAAACTTTCTTATAGGTGAACCATAAGTGCTCAACAGGAGGCACCATTAAGTTCACCAAATGTGGATCACCTGTCGCACATCAGGAGTGATTTATAAAATTACCTGTGAATGCCATAAAGAGTATATTGGAAAGACCAGGCGAGAATTTTAAACTTGTTAAATTAAAGTGTTGTCCAGTTGGTGTTGAAGGGTAAAATGTGTCGGAAGAGTGCAGGGCTGGTTGTCAGAGATGGTCGGACGTTTATATGTAAGTCATGACCGGGTGTAGAGAAGAATCCTGGATTCTGTCAGGAACTTATAGAAAGCTTTATGGGATCACACGTGGAGTTTGGTCTGGGCAATTAATAGAAATAGAATAGAAACCAAAATGCAGACTCGGTAACTGACCTGATCGTGTCCTCGCCCTCACCGGCTCTGCTGCACTGTAAGGAGTCCCGTCATAGGGATGGGGATTTCCTCAGGGAAGGGCCCTTCAGCAGAGCTGTAAGGAGTCCTGTGGAAGGGATGGAGGTGCTTAGGGGAATATTGCTGGGTCTCAAATCCAGGACCCGCTGTATGAGAAGCAAAACTTTATTAGTTGAGCTATTGAAAGTGGCTCAGGATGGTGGTGGTGGTGGTGGTAGTCGTCATGTAATGTCCTTCTGAAAATACTTCATTTCTTATATAAGATACTAGCAGAAGGACCCAGCTTTGCACGAGTATATTTAATCTACTTCATTTAATGTTTTTGTGTGGGACGTTAAAAGATATCGACAGTATCCCCCATAATAGTGACCTCTACAGCACCCTACCCCTTTAACAGTGAACTCCACAGTCCCCCACCCCTTAACACTGACCCCCCCACAGTGCCCCGCCACATTAAAATGGGAACTCCACAGCAGCCCATCCCCTTAACTTTAACCTTCACAGCAGCCCGCCCCTTTAACAGTGAATTTCACAGCACCCCTCTCCCTTGACAGTGACCTCCTCAGGGGCCCACCCCCTCAACAGTGACCTCCACAGTACACCGCTGCCTTAACAGTGACCTCACAGTACCCTGCTGCCTTAACAGTGACCTCCACAGCAGTTGCCCCTTTAATAGTGGCCCCTGCCCCCTTAACAGTGACCTCCACAGTGTCCGCCCCTTTAACAGTGACCTTCACAGTGCCCTGCCCCTTTTAATGCCAGGACTACATGATGACGTGTCGCGCAATATTTTGTATCAACAATTTTTATAATGATAGGCTATTGTGTCGCACTGTGACATGCTGCAACTGCAACACGACAGTTGCAAAAAATCCATCCAAGATGGATTTTTCTGCCACTGTTGCGTCGCAGTCACAGCATGTCGCAGTGCAACACCATACACAGTCATTATAAAAATTGTGGCGCGACCCATGTAGCAGCGTAGTTGTGCCCTATGTGTCGTGCGACTTATTGTCGTCGTGTAGCCCTAGCCTAAAGCTGACCTACAGCAGTGAAGAAAAATGGCTGGGTTGTTATGGAAACCTGGAGTAAAATTTTGTGTATGTGGAGACTTAGGGCCTGCAAGCTTCTGTTGAATGGTAAGGGTAATGTGACCGTGTGTATGGCAGTTGGGATATGAGGAGAAAGGCTTGCAGGCTTGTATTGGCTAATGCAGGTCATTTTTTGGGAATATCCCGTGAACGGTACATCCTAGAGAGCTGAGACCCGGTCTAAAACCTTCCCGGACAACTGATGTACCTGTGTGCCAAATTTGGTAAAGATCGGCCCAGTCTTTTGGTCGCACATAAAGAATAGACAGACAGAAACTCATTGTGTACCGGTATGTTACCTCCACAGTATTCTTTCCCAGATAGTAAGTGATTTGTGTACCAAGTTTAGTAGAAATTGATTGATGAGTTTTTGAGTTACAGAGCAATATGTGTGTAGCAAAAACAGTTGGAGTATACACACTCCATGCAGCTGCTGTGTAGGGGCGAATGACCCCCACAAAATTTCTTTCCAGGTAGCAAGGGATGTGTATACCAAGTTTCATTAAAATCGATGGTTGCGTTTTTGAGTGATTGTGGAACATACATACACACATATACTGTATAGGTCCTTCTATATATATATATATATATATATATATATATATATATATATATATTGTACATAGCTGAGTGTATTGCTGTCACGGACATTCCCGTGGCAGGTACCAGGAGATTGGAGAGACTGGCAACTCGTGGGTTAAATTGACAAGTTCACTGTGGATCTTATTGTGTCTGTGTTTTGGTGAATGCCACACCCCTTGCTTTAGGTGTTGCTTGTTGGTAATTTATTGACAAGTTCACTGTGGATCTTATTGTGTCTGTGTTTTGGTGAATGCCACACCCCTTGCTTTAGGTGTTGCTTGTTGGTAATTTACCTTCCCCATAAGTAGCCGCTTCTCACTCTTGGAGGTGCTGTTTATAGATTTTCTTCCTGTCTTCTTACTAGCTGATCGGTTGTACTGTGGTGCTTCTGGAGTTGCCAGTTTTCTACTTTAAGCTAAGTCTTGTCTGTTCTTATTGTACTGTGCTTGTTATATTCCCTGTTGTTTGTATCTGGACCTGAGACTGAGACTTCCATTCGTCCATCTGGGGAGGAATGGGTTGTCTGGTCCTAACCTCATTCCAGGGCCTTATAGGGATATAAAGGCCTAGGTATCCCCATATGAATATTCCTACCTTCAAGGTCTATTCATATTGATAGGTAGTTAGGTCCCGGATTAGGGTTGTTTAGGAGGTGACCTGTTTCTTCCCTAGTTTCCAGGACCAGTTACTGCCTTCCTTCCCTCCTGTGTTTAGTGTGGAGTTTTCCCCCCACACTGATCGTGACAATTGCCCTGCATAAAAGGGTGGTACTCCCAGATGCAATTGGAATAGCCTTGTCCCCCAAGACAGGTTGTATCTCCTATTAAAATCAGCTCAGGATGATGATGATGGTGGTGGTGGTGGTAGTAATCTAATATCCAGCTGTAAGCATTCCATCTCCTGTACAGTTCACTATACAAAGCTGAGGACATTGCCCTGTACAGAAGGTACACCCGCCTCCTTTACACTGTGTTGTCTCCTCCAAGGACAGGTGGTAATCCCATTTAAAGGAAGCTAAAGCTGGTGTAGGTACTCCTACCACATCCAGCTGCTGTTTCCTGATGGATACAACATATATGTACCCTGCCACTTACAAATGCTACATCCACTGCTCTTTGATTGAATCGTATACAGATGGTACTCCCATTAAAAGGAGCAGTGCCAGTGATACTACAGGGTATGTTTGTTATCTAGTGCACCTCCATATATCCCAGAGAAACCACTGCCTGCAGCGATGGAAACAGTAGAGAGGGGTGGCCGCAGTTAATTGTAACTGTGGAATATTTTCTGTTATTAGTTGTTTCAGTCTTATGTGGACTTTTTGGTGTTTTTTTTCACAAATCCAGGCGTGAAGAAAATGGCTTATGTTTCTCCTTCCTGTTGGATCCACTTACAGCCTAATAGGAATGTTATAAGTTTCTCTAGTTTAAAAAAAACACACAATTTCTAAATTTTATCTTAACAGAAAATCCCAGTAAGAATTCTGAGAGAAACTTTATATCACATAAGGATGAAGATATCACGCAGCGTTTAGGGGAAAACCTCATAATCCTTAATGTACATCCAGGACTTCACAGTACAGATCTATCGTATAATCTTCCTAATCATGAGGAACCTTCTCCTGACCAATCACAGATTGTTACCACAAGTACAGGTCAGAAAGAGGGGGAAAGGTTTCAGTGTGGTAAAGAGTTTACAAAAAGCTCAGGTCTTACCACATACACAGGAATTCACACAGGAGAGAAGACACACTCCTGCTCAGAATGTGGGAAATGTTTTACACATAAATCGAATTTTTTTACACATCAGAGAATTCACACTGGAAAGAAACCATATTCATGTTCAGAATGTGGGAAATGTTTTACACTGAAACCATATCTTGTTAAACATGAGAGAATTCACACAGGAGAGAAGCCATATTCATGTTTAGAATGTGGGAAATGTTTTATACAAAAATCTGATCTTTCCACACATGAGAGAAGTCACACAGGAGAGAAACCATATTGGTGTTCAGAATGTGGGAAATGTTTTGCTCGGAGATCATATCTCGTTACACATCAGAGAATTCACACAGGAGAGAAGCCATATTCATGTTTAAAATGTGGGAAATGTTTTAAAGATAAATCGTGCCTTGTTACACATGAGAGAACTCATACAGGAGAGAAACCGTATTCGTGTTCAAAATGTGGGAAATGTTTTACACAAAAGTCATCTCTTGTTATACATGAGAGAATTCACACAGGAGAGAAACCATATTCATGTTCAGAATGTGGGAAATGTTTTAAAGATAAATCAAACCTTGTTACACATGAGAGAACTCACACAGGAGAGAAACCATATTCATGTTCAGAATGTGGGAAATGTTTTACAGATAAATCATATTTTGTTAAACATGAGAGAATTCACACAGGAGAGAAGCCGTATTCATGTTCAGAATGTGGAAAAGGTTTTACCCAAAAATCATATCTTGCTATACATGAGAGAATTCACACAGAAGAGAAACCATTTCCACATATGTAATGAATGTTATTCATGGACCTTAAACAGCCAATAAGAGAATATATTTTTTGGAAGGAAATATGTTTGATCTCCTACACGACCAAATTATATTTCTATGAGATCAACTGTGACCGAGATCCATGGAGGAAAAGTATTGTGGATGTAAGGAAAAGAAGAAGAGCCTTGTTTACTCCCAGAGCAGTGAAGATGAATTGTCCTCTTGAACCTTGCTTGTTATCACTGTATTCACACCTCTACCCACACTTCGTGAGCGTCCAGAGTGACATGGGGAGAAGTAATGATGCTCCATATAATAATTTTATAATATATGTGGACATATTAGGCTAGTTTCACACTAGCGGCAAGGAACTCCGGCAGGCTGTTCTGGCGGGTGAACAGCCTGACGGATCCGTGCTGCCGCTAGTGCATGCATGCCCCCGGACTACCGCTCCGACCCCATTGACTATAAACATGCCGAGAGGCGGCCGGAATAAAACTACGACATGTCGCAGTTTTATTCCGACCGCCTCTTGGCATGTTTGCCGTGCTGCCGCCAGAACTCCGGCCCGCCCCCATTATAGTTAATTGGGCCGGATCGGTAGTCCAGGGGCATGCGTGCACTAGCGGCAGCACAGATCCGACAGGCTGTTCACCCGCCGGAACAGCCTGCTGGAGTTCCTTGCCGCTAGTGTGAAAGTACCCTTAATATTTCATCTTCATCAAAACAGTATTTACAGATAAAATAAACTCTTCTATTTGCTCCACGACAGCGTCACCATTGTCACTGACAGACATTGTCTTCTTGGCTCATATTATACTTTCTCCTAGCGCTGTGACATTCATTGCTCCTACAGACTAACCCTCCTGTGCGGAGACAGTGATATTGGTGGCATGATGACTATATCACTGATTTATCTGACCGGGTGATCTGTGATAATTAACCCCATATGTACATTCCTGCGGTTTAATAGTAAACCTATCTAGAGACTGGAACTAAGTAAAGATGAGCGAACCAGTTGGTATTGAACCGGGTTTGGCCTGAACGTTGCTATTTTTTGGATGTCAGATGAACCCAAACCTTTTCACGTTAGTTTCATACGAATCCAGTAAAACATTGTGTAGCACCATTTTGGTGCACATGTCAGCGGGAAAAAACTACTAAAGAGGAAGAAGAAGCGTGCTCACATGGATAAGGCAATCAGTGCTGTAGCCTGCAGGGAAGTGTCCTAGCAGAACGTCACTCTGTGAATGAGGAGGGTTGGGTCTTACAGTGTCTGACAGAAAAAAAAGATCTTAGGGATTCGGGGACTGTCAGAAATCAATCATGTTTCTATTCTACTGCCAGGAACAGTGAAGGGAAAGGATAGAATTGCAAAGAAGAAGAATTGTGTGT
Organism: Bufo bufo; assembly: GCF_905171765.1. Lineage (NCBI taxonomy): Eukaryota > Metazoa > Chordata > Amphibia > Anura > Bufonidae > Bufo > Bufo bufo. Next base: position 15,231,873 of record NC_053390.1, on the reverse strand, counting down.
GTAGAATAAGGACAAGAAGAAAAAGCTGTCAGTCAGGGAGTGAAAAGTGAGCAACTGAGACTGGCTGTGCCTCTTAGCACAACTGCTGCAAGCCTCAAAATCAGCTACCTGCAAAGATATCCTTTCATTTTTCCCCCCATTTGGGGTGGGGTGGGGGGGTGGAATAAGCGAAAACTGTATAACACATGTTTTACCATCAATCTTGCATGGTAAAACACGCTAGACACACTAGTGTGTCAGGTGATGTTACATATTTAGTCTAATTTTTAGTTTTTAGGGTTAAAAACCATATAAATCAGTGATTGATAATGTAATATTAGGGCTAAATCCAGCATGTAGGGGATCAGTACACCAATACACAGGGTAGTGCACCACATTAGCTGTGAGTGATAACGTCAGGCCTGGCCCTTAATCATCCATTTTCATTATTCTGTCTAGATTTCACACAGTTATGATTTAATTCAATTTATTTAAACCAACATATAGGTGATCAGTACACTAATACACAGGGTAGTGCCACAGTTGACCTGGTAATAATAATGGGAAATTAAGCATCAGGCATCCAATCATCCGTTGTTGTTTTTTTCTATCTCCACATGGTTGGAATTTAATTTTTGGGGGGACTTTTTCAATTTAATTGAACCAGCATATCGGTGACCAGTACATCAATACAATAGGGTAGTGCAACAATTTACCTGTGAGTGATAACATGACATTAAGGGTCAGGCGCCTTGCCCTCAATCATTTGTTTTTGTTTATTATATCACAACAAGTTTGAGTTTCATATTTTTTTTGGGACTTCAATTTAATTACATCATACACACCACTACACCAATACACAGGGTAGTGCACCAAATTATCTATGAGTGATGACAAATTTAGACCTAAGTCCATTTCCTTAATTTCTATATCCTCATGGTATCAATTTTCATAGATTTTTTTTGGAGGGGGGGGGGTGGTATCAAAATAATAGCAGTGTGTTTAAAAAAGTGAATAAAGCTCAAAATCCTTCTAATAGCTTTTATTTCCATCCACACAGATGCATTGAGAACACTACACATTCTATTCCAAATCAAAACATGAAGAAAAATATATCAAATTTGTGTTGTTTCTCAAAAAAAAAATTGAAAAGTGAATATTAGACTGTTCAAAAAAATAGCAGTGTTTGTATTCTTCTTTACAAACTCAAACATTCACTATATAAACTGAGAAATGTTTGAAGATTTTGCTTTCCTCTGAATCACTTCACTAATATCTAGTTGTATACCCGCTGTCTCTGAGACCTGCTGGACGTCTGTGCTGCTCGGAGTCACCACCTTCGGGCCCTGTGACCAGGTATTCCAGCCCAGGAGGATTGGACTACATTCCACAGTTCTTCTCTATTTCTTGGTTTTTGCCTCAGAAACTGCATTTTTGATGTCACCCCACAAGTTTTCTATTGGATTAAGATCCGGGGATTGGGCCGGCCGCTCCATAATGTCAATCTTCTTGGTCTGGAACCAAGATGTTGCACGTTCGGGTCGTTGTCTTGTTGGAACACCCATTTCAAGGGCATTTGCTCTTCAGCATAAGGAGCATGACCTCTTCAGGTATTCTGATGTATTCAGACTGATCCATGATCCCTGGTATGCGATAAATAGGCCCAACACCGTAGTATGAGACACATCCCCATATCATGATGCTTGCCCACCATGCTTCACTGTCTTCACAGTGCACTGGGGCTGAATTCAGTGTTTGGTCGTCTGACAAACTGTCTCCGTCCACTAGACTCCCAAAAAAAAGATTGTAACCTCTTCAGCACATGTCTTTTTTTCAACAGTGGGACTTTGCGGGGGCTTCTTGCAGATAGCTCGGCTTCACATAGGCGTCTTCTAATTGTAACAGGACTCACAGGGAACTTTACACCTTCTTTCATCTTCCTGGAGCTGATTGTTGCCATTTTGGCTATTCTTCTATCCATTTGAATGGTAGTTTTTCGCTTTCCTCCACGTCTTTCAGGTTTTGGTTGGCATTTTAAAGCATTTGCAATCATTTTAGCTGAGCAGGCTATCATTTCCTGCACTTTATTATATGTTTTCCCCTCTCCAATCAACTTTTTAATCAAGGTACGCTGTTCTTCTGAACAATGTTTGGAACGACCCATTTTCGTCAGAATTTCAGAGAGAAATGCACTGTAACCAGCATGTACAACATTTGCTGCCTTCCTTCCTTAAATAAGGGCAATAATTGTCACCTGTTTTTCAAAGAATGAACCTCACTCATTGAACTCCACACTGCTATTATTTTGAACATGCCCCTTTCAACAAGTGATTAAATTACAGAGCATGCATGTCATGATGGTTGGATTTCTATAACTCTACGACACCTGCTAGTAAATTATTTGGCATGTAGAAATATAATTTCTACCAAAAACAGTGATTGATCAGGTTAGTGATGTCTGACTGCTATTATTTTGAACACAATTGTACCACATCCTAGATCTCAATGAATGAAATATTCAAGTTGCAAATCTTTATTCATTACATAGTGGAATGCGTTTAGAACAATAAAACATAAAAATGATCAATGTAAATCAGAATTTATATCCCATGGAGGTCTAGATTTGGAATGATACTCAAAAGCAAAGTGGAAAATAAAATTTCAGACTGATCAAACTTCAGTGGGAATGCCACCCTACAATGCCAGGGCATGCTCCTGATAAGGCGGAGGATGTTCTCCTGAGGGATCTCCTCACAGACCTGGATTAAAGCATCAGTCAACTCCTGGACAGTCTGTGGTGCCATGTGGCCTTGGTGGATGGAACGAGACATGATGTCCCAGATGTGCTCGATTGGATTCAGGTCTGGGTAACGGGCGGGCCAGTCCATAGCATTAATGCCTTCATCATGCAGGAACTGCTAACACACTTCAGCCACATGAGGCCTAGCATTGAGGAACCCAGGGCCCACTGCACCTGTATATGGTCTCACAATGGGTCTGAGTATCTCATCCCAGTACCTAATAGCAGTCAGGGTACCTCTGGCGAGCACATGAAGGGCTGGGCAGCCCTCCAAAAAAATGCCTTCCCACACCTTTACTGACCCACTGCTAAATTGGTCAGGCTGGAGGATTTTGCAGGCAGCAGAACGTTCTCCACATTCTGTCACGTCTGTCATATGTGCTCAGTGCTAACCTGTTCTCATCTGAGAAGAGCACAGAGCGCCAATGTTGAATCTGCCAATCTTGGTGTTCTCTGTCAAAAGGCTGGTGCTCCTCCATTACATGTCACTGCACACACGTGTAGACACTGCACATGATGGCTCTTACCTTGTGATATAAGAGGCTGGTGCTCCTCCATTACATGTCACTGCACACACGTGTATACACTGCACATGACGGCTCTTACCTTGTGATATAAGAGGCTGGTGCTCCTCCATTACATGTCACTGCACACACGTGTATACACTGCACATGACGGCTCTTACCTTGTGATATAAGAGGCTGGTGCTCCTCCATTACATGTCACTGCACACACGTGTATACACTGCACATGACGGGTCTTACCTTGCGATATAAGAGGCTGGTGCTCCTCCATTACATGTCACTGCACACACGTGTATACACTGCACATGACGGGTCTTACCTTGTGATATAAGAGGCTGGTGCTCCTCCATTACATGTCACTGCACACACGTGTATACACTGCACATGACGGCTCTTACCTTGTGATATAAGAGGCTGGTGCTCCGCCATTACATGTCACTGCACACACGTGTACACACTGCACATGACGGCTCTTACCCTGTGATATAAGAGGCTGGTGCTCCTCCATTACATGTCACTGCACACACGTGTATACACTGCACATGACGGCTCTTACCCTGTGATATAAGAGGCTGGTGCTCCTCCATTACATGTCACTGCACACACGTGTATACACTGCACATGACGGGTCTTACCTTGTGATATAAGAGGCTGGTGCTCCTCCATTACACATCACTGCACACACGTGTATACACTGCACATGACGGCTCTTACCTTGTGATATAAGAGGCTGGTGCTCCTCCATTACATGTCACTGCACACACGTGTATACACTGCACATGACGGGTCTTACCCTGTGATATAAGAGGCTGGTGCTCCTCTATTACATGTCACTGCACACACGTGTATACACTGCACATGACGGCTCTTACCTTGTGATATAAGAGGATGGTGCTCCTCCATTACATGTCACTGCACACACGTGTATACACTGCACATGACGGCTCTTACCCTGTGATATAAGAGGCTGGTGCTCCTCCATTACATGTCACTGCACACACGTGTATACACTGCACATGACGGGTCTTACCTTGTGATATAAGAGGCTGGAGCTCCTCCATTACATGTCACTGCACACACGTGTACACACTGCACATGACGGGTCTTACCTTGTGATATAAGAGGCTGGTGCTCCTCCATTACATGTCACTGCACACACGTGTATACACTGCACATGACGGCTCTTACCCTGTGATATAAGAGGCTGGTGCTCCTCCATTACATGTCACTGCACACACGTGTACACACTGCACATGATGGCTCTTACCTTGTGATATAAGAGGCTGGTGCTCCTCCATTACATGTCACTGCACACACGTGTATACACTGCACATGACGGCTCTTACCTTGTGATATAAGAGGCTGGAGCTCCTCCATTACATGTCACTGCACACACGTGTACACACTGCACATGACGGGTCTTACCTTGTGATATAAGAGGCTGGTGCTCCTCCATTACATGTCACTGCACACACGTGTATACACTGCACATGACGGCTCTTACCCTGTGATATAAGAGGCTGGTGCTCCTCCATTACATGTCACTGCACACACGTGTAGACACTGCACATGATGGCTCTTACCTTGTGATATAAGAGGCTGGTGCTCCTCCATTACATGTCACTGCACACACGTGTATACACTGCACATGACGGCTCTTACCTTGTGGTATAAGAGGCTGGTGCTCCTCCATTACATGTCACTGCACACACGTGTATACACTGCACATGACGGGTCTTACCTTGTGATATAAGAGGCTGGAGCTCCTCCATTACATGTCACTGCACACACGTGTACACACTGCACATGACGGGTCTTACCTTGTGATATAAGAGGCTGGTGCTCCTCCATTACATGTCACTGCACACACGTGTATACACTGCACATGACGGCTCTTACTTGTGATATAAGAGGCTGGTGCTCCTCCATTACATGTCACTACACACACGTGTATACACTGCACATGACGGGTCTTACCTTGTGATATAAGAGGCTGGAGCTCCTCCATTACATGTCACTGCACACACGTGTACACACTGCACATGACGGGTCTTACCTTGTGATATAAGAGGCTGGTGCTCCTCCATTACATGTCACTGCACACACGTGTATACACTGCACATGACGGCTCTTACCTTGTGATATAAGAGGCTGGTGCTCCTCCATTACATGTCACTGCACACACGTGTATACACTGCACATGACGGCTCTTACCTTGTGATATAAGAGGCTGGTGCTCCTCCATTACATGTCACTGCACACACGTGTATACACTGCACATGACGGCTCTTACCTTGTGATATAAGAGGCTGGTGCTCCTCCATTACATGTCACTACACACACGTGTATACACTGCACATGACGGGTCTTACCTTGTGATATAAGAGGCTGGTGCTCCTCCATTACATGTCACTGCACACACGTGTATACACTGCACATGACGGCTCTTACCTTGTGATATAAGAGGCTGGTGCTCCTCCATTACATGTCACTGCACACACGTGTACACACTGCACATGACGGCTCTTACCTTGTGATATAAGAGGCTGGTGCTCCTCCATTACATGTCACTGCACACACGTGTATACACTGCACATGACGGCTCTTACCCTGTGATATAAGAGGCTGGTGCTCCTCCATTACATGTCACTGCACACACGTGTATACATTGCACATGACGGCTCTTACCCTGTGATATAAGAGGCTGGTGTTCCTCCATTACATGTCACTGCACACACGTGTATACACTGCACATGACGGCTCTTACCTTGTGATATAAGAGGCTGGTGCTCCTCCATTACATGTCACTGCACACACGTGTATACACTGCACATGACGGGTCTTATCCTGTGATATAAGAGGCTGGTGCTCCTCCATTACATGTCACTGCACACACGTGTATACACTGCACATGACGGGTCTTACCTTGTGATATAAGAGGCTGGTCCTCCTCCATTACAGGTCACTGCACACACGTGTACACACTGCACATGACGGCTCTTACCCTGTGATATAAGAGGCTGGTGCTCCTCCATTACATGTCACTGCACACACGTGTACACACTGCACATGACGGCTCTTACCTTGTGATATAAGAGGCTGGTGCTCCTCCATTACATGTCACTGCACACACGTGTATACACTGCACATGACGGCTCTTACCCTGTGATATAAGAGGCTGGTGTTCCTCCATTACATGTCACTGCACACACGTGTATACACTGCACATGACGGCTCTTACCCTGTGATATAAGAGGCTGGTGCTCCTCCATTACATGTCACTGCACACACGTGTATACACTGCACATGACGGCTCTTACCCTGTGATATAAGAGGCTGGTGCTCCTCCATTACATGTCACTGCACACACGTGTAGACACTGCACATGATGGCTCTTACCTTGTGATATAAGAGGCTGGAGCTCCTCCATTACATGTCACTGCACACACGTGTACACACTGCACATGACGGGTCTTACCTTGTGATATAAGAGGCTGGTGCTCCTCCATTACATGTCACTGCACACACGTGTATACACTGCACATGACGGCTCTTACTTGTGATATAAGAGGCTGGTGCTCCTCCATTACATGTCACTACACACACGTGTATACACTGCACATGACGGGTCTTACCTTGTGATATAAGAGGCTGGAGCTCCTCCATTACATGTCACTGCACACACGTGTATACACTGCACATGACGGCTCTTACCTTGTGATATAAGAGGCTGGTGCTCCTCCATTACATGTCACTACACACACGTGTATACACTGCACATGACGGGTCTTACCTTGTGATATAAGAGGCTGGTGCTCCTCCATCATGGCCTCCTTGTACAGGTCCTTGTGTCCTTCTATATACTCCCACTCCTCCATGGAGAAATAGACAGTGACGTCCTGACACCTTATAGGAACCTGACAACACAATGACACCCTTTATAGAAAATCCAGCTCACCTCTCATCCAAAGCCCTGTGCACGGAACGTGCCAAGCAAGTCAACCTTGTGGGAAATAGAAGAAAATAGTTCCAGCACTTGAAATAAAACTCAGTTGCACTTTATTTCTTCTTGTAGTTTTACATTTCCTACGTACATCAGACACAGTCACCACGTGGTATAATATGGACTTCACCGACACCATATTACAGTTGATGTTACCTGTAATTGGGAACTCCAAGGTGTCTGTGTTGAATCATGAAAGCTTTGGACAGTCGCAGTAGATTTACATGCATGACTTCCACATCTTGAATAACCTGTATATTTCAACCAAGTGTTAGTTGTGGTTTTGGTCATGAAGGGGATAAGAGTATTCGCCAATGTTCGTGAACGCCTTGAAACTTCTCTACAGCCATTTTTTTATACTTCATATAAGATGTCATCTTCGTACGTAGGCGGCCATTCTAGGAATTGTAAAAGTAGAATATTAGAACATATTAATGATATAACTAATCCTGCCTGGGTGCATCGACTGCAGCCAAACATTGTATATCTTTACATGACCGCAGTTTGAAGAGATTCCAAACATTTGCAATAGAAAAAGTGGTGTCCCCCCCCCCCCCCCCCCCCCATTCTGGATTTTCAGGTTGAACACCAGGTCTTCAATGGGATTAAACAGGAGAAAAGAGTTCATGTATTATTACTGAGTTTTCATGTTTTCCTTGTACACGAAAAGCAAATCCCGTTATATATTGTCAACAGATTACTAATATTTATTATTTATTATTATTAATGTAAATTAAGAAAATGAATTGTATATTTTTTCCTTTTTATTTTGTTCACATTGTGCGTTTTTTCAATTCTGTGGATCACTGTCATGTGATCAGTGTAGGGGGCGGAGCTCAGCAATGAAGAGGCGGGAAGGACCTATGATGATGTCACCATCATGTGATCAGTACAGGGGGCGGAGTTCATCTGTGAAGAGCACTGATCACATGACAGTGACATCATCACAGGTCCTTCACCACCGCCTCTCCACTGCTGAGCCCCGCCCCTTGTAGTGATCACATGATGATGACATCATCACAGGTCCTTCACCACCTCCTCTCCACTGCTGAGCCCCACCCCTGCACTGATCATATGACAGTGACATCATCACAGGTCCTTCACCACCTCCTCTCCACTGCTGAGCCCCGCCCCCTGCACTGATCACATGACAGTGACATCATCACAGGTCCTTCACCACCTCCTCTCCACTGCTGAGCCCCGCCCCCTGCACTGATCACATGACAGTGAGGTCACCGCAGGTCCTTCAGCTCTGGCAGTGCAGCAGATACTGGGCAGGTCCTGGTCGGTAGTCAGGGCTCTTGTTCTCTCTGGTATCAGCCATTCCTCCAGCCTGCAGGTAAGATGAGCTGTGAGGAGACAGTGTGGTGGAGAGCTCAGACATGTCACCTCTGGAGATTCTCCTCCATTACACACAAGGAATCCTTCTCCGCTCCTCAGCTTAGTATGATGGGGGAGGAGTAGTGGGGAGAGTGGGGGTTGTCATCATTTGCTGCTGAACAAAAGAATCTGCTCCGTGTGAATGAGGGTTTTCACTGCCAGCAGCTTAGATACACCCGGAGCTCAGAGTCTCCTGCCTCCACACACTGCACTGCAAGAAATCCTTCTCCACAACTCAGCTTAGTATGATGGGGGAGGGGTAGTGGGGATTGTAAGGAATATTCTTATCTTTCCCTTTATATTGTACCCCAGGTACAAGACTTCGGTATTCAGCTTGATTTGATTCTTAATCTGACGCCAGAGAGAGCGACAATGACACAAGACACACTTCTGTGCAGTTCACAGTCACTCTGCATCTTTATTGATCTCATGAGACATATATAGTCCTAACTGACATGATGTTTAAAGGGAGTCTGTCACCACATTTCAGCATATTAGACCGATCAAATAGGGTTATATGATCCACCCAGAACTTAAAAACTGTACCTTTGTTGTAGAAAATTGACTTTTCTTTTAGCCGAAAATGAACTTATAAGGTTATGTTAATGAGCCCTCTCAAGTGCCCAGGGCGGTCTCTCAATCCTCCGAGCCCAAGGCAGCACCTCCTCCACGGCTCATAACCCCGCCCTCCGTGCGCCTCTGCCCGCCCGTTTACTCCCCTCCCCTGTCCTTTTCCACTGCGGCTCTGCGGTCCAAATCGTAGCGGGCGCATGCGCAATGCGATGCCCGCTCCTGGCAGGGCATCGCGATACCTACTGCGCATGCGCCCGCTACGATTTGGACCGCACAGCCGCAGTGGAAAAGGACAGGGGAGGGGAGTAAACGGGCGGGCAGAGGCGCACGGAGGGCGGGGTTATGAGCCGTGGAGGAGGTGCTGCCTTGGGCTCGGAGGATTGAGAGACCGCCCTGGGCACTTGAGAGGGCTCATTAACATAACCTTATAAGTTCATTTTCGGCTAAAAGAAAAGTCAATTTTCTACAACAAAGGTACAGTTTTTAAGTTCTGGGTGGATCATATAACCCTATTTGATCGGTCTAATATGCCCAAATGTGGTGACAGACTCCCTTTAAGTTACCAGTAACACACATTTTTAGCCAGCTACACATTTCAGTTATCTTATCTTATACCAGAGTCCAAGGCTATATTTGATATGTGAGCAAAACCACTTTAGTAGTAGTTTTTTTTAAGAACTTTGCCTGCTACGTGTTCCTGTGTGCGTGATGTATAGATAGTGATGGAATATAAGCTTATATAAAAAAATATAGGATTTGGACTGAAATAGAACCTATCAGGGATAATGGGGGTTGTCATCATTTTCTGGCCCCTGACTGTCCTGGTGAGGGGCCCCTGCCTCCAGGAGGAGAATGAATGGAGCGGGGCCCGGCCTGAGCTCAGCTCTCTCCAGTCTTTTCTCTAGGAGTTCTGGACACAGCTGAGCACAGCCCAGAGGTGGGACCTGCATCTACCAGACATTTATCTCCTGTGGAGCCACCAGAGATCTCCATGTTGGGGCCCCTGGAATCCATGTGGTGGGGGCTCTGAGAAGCGGGGCCCCTCCAGGCTCAGGAAGTGCGGTTCTGGAGGTGACATCTGGTCTTGTCCCCTGGATGATTTCCTCTCCTCTTCTCATAAAGGCGCCTGCAGTACTAGAAGCCTCCAGCTCCTCCAGTTCTCTCCTCTTCTCCTGAATGACCACCAAGGATGGACAGGAAGGAGATCAGCAGAAGAATATTAGACCTCACCTTGGAGATCATCTCCCTGCTGAGCGGAGAGGTAAACTTTTCTAGATTTCTCTCCTCTTTATTGTATTCTGTAACAAGTCAGACATCGGGAAGGAGAATCCATCATAGGAAGTGATAGGAAGAGTCCAGGGTCCTGGAGAACGGCCTCCAGACCTTCCAAGTGATGGAGAACCTGAAGATCAGCCCCCAGTATGGTGAGTGATGTATCATGTGACCAGTGACCAATAGTCATGTTGTAGGAGCCATGAGGAGGTAAGTAGGCACGTTGTACCAGGAGGAGAGGGCCGGAGGAGAGCACATGGCCCCTGAAGGGTTTATTCCCTAAGTGTCTCTCTCCATCCACAGGAGTACACAATAGTGAAGAAGACATCAGGGGACTGTGTGACTCCCATCATCCATCTCCAGGAGTCAGGAGGGCGGAGCAGGACCCCTCCCCCCATCACAGAGCCTCCCCCTCACCCCCTGATACATGAGCAGAAGATCCTAGAGCTCACCCACAAGATGATGGAGCTGCTGACTGGAGAGGTGACACTGCTGGGAATGCTGGGAAATTCTCCAGTAACAGCACTGGAGGGGTCTGGGTGATGACGGTGTCATTGTGTTGTCAGGTTCCTATAAGGTGTCAGGACGTCACTGTCTATTTCTCCATGGAGGAGTGGGAGTATATAGAAGGACACAAGGACCTGTACAAGGAGGCCATGATGGAGGAGCACCAGCCTCTTATATCACAAGGTAAGAGCCGTCATGTGCAGTGTATACACGTGTGTGCAGTGACATGTAATGGAGGAGCACCAGCCTCTTATATCACAAGGTAAGAGCCGTCATGTGCAGTGTATACACGTGTGTGCAGTGACATGTAATGGAGGAGCACCTGCCTCTTATATCACAGGGTAAGAGCCGTCATGTGCAGTGTGTACACGTGTGTGCAGTGATATGTAATGGAGGAGCACCAGCCTCTTATATCACAGGGTAAGAGCCGTCATGTGCAGTGTATACACGTGTGTGCAGTGATATGTAATGGAGGAGCACCAGCCTCTTATATCACAGGGTAAGAGCCGTCATGTGCAGTGTATACACGTGTGTGCAGTGACCTGTAATGGAGGAGCACCAGCCTCTTATATCACAAGGTGAGACCCGTCATGTGCAGTGTATACACGTGTGTGCAGTGACATGTAATGGAGGAACACCAGCCTCTTATATCACAAGGTGAGACCCGTCATGTGCAGTGTATACACGCGTGTGCAGTGACCTGTAATGGAGGAGCACCAGCCTTTTATATCACAAGGTGAGATCCGTCATGTGCAGTGTATACACGTGTGTGCAGTGACATGTAATGGAGGAGCACCAGCCTCTTATATCACAAGGTAAGAGCCGTCATGTGCAGTGTATACACGTGTGTGCAGTGACATGTAATGGAGGAGCACCAGCCTCTTATATCACAAGGTAAGAGCCGTCATGTGCAGTGTATACACGTGTGTGCAGTGACATGTAATGGAGGAGCACCAGCCTCTTATATCACAAGGTAAGAGCCGTCATGTGCAGTGTATACACGTGTGTGCAGTGACATGTAATGGAGGAGCACCAGCCTCTTATATTACAGGGTAAGAGCCGTCATGTGCAGTGTGTACACGTGTGTGCAGTGACATGTAATGGAGGAGCACCAGCCTCTTATATCACAAGGTAAGAGCCGTCATGTGCAGTGTATACACGTGTGTGCAGTGACATGTAATGGAGGAGCACCAGCCTCTTATATCACAAGGTAAGTCCCGTCATGTGCAGTGTATACACGTGTGTGCAGTGACATGTAATAGAGGAGCACCAGCCTCTTATATCACAAAGTAAGAGCCGTCATGTGCAGTGTATACACGTGTGTGCAGTGACATGTAATGGAGGAGCACCGGCCTCTTATATCACAGGGTAAGAGCCGTCATGTGCAGTGTATACACGTGTGTGCAGTGACATGTAATGGAGGAGCCCCAGCCTCTTATATCACAGGGTAAGAGCCGTCATGTGCAGTGTATACACGTGTGTGCAGTGACATGTAATGGAGGAGCACCAGCCTCTTATATCACAAGGTAAGACCCTTCCATGTGCAGTGTATACACGTGTGTGCAGTGACATGTAATGGAGGAGCACCAGCCTCTTATATCACAGGGTAAGAGCCGTCATGTGCAGTGTATACACGTGTGTGCAGTGACATGTAATGGAGGAGCCCCAGCCTCTTATATCACAGGGTAAGAGCCGTCATGTGCAGTGTATACACGTGTGTGCAGTGACATGTAATGGAGGAGCACCAGCCTCTTATATCACAAGGTAAGACCCTTCCATGTGCAGTGTATACACGTGTGTGCAGTGACATGTAATGGAGGAGCACCAGCCTCTTATATCACAAGGTAAGAGCCGTCATGTGCAGTGTATACACGTGTGTGCAGTGACATGTAATGGAGGAGCACCAGCCTCTTATATCGCAAGGTAAGAGCCGTCATGTGCAGTGTATACACGTGTGTGCAGTGACATGTAATGGAGGAGCACCAGCCTCTTATATCACAGGGTAAGAGCCGTCATGTGCAGTGTATACACGTGTGTGCAGTGACATGTAATGGAGGAGCACCAGCCTCTTATATCACAAGGTAAGTCCCGTCATGTGCAGTGTATACACGTGTGTGCAGTGACATGTAATAGAGGAGCACCAGCCTCTTATATCGCAAGGTAAGAGCCGTCATGTGCAGTGTATACACGTGTGTGCAGTGACATGTAATGGAGGAGCACCAGCCTCTTATATCACAGGGTAAGAGCCGTCATGTGCAGTGTATACACGTGTGTGCAGTGACATGTAATGGAGGAGCACCAGCCTCTTATATCACAAGGTAAGTCCCGTCATGTGCAGTGTATACACGTGTGTGCAGTGACATGTAATAGAGGAGCACCAGCCTCTTATATCACAAGGTAAGAGCCGTCATGTGCAGTGTATACACGTGTGTGCAGTGACATGTAATGGAGGAGCACCAGCCTCTTATATCACAAGGTAAGAGCCGTCATGTGCAGTGTATACACGTGTGTGCAGTGACATGTAATGGAGGAGCCCCAGCCTCTTATATCACAGGGTAAGAGCCGTCATGTGCAGTGTGTGCAGTGACATGTAATGGAGGAGCCCCAGCCTCTTATATCACAGGGTAAGAGCCGTCATGTGCAGTGTATACACGTGTGTGCAGTGACATGTAATGGAGGAGCACCAGCCTCTTATATCACAAGGTAAGACCCTTCCATGTGCAGTGTACACACGTGTGTGCAGTGACATGTAATGGAGGAGCACCAGCCTCTTATATCACAGGGTAAGAGCCGTCATGTGCAGTGTGTACACGTGTGTGCAGTGACATGTAATGGAGGAGCACCAGCCTCTTATATCGCAAGGTAAGAGCCGTCATGTGCAGTGTATACACGTGTGTGCAGTGACATGTAATGGAGGAGCACCAGCTTCTTATATCACAGGGTAAGAGCCGTCATGTGCAGTGTATACACGTGTGTGCAGTGACATGTAATGGAGGAGCACCAGCCTCTTATATCACAAGGTAAGTCCCGTCATGTGCAGTGTATACACGTGTGTGCAGTGACATGTAATAGAGGAGCACCAGCCTCTTATATCACAAGGTAAGAGCCGTCATGTGCAGTGTATACACGTGTGTGCAGTGACATGTAATGGAGGAGCACCGGCCTCTTATATCACAGGGTAAGAGCCGTCATGTGCAGTGTATACACGTGTGTGCAGTGACATGTAATGGAGGAGCCCCAGCCTCTTATATCACAGGGTAAGAGCCGTCATGTGCAGTGTATACACGTGTGTGCAGTGACATGTAATGGAGGAGCACCAGCCTCTTATATCACAAGGTAAGACCCTTCCATGTGCAGTGTATACACGTGTGTGCAGTGACATGTAATGGAGGAGCACCAGCCTCTTATATCACAGGGTAAGAGCCGTCATGTGCAGTGTATACACGTGTGTGCAGTGACATGTAATGGAGGAGCCCCAGCCTCTTATATCACAGGGTAAGAGCCGTCATGTGCAGTGTATACACGTGTGTGCAGTGACATGTAATGGAGGAGCACCAGCCTCTTATATCACAAGGTAAGACCCTTCCATGTGCAGTGTATACACGTGTGTGCAGTGACATGTAATGGAGGAGCACCAGCCTCTTATATCACAAGGTAAGAGCCGTCATGTGCAGTGTATACACGTGTGTGCAGTGACATGTAATGGAGGAGCACCAGCCTCTTATATCGCAAGGTAAGAGCCGTCATGTGCAGTGTATACACGTGTGTGCAGTGACATGTAATGGAGGAGCACCAGCCTCTTATATCACAGGGTAAGAGCCGTCATGTGCAGTGTATACACGTGTGTGCAGTGACATGTAATGGAGGAGCACCAGCCTCTTATATCACAAGGTAAGTCCCGTCATGTGCAGTGTATACACGTGTGTGCAGTGACATGTAATAGAGGAGCACCAGCCTCTTATATCGCAAGGTAAGAGCCGTCATGTGCAGTGTATACACGTGTGTGCAGTGACATGTAATGGAGGAGCACCAGCCTCTTATATCACAGGGTAAGAGCCGTCATGTGCAGTGTATACACGTGTGTGCAGTGACATGTAATGGAGGAGCACCAGCCTCTTATATCACAAGGTAAGTCCCGTCATGTGCAGTGTATACACGTGTGTGCAGTGACATGTAATAGAGGAGCACCAGCCTCTTATATCACAAGGTAAGAGCCGTCATGTGCAGTGTATACACGTGTGTGCAGTGACATGTAATGGAGGAGCACCAGCCTCTTATATCACAAGGTAAGAGCCGTCATGTGCAGTGTATACACGTGTGTGCAGTGACATGTAATGGAGGAGCCCCAGCCTCTTATATCACAGGGTAAGAGCCGTCATGTGCAGTGTGTGCAGTGACATGTAATGGAGGAGCCCCAGCCTCTTATATCACAGGGTAAGAGCCGTCATGTGCAGTGTATACACGTGTGTGCAGTGACATGTAATGGAGGAGCACCAGCCTCTTATATCACAAGGTAAGACCCTTCCATGTGCAGTGTACACACGTGTGTGCAGTGACATGTAATGGAGGAGCACCAGCCTCTTATATCACAGGGTAAGAGCCGTCATGTGCAGTGTGTACACGTGTGTGCAGTGACATGTAATGGAGGAGCACCAGCCTCTTATATCGCAAGGTAAGAGCCGTCATGTGCAGTGTATACACGTGTGTGCAGTGACATGTAATGGAGGAGCACCAGCTTCTTATATCACAGGGTAAGAGCCGTCATGTGCAGTGTATACACGTGTGTGCAGTGACATGTAATGGAGGAGCACCAGCCTCTTATATCACAAGGTAAGACCCGTCATGTGCAGTGTATACACGTGTGTGCAGTGACATGTAATGGAGGAGCACCAGCCTCTTATATCACAAGGTAAGAGCCGCCATGTGCAGTGTATACACGTGTGTGCAGTGACA
Organism: Bufo bufo; assembly: GCF_905171765.1. Classification (NCBI taxonomy): domain Eukaryota; kingdom Metazoa; phylum Chordata; class Amphibia; order Anura; family Bufonidae; genus Bufo; species Bufo bufo. The sequence goes on along the minus strand of NC_053390.1, from coordinate 15,215,882 downwards.
TGTAATGGAGGAGCACCAGCCTCTTATATCACAAGGTAAGAGCCGTCATGTGCAGTGTGTACACGTGTGTGCAGTGACATGTAATGGAGGAGCTCCAGCCTCTTATATCACAAGGTAAGAGCCGCCATGTGCAGTGTATACACGTGTGTGCAGTGACCTGTAATGGAGGAGCACCAGCCTCTTATATCACAAGGTAAGAGCCGTCATGTGCAGTGTATACACGTGTGTGCAGTGACATGTAATGGAGGAGCACCAGCCTCTTATATCACAGGGTAAGAGCCGTCATGTGCAGTGTATACACGTGTGTGCAGTGACATGTAATGGAGGAGCACCAGCCTCTTATATCACAAGGTAAGAACCGTCATGTGCAGTGTATACACGTGTGTGCAGTGACATGTAATGGAGGAGTACCAGCCTCTTATATCACAAGGTAAGAGCCGTCATGTGCAGTGTATACACGTGTGTGCAGTGACATGTAATGGAGGAGCACCAGCCTCTTATATCACAAGGTAAGAGCCGTCATGTGCAGTGTATACACGTGTGTGCAGTGACATGTAATGGAGGAGCACTAGCCTCTTATATCACAAGGTAAGAGCCGTCATGTGCAGTGTATACACGTGTGTGCAGTAACATGTAATGGAGGAGCACCAGCCTCTTATATCACAAGGTAAGACCCGTCATCTGCAGTGTATACACGTGTGTGCAGTAACATGTAATGGAGAAGTCTCACAATTTTTTCTCTTCTTAAATGACATCCTATCCTATTTAAAACAAGGCACCTGCCTATTGTGTCAGGAAGGGGGGGGGGAAGCAGTTTACAGCAAAAATAGATGATTTATGTGAATTCTTTTTGGGAGTTTGTAGACGAATCATCTCTTTTTTTAATGTTCCTCATTCCTGAACAGGGAAAGAAGACTTGGAGGGGGATATAGATGTAGAGCTTTCTGCGACATCTCGGAGACTGGGAGGAGTACTTTTGTCTGATCTATAGACAGATCTACAGGAGGCCATGTATTCAGTCACTGTGTGCTTGTGTCTCCACAGATGGATCCAGGAGGAGAAATCCACCAGAGAGATGTCCCCGTCCTCTGTATTCCCAGGACTGTCCAGAGGAGAAGGTCCCAGAGAACCCTCAGGTAGATGGAGCTGAGCCCTGTACACATCTATATAGGGGGGTCCTGCAGTCATAGAGGGGTCATAGATTGTGGGGGTCTCTTCTGTGGATCTGTTAGATTTCCCACCTGTCTGCTGTATTGTACTGAATTGTTACAGATGACAAATCAGGGGGAAGATCTGACTGATATTAAAGTGGAGGATGAAGAAGAGAGGATGATGGGCGATCCCCCGTGTAAGAGTGAGGTGGAGGAGGACATTCCAGGAGATGTCACCACAGGTATGGAATCATGAATGGGGAAAGTGACTGACATGTGTGAACGTGCTCTTAGATAACCAGTGACTGATCTGTGCTGCTCTTGTAGTCTGTCCTAAATTGGGATTGTAAGGTTCCACCATATGGAGACAGCAAACAACTAGAAATTTTTGCCGGAGGATGGGGGGGGGGGGGGGGGGCTTAAGTTACGCCATTGTGTCACAGAAGTCAGCCACTAGGTGATATAATATGTTCATTGTTGAGCTTTGCTTGTTCTAGAATACAAGGCGGTGGAGTAAATCCAATCTCACTCTAAGGGTCCATCCTATAGGATATTGGCCGCGTGCATTCTGTGTCAGATCGGAACGTCCTTTACTATGATAAAATGTATATTCTTGTCCATAGAACATGTTGTATTATTGTCCATTTTTATCTTTTTTTGGGGGCCGCAGAACAAAAATGCAGTTGCGGACAGCACACTGTGCTCTACACATCTTTCACACTCTATTTAAATGAATGGCTCCACTTCTGTTCTGCAAAATTGCAAAATGGATGCGGACAAAAAAATACGGTCATGTGAATGGTCCCTTTCCCCAGAAATCTAACGACCATCTAAGGTAAAAAACATCCAAGTAGATGTTTTGAGCGTCAGTTTGCCATTTGTTGGTTCCGTTTAGTATTGGTCAGTATAGCAATGACCCGTCTGTCATGTGACTGTATGAGTAGGAGTGAAGTGTGATACCAGGGCCCAGAAGTGCACACCACCATTACTGTCATACACTGTTAGGATTGATTATATGGTGCTGATTGACCACATCCGTGTTATACTATATGTGAACGTCTATAAAGCTGAGATCTGGGGACTGTTCGGCCATTAGGCCATACAGACCACATTGTCGTGTCCATGAAATAGGTTACCTCATGGCACAATTTTTTGTTCAATATAGACTGTGAAAACAGAATACTACATCACTATATACAAGAATCTGAGATCAAAATCACTTGTCCTATCTAAAAGATGTCATTTTGTCATGGTGGATGGGTCACTTGTGCCATCTTAAAGAGGTCACCATGTCGTGGTGGATGGGTAACTTGTCTTGGTGGATGGGTCACTTGTCGCATCTTAAAGAGGTCACCTTGTCGTGGTGGATAGGTCACTTTTCCAATCTTAAAAAGGTCACCGTGTCGTAGTGGTTGGGTCATTTGTCCCATCTTAAAGAGGTCACCTTGTCATGGTGGGTGGGCACAAATGGTTTTGTTTAAAACATATTACTTTATTATTTATTATTAATTTATATAGTAAATATTGCTTCAGTTCTGCGATGTCCAACCTACATCCTTCCAGCTATTGCAAAACTACAGCTCCCAACATCCCCTGATAGCTGTAGGTTGTCCGTACTTTTTGGAAGTTGTAGTTTTGCAACAGCTAGAGGGCCGCAGGTCAGGCATGCCTGCTTTAGTTGATATATTCAATCTTTGCTGTTGCTATGTGTTTCAACTGTAGACCCTTGCCATAATCACTAGATTTCACAATACAAACTGCATGTCCGATTAAATAGATCTTTTAGACCTGAAGAGGCCGGTGTACTTACTGTAAAATTCTATTTCGGAATGGTTGATATTAAAATTAGTATTTTATTGTGAGATAGCCCAGCAATCATGTGACCTGTACTCATGAGCTTTACCTGTTCTGTGTCCACTGATTGCTTAATTGACAAGATCCTTTTAGCGCACCTCCTCCCCTGCTGCTGCTGCTAACTCACATATTCTCAGTACAAGCTGCAGTATAAAGCAGCAGGCAGAATTAGAAGCTGTAATTCTACAGTGAAACTGCTCCTGGAAGACAGGCGCTCTCTTACTAAAGAACCAGGGAGACTGTACTGAGCAGTGTGAGGTTTCAGCAGCAGCAGCAGCAGGGGAGGAGGTGCACTAAAAAGAGCTTGTGAATTAAAGGGAATGTGTCATCAGAAAATGACCTATTGTTTAAATCATGTTAGTATGTCATACATACTTTTTTTAAAACTATGGGTAATATTATTTTTAATTTTCCATGTCAACATCTGCAGTTTACACACTAGACACTAAGCCTAATTATAGGGGCCACTTTACTACAGTTATCTGCTTATCATTACAGGTAGGATTGTGATGACATATCTCCCCTCACTCTCTCTGTATATATCTATATAGGACACAGGATCTGCCATTCACAATAGGCGATTGTCAAAGCTTATCTATTCTTTCTTTGTACAATGAGCTCTGCACAGATCACAGAGCATGCCTAGAAAACACTTCCATAGAAGTCAATGTGTGAGCTCCAAGCCATTGGACCGTGGGGCTGCCATAAAGCATATATATATATATATATATGCTGTTAAGAGTAGCTCAGGCAAGATGGCTGCCCCCATAATCATGTTCAGGAAATAGAGTAAAAAATAAAAACATATTAGAAAAAAGCTGTATTTCTATTTCTAAAAATTTTTGGTAACACATTCCTTTTAACCCCTTCCCGCACCTGGGTGTAAATATATGTCCAGGTGAGCATTAACTTTGCGCCTACAGTTATGCCCGAACAGACTAACCAATCAGAGCGTACTTCAGCTGAAAATGCTGGTTTTAGGCTCTGATCTGTTCATGACAGTGGAGATCAGAACCTGCATAAAAGTAGTGCTCCGAGTCCCCCAGCAGCCTTCTGTTTGAGCCATGACGGCCCTTGAGCCATGCAAGCACACAGGTACATTGACTGGAAAATAAAAAAAAGTTATGGCTTTTAGATATAGTGATGCAAAAAAACAAAAAATAACTAATAATAAAAAGTGATTTGATGATATAAAAGTGGTAAAACATAAAAAAACAATACAAATTTGTAACAACCCGCAGAATAAAGTTATCATATCAAATATACCATATGGAGAACCACATAATAATAAATAAATAAAAAACACTGACAGAATAGCAATTTTTGCCCACCTCAGCTCCTAAAAAATGAAACTACACTTTGTGCCACAAAAAATGAGCCTTCATACAGCTCAGTCAACAATAAAATAAAAAAGTTATGGCCCCTACAATCAATTTCTACATATTCTATGTCATCTGCCCATACAGCAGTTTACAAGCACATATGGGCTTTTGCTGTATTCAGTAGAAAATGGGTAACAGACTGTGGGGTGCATTTTCCCCTGTTACCCCTTGTGAAAATTAAACATTTGGGGCTAAAGCAACATTTTCCTGTAAAAATTTATTTTTTTATTTTTATGGCCAAGTGTTTCTAAATTCTGTTAAATGCCTGTGAGGTCAAAGTCCTCACTACACCCCTCAAAAAATTTCTTGGGGGGTGTAGTCTCCAAAATGGGGTTACTTTTTGTGGGTTTTCTTTCTATGGGTAGCTCATGGTTCCTTCAAATCTGATATGACTCCCGAAAACCATTCCAGCAAAATCTGCCCTCTAAAAACCATATGGCGCTCTTTCCTTCTGAGCGCTGCCATGTGCCCATACAGCAGTTTACAATTGCATATGGGGGCTAATGTTCATGGGTGGTTTCTAAGGTGAGGCCCTCAAAGTAACTACGAAACTGAAGTGGTTCTTAAAAAAGTCAGTTTGTAAAGTTTATAGAAAATGTGAAAAATTGCTTCTAAAATTCTAAGCCATATAACATCCTAAAAAATAAAATTACATTTACAAAATAATGCCGACATAAAGTAGACATGTGGTGAATGGTAATTAAAAAAAACTATTATATTTTTCGTAGAAATTCAAATTTACAAAATTGCAATAATAATAATTTTCCAAATTGTAAATTTGGGATTTTTTGCAAAATAAAGGTAAAACAAACCAGCTCAAATTTCCCATTAACCACCTAACTGTTTTGCCCCAGTCCAGCTCCAGCAGTGGGAAAAGTAGCTAACTGGAGGAGGGAGGGCTGCTTTAGATGCTGCTATCTCCTGAGTGGTAGCAGCTAGAAAGATGCACTTGTCTTGTTTGAAAGCTGGCATTCCAAGCTTTCAGACAATACCAGAATGACAGCAATACGTTCAGTACCGGGGAAGATATCACTGATAGAAATCGGGATGCTGTGAATGCAGCTGAAAGTAAAGACAGGTTTTACCCGCAATTATTCCCGACTCGATTTCTAACAGTGATTTCTCCTCTGTTGCTTGGACTTTAGCTGCCATTTTGGTCTCCATTCAGGAGATATCAGCATCTAAAGCAGCCCTCCCCCCTTCAGTTAGCTACTTTTCCCACTGCCCGAGCTGGACTCGGGCAAAACAGGTGGTTAACCTGAAGTACAATGTGTGATGAGGAATATGGTGATGGATGCTTTTATGTGAACTTGTATTAAAGTAATTCCTAATTGATGTTGATTGGCAAAATGTGTTGACATAGTGTAGGACTGGGTGCTAGACATGGTCAGGCTTTTCAATATTTTTAAATTTTAGTCATAATTTACTGTATATAATATAAATCATAACCTGCACTGTCAGGAAATTATAAAAAAAAAAAGCTGTATACGGCTGGAATCATATTTGCAAAGCCAGGAATGGACTCAGAATGAATATCTGCTGAATGTCCACTTCTAGTCTAATAGGAATGTTGTATGATTGTTTGCTGTGTAGTTTGGAAAAAAATAAATCACAAATTCCAATTTTTATCTTAACAGAAAATTCCAGTAAGAATTCTGAGGGAAACTTCAAGTTACCACTAGATTATAAAGTTAAAGATGAAGCTATCATGCATCGCCCTTCAGGAGAAAACCTTAATGTATGTCCTGGACTTCACAGTACAGATCTATCATATAATCCTCCTAATCGTGAGGAACCTTCTCCTGACCAATCACAGATTGTTACCACAAGTATAAGTCAGAAAGGGGGTGAAAAGTTTCACTGTGGTAAAGAGTCCACAAAAAGATCAGGTCTCTCCACACACAGAGGAATTCACACAAGGGAAAAGCCATTCTCCTGTTCAGAATGTGGGAAGTGCTTTACAGTGAAGTCAAACCTTGCTGCACATAAGAGAGTTCACACAGGAGAGAAGCCGCATTCATGTTCAGAATGTGGGAAATGTTTTACACAAAAATCGGATCTTGTTAAACATCAGAGAATTCACACAGGAGAGAATCTGTATCCATGTTCACAATGTGGGAAGTGTTTTACAGGAAAATCAAAACTTGTAATTCATGAAAGAAGTCACACAGGAGAGAAGCCATATTCATGTTCAGAATGTGGAAAATGTTTTACACAACAATCATATCTTGTTATACATGAGAGACTTCACACAGGAGAGAAGCCATATTCATGTTTAGAATGTGGGGAATGTTTTCCACGAAAATCATATCTCCTTACACATGAGAAACGTCACACAGGAGAAAAACCATATTCATGTTCAGAATGTGGGAAATGTTTTACAAGGAAATCAAATCTTGTTACACATGAGAGAAGTCACACAGTAGAGAAGCAGTATTCATGTTCAGAATGTGGGAAATGTTTTACGCAACAGTATTATCTTGGTATACATGAGAGAATTCACACAGGAGAGAAGCCGTATTCATGTTTACAATGTGGGAAATGTTTTACACAAAAATCATATCTTGCTGTGCATGAGAGAATGCACACAGGAGAGAAACCTTATTCATGTTCACAATGTGGGAAAAGTTTTCAACGGAAATCAACTCTTCTTATACATGAGAGAAGTCACACAGGAGAGAAACCATATTCGTGTTCAGAATGTGGGAAATGTTTTACAGATAAATCATATCTTGTTACACATGAGAGAATTCACACAGGAGAGAAACCATATTCATGTTCAGAATGTGGGAAATGTTTTAAATGGAAATCACAACATGTTGTACATGAAAGAATTCACACACGAGAGAAGCCAATTCCACATATTTAAAGGGATCCTGTCAGATTGAACATGATGTTTGAGCTGCAGGCAACATGTTATAGAGCAGATTCATATATAGTTTTAAGGCAAAAAAAATCAATTTAACGTTTCATGCACACGACTGTTGTGTGTTTTACCGTCCGCAAATTGCGGATCCGCAAAACACGGATGGCGTCCGTGTGCATTCCGCAATTTGCGGAACGGCACGGACAGCCATTGATATAACTGCCTATTCTTGTCCGCAAAACGGATGCGGACAGCACAGTTGAAGTGAATGGGTCCGCATCCAAGCTGCAAAAACTGCGGCTCAGATGCGGACCAAAACAACGGTCGTGTGCATGAGGCCTAACTTTGTATTTTCTCATTCTGAGTTTTGAAGTCTAGGAGGTGGTCCTATCAGTGATTGACAGGCTTCCCTCTATGACCGTGTATATAGAGATAGCTGATTGCACTGCATTTTCATGGTGTCAGTTTCCCTTTAACATATTATGTTATTCATGGGCCTTTAACAGCCAATAAAATAGTTTTTTGGTGGAATCTGACAAATGACCAAATTATATTTCCCTTATGGATAGAAGGCAGAAGAGCCTTGTTTATTTCCAGAGCAGTGAAGATGAATTGTTTCCACGAATCTTGCTTCTTATCACTGTATTCACACCTCCACCCATAGGAAAAACTTAAACACTATTTAAAGAGTCACTGTACTTTCACATCATCTCATTTAATAAAGAATGGTGTAACTAGCAAATGTCTAAATCACTTCATTAAAATAATCTGCCTACATTCACCTGAAAAGCTGTGAAATTATGGCCACTAGGCCATTCTCCCTTTTAACTTGGAGCAGCAGCAGTGTGGGTGTGGAAAGGCTACGGATATAGTGGCACGTGGCCACAATAGTAGCGGCAGCATGTATGGAACATACATGGCAGTAGGTCGGCTGTCTATGGGTAGTAGTAGTGTTGGTATTGGCAGATGTTTTGCGTTAATAGCAATGGCAGCAGGGGATTAGCAGTGAGAAGCTGCAGCAGCTGAGGTGGCGGCAGAAGCAGCCATATAGTACATATTGGCAGGCAGCAGCAGCCTTATGGAAGATGATTGTTGGTAGGCTGCAGCAGTGGAATGGTGGAGGCAGGCAGACAGCAACAGCGGCAAGATTAGGCACTGCCACCAAGGCCGGATGTATTCTTTGTCCTCAGCCGGAGGAGTGTGAAAATCCTCCTGAATCCAAGCTTGTTCATTTTGACAAAAGTGATGTTGTGGACAACTTGGTCCATTTGTTCATCACACCCACTGCGCCACTGAAAATTCTCCGAGATGACACTGAAGGCTGGTCAAGAAAAAAAAAAAAAAAAGAGAGAACATGCTGTGAGAAACCATGGGGTCAGATAACCGGGTATGCACCAGAGACTGGACAGATTGTAGGTAGGCCTGAACCTGGGAGCTGTCTTCTTGCTGACTGGTCTCAGCCTGGCACAGCACATGGAAAAACTGCTCTATCATGTTGAGGAGACTCAAATAGCTGCTGCTATGGCTTCTGCTGCTTGTGGCAGCAGCAGGGGGGTGGAGAGAGGCCTCCCTTTCATACACACTGGTGGCAGGCATCTGCTCACCATAAGCTGCAGCAAGCTGCACACATAGTGTTTCCTGGTAATAATATAATTTGTCCTCCTGTTCTGCGGGAGGAAAACATGCCTTCATTTTGCTTTGATAGTGAGGGTCTAAAAGCATGGCTATCCAGTAATTATCAGACGGCTTGATGTCAACGATCTGCCTGTCACTGCATAAGCAAGCAAGCATTCAGATCGCCATTCTGGCCAGCGTGCACGAGGAGCCAGTTCTTTCCTGTTCTGCCTCCCACTGAAATAATTGGGTGTCCTGGCCCTTGCCATCCTCATCATCGTTCTCTTGCTCCTCTGACTCTTGCTCCTGTTGCAGTGGCATCTCCTCATTCATGGCAGGTTCCCTTTTTTGGGTCCCCAACAGCTGCAGGATGAAGAGCAAAATGCATTAGCTGTTCTTCTTCCTCCGTTGTCCATTGCTGCATGAGTGTCAGCGTCTGTTGTAAGATAACTACGAGGGGGATGACATTATTCATGCCTCAGTTGTCCCTGCTGACAAACTTTGTGGCCTTTTCAAAGGGCTTCAGCAGCCTCTAGGCTGCCACTGATCTCGAAGAAACACATGCTCCCTGCTGCTAAGGCGAGGTGGTCTAGTGCATGACAAAATCATTCACAGATTTACGCTGGTCATACAGACGCTCGAGCATGTGCAACGTTTAATTCCATTGAGTTGGCATGTCGCTGATTAAGCGGTGTAGCAGCAGGCCATTCTGTTGCTGCAAGTCCAGGAGAGCGTTCCTCGCCCTGTACGAATGGCTGAAATGCTTGGACAGTCTCCTGGACATTTTTGGGCCTTATAGATAAGGTTGAGCACTACCCTGTGTATTGACGTAGCGATCACCTATTTGCTAGTTTAATTTACCTGTCACTGAGCAAAACAAAAATACCCTTAAAGCGTCACTTTTAATAATTATAGATTAAAATAATCCCACATCAAAAACAAAAAGCAATTAATGTGAATGACGTCGGGATGCGCTTCACTTATGAGATAGATGATGGTCCTATGGCATTTCTAGATCTTGACATTGCTTTACAGAATGGCACCATACAAACTCAGACTTATAGGAAACCGACAGCTACCAACAGTCTTTTAAGGTGGGAAAGCCATCACCCCCTCAGTTTAAGTTGTGGTATACCAAAAGGACAGTATCTGCGTATACGCAGAAACTGTTCTAATACGGAGGACTTTCACCACCAGGCCAGGGATCTACAGGCCAGATTCGCCAGAAGGAGATATCCACAAAAGGTGCTAAACAGCGCCTTTAAATTTGTCTTGAATAAGGATAGGACGGAATTGTTGGACCCATAATTAAACATGAACAAGAACACCACTATAGATAGAAAACATGTCATGCGCATCATAGGGACCTATGATGATCGAAGTAGAAAGGTGCGGAGCATCTTATCTAAATACTGGGATCTCCTCAAGATGGACCCAGATATAAGAGACGTAATATCGGATTATCCAGCTATTACCTTCAGAAGAGGGAGATCATTGAGAGATCAGTTTGTGCACAGTGACTACCAACCCCCTATAAAACAAGGCACTTGGCTTAAAAGGAGACCTTGTGGTATGTACAGATGTGGTGGATGTGTAGCATGCCCATTTGTGCATGCCACAAAGACTTTCTCGAGCATCACTACCCAGAAGACATATGAGATCCGTGATTTTGTCAACTGTAAAAGTATGGGGGTGGTGTACCTGTGCACAGGCTCTTGCCCTCTCCAGGACATTAGAGACGAATAGGAGATCACCTAGGTGATAATAAACCTAAAAGAGACACCACAATTTCTAGACACGTACATGAAATACATGCTGGAAATCCTAGATCCCTGAAGTTCTGTGCAATTGAAATAGTCCTCCCATCCCCAAGGGGTGGAGATCTAGAGAAAACGGTTCTCCAGAAGGAGACTGAGTGGATTTTCAGATTAAAATCTGTTAATCCACAGGGTTTAAATGAAACGTTGTCATTTACAGGCTTCCTTTAACTCTAAGTCTCTTTAATTTCATGATACACTTTGAGTATGTTTCACAAAATAGCCACAAGAGTAAAAAGAAATATGTTGGCCATTAAGCAAGCGTTGTATTTGACCAAGGTTGGTCAATAATAGAGATGGGGTTTATCTGTCTGGAGGGCCCTGACGTTTATAGCAGTGATCTCCCTTGTCCCCTCACTAACCCACATCTGTACGCGAAACGTGCGTTGGGGAGTGGACCGGTGGTGTTGCTGTTCAGTACATTACAACTCTGTGGTCAGTTATGTGCTGGTATAATTTAATTTACCCTATTACCTCAGTTAGCCATTTGTGGTGTGTATTATCACTCCCATTTTGGTATCTGTTGTACAAACAAAGCATTTAGGGAAATTATGTAAATCTTGAGCCATAATATATAGGCATAACATACCTTTCTTCTAATGACCAATCAGAAAGATTTTTTGCACGTGCACTTTATTTATATATACCGGCAGTCCACCATCGTTCCCCTTGGTTTTTAATATGTTGTGACCTGTATTAAATGTCTTTATGTGACTTGTGTCAATCATGTGTCTCCTTGTGATTTTCCAATAAAATTATGTTAGTTTTTTGACTATCTTTGTACTACTTGTGTTATTTGCAATTTATTTGACCCACTCCTTTTGGTCGGTTTTCATGACCCACATCTGAGCCAGTGCTTCTAGCAGGCTAGGTATATGGCTATTATACATACCATACACTAGCCCCTTATTTATTTGTTTAGTATCCTTCATACCTTCCTCTATGATTGAGATTTTTTCTCTACTTTTATTAGGCTGTCAAGTGGTTGATCATTGCATTTATATAATTTATATACCGTATTTATACAATTGTAGCTTTTTATTTTATTATGATATTGAGGGCAACAGAGTTAACTACAAGAGAAAGAACTATTTGAATAATTTTGTTGCTATCTGACACAAATACTGCACCTTTTCTCCTACCCCCTTTTTTGTTTCAGCCAATGCGTGTGCATTATATATATATGCTCGACTAATCATGTCCCCTTACAATTCATGTTGGCTTGAACGCATTCCATTTTGGCATTGTGGTACTGAACTTAATACTAGGACAGACTTACGGTTTGCGCATGCACTGTATCATGATTGGATGCCACTCACCAGGAGTACGTATCTTCATCTCTGACGTGGGCACATGTGCAACAGGTACAGATGCACACATAGTGCGGGCGCATGCACGGCTGACATGGACACACGCCGATCCTGGCAATGGGCAGGGAAAGATATTTAAACCTGCGGTGGATAACCATTTCTCGCTGCAGGCTTTTCATCTAGGCGCCATCGTGCAGTCAATAGAAATGGTCCCCTGATGTACCGCATAAAGCGGAAACGTGTCGGAACGCATGCAACTTGGAGACACCCCTATTTCAATGGGATGGATCGCTCCTATACACTTGTATAGGAGTGATCCGTACCATTGAAATGAATGGGACGGCTTGGGTGTAGTTACACCTGCTCAACGCTGCAGATGCAACGGCGAGAAGGTAAACAGCGAAGAGGAGGTGGCGCTGGCATGGCGCGCGGCTTATCTTCAAACAGCTGATCGGCGGGGGTGCCGGGTGTCGGAACCCTGCCGATCTGATATTGATGACCTATCCTGATGATAGGTCATCAATAAATATAACTTGGACAACCCCTTTAAGGTCCAAAGAACCGCGAGTGACCACATGTGTGGCAAACACTTATGTACACCTCATCATACCCCTATACTGTGATAATTGTCTCTTTTTGCATTATCTGATATTTGAAATTATATATATTTTTTCATTTGTTTTTGATGTGGGATTATTTTAGTCTATAATTATTAAAAGTGACTGTCACGCTTTGGTGTGGGAGGGAAACATCACACCGAGCATAGGAGGGAAGGGGGTAACAGGGAATCGTGCCTGAAAACTATGGAAGGAAGATGAACACTTCCTAGGGAAAACCCTAACCAAAATCCTGACTGACTACCAGTATGAACAGACCCCAAAGGTAGGTGAGTCCATACGCAGGAATACCTAGAGTCCTATCTAGCCCTAGGACCCTGGTACTAATGGCAGGGATGAGACTCCTGTTCCTCCAAAAGGAAGGACGAACAGGAGTCTCCTTCAGGCCAAATACAAACAATAGGGAAATGCAACACACAGAACCCAAACAAAATACAAAAGGGAAAGGAAAGACTTAACTTCAAAAGAGCAATGGAAGCACCAGGAACTCAGCCGAGATCCAACCACAATCTATCCAAATGTCCAAACAGAAGCTATAAACCGCACAGCATTGTGGGAGAAGCAACTATAGAGAAGGTTAGATGATTATAATAGCCACATCTGAGGAAAGAAGGTGCGGCAAGCACCAGAAAAAACACAGATGTCATTTGATCCAAACAGAAAACATGTCAGATCAAACCATGTGTTGCCAGTCTCACCGATCTCCTGCCACCTGTCGCGGGAACGTCCGTGACAGTGACGTTTTAAGGTTATTTTTGTTTTGCTCAGTGACAGGTTTCTATATACCCAATGTCACAGCCACTATCTCTGGCTGTGACCTTCCGTCCTTGCTCGTTCGGCGCTCCTCGCTGAAGTTCTGTTTCTGTGTATTTGTGGTTCTTTATGGGTTAACTCCCCCGTGTGCCTATTAGGAGTTAATCCTCTGTCTGCTCCATGGGTGTGGTCTCTCTGCTGCACCCATGGAACCTGTATATAAGGCTGAGGTTTCCTCAGTTCTGGGTCAGCTCTCCTGGTTTGTGTTGTCTTGTCCTGCTCCTGGTTTGTACTCTGTCTCCCATGCTGCTGACCCATGGGATCCGTGTCTGTCTGCCTGTGCTCTGTGGGTTTCCCTACTTGTTCATTTACGTCCTTTCCCGTCCTCTTTGATGTCCTCTTTCCTGTCTTTCTGTTATCTGTTCTGCCAGTTATGTTTTAGTTACTTTGTGTTTATTCTGATGTCTGTGTTCAGCAAGCCTTTGCAGCAGAGTGGCATGACAAGGCCATGCAGTTTACTACTGGTGGAGCAAGTCCTTCTCTGCTCATTGCCACTCCTGCTCCCTTGCGTGAACTCCTGCTTGTATCTGTTCTGCCAGTTATGTTTTAGTTACTTTGTGTTTATTCTGATGTCTGTGTTCAGCAAGCCTTTGCAGCAGAGTGGCATGACAAGGCCATGCAGTTTACTACTGGTGGAGCAAGTCCTTCTCTGCTCATTGCCACTCCTGCTCCCTTGCGTGAACTCCTGCTTGTATCTGTTCTGCCAGTTATGTTTTAGTTACTTTGTGTTTATTCTGATGTCTGTGTTCAGCAAGCCTTTGCAGCAGAGTGGCATGACAAGGCCATGCAGTTTACTACTGGTGGAGCAAGTCCTTCTCTGCTCATTGCCACTCCTGCTCCCTTGCGTGAACTCCTGCTTGTATTATTAGTTGCCCTGTTTTGTATTTGCCTGTATGTTATGTATGCCTATGTGCCGTTGGTACCTTCTGGTACCTGTTGTCCATTCGTCCCTGCTGTCACTGTCTAGTTCACGCTCCAGAGTGGACCCTGGCAACTTCCTGCGGCAAAGTCTAACCCTACCATCTAGGGCTCTAGTGAAAACCAGGAGTTGCTTAGTCACGCCCCTCTGGAGTATTACTAGACAGTGGCGCAGTGGGGGTTTTCTCCCACTGTGCTGACGGTACATAGAGCTCATGTTTTCTCTGTGCTGCCTTTCATGTTTTTGTTTGTGCAATAAACTCTTATGTGTCTGTACCTGATTTCTGTTTATTGCATGACGACGCGGTGGTCTCTCCTGGGACCTCCAACTCGTGACACCCAAGTCTTGATATATTTGTTTTTCAGTGCAATTGTGCTTGTTTAATTAAATTGAACAACCCCTCCAAAAAATACAATTCCGACCATGTGGAGAAAGAAATAAACAGAAATATATGATTGAGGCCTGGCGATTAATATCAGTCACCTTATCACTCACAGGTAATTTGGTGCGCTACCGTGTGTATTGGTGTACTGAATATGCTGGTTTGAATAATTTCAATAATCGCCCCCCCGCCCAAACAAACAAACAAAAAACATAATACTGCTTTATTCAGAAGCACAATATGTGACACCAGTAATACGTGATAGCTTATAAGCATAAAAAAAACATTATTTTCTATGTGGTAATCCTATAGCTCAGTGCTAAGTGATCAGCCGATCCTGAGATCCGAAGTTAAAGTTCCAGGAGAGACTTGCTTAAATGTTTTTCTCTCTCATTCAGGGTCCATTCACACGTCCGTAGTGTATTGCGGATCCGCAAAATGCCAGCACCCCCATAGAACTGCCTATTCTTGTCCGCAATTGCGGACAAGAATAGAACATGTTCTATTTTTTTCGGGAGCCGCGGACAGGAAGATCGGGGCCGCGCTCCGAAAATGCGAATGCGGACAGCACACTGTGTGCTGTCTGCATCTCTTCCGGCCCCATAGAGAATGAATGGGTCCGTATTCGTTCCGCAACATTGCGGAACGGATCGGGACCCATTCTACGGACGTGTGAATGGACCCTTAGCTTGTAAGAAAAGGCTACATTGTAATAGATAATATCTAATCATAATTAAAGGCCTTTCAATATTGAGAATAGTTGTTTAGTTATAAAACCTATCACTGGTTTATTCACAGGCACAATATATGATGATAAAGACACCAACAATATTTATTAGTTTTTTAAGCCTAAAAATATTATTCTCAATATCATAAGGATTTAGGGGGAGATTTATCAAACTGGTATAAAGTAGAACTGGCTTAGTTGCCTATAGCAGTTCTACTTTACACCAGTTTGATAAATCTCCTCCATAGACTTTTATTATAGGCTAAATGTCGAGGAAAAAAATATCCGAAGAAAAAAATAAAAAAGTATCTCCCAAGATTCAAACCTGGAATCTCTACATGCAAAACATGCTAACACACATTACTAGTGTCTATAATTATATATTGTGCCTATGAATAAAGCAGTAATATGTAGATTCGCTTTCTGAGGAGATCTCAGTGTGGTGAAGCTATAGTACATAGTGTATATGATATGTAGATGCTAGGACACAGCTCTCCCCTCAGTATGCTGATGTCTAATACTGTCAATCAAGGGGAGGGAATGTGCAAAGCACAGGGGGTGTTACAAAGTAGTGCTCAAAGGATTCAGCCCGCCTCCTGGTGCTCCAAATTGCTAATTTCCCCATGAATAAAAACACATATATCTCTGCAGCTGTTTAGCATACAGACAAAAGAAAGGTTTAGTTTTAATCAGCATGATGAGCCCTACCAGGCAGTGTGTCTGGTTTAATAGGGTTGATCATGCTGACAGAACCTCTTTAAATTCGTTTTAACCAGCTAGAAGATGGCATAGGTCAGTCTGAACTGGTTTGTTCATCCAGTAGTGGGAGTAGCTGATAAACCAAATAAGGCCCTAATGTCCTGCCTTAGTCATGTAATTAATGTATTTCCAACATCACTAAAATATTCACGCTGAGATATGTGCATGTTAAATTAACCGTTTCACAATGATTGGTAAAATTCTGCTATAAAAATGAGTTGTATAAAGATGATTTTCTATCTTTTAGATAATGATTTTCTAAAATAAACGGGTTACAAGCTATAGTCAGAGAAACATAACTGTTTCTGTCGAGTCCTTTCTCTCTCACTGCAGCAAGTATTGTAGTGAGTATTGAATATTTTCACTCATTTGGAATACAATGGATAAACCTTTCCAATAAAAAGGGAAAAGTTTTAGGAGTAGAAAAAAAATGCTGCAAAGTAATAATGCTTTCAAAAATAGATGTGTTTAATATTTTCTTTTTATCAATTAACAAAATGCTAAGTGAATGAACAAAAGAGAAATCTAAATCCGATCAATATTTGGCGTGACTGCCATTTGCCTTCAAAACAGCATCAATTCTAGGTGCACTTGCACACAGTTTTTGAAGGAACTTGGCAGGTAGGTTGCTCCAAACATCTTGGAACACTACCCACTGTTCTTCTGTGGATGACAGACTAGATGGTAATGAGATTAAGGCTCTGATGTGATATCATTAATTCCTGAACTCCTTGTTCTTTACGATAAAGATAATTTTTAACGACATTGGCTGTGTGTTTGGGTCATTGTTCTGCTTCAGAATAAATCTGCCAATTAGCTCATCCCTGATGATGACTAAGTATCTGCCTATATTTCTTAGCATTGAGGACACTATTAAAGGGATTTTCCAGGTTTAAAATATTGATGACTTATCCTCAGGATAGATTATCGATATCATATCAGCAGGGGTCTGACACCGGGCACCCTGATGATCAGCTATATGAAGAGAAGCACGTGCCATGCCATGCTATAGACATAGAGACATAGCAGCAGCAAGCAGGAAGAGAGACAGGAGACGGCATGCACGGCGCTTGTCTTCTCTTCATAAAGGCTCATTCAGATGGTCGTATGTTTTGTTCCACACCCGTTCCGCATTTTGAGGAGACCACATGGTGAGATTTCACCTTCCTCAAATCACTATTCTCTTTTTTCTTCTAGTGTTTGAAAAAGGTCCAAGTGGGACCGAAACGTCACATGTACATGATAAAGTTGACTTGCATATGAAAACCAAATAAAAATCAGTACAATACAATACAAATCTCAAGGAGTGCCTAAGTTTATTTTATTCATTGTTCTTGTCACTGTACCAGTCACACAGTGTAGGGCAGTTCTGTATTGACTAGACATCTTCCCACACTGTAACACCACCACCAAAGGCTCGTCTGGTGACAACAGATGTATAGCGCTCTCCTTGACGTCTCCAACATCATTGGCGGCCATCATTTCTGCTCAGTGTGAATTGACTGAAGCCCACTGGTTCCTGGTCCATGCAAGATGGTGACACCTGTGGTCAGGTACCCTTGCAGGTCGTCTAGCATGCAGACCACGCTGATGGGTGATCTTTGTTGGTCCCCCCCCCCTCATTGGTTTTCAAAATAATCTATCTCTTTAACTAACCTCAGATTTTCTTATTATAGTAGAGTTCAGCATAGTACAACATCTAGCAATCAAACTGGAAAGAATGAGGAGGTAGGTGTCATACTTGGAGAGAATTGATATGCTTACTGAGGGTTTGTTTGAGGTCATTAAACTTAAAGAAGGGTTTTTGCTATACTCGAGAAGTCTCAGGGCTTGGTTTAGATACAATAGTTAAGAAGAAGGTTCCTACCTAGAACATCATATATCAGTAGAGAAGAGGTATTGGGAATCACCTTTTCTCCTCCCCATTACATCACTTGTCCACACAAAGTGGCCTGGCGAAATGTAGCCTGGTTTCCTAAATCAGTTCTGCTGTTTAACTATACACTGGTCCTAACAAGATGTCTCAACATACAACATTTAACATGTAACATACAGCATACAACAGTACTAATACAAACATAAAACAGACAAGGGGCCATTTATCTTCACACTTTAAAACATGTCTTGGAGCTGCAAACCATAAAAGGAAAATTCAATTAGTGCATCGATTTTTTAATCAGACGTTATGTCAGGGTCTCCTTCATCATTCCTACAAATGTATGATGTGCCCCATTGTCTGATAGGTGCTTGTCCCACCTCTGGGACCCACCCCTACACCGAGAATGGAGCAACTGCGGTGCGCTCCCCTTCACTTGTATAGGGAGAATGCTTGGTGGTGGCCAGACCCCGGGGTCCTCCAGCCACCACTCTCCCCGCTCTGTTCTTGGCATAGGTGCGGATCCCAGAGGTGGGACCCACACCTATCAGACAATATGGGCATATCCTAGCAATAAGTCTGTGATGGGAATACCCCTTTTAAATTAAACAATGAGTTAAATTTTTTTTACTACATGGATTTTCTATAACGCAATTTTCAAAGATATCTGATTAACCCCTTAGTGACCAACCTGTTTGGGGCCTTACTGACCAAGCTTTTTTCTTCCTTTTTTTATCTTTGCCTTCCAAGAGCTATAACTTTTTTATTTTTCCATCTATATAGCTGTATGAGGGCTTGTTTTTGCAGGAAAAGTTGCAGTTTTTATTGGCTCCATTTTGGGGTACACATAACTTTCTGATTAACTTTTATTAACTCTTTCTTGGAGGGAGATGGAAAAAACAATACTGCCACTGTGTTTTTACGTTATAAATTTTATGACTTCATTTTTCGGTATAAATAACATAATATCTTTATTCTCTGGGTCAGTACGATTACAGTGATGCCAAATACATATAGTTTTACTACTTTTTTTTTGCAATAAAACCCCTTTTCTTTCCTTGTTGTCCTTCAGCAGCAGCACCCACGGGGGATTTCTAATCCTCCTGAAACATAGGACAGGAGATGTCAATTCATCAATTAATCTCAGATCCTTTATTACTCCCTAGCTTACAACCTCCTACTGTGTTTTATTCTGTCCTTCCTGAATGGCCTCCTTCTATGAAGTAATAATAGAAAGGAAGAAAAACAGGATGCGCTGATGCAGAAGACGTGGGACCAGATTAGTATCGGTAAAACAGTAACAATTCTTTATTCCAGGTCTACGCGTTTCGGCTCTTCATCAGGACAATAAAACATTTATGAAGGAGGTGGAGATGTTGGGATGTATACGTTTTTTTATTCCTAACTTCATAAGCTTGTATTTACTCCCTAGGTCTGTGCCCTTTTTAGCTTCTGTTTTTCAGCTTCTACATGAAGGGCTGCAGTGCTGGTCACTGTGTACTATTGCAGCACGCCAGACCTGCAGGGTATTGCGATGTGAGGTCACGGTTATGGGCAATCGAGGGTTGCTCACTGTATTGGAGAACCCTGGGCAGGCATGCGGCAGTGAATGAGAGGTAGACACAGTTCCTCTGGGGCACACTCTGTTTGTAGGGACCAGGCCTGATGGTGGATGAGGTGCCCTGGATGTTACAGGTATTTTGAGTGCCTGGGGCAAGGTTCCTGTTGGTTTCGTGACGCCAGTGCCTGTAACGGTGGCACACCGATTTATAGGAGGAATAACTGAGTACGCAGTGGGTAAACCAAACGTTGCTTTACTTGGTGAACACAGTCCAACTTTGTACATACAGTTACAGGTGATTGTGATGATAACGCAGTCCCTTGAACAATACTTCACAAGCAGGTAGACTTTAAATAGTGGCAGGAATTAATCATGCAAGATACTTGGAGGGTGCAACAGTTAATGCTTTGCAGTGCAATGCTGCTCTATTCCCTTCAGCTATTCTAGCTGGCTGAATCCCAAGGCCCGGATGCCTAAATGCTGGCTTTAATCCTTGGTATATAAATCCTTCCTCCAGTATTGGCGCTTGCTTTACTTTATAGAACCTCTGCCCATCAGGGTACTTATCTGACTTGTATAATCCTTGCTTGATTGGGAAGCTGCAGGTTTCTCCCAGGGGGTGCTGTCCTGCAACTGGGGTGTCTCTACTGAGCTAAGCCTAGCCTCAGGAGCTTCAGGTGGACGAAGTAACTCCTCTAGTCCCCTGGAATGAACTAACTTCCCCTGTCTGGGCCTACCTATATATGACCAGGGCTCTCTGGCTCCCTCTAACGTCTGGGAGGCTAAACTGCACCCTAATAGGCCTGACACCAGTTAACACAGGGAAATGCATACATATAACATTACAGGTAATAACAACACATTAACCCCTTTTGTGCAGTGCCCACCTTAACCTAGTGGGACACTACACTATCATTCATTATTAGTCACTTAAGTATGTCTCTTAGGATGCAGGCTCATTCTGCCTATTTAATGCACTGGTAACTTTGCCTCAGTTGGATTATTCCAATGGTTGGACCCATTCAGTTAACTAGAGCTCATGCTGAAAGCTACACTGCACAGAGCGGGGCTGAGCATTGAGGGTGTCTGAGAATAGGAAGTCCTGGGTGTCTTCCACTTTACCTTTGTTGGTGGTAGTGACACTTCCTTCTGGAAGTTCTGCCTCCTCCCTGCCAGAGCTGCATGCATGCATCACCTCACATGCACCGCTACGTGGGGAGGAGAGAGAGAACAAGCGGCGCCCACCTTCCACACCGTTCTGCCGTGCTCCGCTGTACTCCCTAGAATGTGAGGGGAGCTATGGCGTCCAGATTGCTAGGCATCACGCTTAAGTCCTTTAGTTCTTCTGTGTTGAGAGTCTCTAATGCGCTGGTTTTGTAGGCAGTATTTAGGCTTTTTTTTCTCTATTTCTGCTCAGACTGCAGAGCTAACGATGTTCCGGTGGAGGATCAGCCCTTAACCAATAAGGATGTGTTACTATGGATGAAGGATTTTGTCCGTGATGCATTTAAACTTTTCAAACAGTCAGCAGCTAAGGATAATGAAGCTGAAGGTTCTCATATAAGGCTGGGGGCTATTTCTGGAAGGATAGATTCATCCTCCAGAGAATCTGACATGATTGACGAATACCAGGTCATAGACGAGATTGATACCTCTGAATCTGAAGATAGTGATTAGGAACTGAATTTTTTTTGATTGCAGAAAATGTCAAAGTTATTTAAATCCTTGGAGCCTGAAGCCATATTACAGGTGGAGATAATAGGGGACGATGGTATCCCTAAGAAATCCAGAGTGGTAGATCCTATGGTGAATAGGCTTATGGTCAATAAGTGGTAAATGCCAGATGAGGGGCCAATATTTAACAAGATGTTTAAGACCATGTGTATGATAGAGCAAGAAGAGGAAAAACTGTGGGGAGATGCCCCTAAAGTAGACATTGCCATATCAAAATTATTTAGATGCACTTTAGTCCCTAGTGAGGATGAGTCTAATTTTACGGATCCGATGGATAGAAGATTGGATAGTGCTTTGCGCAGAAGCTGCCTCTCAGACTCAGGCCAGGCAAAGGCAGTCCTATCCTCTTATACGGTTGCAAAAAACCTTTGTGCATGGCTTCTCCAGATGGAGGAAGACATTGATAGAGGTGTACCAAGGGATGATATATTATTGTCCTTTAAAAAGGTTGCTCTGGCTTCTGATTTTATATGTGATGTCTCGGTGCAGCAGGCCAGATTTGCAGCCCGGTCTATGACGTTATCTACTGTGGGTAGAAGATCTTTATGGATAAAATCTTGGGGGGCAGATGTCTACTCGAAGAATACGCTCTGTGCAATGGAATATCATCCGAATAGGCTCTTTGGACCAGAGCTTGACTTGCTCATGGAAAATCTGTCAGCTGCTAAAAAGAAGTGGTATTCTTCCTTTCGCTCTTCCAATAGAGGAAAGGAGCGTAGAAGATCGGGGAGAGGAGAGACATCTGCATCAAGAGGCGTCATCTCCAGAAGATCCTCTACACTGCGAAGAAGAGGGCGTGATAGAGGAGTCCCTTCCTCCAAGCGAAAATTGGACTTCTGTCGTAAGAGGTATGCCTGTGGGGGGAAGGTTAAACCATTTTTATTCAAAGTTGGAGGAGTCAGTGAGGGACTTATAGGTCCTAGAAACCGTAATAAATGGCTATCGTATAGAACTCTCTTCCCAGCCCCCAGACAGGTATGTTAGAACTCATACAGGGTATAGAAGCAGGGCCTTATTGGCTGGCCATAAGGGAGTTCATTCAGATGAATGTACTAGAGCCTCTCCCAGAAAGAGAGAGTTTTCAGGGCGTATACTCAAGGGTATTCCTAGTCCCAAAACCTCAGATGAGGTGGAGGACTATTGTGGATCTGAGGTATCTAAACAGGTTCATGCGCAAGAAAAGGTTCCGTATGGAAACGGTTCAGTCTGCGCTAAACCTGCTAGAACCAGTAGATTACCTTGCTACAATAGATTTAATAGCTGCTTATCTGCACATTCCTATTCACAAAAAGCATTGAAAGTTCCTACACATAGCAGTTTATTTAGGGGACCGGTTGTCATCTGCAGTTCACGGCGCTCCCGTTTGGGATTTCATCAGCCCCATTCACATTCACAAAGGTGGTAGCAGCGGTTGTTGCAGGCCTCAGAATCGGGGATAACAATAATCCCATATTTGGATGACTGGCTGGTAAAGGGGGAGACCGCAGAGATACTCAAAGCGCATCTCCAGTTAATCTTCAACAGGTTTCAAGCTTTAGGCTGGATAGTCAACAGACAGAAATCCAGTATCGTCCCATCTCAGCAGAAACAGTTCCTGGGGTTCATTCTGGACACCAAGGATATGACCGTTTCCCTTCCAGTGAAAAGAATGAACATTCCTCCACCAGAATGTACAGCTTCTGAGACAGGTCAGACCTATATCCCTTCGTCAGATGATGAAGACATTGGGTCTTGACGGCGGCCAGTCAGGCAATTCCGTGGGCGAATTGGCACACACAATGCAAAATTCTGCAAAAGTGGGATTGAGACCTCAATTCTCTAGACAGCTTGACAATCGTCTCCAAGGAGACGAGAGAATCCCTGAGGTTGTGGATGGCTCTAAACAATGCCAGGAAGTTTGCCCTTCCCAGATGGACCGAAATTACTACCGATGCTTCGGCTACAGGTTGGGGTCCCCACATGAGAGGTCAGAGGGCAAAAGAAGCCTGGACTCCAACAGAGAGACTGTTATCCTCGAATCTCAGAGAAATGAGAGCTGTATTCAATGCCCTAACACAGCTCCACCCCTAGGTCCAGGGACAAGCCATAAGAGTCAAGTCAGACAACATGGCCACCGTTGCGTATTTGCAGATTGAGTTACCATTTTTTTTCCCAGAGACGTCTTCGGAGGAAGAAATTAGACTTCACTCTCAGACGTGGAGCAGAGCCCTAAAGATATATGTCCAAAGAACGGATGCATTCAGGAAGACGGACCACCTGTTTGTTTCTCATTCGGGAAAGACAAAAGGGGAAACGCTGATGAAAGCCTCCTTGTCCAGATGGATAAGGGAGGCTATCAATATATTTTATGAGCAGAGGGGTCTTGAGGTACCTAAGCCTATAAAAGCTCATTCAGCTCGTGCGATGGCTACAACATGGGCAGAGAAGAATTTGGTTCCCATAGACCAGATCTGTAAAACAGCGTCATGGAGCTCGTCCAATACGTTTGTGAAGCACTACAGACTGGATATGCGGCAGATGGGAGAGACGGCTTTTGGCAGAGCAGTAATAAAGTCCACGGTATAATTGGAGCCCTGCCTTTAGGATTAATTGCTAAATCCCTGTGGGTGCTGCTGCTGCTGAAGGATGACAAGGAAATTCTCTTTACTTTAGTCCAAAGCAGCAGCACATACTTACTCGCCCAATAAAATGATTCTTGAAACAGACCGGAGTAATTTATTGTCTCTCCTAGGCTACTTAGAATTGCACAGTGGGAGGTTCTAACCTAGGGAGCAATAAAGGACCTGAGATTAATTGATTAATTGATATCTCCTTGTCCTATGTTTCAGGAGGATTAGAACTCCCCCGTGGGTGCTGCTGCTTTGGACTAAGGCCCTTTTCACACGGGCGAGTATTCCGCGCGGATGCGATGCGTGAGTTGAACGCATTGCACCCGCACTGAATACCGACCCATTCATTTCTATGGGGCTGTGCGTTTCTATGAGCGGTGATTTTCACGCATCACTTGTGCGTTGCGTAAAAATCGCAGCATGCTCTATATTCTGCGTTTTTCATCGCAAGAATCCGCAAGCAAGTGTGGATGCGGTGCGATTTTCAATCACGGTTGCTAGGAGACGATCGGGATGGAGACCCGATCATTATTATTTTTCCTTATAACATGGTTATAAGGGAAAATAATAGCATTCTGAATACAAAATGCATAGTAAAACAGCGCTGGAGGGGTTAAAAAAAAGAAATAAATTATTTAACTCACCTTAGTCCACTTGATCGCGGCCCGGCATCTCCTTCTGTCTCCTTTGCTGAACAGGACCTGTGGTGAGCATTAATTACAGGAACAGGACCTTTGATGACGTCACTCCGGTCATCACATGATCAATCACATGATCTTTTACCATGGTGATGGATCATGTGATGACCGGAGTGACGTCATCAAAGGTCCTGTTCCTGTATTAATGCTCACCACAGGATCCGGTTGTATTATCTTTAACATAGCCAACATAGCTCGATTGAAAGTCAATGGGGGACGGATCCGTTTTCTAGTGTGGCAGATTGTGGCAGAGAAAACGGATCCCTCCCTATAGACTTGCATTGGATCCGTCTTGATCAGTTTCCGAGGACGGAAAGCAAAATATATGCTGCTGTTTTCTCTCTGGTCTGGGAACGCAAGTAAACAGAAACGGATTGCATTTTGAAGCATTCTGTTCCGTTCAGTTAGTTTTGTCTCCATTGACAATGAATAGGGACAAAACTGAAGCGTTTTTTCCGGTATTGAGCCCCTATGACGGAATGCAATACCGGAAAACTTAAATGCTAGTGTAAACGTACCCTTAAACATTAAAAGTAAAACTGTTCCCTCAAATAAAACTGTGCTATCAGTTAATACAATTACTTATTCCATATATAACCAAATTGATTACAGAATATCTCTACTCATAAATTACCAATAGGGATGAGCGAATCTACTTCGGATGAAACATCCAAAGTCGATTCACATAAAACTTCACTCCAATACTGTACGGAGCATGAGCTCCATACAGTATTAGAATGTATTGGCTCTGATGAGCCAAAGTTATTGCTTCGCGAAGTCTGTGGTACCTTGGAACTGAACCCGAGTTCGGGAAATTATTTTTTACAGTACAAATTAAGTTATTAAGTTATTACCCCAAGTCTTGTGAGACTTTGCGAAGCAATAACTTCGGCTACATTCTAATACGGTACAGAGCTCCTGCTCCGTACAGTATTGGAACAAAGTTTTATGCGAATCGACTTCAGATGTTTCATCCGAAGTCGATTCGCTCATCCCTCACCGTGGCTTTTATGCATTCCAAGTTGCTCAATATCATCAATCCTCTGCAATCATCCCTCCGGACTGCTATAGGAATCCCGGGCGAGCCCCCAAAAACTATCATGGTAGAAATTCTAACCATGTTGTCTGCAAAGCTTCAGATGTTAAAATTTAGTCTAGGGGTAAAATAATGAGAAGACATGAATCATGGTGGTATGTGAGTCTTCTTCCATCTCTTCCAACTGCAAAACAGCAGAAGACCCTCTCTTTATTAGCAA
Source organism: Bufo bufo (assembly GCF_905171765.1). Classification (NCBI taxonomy): domain Eukaryota; kingdom Metazoa; phylum Chordata; class Amphibia; order Anura; family Bufonidae; genus Bufo; species Bufo bufo. The sequence continues at coordinate 15,189,937 of NC_053390.1, read as the reverse complement.
AGCCCTGGGTGTCACCTGTACAACCTAAAGATACAAATGGGCCAATAGGAATGTGACATGTTTTAGCAAAGAGTAACATATATATCCTCATAGTATATATCTGGACACAATTAGGGTACTCCAAATGGGAAAACCAGCAGAGGAATTCCTTGTCTAGATACATGAGGTCTCCTAGGTAGCCATCTAGCTTTTATGCCAAATATTGCAACCCAGGTATATCCAAGATTGAATTATGTTTAAAATAAGCCTACCATATCATACCAGTAATTATCAGACTATCATTGGCTTGATGCCAATGATACGCCTGTCACTGCGCAGACAAGCCAGCATACAGGTCTGGCCAGCGTGCCCGACGAGCCACTTCTTTCCAGCTCCACCCCCCACTGTCCCCTACTGCATGAGTGTCCGCATCTGTTCCAAGATAAATATCAGAGGGATGACATTGTTCATGCCACGGTTTTGTGGCCTCAACACCCGACAGACGTCTCAAATAAGTTGCCACTGTCAGACCTCAATGCAACACATGGTCCTTGCTGTTGAGGCTGTCTGGTGTGTGATAAAATCCTTCATGGCTTTCTGCTGCTTGTACAGACGCTTGAGCATGTGAAATGTTGAATTCCAATGAGTTGGCAATTTGTGGATTAAGCAGTGTAGCAGTAGGCCATTCTGTCGCTGCAGGTCCTGGAGAGCATTCTTCATGATGTGTACCATGGTGGAGCATGTGTTATTTCCCCCAGGTTCAGGGTGGCATGGTTGTTGCGACCATTGTCGCTGATCACCTTGACCCAGTTGGTGTTGGTGGGGTGACATCCAGCGGATGTTTGCTGCTTGAAGTACTTTAGCAACTGCTCACAGATTTGGCTACTCTGGCCCAAGCTGATCAGCTCCTACACATTGTGGAAATGCTTGACTTGACACATGTAATAGGAAGGAGGGGTAGTTCAAGCAACACTGCCCTGCTGCTGTTGGTGAAGGGTTAGCGTCCATGAAGGAGGAGCCTGGCCAACACAATAATGGAGTGGGTCAAAAGGACTTGGCTTCGTTGCCAGGGTGCAGCTTCACCGCTGCCTCAAAAAACATTGACCCAGGAGGCCATGACATATACTGGGGAAGTCGCTGCTTCAGGGCTCGAGCTAAGAAGGGGCCAGGAGCAGTAGTAAACAGTGCCAGATTGGCCACACACCCCAGTACCTTGGAGCCCCTATTTATCTGTCCTCTGGGCCCCCTACCCATCTCATGCCACAGTCCCCTAGGCTCCCATGTGCTACTTGGGGACACATTGTTATGAGGCCAGTCATGTGACCCGCATCCACCCAATCGTTTACGGGATGGGGCCTGGAAGATCACGCAACGGCAGGGAGCAGGTGAGTATGGTTTTTTTCAACAACTATGTACAACACGCTGCTAGTTCACATGACATTTTTGTCCCACATTTAACATATACTGTACCCGTAGAAAAAAGGATTCCAGTTCCAAGTAAACTTCGCTTTTCCATCCTGCATAGTCCAGTAAAAACACATATATGTTAAACGGATCTGTTTTTTTTTCCTACAGTGGAAGCTTATGGTGACAGATGCAACTGTATGACGCCTGTCTGAGGCAACTGTGTAATGTATCAGTCATGTGTATGCGCTGGACCAAATCTGATGTAAACATAGCATATGGGCTATGAGTTTTTTGGTACTGATTTTCCATTCATTACAATGGGAAGCAGCGCTTTTTTTTTTTTTTTCTTTACACATATAAAAAAGAAGCAGCGCGCCCTATCTTGTGGCAGAATCAGCGCTGAATGTCCCATTGTAATGAATGAGAAGCAGAAAAAAGCTCCATGTGGTTATTTGCATCAAAAACCTCTAGCTAAAAATTCTGCTTTGTATTGAATGTGGTCGCAAACCAACCTTCTGATGTGATGTGTAGAGTTGAGCGAACACCTGGATGTTCGGGTTCGAGAAGTTCGGCCGAACTTCACGGAAATGTTCGGGTTCGGGATCCGAACCCGACCCGAACTTCGTCCCGAACCCGAACCCGAACCCCATTGAAGTCAATGGGGACCCGAACTTTTGGCCACTAAAAAGGCTGTAAAACAGCCCAGGAAAGAGCTAGAGGGCTGCAAAAGGCAGCAACATGTAGGTAAATCCCCTGCAAACAAATGTGGATAGGGAAATGAATTAAAATTAAAATAAAAAAAATAAAAATGACCCAATATCAATTGGACAGAGGTCCCATAGCAGAGAATTTGGCTTCACGTCAGCAGAGAATCAGTCTCTTCATGCCATAGCAAAGAATCTGGCTTCATGTCAGCACAGAATCAGTCTCTTCATGCCATAGCAGAGAATCTGGCTTCATGTCAGCACAGAATCAGTCTTCATGTCATAGCAGAGAATAAGGCTTCACGTCACCCACCACTGGAACAGGCCACTGTCACACATTTAGGCCCCGGCACCTAGACAGAGGAGAGCGGTCCCGTAACAGAGAATCTGGCCTTATGTCAGCGCAGAATCTGTCTTCATGTCATAGCAGAGAATCGGGCTTCACGTCACCCACCACTGGAACAGGCCACTGTCACACATTTAGGCCCCGGCACCCAGACAGAGGAGAGAGGTCCTGTAACAGAGAATCTGGCCTTTTGTCAGCACAGAATCTGTCTTCATGTCATAGCAGAGAATCAGGCATCACGTCACCCACCACTGGAACAGGCCACTGTCACACATTTAGGCCCCGGCACCCAGACAGAGGAGAGAGGTCCTGTAACAGAGAATCTGGCCTTATGTCAGCACAGAATCTGTCTTCATGTCATAGCAGAGAATCAGGCATCACGTCACCCACCACTGGAACAGGCCACTGTCACACATTTAGGCCCAGGCACCCAGGCAGAGGAGAGAGGTCCCGTAACAGAGAATCTGGCCTTATGTCAGCGCAGAATCAGTCTTCATGTCATAGCAGAGAATCAGGCTTCACGTCACCCACCACTGGAACAGGCCACTGTCACACATTTAGGCCCAGGCACCCAGGCAGAGGAGAGAGGTCCCGTAACAGAGAATCTGGCCTTATGTCAGCACAGAATCTGTCTTCATGTCATAGCAGAGAATCAGGCATCACGTCACCCACCACTGGAACAGGCCACTGTCACACATTTAGGCCCATGCACCCAGGCAGAGGAGAGAGGTCCCGTAACAGAGAATCTGGCCTTATGTCAGCGCAGAATCAGTCTTCATGTCATAGCAGAGAATCAGGCTTCACGTCACCCACCACTGGAACAGGCCACTGTCACACATTTAGGCCCCGGCACCCAGACAGAGGAGAGCGGTCCCGTAACAGAGAATCTGGCCTTATGTCAGCGCAGAATCAGTCTTCATGTCATAGCAGAGAATCAGGCTTCACGTCACCCACCACTGGAACAGGCCACTGTCACACATTTAGGCCCAGGCACCCAGGCAGAGGAGAGAGGTCCCGTAACAGAGAATCTGGCCTTATGTCAGCGCAGAATCAGTCTTCATGTCATAGCAGATAATCAGGCTTCACGTCACCCACCACTGGAACAGGCCACTGTCACACATTTAGGCCCAGGCACCCAGGCAGAGGAGAGAGGTCCCATAACAGAGAATCTGGCCTTATGTCAGCACAGAATCTGTCTTCATGTCATAGCAGAGAATCAGGCATCACGTCACCCACCACTGGAACAGGCCACTGTCACACATTTAGGCCCAGGCACCCAGGCAGAGGAGAGAGGTCCCGTAACAGAGAATCTGGCCTTATGTCAGCACAGAATCTGTCTTCATGTCATAGCAGAGAATCAGGCTTCACGTCACCCACCACTGGAACAGGCCACTGTCACACATTTAGGCCCAGGCACCCAGGCAGAGGAGAGAGGTCCCGTAACTTATTAGATGTTTTCCTCATTGTTCCCGTTCACCACAATTTTGAGAATGGCAAATTTGGGAATAGTTTTTCAACCCAGAAAAAAATGTGTGCTTTTACGGTCACTACAAATAACTTGAGCAGCTAAAACAGTACAGATTTGTTTGAATAGAAATGTGAGACCTGTTTTTTTTTGCACTGTGTGACAGGTTAAGGTTTAATCTCAGAATCAGACTTCTATCTGCACGGTAGCGTGTGTCTTAGGTTTTTCTGAATGACACTATCAATACCTTCAATGTAAGATATCCTTTTTGGGATAGATTTCAAGTAGGCCTCAAATACCAGAAACTAGTTATTTTGAGAATGGCAAATTTGGGAATAGTTTTTCAACCCAGAAAAAAAAGTGTGCTTTTACGGTCACTACAAATAACTTGACCAGCTAAAACAGTACAGATTTGCTTGAATAGAAATGTGAGACCTGTTTTTTTTTGCACTGTGTGACAGGTTAAGGTTTAATCTCAGAATCAGACTTCTATCTGCACGGTAGCGTGTGTCTTAGGTTTTTCTGAATGACACTATCAATACCTTCAATGTAAGATATCCTTCTTTGGGAAAGATTTCAAGTAGGCCTCAAATACCAGAAACTAGTTATTTTGAGAATGGCAAATTTGGGAATAGTTTTTCAACCCAGAAAAAAAAGTGTGCTTTTATGGTCACTACAAATAACTTGACCAGCTAAAACAGTACAGATTTGGTTGAATAGAAATGTGAGACCTGTTTTTTTTTTGCACTGTGTGACAGGTATAGGTTTAATCACAGAATCAGACTTCTATCTGCACGGTAGCGTGTGTCTTAGGTTTTTCTGAATGACACTATCAGTACCTTCAATGTAAGATATCCTTTTTGGGATAGATTTCAAGTAGGCCTCATATACCAGAAACTAGTTATTTTGAGAATGGCAAAGTTTTTCAACCCAGAACAAAAAGTGTGCTTTTACGGTCACTACAAATAACTTGACCAGCTAAAACAGTACAGATTTGGTTGAATAGAAATGTCAGGTCTATTTTTTAGGCGCTGGGTGACAGGCTCAACTTGCCCCTGATGTAGTATATGGCCAAAAAATAACCACACTGTTGATGGTTAAATGCACTTGGGTGACACAGGCTCAGCCTGCACTAGATGTAGTATATGGCCAAAAAATAATCAGACTTTTGATGGTTAAATGCACTTCGGTGACACAGGCTCAGCCTGCAGCTGATGGCCGCCGATCACCCCAGAAAAAAAGTGATCTAAAAACGCTCTGGGCAGCCTCAAAAAAGTGAGCAAGTCGATATTAGCACTTCAATGATCCACAGCTGTAGATCGATCACAGAATGAAGTCTTTTGGAGGAGTTAATCTGCCTAATCTTGCCCTAACGTCGCAGCAGCAACCTCTCCCTATGCTTGAATCAGCAGAGTGACGTGCAGCGCTACGTGACCCAAGCTTATATAGAGGCTGGGTCACATGCTGCACTGGCCAATCACAGCCATGCCAATAGTAGGCAAGGCTGTGATGGCCTCTTGGGGCAAGTAGTATGACGCTTGTTGATTGGCTGCTTTGCAGCCTTTCAAAAAGCGCCAAGAAAGCGCCGAACACCGAACCCGAACACAGACTTTTACGAAAATGTTCGGGTTCGGGTCCGTGTCACGGACACCCCAAAATTCGGTACGAACCCGAACTATACAGTTCGGGTTCGCTCATCCCTAGTGATGTGGTGTCCTAATGGTTCTGAAGTTGAGTGAGCCGGCTCGAGGTCACGACACAGAGACACATACATGTTGTGTAGAGATGTCCCAAACTATTCGCCTTTGAATAGTTCCCGGCGAACATCGCTTGTTTGGGATCACCGCGACGGGCAAACATATGCGATGTTCGGTCCGCCCCCTATTCATCATCATTGTGTAAACTTTGACCCTGTACCTCACAGTCAGCAGACACATTCCAGCCAATCAGCAGCAGACACTCCCTCCCAGACCCTCCCACCTCCTGGACAGCATCCATTTTAGATTCATTCGGAAGCTGCAGTGTCACAAATTTGACTAAGTTGTAATCGCAATGCGATTAATACAGGTTATATTAATCGCATTGCGAATTCAACTTAGAGCTGGGTTCCTAATGACCCTGTACCTCACAGTCAGCAGACACATTCCAGCCAATCAGCAGCAGACCCTCCCTCCCAGACCCTCCCACCTCCTGGACAGCATGCATTTTAGATTCATTCGGAAGCTGCATTCTCAGTGAGAGGAGGGACAGTGCTGCTGCTGCTGCTGATTTAATAGGGAAATCGATAGCTAGGCCAGTGTATTCAGTGTCCACTACAGTCCTGAAAGACTCATCTGATCTCTGCTGTAAGGACAGCACCCCAAAAAGCCCTTTTTAGGGCTAGAACATGAGTCTGCTTTTTATTTTTTTCCCTGTGTAATCTAATTGCAGTTGCCTGCCTGCCAGAGTGTGTGTCAGGCTCACAGCGTATACTGTGCCCACTTGCCCAGTGCCACCACTCATATCTGGTGTCACAGTAGCTTGCATTAAAAAAAAAAAAAAACTTTTTTGACTGTAATATAATAGCAGTCAGTTGCCGGCACGCGCGTGTGTTTCATGCCCTGCAAGTGCACAGTGTCACCAGCGCAACTCATATCTGGTGTCACATTCAATTCCATTTAAATAAAAACAACAATTTTGACTGTGAATAAATAGCAGTCAGTTGCACACACGTGTTTGTGTGTTTAAGGCCCAGCTGCAAGCACATAGTGTCACCAGCGCAACTCATATCCGGTGTCACAGTAGCTTGCACGCATAGTACAACTTAACGAATCTAAAAAAAATGACAGGCAGAGGCAGGCCACCCCGCAGGGGCCGTCGTGGTGCTGTGATTTCCTTTGACCCTAGAATAATGCCCAGTGTTCAGAGGCCACGTACCCTGAACTCGAAAAGTTCTGAAGACATAGTTGACTGGCTAACACAGGACACCCAATCTTCTACAGCTTCTGCTCGGAACCTTGACGCACCATCCTCCTCCAGCTCAGCTTCGGGCACCTCTCAAGTTACCACTCGCCCACCACCAACACTAGCACCACAGCCACTTCACTTGATCTGTCAGAGGAGTTATTTACACATCAGTTGGAAGAAATGAGTGATGCGCAACCATTATTGCCAAAGGATGTAGATAACAGGGATATGTCTCAGTCAGGCAGCATTACACACATGGACGTATGGTGTGATGATGATGATGTTGTACCCGCTGCTGCTTCCTTTGCTGAGTTGTCAGATACAAGTGAAGCGGTTGATGATGACGATGTGTCCGTGGATGTCACGTGGGTGCCCGCTCAAAGAGAAGAAGAACAGGGGGAAAGTTCTGATGGGGAGACAGAGAGGAGGAGGAGACGAGTTGGAAGCAGGGGGAGGTCGTCGCAAGGAGCTAGTGGCACAGTCATGTTTGTCACAGATTGAACATAATCCTGTTCAGGGAATTGTCATGGACTTACCTGCTTGCTGCTCTCCTTCGTTTGACATGTGCTGGCGGCCATCTTGGGTCCTGGGTTTCTTGTAGCCTTCCACCCTGCGGCTCCTCCTTCCCCTGGGAGGAGCTGGATGCCTAGCTCATATATATAGGAGGTCTGTGGCTTCAGTTCCTTGCTTGGTCCTCTTGTGTTCACACGCTTCTAAGACTGCTGCTGCTTCTGGTTCCTGATCCTGGCTTCGTCTGACTACCCTGCTGGTTCCTGATCCTGGCTTCGTCTGACTACCCTGCTGGTTCCTGATCCTGGCTTCGTCTGACTACCCTGCTGGTTCCTGATCCTGGCTTCGTCTGACTACCCTTCTGGTTCCTGACCTCTGGCTTCGCAAAGACTCTGCTCGGTTTCACCATCCGTTTGGACTTTTGCTTTACAGCTTTATTTTCAATAAAGCCTTCTTATTTTCACTTATCTCTTGTTGTACGTCTGGTTCATGGTTCCGTGACATTAGGACCAAGCCATGAATTCTGACGGTACAGGGCCATCCTCGCTACCCACGCTGGTTGCCAGACTTGATCAGCAGGATCACCTGTTGGGTCGGTTCGCTGTGGCGTTGCAAACCCTGCTTGAACGCATGGCTCATTTCGCTCCCGTTGCCGATGGGTCGGTTGTCGCTCCTGGGCTCGCTCCTACTGCCGCTCCGGTTGTTGCGCCAGAGTCTACCCCGACACCTGTTGTTGCGCCTGCGGTGTTTCGGGGTATGACCGGTTCTGCCCCTCTTCCACAGCGCTTTGGGGGAGAGCCAACTCAGTGCCGAGGTTTCCTTAACCAGGTGGGCATTTATTTCGAGTTGCTGCCACATGCCTTTCCTACTGAGAGATCAAAGGTGGGCTTCTTGATCTCGCTGCTCTCGGACAAGGCCTTGGCCTGGGCCAGCCCTTTATGGGAGAACAACAATCCGGTGGTTGCCGAGTTTTCCGGTTTTGTTGCTTCTCTTCGGAAGGTATTCGATGTGCCGGCTCGTGCTGCCTCTGCTGCGAAGCTCCTTATGTCCATCAGACAGGGTTCACGATCCGTAGCTGAATACGCCATTGAGTTTCGTACCCTGGCAGCAGAGGTGGGCTGGAATAATGAGGCTCTGGTCGCTGCTTTCTCTCATGGTCTCTCGGATGCCTTGAAGGATGAGGTTGCAGCTAAGGACCTACCAGTTGAGCTCGAGTCTCTTATTTCTTTCCTGATTTTGATTGACACCAGACTCAGGGAGAGACCTTCCTTTAAGGAGAACCTGCGGAGGTCTTCTAACAGATTGGTGCCTACGTTTGCTGTCCCACCCGTGCCTCCCTCTCCTCCCACGCCTCCTGGGGATGACTTGTCTGGGGGTGAACCCATGCAGCTGGGGTTTGCTCGCCTGTCCGAGGGGGAGAGGGCACTCCGGAGACGCGAGGGCCGATGCATGTACTGTGGTCTTGGTGGGCATTTTCGGTTGGCATGTCCGAACCGTCCGGGAAACGCTCGTACCCTGAGATCCTGTCGGGGGCAGATCTTGGGTGGAGTCTCCTCGTCCCCGGTTTCCCGTGTTGACAAACCACTGATCACTGTTGTCCTCTCCTGGGTCGGGGGCTCGGTGACGACCCAGGCGTTGGTGGACTCTGGTGCTGGTGGTTTGTTCATTGATAGTGTGTTCGCTGCCGCCAATTCCATTCCTCTGCAGGCTCGAGGTTCCCCACTGGCTCTTGAGGCGATAGACGGCAGACCCCTTCTGCCGCCACACGTGACTCATGAGACCCTTCCAGTGGGGATAGCCATTGGTGCCGTTCACAGAGAATCGGTCTGCCTCCAGGTTATTTCGTCTCCACACTACTCGGTGGTCTTGGGGTACCCCTGGCTCCAGAAGCATAATCCGACTTTCGATTGGAGATCGGTCGAGATCCTCTCGTGGTCACCGCAGTGTGGGGCTAGTTGCATCCATGGGTCTGTCAAGTTGCTGTGTACTTCCTCGGACTCTCTGTTGCCTCCTGAATACGAGGAGTACCGGGATGTATTCGATAAGGTGCGCGCGGTTGCCCTACCTCCGCACCGCCCATACGATTGTGCCATAGAGTTACAATCTGGTGCCGTTCCTCCTCGTGGCAAAGTCTATCCACTGTCGGTAGCGGAGAATGAGGCCATGGAGGAGTACGTGAGGGAGGCGCTTTCACGCGGACACATTCGCAAATCTTCGTCCCCGGCAGGGGCTGGATTTTTCTTTGTGAAAAAGAAGGGCGGTGAGTTGAGGCCTTGCATCGATTACAGGGGTCTCAATCGCATCACGATCAAGAACGCTTACCCGATACCCTTGATTTCCGAGCTGTTCGATCGCCTTAAAGGGGCCACGGTCTTTACCAAACTCGACCTGAGGGCGGCATATAACCTGGTAAGGATCAAGGCGGGCGATGAGTGGAAGACCGCGTTTAACACCAGGACCGGTCATTACGAATCCTTGGTTATGCCCTTTGGGTTGTGCAATGCGCCCGCAGTCTTTCAGGAATTCATCAACGATGTTTTCCGTGACCTGTTGCAGCAGTGTGTGGTAGTCTATTTGGATGACATCTTGGTATATTCTGAATCCATGGAGGCCCACATTCTGGATGTCAGACGAGTGTTGCAACGGTTACGAGAGAACAAGCTGTTCGGTAAGCTTGAGAAATGCGAATTTCACCGATCCCAGGTAACCTTCTTAGGTTACATCATTTCCGCTGAGGGGTTCTCCATGGATCCTGAGAAGGTTTCGGCTGTCTTACAGTGGCCCCAGCCCAGTGGTCTTCGTTCCCTGCAGCGCTTTTTGGGCTTTGCCAATTATTATCGGAAGTTCATCAGGGACTTTTCCATGCTGGCCAAGCCTCTCACGGATCTGACCAGGAAGGGCAGTAATTCCCAGGTCTGGCCGCTCGAGGCCATCCGAGCTTTTGAGGCCCTAAAGTCCGCCTTTGTGTCGGCTCCGATTCTGTCGCATCCCAACCCTGGGTTGCCCTTTGTCCTCGAGGTGGACGCGTCTGAGACGGGAGTAGGCGCCCTTCTGTCTCAGCGTAGAACACCAGAGGGTCCTCTGCTTCCTTGTGGGTTTTACTCCCGGAAACTGTCTTCCGCGGAGTGCAACTATCAGATTGGTGACAGGGAGTTATTGGCCATCGTGCAGGCCCTTAAAGAATGGAGGCACTTGCTCGAGGGTTCGGTGGTTCCGGTTCTCATCCTGACGGACCACAAGAATCTGACCTACCTTTCTGAGGCCAAGAGATTGACACCACGTCAGGCCAGATGGGCTCTGTTCTTGTCACGTTTTAATTACGTGGTCTCCTACCTACCCGGTTCCAAGAACATTAGGGCGGATGCCTTATCACGGCAGTACTCCGAGCTGTCCAGGGAGGAGTCGATTCCGACTTCGGTCATACCTCCGAATCAGATCCTGGCCGCCATTCGCACCAGCCTGACCTCTCCCCTGGGTGAGCAGATTTTGGCGGCTCAATCTGGTGCTCCCTCTGGGAGACCCAACGGCAGATGTTTTGTGCCTGAGGAGTTGCGCACTCGGTTGTTGCGAACCTACCATAACTCCAAGACCGCGGGGCATCCTGGAAAGAATCAGCTGTCCTGGGCTGTTTCACGTCTGTTCTGGTGGCCTTCCCTACGTTCCGACATCGCCGCATATGTAGCGGCATGCTCCGTTTGTGCCCAGAGTAAGTCCCCTCGGCACCTTCCGTTGGGCCTTCTGCAACCCATAGCCACCGGGGAGCGCCCATGGTCACACCTGGGGATGGATTTCATTGTGGACCTCCCTGCATCCCGAGGCCATACGGTCATTCTCATGATTGTGGATCGGTTTTCCAAAATGTGCCACTGTGTTCCTCTCAAGAAGTTACCCTCTGCACAAGAGTTGGCCACGATTTTTGCCAGGGAGGTCTTCCGGTTGCACGGTTTGCCTAAGGAGATTGTGTCGGATCGGGGGAGTCAGTTTGTGTCCAGGTTCTGGCGCGCCTTTTGCTCCCAGTTGGGGATTCATCTCTCCTTCTCCTCGGCCTACCACCCTCAGTCCAATGGGGCCGCAGAACGATCCAATCAGGCCTTGGAGCAATTCCTTCGTTGCTATGTCTCCGATCACCAAGACAATTGGGTTGACCTCCTGCCTTGGGCTGAGTTTGCCAGGAACACGGCGGTGAACTCTTCCTCTGGGACGTCTCCCTTCATGGCCAATTATGGGTTCCAACCTGCCGTGTTACCGGAGGTATTCTCTCCCCAGGATATTCCGGCTGTGGAGGATCACCTTTCCGTCCTACGTGCTTCTTGGGTACAGATCCAGAAGTCCCTTGAGGTCTCTGCGCAGCGCCAGAGATTCCAGGCTGATCGCAGACGAGCGCCTGCTCCTTCCTACCAGGTCGGAGACCGTGTATGGTTGTCCACCCGCAACCTCAACCTTCGAGTGCCCACTCCCAAGCTGGCGCCTCGCTTTGTTGGTCCCTTCCGAGTGCTTCGCAGGGTAAACCCGGTAGCCTATGCCCTTGCGCTTCCTCCTGGCATGCGGATCTCCAACGTGTTTCATGTCTCCCTGTTGAAGCCACTGGTGTGTAATCGTTTCACTTCCTCGGTTCCTCGGCCTCGTCCGGTCCAAGTGGGCAATCGTGAGGAATATGAGGTGAGCAATATCCTGGACTCACGCCTGGTCCGCGGTCGGTTGCAGTTTTTGGTCCATTGGCGTGGTTATGGTCCAGAGGAGCGTTCCTGGGTTCCCTCCGCAGATGTCCATGCTCCTGCCTTGCTCCGAGCCTTCCACGCACGCTTCCCTCAGAAACCGTTTTGTGCTCCGCGGAGGAGGGGCCCTTGAGGGGGAGGTACTGTCATGGACTTACCTGCTTGCTGCTCTCCTTCGTTTGACATGTGCTGGCGGCCATCTTGGGTCCTGGGTTTCTTGTAGCCTTCCACCCTGCGGCTCCTCCTTCCCCTGGGAGGAGCTGGATGCCTAGCTCATATATATAGGAGGTCTGTGGCTTCAGTTCCTTGCTTGGTCCTCTTGTGTTCACACGCTTCTAAGACTGCTGCTGCTTCTGGTTCCTGATCCTGGCTTCGTCTGACTACCCTGCTGGTTCCTGATCCTGGCTTCGTCTGACTACCCTGCTGGTTCCTGATCCTGGCTTCGTCTGACTACCCTGCTGGTTCCTGATCCTGGCTTCGTCTGACTACCCTTCTGGTTCCTGACCTCTGGCTTCGCAAAGACTCTGCTCGGTTTCACCATCCGTTTGGACTTTTGCTTTACAGCTTTATTTTCAATAAAGCCTTCTTATTTTCACTTATCTCTTGTTGTACGTCTGGTTCATGGTTCCGTGACAGGAATACTATAGTAGAACGTGATCAAAGACACAAGAATTCACAGTAGTATCATCATTCTAAAATATAACTTTTAATATTAACGTATAATAAGATCAATACACCCTTCATATATAATAGATAATAAATGATGAAAAAGAAAAGAAAATAATAACCTCGGGGCAGGTAGGATATTGGCTAGTGCAATGTTAGTAATCCGGTTAGTAGATGTAAATAAACCTGCTAGGGGCAGTAGCCCTAGTCCTAGCCCTATTGTAGTGGCCCTGCCTAATTACGGAATAGCCGCCCCGATAGGGGCGATCCCGTCTCTCGTACCTCCTGGTATCCCTAATAGACCCTGGAACGGGAATAGCTATCTAGTAGGGAACCCTGAGTGAAGGCCTGGGCTAATCTACAACAAAGAAAATAATAAATGTATAGAAATACCAAAAATAGGTGACAACGACACCCAATTACCAGTTGTGATATACAAAAATAATAAGTCAAAACAGTCAATTGTCCAATAGCGTCCCTACGCGTTTCGCCTGGTTGGTGTCAGGCTCATCAGGGGACATATTTGACCGTGAAATACTACAATTATTATTAAACATATATAAATTTATTTTCTTTTTGATATATTTTATAAATTTCTTTGTAGAGATATTCCGAGAAATCTAGAAACATATAATAAAACAGGCCAATAGCTAGAAGGTGCTGGTCAATCAATTTGATACAATGATCCAGACAGTTAATATTAGCAAGAAGATAATGAATAAGTAAATGAATGGAGCAGGTCTCAATCTTATTGTAGGAGACCAAAAACCCCCCTCACATCTCCTGCTAGTACACTATGGCCAAGCTGAAGTATACCACACCATATATTCAGGTATATACCCTTCAGTCAATTTTAGTGCAACAATACCTCAATAAACAAACCTGGCCGAGTAAATGACATATAAAAAACGCAAGTCCATATTGATGATGCAATGATATGGACTATTTAGGTCGTAACTATCACTCCACATCAATCTGATAAGGAGTCACTGATGAGTGTGTGATACTGTGTGGTATCAGATAGTTTTTTGTCATTACTACTTGCGTGCCCCTTTGAGGTGGAAGCGGCTGATAGTGGTCCCCATGGATCAAGATGTTTGTGGCACAAGCAGCATTCTGTGTGACCGGCGTTCGGTGGTGAAGCGGCGAGGTACTGCCGGCGTTCCTGCCTTTTAAAGCGCCACTTCCGGGTATCGGGTCACATGGGGAGATCACGTGATGATGACGCGTATGACGTCAGACGCTGAAACGTCGTCCACAGTAAAGGAAGAAGCGACCAGCGTCTGTCTTGAGACGCATACACGTGACCACTGTGCCGGTCATGTGATTGATTACATCAACCCGGTCACATGATTCGGTCGATGACAGGACATTACAACCTTTAGGAGGGGGCAAAGTATATACATGGAGGACATTAGCTATAAGATTTTAATCTAGATGTCCAACTCTATGTTTATATGTGTGTATGCCGCCAATTATACAAAGTATATGCAACAGTCGCCGGCCTGGATATCTGAATAGGCATATGTTGCATTATATTAAGCTATTGAATTAATGTTTCCGTCAAGAATCCACCGATAAGTCACCATTTTTTGGTGCGTATGGTTTCCATCCTCAGTTTTGTACGTTTAGTGAGGGGGGGCCGTCTGGGATTCCCGAGGAGGAACGATTTGCGTCTTCACTTTCTTCAGTGTGGCAGAGTGTGCAAGAAAGTTTGAAGAGAATTGGTGGTAGATACAAACGTGCGGCTGATAGGAAGCGCTCTGAAGGTCCGGACCTTGGGGTGAATGACTTGGTGTGGTTGTCTACCAGAAATATCAAGTTGAAGGTTCCCTCGTGGAAATTGGGTCCGAGATTTATTGGTCCTTATAGGGTAATTAAGATCATTAACCCGGTGGCTTTTCGTCTGGAGCTACCTCAGACTCTAAGGATCCATAATGTCTTCCACAGATCTCTGCTTAAGAGATATGTAGAACCTCCTGAACCATTGCCACTACCGCCTCCACCGGTGGTTGTTGATGGCAGTCTTGAGTTTCAGGTAGAAAAGATTGTTGATTCACGATATGTTCGCCGCTCTCTTCAATACCTGGTGCACTGGAAAGGTTATGGTTCCAAAGAGAGAATGTGGGTTCCAGCATCAGAGATAAAAGCGGACAGACTCATTCGGGCTTTTCATAGCTCCTATCCGGAGAGGCCTGGTCTTGAGGGTCCAGGGGCCCCTCGTAGAAAGGGGGGTACTGTCACGACTGTGACTGATCCAGACAGGTCTGGGAGGAGAAGGTCGCAGCGACTTGCTACTCGCGATAGCTTGTGAGTTTGCTCCGTGGTTCAGGGTATGTCATCTGGGTTTTGCCTTGTGAACCTTTTTGCCCTGACTGGGAGTTTGTAGGCATCCTTCTCAGGTGAGTCCTGTCTGCCACTCCCAGCTACTATATTAGTTTCAGTTTCACTTGCAGTCATTGCCAGATATAGTCCTTACTTCCAGTGCTACTCTGACCTTGGAAGGAGATCGTTTGATGGTGTTGCTGTGGAGCTCTTGTCCGGCGTGGACTGTCGTGTTTGGGATCGCCTTCTCTGCTCGTGACTGGATAAGTCTATCTCTGCTGTTGTTTGTTTGTTGTTGTCTTCCCCTGTTGTTTTCCTAGACGTGAGTGATGGTGACTAGCGCTCCCATCGGCCTTTCCCCAGTCCAGTGTTAGGGCGACTGAGGGTTTAGGCATCCAGCTCGCCACACGGGTTCACACCCCGTCTAGGGTATCAGGGCAGACAGGTGCCAGCTTAGGGTTACTCAGGGGTGGCCATTCTATTTCCCATCCGTAGATAAGGGTCCCCCTTCCCCTCCGTCTGGTGCGACACGACTGCTGCTGGGATAGCGGTCGTGACACCCGCTTCAAGTGTCCTGTCAGAAAGGACCTTCAGTGCAGCAGGAGGTATTGTCACTGAGAAGAGAAGTCGTCTAGGTCAAAAAACTCTAGATTACCTCACCTTTATTAAGATGAATGAGGGATGGATCCCGAAGGGACTGACAGTGGGCGATACATTCGACTAAAAAAGGCCTGATGAGATGAGCTGCCTTGGGCTAAAAATGGTCCACACGCTGCTGTATTTTATCTCTGAATGCCGGATGACTTGCGTGACTTATCCGCCACCAACTAGGGTTCAAGCCGCAATGTTTTAGGGCACTTTCTGCCTGGGAAGCAAACATACATTTTTCTGGCCGCTGCTACAATACCTAATTTTTCAGGCATGTGTACATGCCTAATTTTTCTGGCCTCTGGTGCTGCACTGTGGCTTCAAAAACCAAACAAAAAAAAGGCACATACATGTGTCAATTCCCCTTCGTGATCGTTACCTTGTCGTGGTGAAGGGGCTTGCGTATCACAATGAAGCGACCACCTCTATGAGTGTGTTGGCAATGGCAATGTTGGCACACCCTAGATGACAAGGTCGTTGCTTCATTGTGAACAGACCAAAAGCGATCGGCTGGATTATTTTGCATAGAAAGAACATTAATTTTCTTTGTGATCATTAAAGCCTACTAGGCCAACAATGTGCCCACACTGCAGAATCATTGTTTTCTGGGTCACTTAACTGTCACTGAACTACCTCAGCACGACCATAGGCTTTGAAAAACCCCCATCGCCTGCAATCTCCCAAACGAGCACAGTCATAACTACACCAAGATTGACGCACAGAGGTAAAAAAATTTTTGTCATGAGTGTGTCAACTATTGACAACTCTTTGCGGTTGTCTAAAATCTATTCCATACACGTCCCCTGATAGGGAACGTAACAGGGATTAAACTGATAAGAATAGTACTACTTAACACAACACTCCTATCTGGTGGCACATTAGATTGCACGCGCAGTGCCCCAAATTGGACGTAGGAGGACCGACCAAGCATCTTTTTCCATCTCCCGGTTCCTAAAATCGATTCCATAGACACGTCCCCTGATAGGGGACGTAACAGGGATTAAACTGATGAGAATAGTACTACTTAACACACCACACATATTGGGATTGCACAGTGCATCACACAGCGCACGCGCAGTGCCCCAAATTGGAATTAAGAGGACCGACCAAGCATCTTTTTCCATCTCCCGGTTCCTAAAATCGATTCCACATACACGTCCCCTGATAGGGGACATAACAGGGATTAAACTGATAAGAATAGTACTACTTAACACACCACACATATTGGGATTGCACAGTACATTACACAGCGCACGCGCAGTGCCCCAAATTGGATTTAAGAGGACCGACCAAGCATCTTTTTCCATCTCCCGGCTCCTAAAATCGATTCCACATACACGTCCCCTGATAGTGGACGTAACAGGGATCAGACTGATAGAAATAGTACTACTTAACAAACCATATAATAATAATAATAATAATAATAATACTAGTGAACGTAACAGGGATTAAACTGATAGGAACAGTACTACTTAACACACAGTACTGTGTTACTTTATGTTATATTGCTAGAATTGACGAATATAGCACTATATTCTCAATCTTCGTTATATTCTAGCAATACAACCATTAGGAACTCAGATCTAAGTTGTAATCGCAATGCTATTAATACAGGTTATATTAATCGCATTGCGAATTTAACTTACCACACTCTGCGTCAACTACGTAATTTTCCATGGGAGTTTTGCCATGGATCCCCCTCCGGCATGCCACAGTCCAGGTGTTAGTCCCCTTGAAACAACTATTGTGGCCAGAAAGAGTCCCTGTGGATTTTAAAATTTGCTTGTCTATTGAAGTCTATGGACTGCGGAGATTCGCGTTCGCGAACGGAAAATTTTATGTTCACAACATCTCTAATGTTGTGTTCCTCGTAATGGCCTTTTTTATTGTAATGAGCAGTGCACGTATTTATACCCAGACAAACACAATAAAACTGTCCTAGTGTAGACAAGCTTTGAGTTACTATGTTTCGTTTGAGATAAAAAAAATGAATGGTCAGCATGGGTGGATTAGGGGAATACTGTGGAATTTACTGTATGTAAGTGCAGGTTATACATAGATATAAAATGATTACATATACAAAATGGATGCCTTTATGCTTTCCCTCACAAATCCCCCCTTTTGTGAATAATTTCAGGTATTGCTCAGGAGGTACATTGACATGTGCTGATCACACATCCAGGACTTGCTACCTCTTCGCCTGATTCTCTCCTGAGAATCTTGCAAATTACATCACAATTACACATCACAGTCTTATCCTTTCCAGGGGGAGATCTTGCTTGTTGGATCATCCAGTCTTCCTTCAGCATCTTAAGAGTCTATATTCTTTACACCAAAATCAATAGCCACACAAGGGGTGAGAGGCATCATTTCTTCCAGTCTCAACAATTAAAAACTTTCTTGAAATGCATGGACCCAATTTGTTTACTGTTGTGGCAGTTCTGAAGAGGACTTTGAAGGGTTCATCAAATTAGGGGTTTTCCTGACGTGTCTCCTTAGGACCACACAGTATCCTGGTTCCAAAGAGTGGCTCCCTTCAAGACTATTGGGATCTGGAATAGATGCACATGTTTATGTACCTTATATAATTGAGCCATTCAATTCATGATAATGTTGCTCCTTTCTAAAGTCAGCAGGGACAACTGCGGTCTACTACTTCTGGCCGGATAGTTGATGCTGCTCCTAACCTAGGTCTTTCATTTGGAATCCCTCCGTAGACCTGACAATTTTGGGCCTCTCAGATAATATTGTGAGTTACCCTGTGTATTAGTATAGTAATCACATATATGCAGTTTTATTTATAATTTCAACAACCCCCAAAAATAAATTTGATTGGAAATTTGTGGAGACAGAAATAAACGGAAACAGATTTAGGTCTAAATTAATCACTCTCAGATAATTTTGTGCCCTACCCCTTTAAAAAAAATTAACACCCTGTGGAAATAGAAATGAAGGGAAATGGATTTAGGCCTAAATTTATTTAAATTGAACAAGTCCTAAAAAAATTAAATTCAAACTATAGAGATACAATAAACAAAAATGGATGATTGAGGGCCAGGCCTGACCCTTAATATCACGCTGTCACTCACAGGTAAATTGTTATCTCCACACAGGAGGGTTAGTCTGTAGGAGCAATGAAGGTCACAGCACTAGAAGCAAGTATAATATGAGCCAAGAAGACAATGTCTGTCAGTGACAATGGTGACGCTGTCGTGGAGCAAATAGAAGATTTTATTTTATCAGTAAATACTGTTTGGATAAAGATAAAATATTAATATGTCCACATACATTATAAAACTATTACATGGAGCGTCGTTACTTCTCCTCATGTCACTCTGGATTCTCCCGAAGTGTGGATGGAGGTGTGAATACAGTAATAAGAAGCAAGGTCCATGGGGACAATTCATCTTCACTGCTCTGCAAGTAAACAAGGCTCTTCTTCTTTTCCTTACACAATACTTTTCCTCCATGGATGCCGGTCACAGTTGATCTCATAGAAATATAATTTGGTCGTGTAGGAGATCAATCATAATTCCACCCAAAAAATATATCTTCTTATTGGCTGTTTAAGGTCCGTGAATAACATACGTTATATATGTGGAAATGGTTTCTCTTCTGTGTGAATTCTCTTATGTATAAAAAGATATGATTTTTGTGTAAAACCTTTCCCACATTCTGAACATGAATATGGTTTCTCTCCTGTGTGACTTTTCCTATGTATAAGAAGATTTGAATTATCTGTAAAACATTTTCCACATTCTGAACATGAATATGGCTTCTCTCCTGTGTGAGTTCTCTCATGTGTAACAAGGTTTGATTTATCTTTAAAACATTTACCACATTCTGAACATGAATATGGTTTCTCTCCTGTGTGAATTCTCTCATGTATAACAAGAGATGATTTTTGTGTAAAAAATTTCCCACATTCTGAACATGAATATGGTTTCTCTCCTGTGTGAGTTCTCTCATGTGTAACAAGGCATGATTTATCTTTAAAACATTTACCACATTTTAAACATGAATACGGCTTCACTCCTGTGTGAATTCTCTCATGTGTAACGAGATATGATCTCCGTGCAAAACATTTCCCACATTCTGAACACGAATATGGTTTTTCTCCTGTGTGAATTCTCTGATGTGTAAAAAAATTGGATTTATGAGTAAAACATTTCCCACATTCTAAACAGGAATATGGCTTCTCTCCTGTGTGAATTCTCTCATGTTTAACAAGATATGGTTTCAGTGTAAAACACTTCCCACATTCTGAACATGAATATGGTTTTTTTCCAGAGTGAATTCTCTGATGTGCAAAAAAATTAGATTTATGTGTGAAAAATTTCCCACATTCTGAGCAGGAATGTGGCTTCTCTCCCGTGTGAATTTCTCTGTCTGTAGAAAGGCCTGAGCTTTTTGTGAACTCTTTACCACGGTGAACCCTTTCACCTGCTTTCTGACCTATAGTTGTGGTAACAATCTGTGATTGGTCAGGAGAAGGTTCCTCATGATTAGGAAGATTATAGGATATATCTGTTCTGTGAAGTCCTGGGTGTACATTAAGGGTAATGATGTTTTCTTCTGAATGCTGCGTGATATCTTCATCCTTTAGTGATAACATACATTTTCTCTCAGAATTCTTACTGGGATTTTCTGTTAAGATAAAATTTAGAAATTGTGTGTTTTTTTTAAAACTAGATACATTTATAACATTCCTATTAGGCTGTAAGTGGATCCAACTGGAAGGAGAAACATAAGCCATTCTCTTCACGTCTGGATTTGAGTAAATAAACCACCAAAACTGCACATAAGACTGAAAGAAATGTGAATTAAATGTAAATAACTATTAATAGAAAAATTTTCGACAGTTACAAGTAATAGACTAATATTTTGTTAGCGGTGTGCGGGCAGACTGTGGCCACCCCGCTCTGCTGTTTCCATCCCTGCAGGCAGTGGTATCTCTGGGATATATGGAGGTGCACTGGATAGCATGCATACCCCGTAGTATTACTGGCACTGCTCCTTTAAATGGAGGAACCATCTGTCCCAAGGAAACACAATTCAATCAAAGAGCAGTGGACATGGCATTTGTCAGTAACAGGGTACATATATGTTGTACCAGTCAGGAAACAGCAGCTGGATGTGGTAGGAGTACCTCCACCAACTTTAGCTTCCTTTAAATGGGATTAGCACCTGTCCTTGGAGGAGACAACACAGTGTAAAGGAGATGGGAGTACCTTCTGTAGAGGGCCATGTCCTCAGCTATGTATAGTGAACTGTACAGGAGATGGAATGCTTACAGTTGGATGATATTACTACCACCACCATCCTGAGCTGCTTTTAATAGGAGATACCACTGTAACGTTTTCAGCTGGCTATTACAGGACTACCACCACCACCATCCTGAGCTGCTTTCATTGGCACAACTAATAGAGCGCCTGCTTCTCATACAGCGGGTCCTTGGTTTGAGACCCAGCAATATTCCCCTAAGCACCTCCATCTCTTCCACAGGACTCCTTACAGCTCAGCTGAAGGGCCCTTCCCTGAGGAAATCCCCATCCCTATGACGGGACTCCTTACAGTGCAGCAGAGCCGGTGAGGGCGAGGACACGATCAGGTCAGTTACTGAGTCTGCATTTTGGTTTCTATTCTATTTCTATTAATTGCCCAGACCAAACTCCACGTGTGATCCCAGCCTTATAAAGCTTTCTATAAGTTCCTGACAGAATCCAGGATTCTTCTCTACAGCCGGTCATGACTTATATATAAACGTCCGACCATCTCTGACAACCAGTCCTGCACTCTTCCGACACATTTTACCCTTCAACACCAACTGGACAACACTTTCATTTAACAAGTTTATGTAAAAGGATCCGTCAGCACATTCCTCAACACAACCTGCATTCATTATTTAACAGATCTTAGCCCTGAGGATGTTGGTGGACTCACTAGAAGAATCCATGTCATAATACACACCTAGAGCTGAATTCACACTGTCTTTTTTAGTGCACCTCCTCTCCTGCTGCTGCTGCTGAGATCTCACACTGTTCAGTACAGGCTGCAGTCTCGCTGGCTCTTTTGTGAGAGAGCGCCCGTCTCCAGGAGCAGTTTCAGTGTGGACTTCCATCTGCTGATTTTGTAATACCCCGGAGAGGTATTACCATTTCTGCACTCTGCTAATGTCTCTAAAGGCTAACATGAATGTCATCTTCGTATTTATTTCCAGGTCCTTCACATGGTGTACAAATATGTGGCAGCTTCACGTTTGTTACAGCAGTAATAAGTAATAAAGATATAAAATCTTCTATTATCACCTGATTATTTTTATATTACATATGGTAACTGCCTGATAGAGACATATAAGAAAAGAAACATAAATAAAACAAAATGAAAGTAATAAACCTTTCAAGTATCAGATCTGGTCCGAGTCTGTAGGGAGAGTCTTATATCTCACCTAACTCCGACAACAGTCCGAGATCGAGAGTCAGAGGGAGTATCTGAGATTTCCCCAAACTAAGACTGCTCTTCTATCTTCATCGTCCTCGTCCCTTTGTTGGAGCGGTTTTTGGGGGGTGCTTCCTCCATAGGTCCCACAAGGTCTTAAATGCCTCATATCTGTTTAGTCTGATTGCAGTCATTTCCTCCACAGAGATCCTCTATAATATTATGGACAATCTGGTCC
The DNA here is from genome assembly GCF_905171765.1 of Bufo bufo. Lineage (NCBI taxonomy): Eukaryota > Metazoa > Chordata > Amphibia > Anura > Bufonidae > Bufo > Bufo bufo. The sequence continues at coordinate 15,167,550 of NC_053390.1, read as the reverse complement.
TGACCACACAATGCTACATTTACTAAGATCATGCACCATGAGGTGAAGCGCACGTCTCAGGGAGAATTCACGGACATGACCATGCGGTCTGTAAGGTCTAATGGCCGCACAGTCACCAGATCTCGGGTTTATAGACATCTTTTGAGTTTTTTATGTCATGACTGGTATTTCTTGATGGCACCACTTTGGGGCACATGTAATCGGTTTAGGTTTAATAAATTTTATTTGAAGGAACACATAAAGCCCCGCTATTCCTCCAATGTTCCTTGTGGGTTTTTTGCAGTTTATTGCGCAGTAAAAACAACGTGTGACCGTTCTTCAATGGGACGGCACAAATGAAGTGACACCAGAGATGGAGATTATTTATGATGTTTTGCACAACATAAAAGTGCTTTTTGTTTTTCTTTTCCTTACAAGACACAACTATTTCCTGTTCCCGTCGATGGGCCGGTACGAGGCTCTTATTGTTTTACTGAGTTGTCATTTTTAATGGTTCCATTTTGGGGAACTTACAATTTATTAACTAATTTACATTTTTTGGGGGGTGGAGAATGGAAAAAATACTGAATCCAGCTTTTAGTTTTTTCAGACACTGCTCTGTTCTATATGAATACGTTCTCTTTATTCTAGGGGTCGTTATAAATGTGTCTGAATCAAATATATAAAACAATTTTTAAGACATTGGGGGTCATTTACTAATAGATATACGCCACTTTTTGGTGCATACCTGTCGCATATTGAGGCACCAGTTCTAAAAAATGGGGACTGAAATGAAACTGGCCTGCTGGCTCGCCCACGCATCATTTTCTACGCCTGTTTTAGGCATAGAAAATGGTCGAAATCGATGCCATCAAGGAAGCTGGTGTAGATTAGGACCGGCGATGGATCCGCCAAAGTTATTTAGAGACTGGCGCATCCACTGCTAGCTAAAGCGGTATTAAGACCAGCATCTAAAACGCCGGTCTTAATTAATGATCCCCATTATTTTTTCATCGTATACGTTTTTTTCCCCCATTTTTTTTGGAGGAGGGAGGGGGGGGAAGAGTCCTACATGTCTTTCTTCCTAGGGGACTTGAAGCTGTGATCCTTTTATCACTTGTATAATGCTTTGCAGTTCATAGTTTTCCATAGCATTACTGGCGGTAGTACACTGACCGGCGATCTATTAGGCTGTACCGCTGGGGTCTCCTATTACACAGCAGGTCTGGGGTCTTTGTGAGGCCTCTGGGCACCATTGTACCTGATTGGAACCCCACAATTACGTTTTGGGGTGCCTATGGCCAGACAGATGGAAACCCAGCCTCTTGTCAACCACTTAGATGTTGCTACACGTATGATGGACATTTCCTTTATGAGTCCAGTGTATTCATCAGATATGGGCTCCCCCCCCCCCCTCATACAACTGACTGACAGTAAAAGGGAGAAAGCTGTCAATCAGCGGCAGGTGGGCAGTAAGAGCCTCATCTCCGGACTCCTAGCACTCACACTGCACTGCCACAATCAGTGACTTCTCCAGAACTACTGCAGAGTCACAGATATGTGATAGACCAGAGACATCAGCCGTCACCGCTCAGAGAGGGGGCATAAGGGGGGAAAGGTTCCCTCCATAGACCCTTATAGGAGACCCCCAGAAGACATGTTCCCGGAGAGCTGTATAGTGGGCACTAGATTATAGACATCAGCCGGTCACCGCTCAGAGAGGGGGCATAAGGGGGGGAAAGGTTCCCTCCATAGACCCTTATAGGAGACCCCCAGAAGACATGTTCCCGGAGAGCTGTATAGTGGGCACTAGATTATAGACATCAGCCGGTCACCTCTCAGAGAGGGGGCATAAGGGGGGAAAGGTTCCCTCCATAGACCCTTATAGGAGACCCCCAGAAGACATGTTCCCGGAGAGCTGTATAGTGGGCACTAGATTATAGACATCAGCCGGTCACCGCTCAGAGAGGGGGCATAAGGGGGGAAAGGTTCCCTCATAGACCCTTATAGGAGACCCCCAGAAGACATGTTCCTGGAGAGCTGTATAGTGGGCACTAGATTATAGACATCAGCCGGTCACCGCTCAGAGAGGGGGCATAAGGGGGGAAAGGTTCCCTCCATAGACCCTTATAGGAGACCCCCAGAAGACATGTTCCCGGAGAGCTGTATAGTGGGCACTAGATTATAGACATCAGCCGTCACCGCTCAGAGAGGGGGCATAAGGGGGGAAAGGTTCTCTCCATAGACCCTTATAGGAGACCCCCAGAAGACATGTTCCCGGAGAGCTGTATAGTGGGCACTAGATTATAGACATCAGCCGGTCACCGCTCAGAGAGGGGGCATAAGGGGGGAAAGGTTCCCTCCATAGACCCTTATAGGAGACCCCCAGAAGACATGTTCCCGGAGAGCTGTATAGTGGGCAGTAGATTATAGACATCAGCCGTCACCGCTCAGAGAGGGGGCATAAGGGGGGAAAAGGTTCCCTCCATAGACCCTTATAGGAGACCCCCAGAAGACATGTTCCCGGAGAGCTGTATAGTGGGCACTAGATTATAGACATCAGCCTGTCACCGCTCAGAGAGGGGGCATAAGGGGGGAAAGGTTCTCTCCATAGACCCTTATAGGAGACCCCCAGAAGACATGTTCCCGGAGAGCTGTATAGTGGGCACTAGATTATAGACATCAGCCGTCACGGCTCAGAGAGGGGGGCATAAGGGGGGAAAGGTTCCCTCCATAGACCCTTATAGGAGACCCCCAGAAGACATGTTCCCGGAGAGCTGTATAGTGGGCACTCGATTATAGACATCTGACTGCTGATATCACAGCCTAAGGTTGTTCTATAGGAAAGTCCTGAAGATAACATGTCCCCCTGTGACTTGTGTGCAGAGTTGTCAGGAGACCTTGTGTGTTGTCAGATGTCTCCTCAGTTCTTGCCCCCAGCCTCATATATGAAATATAGAAGTAAAATGAGGAGCTTTCTTCTCCGCTGTTATTATTGGGGGATTTCTTCACAAATGTATTTGATTTAAAGGAAATCACCAAAATATCAGGATTTTATTGTAATATCTGCTGACGAGCCAAAAATGATGCTTAAAGAGGACCTTTCACTTGTAAAAACTATGTGAACTAAGTATACAGACATGTAGAGCGGCGCCCGGGGATCTCACTGCACTTACTATTATCCCCGGGCGCCCCTCCGTTCTCCCGTTCTAGGCTCCGGTACCTTTGCTCCTTAAGTTATAGTAGGCGGGTCTTCCCTTGTCCTGTGGGCGTCTCCTTCTCCTATGCTGCAGCGTTGGCCAATCGCAGCGCACAGCTCACAGCTCACAGCCTGGGAAGTTTTTTTCTCCCAGGCTGTGAGCTGTGCGCTGCGATTGGCCAGCACTGGAGCCTAGGAGAAGGAGACGCCCACAGGACAAGAGAAGACCCGCCTACTATAACTTAAGGAGCAAAGGTACCGGAGCCTAGAACGGGAGAACGGAGCGGCGCCCGGGGATAATAGTAAGTGCAGTGAGATCTCCGGGAGCCGCTCTACATGGCAGCATACTCCGTTCACATAGTTTTTACAAGTGAAAGGTCCTCTTTAACCTTAGAGCAGCAGCCGGTGATCAGATTCTCCTCCTGCCCTGAAGGCACCAAGGACAGAACCTGAAGTCACTTTCTCCATTCATAATTCCATACCTGTGGTGACATTTCCTGGAATGTCCTCCTCCATCTCACTCTTACACGGGGGATCACCCATCATCCTCTCTTCTTCATCCTCCACTTTAATATCAGTCAGATCTTCCCCCCGATTTGTCATCTGTAACAATTCAGTACAATACAGCAGACAGGTGGGAAATCTAACAGATCCACATAAGAGACCCCCACAATCTATGACCCCTCTATGACTGCAGGACCCCCCTATATAGATGTGTATATGGCTCAGCTCCATCTACCTGAGGGTTCTCTGGGACCTTCTCCTCTGGACTGTCCTGGGAATACAGAGGACGGGGACATCTCTCTGGTGGATTTCTACTCCTGGATCCATCTGTGGAGACACGAGCACACAGTGACTGAATACATGGCCTCCTGTAGATCTGTCTATATATCAGACAAAACAACTACTCCCAGTCTCCTCTCAACCAGGCTACAAGGTGTTGGAGAAAGCTCTATATCTGTGCTGTAGACTCCAGGCTCGATCCCAGAAATGTTTGATTTCTTCTTGGAGGAAAACTGGAGTTCTTGATGTTTTTAATCCAGCTTCCTCTTCTCCATTGCCCTCACACAATCTGGATGAGAATGTTTCACTATTAGAAAACTTTTCACATACAGAAATAACCAGAATATCCCTTTTCCTTATGTGAGAAGTCATCTCAGAAACCACCTTGGTGAAAACACTTGGTGTCATGAAAGGGCCAAACGGTAATGTCTGGAAGTGAAGGTGATGATTAGTATCTACTATCTGGACGGCCACCTGAGAAACGTCTGATGAGCAGAGTGAATGTGGATATGATAACAGGCGCCTTTGAGGTGTTTGACGGCCATAAAGCAACTGAGTTGTGAAAGCTGAATTGTTGATGTTACAGTTCCCAATTGGAATATGAGGTTCTTGTTCATATCCTTTAGCGTTATGACGGTCTTGAAAGAACCACCCGGCTTCCGGACAAGGAATGAGGGGGGGGAGGGGGATAAGAACCATTCCCTATCTCTATCATCACCTGGTTTCCTTTTACCTGATCTGGAAGAGGGAGGAAAGAGGATGAAAGGAATCCTGACCTTGGAAACTTTTTCTTCCTATCAGAATCCTTCTCTGACAGATCGTCCAGGGCAGACGAAAAAGAAATTCCCCGACAAGGGATTCTGCATAATTTTAGTTACATCCTCCCAGATCTTTAACCATAGAGCTCTCTGGGCTGAATCTGTCAAGGCAGAGGCCTGTGCCACTAATTTGACTGCATCTTTCGAGGCACCTACCAAACACCCCACAGCTTTCTGCAGGGTATGAATTGAGGTCGAGATACCTTTTATTAAGCTGACTCTCCGAATGCTCTGACCATATATTCAAAGATCTGCCTGTCCCTGTCACTGCTATATTTGAATGAAAAGCAGAGACCATTGCCTCCCACGTCCCTCTTAGACATCACTCTGCTTTCTTATATAGAGGGTCTCTCGGACCCCCATATCCTCAAAGGGTAAGGAAGACTTCCTTGACACCTACATCAATCTCTCTTTGGAGGGGAATTGTCTTAATTTCTCTGGGAATAAAAACTTCTGGTCTGTTTTTTTCCAACTTTTTGCACATATTGTTGAAAGGGAAACCATCCATGGTGTCCTTCTTTTAGCCCTTCACACACTGTATCTTTAACTGACTTCGCTTCGCTATAAATTCATGGTGGATCTAATCTCTCTCAGCACTTTTTCCGTGTCCTCCACAGGGAAACAAGGACGCCCTCCTGTGTATTCATCTGATTAGGAGGAATGCTCAGAGCGAAAACTCTCCAAAGAGCAACCACCTTCATCATAGGAATCATCACGAGACACAAGTTGGAAGGTGACTCCGATGTTTACTAGAAGAGCTCATGGAAGTCTTTACTTCAGATCTTATAAGCGACTCTAGGTTTCTGCAGAACGAAGGCGTTTCTTCCTGCACAGTTTTCTCTATACCGACCTGACATATCTTCCTCTCATGAAGATGGGCTAAGGGACTTCCTTGTTTTTCTTTTTAGATAACACTTTTTTAGGTTTAATCTATAAAATAGACGAAACACAAACCATAAATACATTGTCCCAACATGGCCACCTACCACAGCCATAGTCCAGCTAGTACCATGCCAGGAGCAGGGCTCTCCAATTCTGCTGCATCAGCCCTGTTTTCTTTCCCCATCTCAAAGAGGTACCAGAGACTCCACAGTAACAAATCTTCTCCTTCTATAATTGTACTCCTGGAGGACAGGGCTTAGGGCTAAAAAGAACCTCAATGCTGCCCACGCTTCTCCTTGGGTCCCCTGCACGGCCTGGAAGTCCCACCATGCGATCACAGCTTTCGCCTCTTCACTGGAAGCACAGGAGCAGCTATGCCTTCTTGAATACAGGTCCCACGGTGTTCGTCAATACTTGTACCGAATGTGTGTCACTATACTTCAAGCGCGCACTGGAAGTACGTCACCGTCGCTCATGCCCGCTTATGTCGGTGCATCCAGCTTCCAGGCCCTAGACCTTCGTTACAGAGACCCATCACATGGCATCACTCCACAGGAGGGGCCCATACGTCAACTGCAAAAGGACAAGCAAGACCTTGGATCCCTTGGCTTCCTAGGATCCTAAATAAGGCACCACAGTGAAAACACATTGCAGCAGACAACTGCTGATCCACTAGGGATTTCCTAGGGCTTCCAGACCGGCGCTAAGTGGAACCTTCAAAGAAAACACTGTAGTTCTCCCACTCCAGAGAAAGGAAACCACTGAGGCGGGGGAAAGTCTCCAAATTTTCATTCTGTAGGTTTCCTGTCCCTGACAGAAGATTATCCCTCAGCAGTGCTCCCATGGGGTGTAATGGGACAGTAGGTCTGGACCACTGTGTCAAATAACCAGTCTGACTTTAGGCTAAACCTAAGGGCGTTGTCCTGGCAGTTCCCTGGTATTCACTCTTTAACCCCCGTACAGGAATCTCGACTTCTCCGCAGGGAACAGACTATACAGCTACCTCCTGGTGAGCATGGCAGCTGACCCAAAGGGTCAGAGACACCAGAAGCATCAAGGACTGTCCAAAGTCAGGGCAGGTGGAGTGTGTGCATAGTCCAGATGGCGATTTCAAGGTCAGAGCGGGCAGCCAGAAAGAGAATCGGTAAACAGGCAAGGTACGGTACACAGGTAGTCAGACAGGAGATCGCACGTTCGCTGGTTACTAGATCTAGCTCAGGCGGGGAGGATCCACAGCCCAGATAAATAGGGAGGATGATCAGCACTTAGAGAGCAAAAGGAAATAATTAACTCCTGCAGGGCTGAAAGGAAGATCACTGACCACCAGTCCGAATACACACGGAGAGTGGAGGGACACCCGCGTCTATCCAAGATTACAGCAGCAGATATAGGCCGCCAACCTAACATGAAGGAATAGAAAACTGGATTTACTCGGCCGCCTTATATTCAAAAACCATGAGAGTGCCACACACCTGGGGTGGAAGTGGTTTAGCACTGCTGTGCAATACTGAGCTGTGGACATGCAGCGATAAAGCAGAGCTGAAACACACTATGAGTAGCCGTGCTATAGTAGCAAGACCGAAAAAAGAAACGATAACCTGAATAACCAGGTGAAGTCCAGATATCAGAGGCGACATAATAACCCACCATCATAACAAAGCTGCTGGGCATCTGGTTGGCGACTCGATGTGCAGAGGTAGCAAATACTCCAGACAAAAGAGAGCGGCAGAGCGCAGCGCAGGACCCAGGACAGGTGAGTAACACAGAACATATGTGCGGAGGGTTTCCTGATATCTCCCTCTGACAGAAGATCCGACGTCAGGCTCTATACAGTCACACAGGGGCGGACATTGCCCTGAAGCTCCATGTATAATCTACAATGTATACACTGCGGAACACAGATTGTACAAGACGTCTCTGTAGTATAGTCTACTATACCGGCCGGATGGAGGCCAGAAGGACACGCTCTCATCATGTGACTGGAGCCCTATGGATATGACATAAAGAACACGTAGCCTCTAATGTAATGTGAGAAGAAACTGTGGAGATCCTCCATTACATGTCACTGCACACACGTGTACACACTGCACATGACGGCTCTTACCTTGTGATATAAGAGGCTGGTGCTCCTCCATTACATGTCACTGCACACACGTGTATACACTGCACATGACGGCTCTTACCCTGTGATATAAGAGGCTGGTGCTCCTCCATTACATGTCACTGCACACACGTGTACACACTGCACATGACGGCTCTTACCCTGTGATATAAGAGGCTGGTGCTCCTCTATTATATGTCACTGCACACACGTGTATACACTGCACATGACGGCTCTTACCCTGTGATATAAGAGGCTGGTGCTCCTCCATTACATGTCACTGCACACACGTGTACACACTGCACATGACGGCTCTTACCTTGTGATATAAGAGGCTGGTGCTCCTCCATTACATGTCACTGCACACACGTGTACACACTGCACATGACGGCTCTTACCTTGTGATATAAGAGGCTGGTGCTCCTCCATTACATGTCACTGCACACACGTGTATACACTGCACATGACGGCTCTTACCTTGTGATATAAGAGGCTGGTGCTCCTTCATCACATGTCACTGCACACACGTGTATACACTGCACATGACGGCTCTTACCTTGTGATATAAGAGGCTGGTGCTCCTCCATTACATGTCACTGCACACACGTGTATACACTGCACATGACGGCTCTTACCTTGTGATATAAGAGGCTGGTGCTCCTCCATTACATGTCACTGCACACACGTGTATACACTGCACATGACGGCTCTTACCTTGTGATATAAGAGGCTGGTGCTCCTCCATTACATGTCACTGCACACACGTGTATACACTGCACATGACGGCTCTTACACTGTGATATAAGAGGTTGGTGCTCCTCCATTACATGTCACTGCACACACGTGTATACACTGCACATGACGGCTCTTACCTTGTGATATAAGAGGCTGGTGCTCCTCCATTACATGTCACTGCACACACATGTATACACTGCACATGACGGGTCTTACCTTGTGATATAAGAGGCTCCTCCATTACATGTCACTGCACACACGTGTATACACTGCACATGACGGCTCTTACCTTGTGATATAAGAGGCTGGTGCTCCTCCATTACATGTCACTGCACACACGTGTATACACTGCACATGACGGCTCTTACCTTGTGATATAAGAGGCTGGTGCTCCTCCATTACATGTCACTGCACACACGTGTATACACTGCACATGACGGCTCTTACCCTGTGATATAAGAGGCTGGTGCTCCTCCATTACATATCACTGCACACACATGTATACACTGCACATGACGGCTCTTACCTTGTGATATAAGAGGCTGGTGCTCCTCCATTACATGTCACTGCACACACATGTATACACTGCACATGACGGGTCTTACCTTGTGATATAAGAGGCTCCTCCATTACATGTCACTGCACACACGTGTATACACTGCACATGACGGCTCTTACCCTGTGATATAAGAGGCTGGTGCTCCTCCATTACATGTCACTGCACACACGTGTACACACTGCACATGACGGCTCTTACCCTGTCATATAAGAGGCTGGTGCTCCTCCATTACATGTCACTGCACAACCGTGTATACACTGCACATGACGGCTCTTACCTTGTGATATAAGAGGCTGGTGCTCCTCCATTACATGTCACTGCACACACGTTTATACACTGCACATGACGGGCCTTACCGTGTGATATAAGAGGCTGGTGCTCCTCCATTACATGTCACTGCACACACGTGTATACACTGCACATGACGGCTCTTACCCTGTGATATAAGAGGCTGGTGCTCCTCCATTACATGTCACTGCACACACGTGTATACACTGCACATGACGGCTCTTACACTGTGATATAAGAGGTTGGTGCTCCTCCATTACATGTCACTGCACACACGTGTATACACTGCACATGACGGGTCTTACCCTGTGATATAAGAGGCTGGTGCTCCTCCATTACATGTCACTGCACACACGTGTATACACTGCACATGACGGCTCTTACCTTGCGATATAAGAGGTTGGTGCTCCTCCATTACATGTCACTGCACAACCGTGTATACACTGCACATGACGGCTCTTACCTTGTGATATAAGAGGTTGGTGCTCCTCCATTACATGTCACTGCACACACGTGTACACACTGCACATGACGGCTCTTACCTTGTGATATAAGAGGCTGGTGCTCCTCCATTACATGTCACTGCACACACGTGTATACACTGCACATGACGGCTCTTACCTTGTGATATAAGAGGCTGGTGCTCCTCCATTACATGTCACTGCACACACGTGTATACACTGCACATGACGGCTCTTACCTTGTGATATAAGAGGCTGGTGCTCATCCATTACATGTCACTGCACACACGTGTTCACACTGCACATGACGGCTCTTACCTTGTGATATAAGAGGCTGGTGCTCCTCCATTACATGTCACTGCACACACGTGTATACACTGCACATGACGGCTCTTACCCTGTGATATAAGAGGCTGGTGCTCCTCCATTACATGTCACTGCACACACGTGTATACACTGCACATGACGGCTCTTACCTTGTGATATAAGAGGCTGGTGCTCCTCCATTACATGTCACTGCACACACGTGTACACACTGCACATGACGGCTCTTACCCTGTGATATAAGAGGCTGGTGCTCCTCCATCATGGCCTCCTTGTACAGATCCTTGTGTCCTTCTATATACTCCCACTCCTCCATGGAGAAATAGACAGTGACGTCCTGACACCTTATAGGAACCTGACAACACAATGACACCGTCATCACCCAGACCCCTCCAGTGCTGTTACTGGAGAATTTCCCAGCATTCCCAGCAGTGTCACCTCTCCAGTCAGCAGCTCCATCATCTTGTGGGTGAGTTCTAGGATCTTCTGCTCATGTATCAGGGGGTGAGGGGGAGGCTCTGTGATGGGGGGAGGGGTCCTGCTCTGCCCTCCTGACTCCTGGAGATGGATGATGGGAGTCACACAGTCCCCCGATGTCTTATTCACTATTGTGTACTCCTGTGGATGGAGAGAGACACTTAGGGAATAAACCCTTCAGGGGCCATGTGCTCTCCTCCGGCCCTCTCCTCCTGGTACAACGTGCCTACTTACCTCCTCATGGCTCCTACAACATGACTATTGGTCACTGGTCACATGACACATCACTCACCATACTGGGGGCTGATCTTCAGGTTCTCCATCACTTGGAAGGTCTGGAGGCCGTTCTCCAGGACCCTGGACTCTTCCCATCACTTCCTATGATGGATTCTCCTTCCCGATGTCTGACTTGTTACAGAATACAATAAAGAGGAGAGAAATCTAGAAAAGTTTACCTCTCCGCTCAGCAGGACGATGATCTCCAAGGTGAGGTCTAATATTCTTCTGCTGATCTCCTTCCTGTCCATCCTTGGTGGTCATTCAGGAGAAGAGGAGAGAACTGGAGGAACTGGAGGAGCTGGAGGCTTCTAGTACTGCAGGCGCCTTTATGAGAAGAGGAGAGGAAATCATCCAGGGGACAAGACCAGATGTCACCTCCAGAACCGCACTTCCTGAGCCTGGAGGGGCCCCGCTTCTCAGAGCCCCCACCACATGGATTACAGTGGAATCCTTCAAGAGAAACCTGAAAACCCACCTCTTCAGACAAGCCTACAACCAGTGACCCTGCTGCCTCTATACCGCCATGACCAACTTCACCTTCACCTACTGTGTCCTTCTCCCATACCATGTAGATTGTAAGCCCTCACGGGCAGGGCCCTCTCTCCTTCTGTACCAGTTTGTGACTCGTCTTGTTTATGATTAGTGCAATTGTCTGTATTATCTATGTATACCTCTATGGAATTAATGGCGCTTTAATAATAAATAACAATAACCCCCACTATCCCCACTACTCCTCCCCCATCATACTAAGCTGAGGAGCGGAGAAGGATTCCTTGTGTGTAATGGAGGAGAATCTCCAGAGGTGACATGTCTGAGCTCTCCACCACACTGTCTCCTCACAGCTCATCTTACCTGCAGGCTGGAGGAATGGCTGATACCAGAGAGAACAAGAGCCCTGACTACCGACCAGGACCTGCCCAGTATCTGCTGCACTGCCAGAGCTGAAGGACCTGGGGTGACGTCACCATCATGTGATCAGTGCAGGGGGCGGGGCTCAGCAGTGGGGAGGAGAAGAGGTGGTGAAGGACCTCGGGTGACGTCACTGTCATGTGATCAGTGCAGGGGGTGGAGCTGAACTTTAACAAAGATCACATGACGATGACATCACCCCAGGTCCTAGAAATACCTGAAGCCTCCAGCTCCTCCAGTTCTCTCCTCTTCTCCTGAACGACCACCAAGGATGGACAGGAAGGAGATCAGCAGAAGAATATTAGACCTCACCTTGGAGATCATCTCCCTGCTGAGTGGAGAGGTAAACTTTTCTAGATTTCTCTCCTCTGTATTGTATTCTGTAACAAGTCAGACATCGGGAAGGAGAATCCATCATAGGAAGTGATAGGAAGAGTCCAGGGTCCTGGAGAACGGCCTCCAGACCTTTCAAGTGACGGAGAACCTGAAGATCAGCCCCCAGTATGGTGAGTGATGTGTCATGTGACCAGTGACCAATAGTCATGTTGTAGGAGCCATGAGGAGGTAAGTAGGCACGTTGTACCAGGAGGAGAGGGCCGGAGGAGAGCACATGGCCCCTGAAGGGTTTATTCTCTAAGGCTGGGTTCAGACCTGAGCGTCTTTGATATGCGCGTTTAACGCGCGTTTTTTGCAATAGTAAACGCGCGTTTGACGCGCGTTTGTGTGATTGACTGCAATGTCCTATGGCCACAAACGCGTGTCAAAACGCCCCAAAGAAGCTCAAGTACTTGTTTGAGCGTAGGGCGTTTTACAGCGCGTTTGAACGCGCTGTAAAACGCTCAAGTGTGAACCCAGCCTTAGTGTCTCTCTCCATCCACAGGAGTACACAATAGTGAAGAAGACATCGGGGGACTGTGTGACTCCCATCATCCATCTCCAGGAGTCAGGAGGGCGGAGCAGGACCCCTCACCCCATCACAGAGCCTCCCCCTCACCCCCTGATACATGAGCAGAAGATCCTAGAGCTCACCCACAAGATGATGGAGCTGCTGACTGGAGAGGTGACACTGCTGGGAATGCTGGGAAATTCTCCAGTAACAGCACTGGAGGGGTCTGGGTGATGACGGTGTCATTGTGTTGTCAGGTTCCTATAAGGTGTCAGGACGTCACTGTCTATTTCTCCATGGAGGAGTGGGAGTATATAGAAGGACACAAGGACCTGTACAAGGAGGCCATGATGGAGGAGCACCAGCCTCTTATATCACAAGGTAAGACCCGTCATGTGCAGTGTATACACGTGTGTGCAGTGACATGTAATGGAGGAGGACCAGCCTCTTATATCACAGGATAGGACCCATCATGTGCAGTGTATACACGTGTGTGCAGTGACATGTAATGGAGGAGCACCAGCCTCTTATATCACAAGGTAAGAGCCGTCATGTGCAGTGTATACACGTGTGTGCAGTGACATGTAATGGAGGAGCTCCAGCCTCTTATATCACAAGGTAAGACCCATCATGTGCAGTGTGTACACGTGTGTGCAGTGACATGTAATGGAGGAGCACCAGCCTCTTATATCACAAGGTAAGAGCCGTCATGTGCAGTGTATACACGTGTGTGCAGTGACATGTAATGGAGGAGCACCAGCCTCTTATATCACAAGGTAAGAGCCGTCATGTGCAGTGTATACACGTGTGTGCAGTGACATGTAATGGAGGAGCACCAGCCTCTTATATCACAAGGTAAGACCCGTCAAGTGCAGTGTATACACGTGTGTGCAGTGACATGTAATGGAGGAGCACCAGCCTCTTATATCACAGGGTAAGAGCCGTCATGTGCAGTGTATACACGTGTGTGCAGTGACATGTAATGGAGGAGCACCAGCCTCTTATATCACAAGGTAAGAGCCGTCATGTGCAGTGTATACACGTGTGTGCAGTGACATGTAATGGAGGAGCACCAGCCTCTTATATCACAGGGTAAGAGCCGTCATGTGCAGTGTATACACGTGTGTGCAGTGACATGTAATGGAGGAGCACCAGCCTCTTATATCACAAGGTAAGAGCCGTCATGTGCAGTGTATACACGTGTGTGCAGTGACATGTAATGGAGGAGCACCAGCCTCTTATATCACAGGGTAAGACCCGTCATGTGCAGTGTATACACGTGTGTGCAGTGACATGTAATGGAGGAGCACCAGCCTCTTATATCACAGGGTAAGAGCCGTCATGTGCAGTGTATACACGTGTGTGCAGTGACATGTAATGGAGGAGCACCAGCCTCTTATATCACAGGGTAAGACCCGTCATGTGCAGTGTATACATGTGTGTGCAGTGACATGTAATGGAGGAGCACCAGCCTCTTATATCACAGGGTAAGAGCCGTCATGTGCAGTGTATACACGTGTGTGCAGTGACATGTAATGGAGGAGCACCAGCCTCTTATATCACAGGGTAAGACCCGTCATGTGCAGTGTATACACGTGTGTGCAGTGACATGTAATGGAGGAGCACCAGCCTCTTATATCACAGGGTAAGAGCCGTCATGTGCAGTGTATACACGTGTGTGCAGTGACATGTAATGGAGGAACACCAGCCTCTTATATCACAAGATAAGCCCCTTAATGTGCAGTGTATACACGTGTGTGCAGTGACATGTAATGGAGGAGCACCAGCCTCTTATATCACAAGGTAAGAGCCGTCATGTGCAGTGTATACACGTGTGTGCAGTGACATGTAATGGAGAAGTCTTACCATTTTTTCTCTTCGTAAATGACATCCTATCCTATTTACCTGCCTATGGTGTTAGGAAGGGGGGGGGGTGGGGCAGCAGTTTACAGCAAAAATAGATTTATGTTAATTCTTTTTGGGAGTTTGTAGACGAATCATCTCTTTTTTTTCATGTTTCTCATTCCTGGACAGGGATAGGAGACCTGGAGGGGGATATAGATGTATATCTTTCTCCGACACCTCGGAGCCTGGTGGAGAGGAGACTGGGAGGAGTTGTTTTGTCTGATCTATAGACAGATCTACAGGAGGCCATGTGTTCAGTCACTGTGTGCTTGTGTCTCCACAGATGGATCCAGGAGGAGAAATCCACCAGAGAGATGTCCCCGTCCTCTGTATTCCCAGGACTGTCCAGAGGAGAAGGTCCCAGAGAACCCTCAGGTAGATGGAGCTGAGCCCTATACACATCTATATAGGGGGGTCCTGCAGTCATAGAGGGGTCATAGATTGTGGGAGTCTCTTCTGTGGATCTGTTAGATTTCCCACCTGTCTGCTGTATTGTACTGAATTGTTACAGATGACAAATCAGGGGGAAGATCTGACTGATATTAAAGTGGAGGATGAAGAAGAGCGGATGATGGGTGATCTCCCGTGTAAGAGTGAGGTGGAGGAGGACATTCCAGGAGATGTCACCACAGGTATGGAATCATTAATGGAGAAAGTGAATGCCAAGGTTTATTCTGGTCACATTCTGCTTGAGGACACATGACCACTAAGGCCATTCTTTGGCTACAGAGGTGCGTGTGACCCCGTCTGCCTGTGTTTATGGGACGGTGACCAGAAAACCACTGAAGGGAGACAGAACGGAGGGCCCGGAGCAGTTGAGCATGAGTTTTTTTCCAACTGATACAACAGGCTAGGATACGTAGAACTACAGGTAACAGCACTCCGCTAGTCAATTGCGCAAAGATATAAGCAAACACTAAAAGAATAAATGCTTGGGGGTCATACTTACTGCAAATGCAGCTAGAAGCTTTTTGCGAATATAATTGATCAAAAATATTTCGGGCCCATCTACCGGTCGTCAAGGTCGCTTCTAATCAGATGGGTCCTACTCTGACATGCCTCTCCTGGGCTTACAGCCTACAATCTGGGCAAAGTAGTACCAAGCTGCATCCTACACATGCCTCTCCCAGGTTGTGAGCCTGCAGTATGGGCTGGGTAGAATACAGCTGTACAAGCTATCTAATTAAAAGCACATGGTAAATGGGCTGGTGGTGCACGGTTCAATCTCACCACCAGGGGGAGCCACTCCCCTAGTGGCAGTGACAATGGGGAAAAAATAAACGAACCAGCACCTCCACAATAAGTGAATATAAGAACGCAGGTGCACGCTACCTTGGCTAAAACACACTTGGATACGTAGAACTACAGGTAACAGCACTCCGCTAGTCAATTGCGCAAAGATATAAGCAAACACTAAAAGAATAAATGCTTGGGGGTCATACTTACTGCAAATGCAGCTAGAAGCTTTTTGCGAATATAATTGATCAAAAATATTTCGGGCCCATCTACCGGTCGTCAAGGTCGCTTCTAATCAAAACAACAGGCTAGGGCTGACGGTCAGAAAAGTCTAAAAAGCTGCACTTCACCTTTAGATTACGGTTACATTAGTTGCGGTCAGGATCCCTGGGGCATCGCAGTGTCGAGGTGATTTCATACAAATAAGTGGGGTCGCAATGCGAGTCATGTATGTGCTGTGACTGCGACCCCTGAATCGCAAAAAATCTGTTGGATTTTCTTAAAATTTAGGGATTGCAGACATTTTTAACCCCAAATGTGACCACGGCATCTGAGAGCTGAAAATCCGGAAGAGCTGCGCGTCCAGGCCTAAAACGGCTCCCCCGCGCACCAATCGGAGGAGCCGTTCATTCACTGTGACAAGCCTGAGTCTGCTGGAGACTGTCAGGCCTTTAACAGGTATATTCCAATGCAGGCCTGCAGGTGGCAGTACATTGGAATATTCTGAATTTTCTGTTCAGCAATGTACCAATTTGGAATTTTTCTTCGTCGCTTCACCTCCCAACAACAATTAAATAAAAAGTGATCAAAAAAGTCATAAACGCCCCAGAATTGTATCAAAAAGTACTACAGATTGCCCCTCAAAAAAAATGATCCCAAACACAGCTCCATAGACATAACTCTAAAAAAGTTATTGAGGTCAGTAAATGGCGATCAAAATATTTAAAAAAGTTACGGCTCCGGGAATAAAAAACAAAAACACAAAAATTGAAAATCACAAGGTCTTGAAGGTGTTAATATTAGTTTTTTTATCTGCTTATTTCCAGATTATACATTTTCTATTTTTCCGTTGACATAGCGCATGTTTTATGCGGGAGTTTATGTTTTATTGCCACTATTTTGGGTACTTCTACTGTATTGTATCATTTTTAAACTTTTTTGGGGATCCTGCTGTGGAGCAACACACTATCCCAACTGCTGGTGTGATATCTGAGGAGCCATCGCATACGATAGTCGGTCACCCCTAACAGCTCAGCGATATGTGCAGGACATCCTGCCACCACATGTGTTCCTCTCATGGCTGGGCTGACAACTGCTGGTGCGATGATCGGGGGAGCCATCGCCTAGTCAGTCACCCCTAGTAGTGATATGAGGACACTAACAGCTCAATGATCTCTTGTATCCAGGTTAGAGGCTGTATCTTATCTTGTATCCAGGCCAGAAGCCGTATCTCATTGTGTATCCTGGCTGTAGGCAGTATCTCTTCGTGTATCAAGGCTAGAAGCTGTATCTAATCTTTTATCCATGCAAGAGGCCGTATCTCATCTTGGATCCAGGCTAAAGGTCTTATCTGATCTTGTATCCAGGCTAGAGGCTGTATCTCATCTTGTATCTAGGCTAAAGGTCTTATCTCATCTTGTATCCAGGCTAGAGGCCGTATCTCATCTTGTATCTAGGCTAGAGGCTGTATCTCATCTTGTATCTAGGCTAGAGGCTGTATCTCATCTTTTATCCATGCAAGAGGCCGTATCTCATCTTGGATCCAGGCTAGAGGCCGTATCTCATCTTGGATCCAGGCTAGAGGCTGTATTTCATCTTGGATCCAGGCTAGAGGCTGTATCTCATCTTTTACATTTCTGGCTAAATGTTTTTAGTTTTTTTTTCTTAAGCCAAGTGACCATTCTGCTGGTGATTAGCAAGAATCATGACCAATGCCTAGAGTGGCTAAATAGACATGCCCAGCTTTCCTACTCCCTAACTGCTCTTTCTACGAATTGGGGTGCATTCACATCACCGTTTAGCTTTCAGTTCTTCTGATCGGTCCAAAGAAGAGAGAGAGAAAAAAAACAGGTTCCTGTAAAAAAAACAAAACATCCTGTTGCATCAGTTATGCATAGGATCCGTTTTTTTTACAAGATACAGTGAAAACAGATCCTGTTGCCTCAGTTGTCATCCTTTTGAGCTATTTCCATCTGATATCCGTTTTTTTAGATGGAAACGAAAGTACGGCATGCAGTTTTTTTCCTGTGTAAAAAAAAAAACTGCTCTCAGACGGAAATGGCTCAGAGAAAAAACTGATGCAACAGGATTAGTTTTTTTTTCCGTTTTTTTTTCTCTCTGTCTCTCTTCTGACCGATCAGAAGAACAGAAAGCTGAACGGTGATGTGAATGCACCCTAAGAACGATATCTGGGTGAAATATAGACTTCCCCTGATCCTGTCACAGCAGATATACACTTTCTAGATATATATTGTGGCTACAATTGTTAGGTCCCTCTTAGGCTGTGTTTACTTCTCTGGTAGGCAGCTCGAGACCCGTTTATTTTATAGGCAATCCTCCCCTTATACATCATAATATGGCAAATTATTGCCAGTCATCATAAACGATAAATATTACATGTACGTATATTAGTTACATGATTAGATTGAAAATTGATCCCTACATGGCTTAAATCCTGCTCATAGACCCCACCACGGACTGGTATTAACTGACCCAATCCACCTTTTTGGTGGACAGAATAAAGTCAAGTAACCCTTTCTGGTACAATAGAAACACTTCCTGGCTTAAAAAGTACTATCGCAATATGATCGGCTTCTTCATGGTGATAGGAACACAGTGCAGGGATGGGGGAGCCGCCCTTTATTTCATGCAGAGGCAGTTAAATAGTCATGTCCATGATTCCACCTCCGACGAGTGCTTTAGCTGGTGGCACATTATCTTGTTAAGGGCCCGGTTCACACGGCCCAATTTGTGTGTAGACAACGTGCCAAAACTACAGTGGCAGCTGCGAGGTGTCTGCCTCTCATTCTTTCAGTTCGCAAGGCTGGCTGTTTTAAAGCTACGACCACGCCATGAAGGGCCGCCTTTATCGGTTTTCAGATGGATGCTGCTTGAAGCTGTGGTGGATGTCCCCTCGCAGCTAAGCCGAGAGTGGGTCTGTGGCTTTTGAAATGAACAACAGTGGCAGAATCCACAGCAGTAATTCTCAGTGTGGACATACCCTAACTGTATACCGTGGCCATGATCAGATTGTACAGAGCAGTATTAAAGTGGATCTCTCACTACATTTAACAATAAAAACAGTGTGTAGTATTGAATAGATCTATTAGACCTGATGAGGCCGGTGTACTTACTTTGAAACTCCATGTCAGAATGGCTGATATTAAAATGAGTATTTTAGATTGGGATAGTCCAGCTCGGAAGTGAGAGCACTGTGTCCTGTATTCATGAGCTATACTCCTTCCCTTTCCAACGATGGCTTAATTCACAAGGTCCTTTCAGTGTACCTTCTCAGCTGCTGCTATCTCAAACATACTTAGTACAAACTGCAGTAAAATAAAGCAGCAGAAGGAATTCCGCACTGACACTACTGCTGGAAGACTGGCACTCTCTCACTAAATAGCCCAGGAGACTTCAGCTTGTTCTGAGCCGTCTGACATATGTGCAGCAACAGGGTAGGAGGTGCACTGTGAATTAAGCTCTAGGTGGACATTATGACATGGATTCTTCTAGTGAGTACACTAACGTCAACAGATCTAAGATTTACTTAGTGATGAATCACGTTTTGATTGAGGAATGTGGTGACAGATCCTTTTACGTGAACTTGTATTAAAGTTATATCCAACTGATGTGGAAGGACAAAATGTGTTGTCAGAATACAGGACTAGCTGTCAGACATGGTTGGACTTTTAACATTTTTGAGTTTTATCAAGTTTTGATTTACTGTATGGACTTTTGTCAGGAAGTTATGGGAAGCTTTATAAGGATGGAATCGCACATGCAAATTTTTTAGACAAAGCCAAGAATGGATTTAAAATGAATGTCTTAGGCTGGTTTTACACTGGCGTTGCGGGAAAAGATGCGGGTGCGTTGCGGGAACATGCACAATTTTTCAGCGCGAGTGCAAGACATTGTAATGCGTTTTGCATGCGCGTGAGAAAAATCTGCATGTTTGGTACCCAGACCCGAACTTCTTCACAGAAGTTCGGGTTTGGGATCGGTGTTGTGTAGATTGTATTATTTTTCCTTATAACCATGTTATAAGGAAAAATAATACATTCTTAATACAGAATGTATAGTACAATAGGGCTGGAGGGGTTAAAAAAAATATTAAAATATTTAACTCACCTTAATCCACTTGTTCGCGCAGCCCGGCTTCTCTTCTGTCTTCTTTGAGGAATAGGACCTTTTGATGACGTCACTGCGCTCATCACATGGTCTTTCTTTTACCACTGTGATGGGTCATGTGACGGACCATGTGATGAGCGTAGTGACATCACCACAGGTCCTTTTCCTGTGCACAGCAAAGATGAAGACAGAAGAAAAGCCGGGCTGCGCGAACAAGTGGATTAAGGGGAGTTAAAATTTTTTTATTTTTTTTTAAACCCCTCCAGCCCTATTGTACTATGCATTCTGTATTAAGAATGCTATTATTTTCCCTTTATAACCATGTTAGAGGGGAAAATAATAATGATCCCGATCGTCTCCTAGCAACCGTGCGTGAAAATCGCACTGCATCCGTACTTGCTTGCGATTTTCACGCAGCCCCATTTACTTCTATGGGACCTGCGTTGCGTATATAGAACATGCGTTGCGTATATAGAACAATATAGAACATGCTTCTATTTTCACGCAACGCACAAGTGATGCGTGAAAATCACCGCTCATGTGCACAGCCCCATAGAAATGAATGGGTCCGGATTCAGTGCGGGTGCAATGCGTTCACGTCACGCATTGCTTCTCCTTCCTGCTGGATCTACTCCGAGTCTAATAGCAATGTTATGTTTGTCTGCTCTGTAGTTTGGAAAAAAACTATTTCAATTTTTATCTTAACAGGAAATTCCAGTAAGAATTCTGAGGGAAACTTAATGTTATTACTAGATTATAAAGATGAAGATTTCACGCAGTGCTCCTCAGGAGAAAACCTCATTAACTTTAATGGACATCCAGGATTTCTCAGTACAGATCTATCCTATAATCCCCCTGATCATGAGGAACCTTCTCCTAACCAATCACAGATTGTTACCACAAGTACCGCACAGAAAGGGGATGAAAGGTTTCAATGTGGTAAAGAGTTGCCAAAAGGCTCAGGTCTTTCTACGCACAGAAGAATTCCAACAGGGGAGAAGCCATACTCCTGTTCACAATGTGAAAAATGTTTTACATATAAATCTCAGCTTGTTAGACATGAAAGAAGGCACACAGGAGAGAAGCCATTTTCATGTTCAGATTGTGGGAAGTGTTTTACAAGGAAATCAATTCTTGATGCACATGAGAGAAGCCACACAGGTGAGAAGCTGTTTTCATGTCACGACTGTGGAAAATGTTTTACACGGAAATCATATCTTGTTGCACATAAGAAAAGTCACGCAGGGGAAAAACCATATTCATGTTCAGAATGTGGGAAATATTTTGCACAAAGATCAAGTCTTTTTAAGCATCGGAGATTTCACACAGGGCAGAAACCATATTCATGTTCAGAATGTGGAAAATGTTTTACAGAAAAATACAATCTTGTTACACATGAGAGAATTCACACTGGAGAGAAGTTATATTCATGTTCAGAATGTGGGAAATGTTTTACACAAAAATCAAGTCTTGTTAAACATCAGAGATTTCACACAGGAGAGAAGCCATATTCATGTTCAGAATGTGGGAAATGTTTTACACAAAAATCAAATCTTCTTACACATCAGAGAATTCACAAAGGAAAGACACTGTTTTCATGTTCTGAATGTATGAAATGTTTTACGCAAAAATCAGATCTTGTTACACATGAAAGAATTCATACAGAAGAGAAGCCATATTCATGTTCAGAATGTGGGAAATGTTTTCTATTTAAATCACATCTTCTTATACATGAGAGGCGTCACACAGGAGAGAAGCCATATTCATGTTCAGAATGTGGGAAATGTTTTACAAGGAAATCATATCTTGTTTCACATGAGAGAAGTCACAAAGGAGAGAAGCCATATTTCTGTTCGGAATGTGGAAAAGGTTTTCTATTTAAATCTCAGCTTGTTATACATCAGAGAAGTCACACAGGAGAGAAGCCATATTCATGTTTAGCATGTGGGAAATGTTTTATACGGAAATCATATCTTGTTAAACATCAGAGTGTACACACAGGGGAAAAACCGTATTCGTGTCCAGAATGTGGTAAATGTTTTAGACAAAAATCAGACCTTGTTACACATGAGAGACATCACACAGGAGAGAAGCCATTTTCATGTTCGGAATGTGAGAAATGTTTTACACGGAAATCATATCTTGTTAAACATCAGAGAAATCACACAGGAGAGAAGCCATATTGTTGTTCAGAATGTGGGAAGTGCTTTTCAGATAAATTAAAACTTGTTAAACATCTTAGAATTCACACAGGTGCGAAACCAATTTAACATATTAGGTTTAGAGACGAGTAAATATCTCAAAATTCCTTTTGGGCTGATCAGGATTAGATTCGGGTCTAAATAAATTCTACCTGCAACTAAAGTGCTCTGATTGCCTGGAAAAGTCTCTTTTTCTGTGTGTGTGTCTGTCTGTCTCTATTCTCCTTGATTGTTCCAAATTAACTGACAAAGTTCAAATTCATTACAGACAGAGGTTTTGGTAACATTCAAGATGAACTTCTGAATTTTAGAATTAATAAGCTTATGTCTAATGAGATTAATTATGGACCTTAAACAGCCAATAAGAGGGTTTATTTTCGGGTGGAATTATTCTGGATCTCCCAGACAACGAATGTACATTTCTCTGAGGTCAACTGTGGAAGGAGGAAGAAAAGAAGGGCCTTGTTTAGTTCTGTCAGGGAAATCATCCTGATGCCGTTGGGAAATAATTTAGGTTGAGGTTCAGGCCTTCCAGTCTGCCAGATGGTTCCCAATTAAATGCAGCGTGCTGACTACTTGAGGAACAGACACTGTGGGATTCAAACTTACTGTGATTTATTGAAGACACATTCAAGACCTTTATAGATGTTCAAATGTGCCTAATAAATGCTCATAGAAAACATCTGTGACTGATACCACACCTCGTGCCCGCTTGACGTCACCTACGTCGAGCTCACGAGACGCAGTATGGTCATTTATTACCAAAGCGTGATGTTACGCCCTCCAGAGGAGCAGGTAAGGTCAGCTTGGTACAGTTTACACAGACACCTCCTGTCCACGCGGGCACAGAGAGGCAACAAGCTGAGAGAGCCTTTTCACTGCCGCCGTGAAACAGCGCCTTCTCAGCCAGGGAAATCTGCCACCAGCTTCTCGTTTGATATAAGCCCGGTCCGCTATCGGGATTATATAGGGTGAGAAACCCACCTGCGGTAGCTTATGGCTGGGCCGAGACACGGACGTGGGGATTTGTGATCAAGATACAAGACAGCACAAGATTAAATTATATATTTAATCGCCTTAAGGGCACACTAGATATAACACTATACATACAGAGTATATACAGCAGTCTGAGATTACAGATACAGGTGATATAGGTACAACAGGGTTAAGCAGAGCAAAAGTCAGTAACCGGATAGGTTAAAGTTCCTTTGGGTTATGAGGGTGGAATAGTCCTTGGCTGCAGTCACGTGGGGGCAGTGATGTCAGCTGGTTCCCGGTCTCTCCAAACACATTGGCACGATGTTACCCCCTTCAGAAAAGACACCGCCTGCTGGCTTGCATGGGCTTATGACCTGTAGCTGGCCGCTCCCCTCCCCGCCTATGGGTAGGGTCCACTCCTCCTTCTCTGGTGCTGGCAGAAAATGACCCATAAAACTCCTTAGGGCTCATAGCCCCAGACCAGAATGTTGCAGGAAGATGGTTCCGCTCCCAATTGATCCGCCTGGGTTCCGGCTACAACTAGAGTCCAAGCATGGTACCGTTATTTGGTTTCTGTGGGGAGATATCTATATCTCCCCTCCCGGGCATCCTAGCATCAAGCCAGGACCATGTGGATGTTTGGCTTTGCCCCAGGATTGCAAAAGGATAACCGAATTATGCCTGGGATGGACGGACGATTCATAATTCCTTATGTAATGTAAGTGCCAACATGTCTAGGAGGTATCATTGATCCTGGGAAAGGGCTGAGACCTCCTGTTGGAGGTTTTCCTGCAGGATTAGCTTGCCTCCAACCTGGCTGGTTGAGGTGTGACTTTATCCACCTGGGGCCTCCTTGAAGCCTGGACCCCTGGGGCTTCCTCCCTTGCTAGCTAACAGCAGATGGCTGGGGGGTGAGAACATATTTTGCATGTACACTGACTGTGTACATGCCAAAAGGTGAATCAAATGACAATCAGGGCTGCCAGTAATGATAATCCATATTCCTCACAACATCCTATCAGAATACTGAGTTACTGAGCCAATCATCAGTCTTACAAAAAGGACCTATAGAAGCATATGGCACATAACACATTATGACTTCAGCTTCTTGAAATGTGCAAGCTTCTACTTTTTATGATGAGACTTGACTAGCAGAACTGCTGGCCTCAGCCAACACTTTAAGTTCCATAAGCTGCTTTAACTACCACAGAGATACAAAATGGAGTTTAGCATGTATACAAAATGGGGGATGAGAACAGAGAATTGAGCCAAGTTGTCCTCACCTCAACACTTTCATAGTAGTAAAGATGAACTGTCCCTCATGAACCTTGCTACTTATCACTATTCACACCTCCACCCACACTGCGGGAGAGTCCAGAGTGACATGGGGAGAAGTAATGACGCTCCATGTAATAGTTTTATAATGTATGTGGACATATTAATATTTCATCTTCATTCAAACACTGACAGACATTGTCTTCTTGGCTCATATTATAGTTTCTCCTAGCCCTGTGATCTTCATTGCTCCTACAGACTAAGGCCTCTTGCACACGAAAGTTTTTCCCCCCGTTTACGTTCCGTTTTTGTGTTCCATATACGGAACCATTCATTTCAATGGATCCGCAAAAAAACTGAAGGTACTCTGTATGCCTTCCGTTTCCGTATTTCAGTTCCGTTCAAAGATAGAACATGTCCTATTATTGTCCGCATAACGGACAAGGATAGTACTGTTCTATCAGGGGCCAGCTGTTCCGTTCTGCAAAAAACGGAATGCACAATACTGCGCAAAATACTGAAAAAGCCATACGGTCGTGTGCAAGAGGCCTAACCCTCCTGTGCGGAGACAGTGATATTGGTGGCATGATGACTATATCACTGATTTATCTGACCTGATCATCTGTGATAATTAACCCCATATGTACATTCCTAAAGTTTAAGGATTGTTTTATGCAGATCCGGCAGGCTTTTCTGGCTGGGAACAGCCTGCCGGATCAATAAATACCAGGCGCTGCCTAAATACCGTTCGGCCCCATTCACTATTATGGGGACCAGCAGAGATCTGGCCACAACCTGGCAAATATGTTGAGGAGCGGGCGGACAAATATCGCTGCACGCAAAAGTTTATGTCTGCTTCCACGTTTGCCAGGTAGTGGCCACATCTCCACCAGTCCCCGTTATAGTGAATGGGGCTGGGCGGTATCTTGGCAGCGCACAGTAGTGCCCACTATTCACAGATCCAGCAGGCTGTTCCTGGCAGGAGATGACCTCCTCAAAGTGTGTTCAGATGTGCCCCTCATCCAGGGGCAGAGGCATGCGTAGTCACGGTGACTGGAGCGGTTGGCATAATTTACTTGCCCCTAGTCAAGTTTACTTGCCGAAGCCACCAAGCGAGGTCTCTCTTTGTTTCTGGACTGACAATCATTTGGCGATCCAGTGCTATTGGATGTCAATTCCACGCTTCAAGAATGTCAGCTTGTAACATTTGAATGTGTGCCATAGCCCACGACACTGCTTGGTTGAGGTTAGACTTCGTGGGACTCTCAGAAGTCTGGCGATGGGACTTAGGAATCTCATTTCCCTCCTGATCTTCCAAACATGATCCTACTAGAGCCTGCGTCTCATGGACTTTAAATCTAACTGGAATCCTAGTTAGCACTTATTTTTGTTGATTAATATGGTGTGGTAAGAGTAACATCAGAAATGAGAAGCCCTCTTTAGGGAGCTTTAATAAGCCAGTCATCTAAGTACAAAAATACCTTCCATTCAAAGGATGCTGCTAGTTTATTGAACACCCTGGGTCCTGATGTTACACCAAAAGGAAGGCATGTAAATTGATAATGAAAAACAGTACAGTGAAGAGCAACTGCCACTGTGAGAAGTCTGCAATCGGCTGGCAGGATGGGCAGATGAAGACAATGTCAAAGTGGCAAAGTCGCCATGCTGAATAATATTGATGACTGAGTGAATATTCTCCATTCTGAACTGCTTTTTGCAAATAAATTTGATGAGGAAGGTGCCCAGCCTCCATTTCCCTTAAGACTTACTGCCAAAACCCTTGAGAACACTCCTGAATATCTTTTGGGCAACTGGGACTGAATGAAAGCTTCTATATGAGGCTTTGCCACCATGTTGAACAAGAAACAACTTGGAGGAAAGTCTTTTAGTTTCAGATAATATTCTTTCAAGATCTTATCTAGGAGTCTACAGTAGTTTCCACCCAGCTTGAGGAATCAGTTCAGTAATCTTGCTTCTATGTGCACATAACCAAACTGGTTGGTTTATTGCCTCCAAACCCCTTCTTGAAGCTTGTTGAGCCAGATCTCCAATTTCTGAACCTTCTCTGCTGGGACCCAGTCTGATATTGAGCCTTTGTTGGGTGGTCTTTTGGACCGGTAATGAAAGGAGTGAAATCTAGGTTTAGAGGCCGACTGTGGAAAAGAGACTCCTTTCTTTTCATTAATAGACTATAATATAACTTTTGAATCACAAGAGCTATTGCAAATCTGATTGCGGCAAACGATTTCTAAGAAACTTCTGGTCTTCTTTGATATGTTACATAACTCCCTTCCCATTGGAAAAAGTTGCCCTTTATCCAATATGGCGGCTTTAAAGATGGCAGCCATCTTCCGGACATAGCCTAAAAGTTAGGCCCCTTCAATCATTACTTGCTGGGGTATTCAGATATTTCATTTTCACTTTTGTTTCTGAAATAAAAGGGTGTCCTGAGACTTCTGACTCCGTTGGATGGTACAGAGCTGGTAAATTCTTGTTTCATCTGCTATTCTGCTAAAAAAAAAATACGGACTAGGGTAAACTCTACAGCTGGGATCAGGGGCGTAGCTTTAGGGAAAGCAGCTGATTTGGGGCCCTGAACTCAGAAGGGGCCCACCCAGGAGGAGGAATAAAAGATTTTATTGTCAAGGCGCCCTCAACGATATTCTAAAATGACATCATATACAGAGAGACTGTAGGAAACGGACGAAGCGGCTGCTGGGCCTCGTCTGAGAGAGCGATCTTGGCTAACCTCAGGAGTGGGGGATGCACATGACAAGGGTGTTGAGAAGAAGTTTCTGGTGGGGGGACCAGTTCAAAAATTTGCTGTGCAGCCCAATCAATTCAAATTACGCCACTGGCTAGGATGCCCTTATAGTCTCTCCTTGAAAATTGGTAACATTCTGTAGTCCAGAATATCCAACTTTTGTTTCCAGTTACCATCCTCCAAGAACAATAGCAGTTGGACATGGTCAGTACTTCACCCCTGCTAAGAGGGATGGGGAACTTTCCACCTCTTCACCCCATTCAAAAACCCATCCCTAACCTTACCATGGTTTACCTTGCGGCCTGTTTTAACACTACAGGTATCCTCAGACTCTGATAGCAATGAGTAATGTAATATTGATTGATACTTTCTTCTTACATGGAATCATGGCGGTGGTCCTTCAGTCTGGTGACCCAGAGGGCTATTCACTTACACACTTTTAAGCACATAGGCACAATGCACTTTAATTACCGAAGCAATAAAGATAAAAATGAAATTCTTCAACACTTGTACAGTCATTGCTCCAGTAGTGGAAACACAGCCTTGCTTGCACTGCTACTCAGAGTAGTGTTGCAGGTGCGGGACAGTTAGGTTTGTCCATTTCAATCAAGCTGTGGGGGAGGGTCTTAGCTTTAGGGACAACTTGTCACAGGTGCAGAACTCTGCTTGATAAGACGAATCAATTCTTACAAATCGATTCGCTCATCTCTACTAAAGATCCTAGCTCCTTGAATTCTGTCAAAAAGATGAGAAGCAAAAGGTTCATGTTTTTCACAGTAATCTTATTTAAACCTTGATAATAAAGTTCAGGGTCTGAGAGAACCATCCAGCCAGAGGAATGAGAAAGAATTGCGAATAACACCTCTCTCATGTTTCCCTTAATGTAACCCGACATAGGTTTAGTCGCACCACCAGAAACCAGCCCACACGGTATACAAGAACTACATGAACAGACGTGGTAATAGTCAGGGTACATTTGCGGAGTAAGTAAGCAGAAAACTGGGGTTAGTCCAGAAACTAGCCAGGGTCAAAATACCAGAAGAATTAGTAGAAGCCAGTACAGCAGACAAGAGGTAAGGAGGGATTAACTGAACTAGTATGCATAGCTTTTGGATTGGACGCTGAGCATGGGACCAGATTGGCTTGGCTTCCAACTTCACTTATAAATTGACCAGCCAGGACTTGACTGGTCAGCATGGCCACCGTCCAAGCACAACCATCCACAGGATTTTGAGTGAGAGAACTCCTGATATTTTCCCATCTGAAGAGTCTGACCTGCTTTCATATCCTATAGAAAGAAGGGCAGATTGTTTAATAAGCCTCTGCCAAATTGACTTTTATTATCATGCCTGTTGCTAGAGAGCTCTGCGCATTTGGTTATCCCAGTTTACTCATGATTTGGAAGACAGGATTCCTAGAGGAAAATTATTTATATAATATCCCTCTTAGTAAACTGGCTGAGGACTATTTGATCAGCCTACTGACTCCTCAAAGTTTGTCACTAAGATACTTGCACTTTGTAACTCAGCCAAAAGGTGTCTGTAGGCTGCTAGGTTGAACCTGTGCAGATCTGAGCAGAGGTGAATTTCCCACGACACCAGGGTGTGCTGAGGGGGGAGCCTCCAATATTGCCCTCGACTCATTTTGGTGAGCTGGGTAAACCAGGATCTCATCGGCCAAAACGGTATGATGGCTATCACCGAGGCCTGATCCTGACAGATTTTTATCAATACCCTCGGAATCATGTAAAATGGAGGGAAGATGTAAGCCAGCCTGAACCTCCAGGATATTGACAGGGCATCTATCGCCAGGGGGTTGTCCTCCCTGTAAAGGGAGCAAAACCTCTCCACCTTGGCGTTGAACCTTGTTGCCATAAGATCCACCTCTGGCATCCCCCACTTCAGGACTATCTGCTTGAATATCTCTGGATGTAAAGACCACTCCACTGTTAGAAGACCATGGCTCAGCTGATCCGCTATCATATTGAAGGAGCCTCGAATGTGGATCACAGATTAGTGGGAAAGGTTTGACTCTGCCCAATCCAGAATAACCCCGATCTCTGATAGGAGGGGAAGTGATCTTGTGCCTTCCTGCTTGTTGATGTAAAGTACCGCAGTCATATTGTCTGACTGGACTTTCACAGCTTTGCCCCGGATCTGATGGGCGAAGTGAAGGAGGGCTAGCCATATAGCTTGAATCTCACAGAGATTGGATGAGAGAAGCCGCTCCTGAGGAGACCAGGTTCTGTGAACTGGAGAGTCGTCTTGGTGAGCGCCCCAGCCTACTTGGGATGCATCTATTGTCAATATGATCCAGGTTGGCTTGGTCATAGACTTCCCGTCTAAAAGATGGCATCACCATCTGAGGGAATACCGAGTTCGCCAAGACAGGGAGCACAGGGAGTTTAGCCCGGCAGGGCTGCCATTCCATTTGGAGAGGACCTCCGACTGTAGAGGGCGGAGGTGCCATAGAGCCCAAGGGACTGCTTCCGCAGACGCTGACACCCCAACATCTTCATGAGAGTCCGAATTGGGACTCGTCGAGGAACGGATAGGATCTCTGCCGTGTTCTGTATCCGGGATCTTCTTTCTGGAGTCAACTGGAGATACATCCCAACGGAGTCGATTATTAAGCCTAGATATCTTACCGAAGTTGACGGGCTCATGTTCGATTTCTGCCAGTTGATGATCCAACCCAGGCGGAACAGAAAGGAGATTGCTACATGAAGATGGTGGGTTAGGACCGCTAGAGAAGAGGCTTTCAAAAGCCAAACATCCAGATAAGGAATGATGGTCAGTCCTTGAAGTCTTAAAGCCGCCACCACGGAAACCACCATTTTGGTAAAAGCGTGAGGGGCAGAAGAAATGCCAAAAGGAAGAGCAACAAACTGAAGGTGTCTGGTGATACCCGAAACCTGGACCGCGATCCTGAGATATTTTCTGGAAGCAGGATGAATCGGGATGTGCAGATATGCATCTTTGAGGTCCAGGGTTGCCATTATGTCCCCAGGTTGAGAACGTGAACCACTGACCTGATGGTCTCCATACGAAACCTCACCTTCCTTATATACTGATTGAAATACCTCAGATCGATAATCATTCGGAGATCTCCTGACGTCTTGGGAAGCAGAGAAGCAGTTCCCCTGTCGGAACCTCCTCCAGAGCCCCCTTGCGGATGTAGTCCTGAATATAAGCCTCCAGAATGTAGAGACCTCGGTAGCAGCAATGGCTGTAGAAGCGGATGCTATGGCTGCCGTATAACCTCTTTTCAGAGTGCACTCCGCTCTCCTGTCAAGGGGATCCTGCAGACTAGACCCATCGTCTGCTGGAACCAGAGTGCGTCTGCACAATTTGGCAAAAGCCATGTCCAACTTGGGAATGGAACCCCACGATTCCACCAAGGATTTAGCCATCGGGAACATGGTTCTAAATTTCTTGGTTAGAACCGGACCTTTCTCAGGTTTCTTCCACTCTGTACGCATGACAGAGAGGAGGGTCTCATCTGCTTTAAAGACACGTGGTGCCCGACTAGCGGGATCGGAAGGCTCCCCTGGGTCAACATCATGGTCCCCTGACCTGATGGACTTGAGTAGCTTTTGTGTCTTTTCTGGAGGAAAAAAACACGAGGTAAGCTCCTCCTCATCTGAGGAGGAAGAAACGAAGGAGACCACAGAGGGTCTCTCCACCGGAGTAGAGGACTTCATAGGCGTCTGAGCAGGAGTAGGAAGCCTTTCATCAAGCAGGTTCAAGACTCCCTTGATGGACCCATCCACATAGCTCTTCACCCATTGATACATGTCCTGCATGGTAGGTTCACCCGAAGGTTGGACCTTCGAATGGCAGCTGTCACACCTGGAGTAAGGATAGCTATCCTCCAAAGGAGTACTACAATCGTAGAAGGATAAATGCTTCATCTTAGAAACCGACTTTCTGCTATCAGGATCCCGCAGAGAAGACATCACTGCGAGAAGAAAGACAAATAAAATATTTGTATATTAAAAATAAATGTTATTAAGCAGAAAAGGTAAGAGGCAGACCGGAGGAAGCTGAAAAAAAAAAGACCAGACGAAGAATAAAGCACCAATAAGCGGAGAAAACACCAGCTTATAGGGACTCTAGGAGCAATCTGAGAAGCATGTGCAACCAGAGACGGAGCTGGTGCACAATGCTTCCTTAAATAGGGAAGAGGCTGGACCCAGAAGAAAAAAAACCCGCCCCAGGTGGGGAAAAAATAACCACTGTATAAACCTATAAACCGATGCTACCTAGAAGGGCAAGGAATAACAAAAAATCCTCCCAACAGGAGAAAAAAAGGAAATGACAATCATAATATCCCTGGCGAATGTGAAACACGCCACGAGGAAAACCCGGAAGTGACATCAGAGGCCACTCCGACGCCACTTCCGGAAGATGGCGGCGCCCAATGGCTGCGGAAAACTGGACCGAGGACGCCACGAGAGACGCGAAAACAACAGCAGGTAAGCTGCCGTCCAAGGACTGGGCAAATAGCCCGGAAAAATTATATCCCCAAGGGGAAAAAAAATTAGGGGCTAAAACCCCTAGGCACACGGGAAAAGAGAAAGATCCCCTAGAAAAAGGGGGTCACCGCCAGGCCACCTCTCCGGGAGGACAGAAAAAAACACAGTGTGCTAAGGGTGATTCCCTCCTTTATAGGGGATACTTGTTTAATTTACTTGGGCTCATTAATAATTCCGCCGGTCCTACCAGTCCACGGGGGTGGTTAACACATCTGTGCTGCTGGTAGGACGTAAGTGGTCCTGCACCCTACATAAATCAGCCAAAGTGCAGTTGTTCATTAAGTCCGCGGGGGCTGGGGGTATTCAATTTGAAGATCCACCAACACTCCCTTTGTAGGATACGTCTATCCTAGTCACCTCCACGTGGTGATCTACTGACACGTTCAATCCCTTTAAATTTGATCGCTGAAACACGCCCATCGTGGGTTGCCTGTACATGTCTCGCAACTGGGGATTCTTTATTGTTCCGTATGTCGTTAAGATGTTCCCTACAGGTCTTGCCCACATATCGCGTCAGAAGATATATCACTCCCATGGTGCGGCAGTTGATAAAATCACGTATGAAATAGACATATCCTGTTGTATCATTAGCAAAGGATTTGCCCAGTGCTATGAAGTCACAAAACCTACAGTTACCACATCTAAAGCAGCCCTTGATGGGGTTCTCCAGCCAAGTACGCGGTCTATCGGGTGGGATAAAATGACTGTGTACGAGATGATCCCTCAGATTTGCACCCGTCCTATATGTCATTGCTGGTCGGGGGCCTATGACATCAGCCAGATCGGGGTCCATCAGTAGAATTCCCCAATGACGACATAAGATGTCTCTCACCTCCGTTGCTGCTGAGTCAAAGGTCCCTATCACCCTCATTGTAATAGGTGTATTCTGTTCCTGTGCTCGCTGGTATGCTGTAGTATTTTGTCAGGATAGCCTCGTGCCCGGAATCTCTCCCTAAGGTCTTTGGCCTGAATTCCGTTTGTTCAGAACAATTGCGTCTTAGCCTCAGGTACTGTCCGGTGGGTATCCCGCGTTTAAGTGGGGCTGGGTGGTTAAATTCTATATGCTATACTGCCCCCTTTCAAATACCTCTTCACATTTTTATCCACTCTATTGCTGATCGCTGCCCCCTGCACTGATCACATGACGGTGACCTCAACACAGCCTCTTTTCTACCTCTTCTCTCCAGAGCTTAGCTTCTCCCATTCATTCACTAGCTCCTCTCCTTACACTGATCACATGATGGTGATGTCATCACAGGTCCTTCCCCACCTCTTCTCTACTCCACTGCTGAACTGCCCCTTGTACTGATCACATGACAGTGAGGTCACCCCAGGTCCTTCACCACCCCTTCTCCTCTCCACAGCTGAGCCCCCCCTGCACTGATCACATGACGGTGACATCACACCAGGTCCTTCACCACCTCCTCTCTCCACTGCTGAGCCCCGCCCCCTGCACTGCACTGATCACATGAAGGTGACGTCAGCCCAGGACCTTCCCCACCTCTTCTCCTCTCCTGAGCCCCGCCCCCTGCACAGATCACATGACGGTGACGTCACCCCAGGTCCTTCAGCTCTGGCAGTGCAGCAGATACTGGGCAGGTCCTGGTCGGTAGTCATTGCTGAGCCCCGCCCCCTGCAGTGATCACATGACAGTGACGTCACCCCAGGTCCTTCAGCTCTGGCAGTGCAGCAGATACTGGGCAGGTCCTGGTCGGTAGTCAGGGCTCTTGTTCTCTCTGGTATCAGCCATTCCTCCAGCCTGCAGGTAAGATGAGCTGTGAGGAGACAGTGTGGTGGAGAGCTCAGACATGTCACCTCTGGAGATTCTCCTCCATTACACACAAGGAATCCTTCTCCTCTTCTCAGCTAGGTAGGATGGGGGGAGGAGTAGTGGGGAGAGTGGGGGTTGTCATCATTCACTGGCCTCTGACTGTCCTGGTGAGGGGCCCCTGCCTCCAGGAGGAGAATGAATGGAGCGGGGCCCGGCCTGAGCTCAGCTCTCTCCAGTCTCTTCTCTAGGAGTTGTGGACACAGCTGAGCACAGTCCAGAGGTGGGACCTGCATCTACCAGACATTTATCTCCTGTTGAGCCACCAGAAATCTCCATGTTGGGGCCCCTGGAATCCATGTGGTGGGGGCTCTGAGAACCGGGGCCCCTCCAGGCTCAGGAAGTGCGGTTCTGGAGGTGACATCTGGTCTTGTCCCCTGGATGATTTCCTCTCCTCTTCTCATAAAGGAGCCTGCAGTACTAGAAGCCTCCAGCTCCTCCAGTTCTCTCCTCTTCTCCTGAATGACCACCAAGGATGGACAGGAAGGAGATCAGCAGAAGACTATTAGACCTCACCTTGGAGATCATCTCCCTGCTGAGCGGAGAGGTAAACTTTTCTAGATTTCTCTCCTCTGTATTGTATTCTGTAACAAGTCAGACATCGGGAAGGAGAATCCATCATAGGAAGTGACAGGAAGAGTCCAGGGTCCTGGAGAACGGCCTCCAGACCTTCCAAGTGATGGAGAACCTGAAGATCAGCCCCCAGTATGGTGAGTGATGTGTCATGTGACCAGTGACCAATAGTCATGTTGTAGGAGCCATGAGAAGGTAAGTAGGCACGTTGTACCAGGAGGAGAGGGCCGGAGGAGAGCACATGGCCCCTGAAGGGTTTATTCCCTAAGTGTCTCTCTCCATCCACAGGAGTACACAATAGTGAAGAAGACATCGGGGGACTGTGTGACTCCCATCATCCATCTCCAGGAGTCAGGAGGGCGGAGCAGGACCCCTCCCCCCATCACAGAGCCTCCCCCTCACCCCCTGATACATGAGCAGAAGATCCTAGAACTCACCCACAAGATGATGGAGCTGCTGACTGGAGAGGTGACACTGCTGGGAATGCTGGGAAATTCTCCAGTAACAGCACTGGAGGGGTCTGGGTGATGACGGTGTCATTGTGTTGTCAGGTTCCTATAAGGTGTCAGGACGTCACTGTCTATTTCTCCATGGAGGAGTGGGAGTATATAGAAGGACACAAGGATCTGTACAAGGAGGCCATGATGGAGGAGCACCAGCCTCTTATATCACAGGGTAAGAGCCGTCATGTGCAGTGTGTACACGTGTGTGCAGTGACATGTAATGGAGGAGCACCAGCCTCTTATATCACAAGGTAAGAGCCGTCATGTGCAGTGTATACACGTGTGTGCAGTGACATGTAATGGAGGAGCACCAGCCTCTTATATCACAAGGTAAGACCCGTCATGTGCAGTGTATACACGTGTGTGCAGTGACATGTAATGGAGGAGCACCAGCCTCTTATATCACAAGGTAAGAGCCGTCATGTGCAGTGTATACACGTGTGTGCAGTGACATGTAATGGAGGAGCACCAGCCTCTTATATCACAGGGTAAGAGCCGTCATGTGCAGTGTATACACGTGTGTGCAGTGACATGTAATGGAGGAGCACCAGCCTCTTATATCACAGGGTAAGAGCCGTCATGTGCAGTGTATACACGTGTGTGCAGTGACATGTAATGGAGGAGCACCAGCCTCTTATATCACAAGGTAGGACCCGTCATGTGCAGTGTGTGCAGTGACATGTAATGGAGGAGCACCAGCCTCTTATATCACAAGGTAAGAGCCGTCATGTGCAGTGTATACACGTGTGTGCAGTGACATGTAATGGAGGAGCACCAGCCTCTTATATCACAAGGTAAGAGCCGTCATGTGCAGTGTGTACACGTGTGTGCAGTGACATGTAATGGAGGAGCACCAGCCTCTTATATCACAAGGTAAGAGCCGTCATGTGCAGTGTATACACGTGTGTGCAGTGACATGTAATGGAGGAGCTCCAGCCTCTTATATCACAAGGTAAGAGCCGTCATGTGCAGTGTATACACGTGTGTGCAGTGACATGTAATGGAGGAGCACCAGCCTCTTATATCACAAGGTAAGAGCCGTCATGTGCAGTGTATACACGTGTGTGCAGTGACATGTAATGGAGGAGCACCAGCCTCTTATATCACAAGGTAAGAGCCGTCATGTGCAGTGTATACACGTGTGTGCAGTGACATGTAATGGAGGAGCACCAGCCTCTTATATCACAAGGTAAGAGCCGTCATGTGCAGTGTGTACACGTGTGTGCAGTGACATGTAATGGAGGAGCTCCACAGTTTCTTCTCACATTACATTAGAGGCTACGTGTTCTTTATATGTCAGTCATATCCATAGGGCTCCAGTCACATGATGGGAGCGTGTCCTTCTGGCCTCCATCGGGCCAGTATAGTAGACTACACTGCTCTATCAGAGCCGTCCTGTAAAATCTGTGTTCTGCAGCGTATACATTGTAGATTATACATGGAGATTATGGGCAATGTCCACCCCTGTGTGACTGTGTAGAGCCTGACATCTGAGTTTCTGTCAGAGGAAGATATTAGGAAACCCTCCGCACGTACAGTACAGACCAAAAGTTTGGACACACCTTCTCACTCAAAGAGTTTTCTTTATTTTCATGACTATGAAAATTGTAGATTCACACTGAAGGCATCAAAACTATGAATTAACACATGTGGAATTATATACATAACAAACAAGTGTGAAACAACTGAAAATATGTCATATTCTAGGTTCTTCAAAGTAGCCACCTTTTGCTTTGATTACTGCTTTGCACACTCTTGGCATTCTCTTGATGAGCTTCAAGAGGTAGTCCCCTGAAATGGTTTTCACTTCACAGGTGTGCCCTGTCAGGTTTAATAAGTGGGATTTCTTGCCTTATAAATGGGGTTGGGACCATTAGTTGCGTTGAGGAGAAGTCAGGTGGATACACAGCTGATAGTCCTACTGAATAGACTGTTAGAATTTGTATTATGGCAAGAAAAAAGCAGCTAAGTAAAGAAAAACGAGTGGCCATTATTACTTTAAGAAATGAAGGTCAGTCAGTCAGCCGAAAAATTGGGAAAACTTTGAAAGTAATGTTTTTTATATGTTCCCATATTCTAATTTTCAATGCACGTTTGGTTCTACCTACATAAATCTTCCCACAGGGACATTTTATGTGATAGATGACCCGCTTAGAATAACATGCGAGATGATTTTTGATTTTATATATATTGTTTCCATTAGTGATTTCCTTAATGATTTATTTTTGTCTTGAGGATAAGCAGGCCTTACATGTTCTGCATGGAAAAAAACCATTATTATCCTCAGACAAAAAAGGTTTTCTTATGCTACCACCGTTATTGATTTTAATTGATGAAGCTATTATGTTTCCCAAATTTCTTGACTTCCTGAAAATGAATTTTAGTACTGTAGGTAGTTTTCCCCCAATAACTTTGTCATGTTTTAGAATATCCCAATTTTTTTTATAATTTGTCTGAATTGGAGTTCTTTTCCATTATAGGTATATTGAAATCGGGAACATCATTCAGTCTATTTTCTTCCTTCTTATTAATTTTATCTTTATTATTTCGTACAAGTGATTTCCGTTCTATTTGTAGGACCTCATGTTTGATTTGTTCAAGTTCAGTCACATTATACCCTTTTTCCTCAATTTTTTTATGTAGAATGTTTTCCTCATGTTCAAACTGCTCAATCAGGGTACAATTTCGTCTCAAATGAATATATTGACTACGTGGAATGTTGGTGAGCCAAACTGGGAGGAGGCAACTATTCAAAGAGATGAAACTGTTACTGTCTGTGGGCTTGGAGTACGTTTTAGTCAGTATTTTATTGTTTTGAATTTTAATGGTTAAATCTAGAAAATGTACAGTACAGACCAAAAGTTTGGACACACCTTTTCATTCAAAGAGTTTTCTTTATTTTCATGACTATGAAAATTGTAGATTCACACTGAAGGCATCAAAACTATGAATTAACACATGTGGAATTATATACATAACAAACAAGTGTGAAACAACTGAAAATATATCCTATTCTAGGTTCTTCAAAGTAGCCACCTTTTGCTTTGATTACTGCTTTGCACACTCTTGGCATTCTCTTGATAAGCTTCAAGAGGTAGTCCCCTGAAATGGTTTTCACTTCACAGGTGTGCCCTGTCAGGTTTAATAAGTGGGATTTCTTGCCTTATAAATGGGGTTGGGACCATCAGTTGCGTTGAGGAGAAGTCAGGTGGATACACAGCTGATAGTCCTACTGAATAGACTGTTAGATTTTGTATTATGGCAAGAAAAAAGCAGCTAAGTAAAGAAAAACGAGTGGCCATCATTACTTTAAGAAATGAAGGTCAGTCAGTCAGCCGAAAAATTGTGAAAACTTTGAAAGTAAGGGCTATTTGACCATGAAGGAGAGGGATGGGGTGCTGCGCCAGATGACCTGGCCTCCACAGTCACCGGACCTAACCCAATCGAGATGGTTTGGGGTGAGCTGGACCGCAGAGTGAAGGCAAAAGGGCCAACAAGTGCTAAGCATCTCTGGGAACTCCTTCAAGACTGTTGGAAGACCATTTCAGGAGACTACCTCTTGAAGCTCATCAAGAGAATGCCAAGAGTGTGCAAAGCAGTAATCAAAGCAAAAGGTGGCTACTTTGAAGAACCTAGAATATGACATATTTTCAGTTGTTTGTTATGTATATAATTCCACATGTGTTAATTTATAGTTTTGATGAAAATAAAGAAAACTCTTTGAATGAGAAGGTGTGTCCAAACTTTTGGTCTGTACTGTATGTTCTGCTGGAGGCTCAGATGTGATGTGAACAGGTCCTTACTTTAATAAGGAGAGTCCATCATAGTGACTTTCCAGTCGCTCTCCTGCCCTTAATGTAGTGGATCTTCTAGTCACTCCACAAGCAGAGAAGA
Source organism: Bufo bufo (assembly GCF_905171765.1). Lineage (NCBI taxonomy): Eukaryota > Metazoa > Chordata > Amphibia > Anura > Bufonidae > Bufo > Bufo bufo. The sequence continues at coordinate 15,128,829 of NC_053390.1, read as the reverse complement.
TACAACCTTCTACAAGTGACTAGAGGAGGAGGTTGGACCTCCCTGCAGCAGGTGCATGGATTATTACAAGCCACATTCAGGGCAGCGGGACAGTCACAGAAATGTCTGCAGCTGATCTGCTGTGTGTGAACTTGCTGGTAGATAACCAGTGACTGATCTGTGCTGCTCTTATAATCTGTCCAACGTGGGGATTGTAAGGTTCTGCCATATGGAGACAGCACGCAACAGGCAATTTTTGCAGTGGTGGGGCTTAAGATGCACCATTGTGACAGAAAACCCATCCTCTAGGTGGTATAAAGATAGAAGTGTGTCACCGTGCAGCAGATCTGTCCTCCAGCCTTAGCCGCTGTGAGAAATGTGGAGCGTCTTTACTCTCTTTCTCTACATTTCCCATGGGATTAGTAAATCTGCCCATTGTTCAGCCAATGATTGTAAGGTCTCCAGAACCTGAGGAGCAAAACAGCTCCAACCATGATGTCTCCTCCACCAGTCCCAAATCATGATGTTTCCCATCTAGGTGGTATTGGGTAAACTTGAAATGGTCCACAATGTTTTTTGGACAGCAGTGTCTTCTTTTGTGGTGTCTTTCCATGATCGCTATTGTCACGGCGTGGTGTGGGAACTAACTCCACAACGAACACAGAGGGAGGATGGGAAAGGTATTAGGCCTGGAAACTAGGGATTGGGGGGATGGTCACACCTAGTAAGTCCCTAATCTGAGCCCTGACTGCTGACAGTATGAACAGACCTTTATGGTAGGAATGTTCATACACAGGAACCTAAGCCCTATCTCACCCTAACAGGGCCCTGTGTCAGGACAACAGATGAGCTGTTCCTTCCCAGCTGAAGGAACAGGAGACCCCCTCAGGCCTAATACCAAAAGGTAGAGGAAATACAACAAACAAGAAATAAAGGAAAGACACTTAACTCCAAAGTATGCCGACGAGCAGGAACTCAGAGGAGAACCAACACCAGCACTTCCAACATCCTAAAGGAGCTATCAACAGCATAGCAGGATGGGTGAGACCAGACTAAATAGAGGAGGAGGAATTACCACTTAAGCTACACCTAAGACCAGAGGTGTGGTCATCCCCAGCAACAACATGAAAAGTGAAACAAAATAAGCTGTTAATCATGTGCGGCCAGTCTCCTCGATCTTCTAGTTCCTGTCACGGGTGGGACAGTGACATCTATTCTCTCTGATCGTGCTTTTCATATGAACAGAGGTTTCTGCAGTTTGTAGAATCTTCTGTGAGTTTTTGCTCGGGTTCTCTCTTGCCTCTTTCAGAATTGCATGTGGTGCTCTTAGAGTGACCTGTATAGGACGGCCACTCCTAGGGAGCGCATCAGCAGTCCTGAATGTCCTGTGTCTGTATATCATTTCTGTGACTGTGGATTGATATACACCCAGATCATCAGCTCTTGTGGCCTTCTCCAGCTTTCATTTAAGTAGATTAGATTGGATGTGTGGGGTTCTCAGGAGCCTTGACCAGTTTATAAAGGCACACGAGTCCTGGTTACTGACAAATCTGTTCTTCTGAAGAAAGACTGGCTAGTGTGAACCATGCCTCAATGCGAACAACTTTCAAAAGACCTCACAATGCATGTTACAGAGTCAAGAGGTAAACAGCTACTGCCAGCATCACTGCCTTTCCAAACAGCTGATTGGCGGGGGTCCCGGGTGTCGAACCCCCACCGATCAGATGCAGAGGATAGGTCATCAGTAAAAAAAAGCTGCAGAACCCCTTTAAGATATTACTATTCGCTTCTGTCTTATAGATCTCCTCCGCCTGGTCACACGCTATTGTCTCCCGATAATCATTTGGTATTAATGTTATGGCTGATGGGTATATACTGAGAAAGGTGTAACTGTCCTTGTAATTAATATTCCTGCAGAGGAGGATGGGGTTTCAGTGATATCAGGGGTTCCTGTCCAGCAGGGCAGCAGTCTCTCTCATCGAGCTGTCATCGGCTCACATAAAATACTGGTGCCCGGTGGAGAGGAGACTGGGGGTAGTTGTTTTACTAACTCCATGTTCTGTGTCTGATGAAGGTCTTCACTGTGGGTTCTCTCTCATAAGCAGAAGTGTAATTGTGTAAGGATGATGTCCTGACCTTTTGGTTAGTGGGTTGTTGCAGGACGCCCTGGTACTTATAACTATATCCTCATCCTCAGAATGTACTACGGTGGAGAAGGAGCCGTCACCCCACTGCCTACTGTTTGTTCTAATAAACCAGGGGTTACTTCATTCTGTGGTCTGCTAGGTGCTGGGACCTCTGAACAGGTGGTGAGGAGCAGAACATTGATCACTAAACCTAGAAGTGAAGGAGCTGAGAGAAGAGTCTGATCTATAGACAGATCTACAGGAGGCCATGTATTCATCACTTTGTGCTTGTGTCTCCACAGATGGATCCAGGAGGAGAAATCCACCAGAGAGATGTCCCTGTCCTCTGTATTCCCAGGACTGTCCAGAGGAGAAGGTCCCAGAGAACCCCCAGGTAGATGGAGCTGAGCCCTGTACACATCTATATAGGGGGTCATAGATTGTGGGGGTCTCTTCTGTGGATCTGTTAGATTTCCCACCTGTCTGCTGTATTGTACTGAATTGTTACAGATGACAAATCAGGGGGAAGATCTGACTGATATTAAAGTGGAGGATGAAGAAGAGAGGATGATGGACGATTCCCCGTGTAAGAGTGAGGTGGAGGAGGACATTCCAGGAGATGTCACCACAGGTATGGAATCATGAATGGGGAAAGTGTGAGTCAAGCAGTTAGATGTCTATAATCTGGTGCACGCTATACAGTTCTCCAGGAACATGTCTTCTGGGGGTCTTTTATAAGGGTCTATGGAGGAACCTTTCCCCCCTTATGCCTCCTCTCTGAGCGGTGACGGCTGATGTCTAGAATCTAGTGCCCACTATACAGCTCTCCGGGAACATGTCTTCTGGGGGTCTCCTATAAGGGTCTATGGAGGGAACCTTTCCCCCCTTATGCTCCCTCTCTGAGCGGTGACCGGCTGATGTCTATAATCTAGTGCCCACTATACAGCTCTCCAGGAACATGTCTTCTGGGGGTCTCCTATAAGGGTCTATGGAGAGAACCTTTCCCCCCTTATGCCCCCTCTCTGAGCGGTGACAGGCTGATGTCTAGAATCTAGTGCCCACTATACAGCTCTCCGGGAACATGTCTTCTGGGGGTCTCCTATAAGGGTCTATGGAGGGAACCTTTCCCCCCTTATGCCCCCTCTCTGAGCGGTGACCGGCTGATGTCTATAATCTAGTGCCCACTATACAGCTCTCCGGGAACATGTCTTCTGGGGGTCTCCTATAAGGGTCTATGGAGGGAACCTTTGCCCCCTTATGCCCCCTCTCTGAGCGGTGACCGGCTGATGTCTATAATGTAGTGCCCACTATACAGCTCTCCGGGAACATGTCTTCTGGGGAGTCTCCTATAAGGGTCTATGGAGGGAACCTTTCCCCCCTTATGCCCCCTCTCTGAGCGGTGACGGCTGATGTCTATAATCTAGTGCCCACTATACAGCTCTCCGGGAACATGTCTTCTGGGGGGTCTCCTATAAGGGTCTATGAGGGAACCTTTCCCCCCTTATGCCCCCTCTCTGAGCGATGACAGGCTGATGTCTATAATCTAGTGCCCACTATACAGCTCTCCGGGAACATGTCTTCTGGGGGTCTCCTATAAGGGTCTATGGAGGGAACCTTTCCCCCCTTATGCCCCTCTCTGAGCGGTGACCGGCTGATGTCTATAATCTAGTGCCCACTATACAGCTCTCCGGGAACATGTCTTCTGGGGGTCTCCTATAAGGGTCTATGGAGGGAACCTTTCCCCCCCTTATGCCCCCTCTCTGAGCGGTGACCGGCTGATGTCTATAATCTAGTGCCCACTATACAGCTCTCCGGGAACATGTCTTCTGGGGGTCTCCTATAAGGGTCTATAGAGGGAACCTTTCCCCCCTTATGCCCCCTCTCTGAGCGCTGACAGGCTGATGTCTATAATCTAGTGCCCACTATACAGCTCTCCGGGAACATGTCTTCTGGGGGTCTCCTATAAGGGTCTATGGAGGGAACCTTTCCCCCCTTATGCCCCCTCTCTGAGCGGTGACGGCTGTTGTCTATAATCTAGTGCCCACTATACAGCTCTCCGGGAACATGTCTTCTGGGGGTTTCCTATAAGGGTCTATGAGGGAACCTTTCCCCCCTTATCCCCCCTCTCTGAGCGGTGACAGGCTGATGTCTATAATCTAGTGCCCACTATACAGCTCTCCGGGAACATGTCTTCTGGGGGTCTCCTATAAGGGTCTATGAAGGGAACCTTTCCCCCCTTATGCCCCCTCTCTAAACGGTGACAGGCTGATGTCTATAATCTAGTGCCCACTATACAGCAATTTTGGAACATGTCTTCTGGGGGGGTCTCCTATAATGGTCTTTAACAGGCTGTTAGGTGGGTAAAGATGTTTGGTTGTGTTTTTGGCTTCCTTTCGGTGCACTCCTGTCCTCAGCTCCATGATTATCAGGAAGCTCCGATGTCACATGTGATTATTGTACAGACACAGACGTCTCAGTGATCACTACCTGCAGCTTTAGAGACAAATATTTAACCTACTCTTGAAGGAAACAAGGGACTCTTCCATAGAAATTAATTTAAAAAAAAAACATTTTGCAGCAAAATATGAATCGAGACAAATTCTAAAAAGATTAAAATGGGGGTTATCCTGGGGGAGGGGGTCTTCAATATCAGGAACCTGGAAACCCCCATTAACTCCCTTAGATCTGGTGAGACTAGTGTGCTTACTTGTCAATATGACTATAATCATTTTATGTTTCCATGTGATATTTAAATGAGCATTTTATGAGTCCAACTACAGAGCAATACTGCTCAGGAGTCCTGTATTCACAAGCTAAACTCAGTTTCCATCCAGATGTAGCCAATATAGCCCTTAATATTACTCTATATTATCTCCCACTTTCCAGTCATTGCAGGCTGTAGGAGGTAAGACCCAGTTGGCAATTCATTTATGAACTTCTAGTCAGAATAAAGGTATAACACAGAGTCCTATTAAAAGATTCTCCAGAATTGTTATTGCATGGGGAATACTAATAGTTACTAAAACAGAAAACTAAAATAAAATTTGAGGGATGGTGACAGGTCCTCTTTAATTGACAAGCTCCTTCCAGTGTACCTCCTCCCCTGCTGCTGCTGATAACTCACACATACTCAGTACAAACTGCAGTAAAGCAACAAATAAAATTAGAAGCTACATTGAAACTGCTGGAAGACGAGTGCTCTTGCATTAAAGAGCCAGGGAGACTGCAGCCTGTACTGAGCAGTGTGAGACTTCAGCAGGGGAGGAGGTGCATTAAAAAGTGCTTGTGAATTAGCCCCAGACCTGGTTGTCACTTAATGAACAAGTGGAAGTGATGATATGGTCCACATAGAGCCCTGAACTCAACATCATCCAGTCTGGGATTACATGAAGAGGCAGAAAGATTTGAGCATGCCTACATCCACAGAAGAACTGTGGTTAGTGTTCCAAGATGTTTGGAAGAGAGCTTCTTCAAAAACTGTGTGCAGGTGTATCTATAAGAATTGAGGCTGTTTTGAAGGCAAAGGGCAGTAACACCAAATACTGATTTGATTTACGTTTATTTTCTTCATTCACTTTGCACTTTGTCAGAAATAAACTATTAACACCTCTACTTTTGAAAGCATTCTTACTCTGCAACATCAGTCAAAAAGCCTTCAAATCCTTTCACCTTTTTCACATTTTGTTATTTTGTGGCCTTTTGCTAAAATCTTATAATATTCTAGTTTAACCCCCATCAATATGTGGATAAATAGAACTGTAAAGAAAGCAATAAATGACAAAAAGAAAGCATTTAAATCACTAAAACAGGAGAGTAGAGAGGAAGCACTGAAAAACTATAAGGAAAAAAATAGAATATGTAAAATACAAATAAAAGCAGCCAAACTAGAGACCGAGAGATTTATTGCCAAAGAGAGCAAAACTAACCCTAAAATGTTTTTCAATTATATAAATTGTAAAAAGTATAAATCTGAAGGTGTCGGCCCTTTACAGAGTGATGAGGGGGGAGTTGCAGATGAGGAGGAAGCAAAGTTATTAAATATTTTTTCCCCACTGTATTCACTGAAGAAAATAAACTGTCAGATAAAATGCAGAATGTAAAAGTAAATTCCCCATTAAAAGTGTCCCGTCTGACCCAGGAAGAAGTACAACAGCAACTTAAAAAGATTAAAGTAGACAAATCACCAGGACCAGATGGCATTCACCCCTGTATCCTAAGAGAATTAAGTAATGTCATAGCCAGACCCTTATCTCTGATATTTAAGGACTCTATACTGACAGGGAATGTTCCACAGGATTGGCGCATGGCAAATGTGGTGCCAATATTCAAAAAGGGTCCAAAAACAGAGCCTGGAAACTATAGGCCGGTAAGTTTAACATCTGTTGTGGGTAAACTGTTTAAAGGTTTTCTAAGAGATCCTATCTTGGAGCTCCTCAGGGAAAAAAAGCAAATAACGCCATATCAGCATGGCTTCATGAGGGATCGGTCATGTCAAACTAATTTAATCAGTTTCTATGAGGAGGTAAGCTCTAAACTTGATTGCGGCGAATCAATGGATGTCGTATATCTGGACTTCTCCAAAGCATTTGACACTTTACTGCATAAAAGGTTAGTATATAAAATGAGAATGCTCGGACTGGGAGAAAAACGTCTGTATGTGGGTAAGTAACTGGCTCAGTAATAGAAAACAGAGGGTGGTTATTAACGGTACACACTCAGATTGGGTCACTGTCACTAGTGGGGTACCTCAGGGGTCAGTATTGGGCCCTATCCTCTTCAATATAATTATTAATGATCTTGTAGAAGGCTTGCACAGTAAAATAAATTTTTTTGCAGATGACACTAAACTGTGTAAAGTAATTAACACTGAAGAGGACAGTATACTACTACAGAGGGATCTGGATAGATTGGAGGCTTGGGCAGATTAGTGGCATATGAGGTTTAACACTGACAAATGTAAGGTTATGCACATGGGAAGGAATAATGCAAGTCACCCGTACATACTAAATGGTAAAACACTGGTAACACTGACATGGAAAAGGACTTAGGAATTTTAGTGAACAGCAAACTTAGCTGTAGAAACCAGTGTCAGGCAGCTGCTGCCAAGGCCAATAAGATAATGGGTTGCATCAAAAGGGGCATAGATGCCCGTGATAAGAACATAGTCCTACCACTTTACAAATCACTGGTCAGACCACACATGGAGGACTGTGTACAGTTCTGGGCTCCTGTGAACAAGACAGATATAGCAGAGCTGGAGAGGGTTCAGAGGAGGGCAACTAAAGTAATAACTGGAATGGGGCAACTACAGTACCCTGAAAGATTATCAGAATTAGGGTTATTCACTTTAGAAAAAAGACAACTGAAGGGAGATCTAATTACTATGTATAAATATATCAGGGGTCAGTACAGAGATCTCTCCCATCATCTATTTATCCTCAGGACTGTGACTGTGATGAGGGGACATCCTCTCCGTCTGGAGGAAAGAAGGTTTGTACACAAACATAGAAGAGGATTCTTTATGGTAAGAGCAGTGAGACTATGGAACTCTCTGACTGAGGAGGTGGTGATGGTGAGTTCACTAAAAGAGTTCAGGAGGAGCCTGGATGTATTTATGGAGTGTAATAATATTACAGGTTATAGCTACTAGAGATGGGTCGTTGATCCAGGGAGTTATTCTGATGCCTGATTGGAGTCGGGAAGGAATTTATTTCCCCTTAAGTGAGGAAAATTGGCTTCTACCTTACAGGGGTTTTTTCGCCTTCCTCTGGATCAACTTGCAGGATAACAGGACAAACTGGATGGACAAATTTCTTTTTTCGGCCTTATATGCTATGTGACTATGTAATCTGCACTTAATACTCCATAATAAGAAAGTAAAAACAGAACTTTACTATTTTTGCTAATTTATTCAAAATAAAAACATTTTCCCATTGGCATAATCCATTGGTATTTACTTTGCCCTGATACTTGAAATGTAGGGACCTCCCATTTATCTGGATCATCTTTGATATGTTTCTATACCTTGATTGGAGTCATCTGTGGTAAATTCAGTTGATTGGACATGATTTGGAAAGACACAGCCCTGTCTATATAAGGTCTCAGAACCGACAATGAATATCAGAGCAAAAACCAGGTCATGAGGAGGAAAGAACTGCCTGTAGAGACAGGATTGTATGGAGGCACAGATCTGGAGAAGAGGACAAAAACATTTCTGCTGCACTGAAAGAGCACACTGACCTCCAGAATTCTTACATGGAAGAACAACAACCAGGACTCCTCCAACCAACTCGCCCAACCAAACTAAATAATCAGGGGAGAAGGGCCTTGGTAAGAGAGGTGACCAATAACCCAGCTCCAAAGATCCTGTGTGCAGATAGGAGAAAGTTCCAGAAGGTTAACAGTCACTACAGCCTCCACCACTCTGGGCTTTAAAAGACACATAAAAGCCGCCTGAGGTTTGTAAAAAAAAAAAAAAAAACACCTATAGGATTCTGACAGTGAAAAACAGCATCATGCTGGGGGGACTGGGATGCTGTTCAGGGTGGAGGGAAAGCTGAATGGAGCAAATTGCAGAGATATATTCTTAATGAAAACCTGATCCAGAGTGCTCTTGACCTCAGACTAAGACAAATGTTTACCTTCTAAGACAATGGCCCTAAGCACACAGCCAGGACAGCATAGGAGAGGCTTACTCTGGGAATGTCCATAAGTGGTCCAGTCAGAACCCTGAAACCCATGAACCATCTCTGGAAAGACCTGAAAATGGCTGCCCACCGATGGCCCTCATCGAACCTGAAAGAGCTTGAGAGAATCTGCAAAGAGCATAGGATCCCCAAATCCAGGTTTGCCAAACCTGTGGCATCATCCCCAAGAAGACTGGAGGCTGTAATCACTGCCAAAGGGGCTTCAACATCAAGTCCAGAGTAAAAGGTCTTAATAATTGTGTCTTGAGTAAAGGGGCTGAATACTTATGTCTTGGGTAAAGGGGGCTGAATACTTTTTTGTCAATGCAAGATTTAGTTTATTTCTTTTTCAATAAATATATATATATATTTAGTGAGGAGCCAACCATTTCATCCTGCTTTGGACGAACCCGATTTGTTTATCTGCATAACTCATATTCAATTTGATCCCTATCCCCGTACGAGCATTAAAATGTATTGCCTTCGATGAGATTTTTTCAATATGGCCACTGTTAGTCTTGTGCATACGCCGTTACTGTGAATAGCAGCACATGCATTAATTTATGTGTGTTTATAGATGTGTGTGTGTGTGTGTATATATATATATATAGTGGCAATGTGAACATTGAGGTGTGCAGTAAAGTCACGGGGAAGCAGGATAAAGGGGGGCCTGTTCCCCAGGTTCCAGTCCGGGACTTAGGGCATGCTCATGTCCAGGGATCCTATTTTTTCCTGCTACTGGATCTTAGGTGTGGCTCACTCTGGAGTGTTTGGTGAAGCAGAGTCCTGGTGAGACTCTGTGTGAGTGGTCTCAGCCGGGTGGGCTGAGGGGCCACGAGGCTAGGCGATAGCCTGAACTTTGGGGGACACGGTGGCGCATGTGAAACAAGGATCACGAGGCCAGAGTCGGGAGGACTACTGGGCCACAATCCTCTAAAAGGTATTGAAGTGTCACAGCCTGGAGGTTGCTGGACTGAATGGCTGAGGAAAGCCGCATTTGTGTTCCATGTGCGTACAGGGCTCTCTAGGTGAGTCAGGGATACGCTTATGTGTTTAGTTAGAGCCTAGCCGGGCAAGGGTTTGTTATTTTGTGTGGATGTCACACGTGATAAGTTGAAGCTGCGACTTCATAACCTGTTTTGCTGAAACGTCCGGAATAAAACACGAGTTTGGACATTCTACCCTTGTCTGGTGAAGTAATCTGTGATGGCGACCCCCTAAAAGTAAACAATCCCTTACAATTGGTGGAGGATGCGGGCAAGTTGTCCATGAGAGAAGGACAACGGTCGGTTGCTAGGGGTAACGACGAGAGAGAGCAGGTGCTGCTGAATCCTGCTGTGCTGGAGTTAAAGGGCCTGAAGCCTGTTTGTTCGGTGGAGCAGGTGCTGCTCATGCTGTTGTGGACTATTTTTGCTGTGGTGCAGAGATTTAAAGGGCCAGAAGCCCAGAGAAGAGACTGATTGAAAAAAAAATAATAATATTTTTTTTGTTGTTGTTGTCACTATGAAGTCTGTGCAGACCCACCTGCAGCAGGACTACACAGTGGGTGATTGTGAGGTCAGAAGATCTGATACAGAAAGATCCTGCGAGTTGGTGATTGGGGGAATTCCACTGTGGGTCACTTTAGATGCCCGCCAACACGTGTCCTGGGTTAAGCCCGAAGTACTGGACTTTCTAAAGAGGGGGCCAGAGACAGATGTCAACGTGTCTCTGACCTTTATCACGGACTATGGCCCTGTGCAATGGGAGCTCTTAAAATGTGAGACCCTGGAAGTGGAGTTTGTGCTCGGCAAAGACTTTCCGTTCTTCTGGCAGCTATGGAGTGGAAACAAGGCTTTGAGTTGTGCGGCTGGAGTTCCAGAGGAAAAGATGTGTGCCGTTGCCAAGGGCAGCCGTCGGGAAGAAAAGGAGGTGGAGAGCGGTGTGGCTCTCAGGAGATCCTATGTTTCCTGCATGTGTGCGCAAAGTCCTAAAGAGTGTGGCTGAAGTTACCATCCAGGAAAAGTCGGGACTCCAGGCCATGCTGTTTCCGGTGGCAACGTTTGCAGTAAGGAATCTGCCGTTGTTCGGAATACCAGGAACCAAGAGAAGGCTGGTGATCTTGGTAGAGATGTCCTGGAAATATCGTCATCTCCCGAATCCACAACGTCAGGCGGTAAGACTGTTCCTGTTAATAGTTGTGTGGCAGATCCAGTGACCGTGAGCCGGCCGCAGTGAAAACCGGCTGGGTCAGTGACGAAAAAATCACTGAGGCGAAAAACCGTCTCGGAAGTGTATGACATTGGGAAAATCGCAGTGTCTGAACAGGCGGGTAAGCCTGTTGCGGATACTCCCTCACAGGAACCTACAGGTTTCTATAGATACTGGCCCATTATATACTGGAGTTGATTGCCACATACAAAGAAAGAAAAACGCTGTGGATTTGAAGTCTGCAATAAGGTAAAGAACCTTTTGGATTTAGCGATCATCATCCATAGTGATCTTTTAGTTTACCAGTATTAGTGGGTGCGGTGTACGCACGGTATCATAAGTTCAGTTTATTTATTGTGTTTTTGAGTGCAGCAGGTAGTGCAGTACTGCTGTGATACCACAGCAACATATAGTGAATTGTAGTGTGACAAGGGAACGAGCGCCAGTTGGGCTTTTAAATTTTTGACTTTTAACAAGTCATGCTTTTATGTAATAAAATGGTGACCGGGTGTAGATCAGAGTCCTGGACTTTATAAAAGGTTATAAAAAGCTGTGGTAAAGCTGTGTTCACACCGCAACATACATAGCAGAAAAATCTGTAGCAGATCAGTAGCTGAAAACAAGTACAGTCCTGATCAAAAGTTTAAGACCACTTGAAAAATGGCAAAAAAATCATATTTAGCATGGCTGGATCTTAACAAGGTTCCACGTAGAGCTTCAACATGCAACAAGAAGAAATGGGAGTGAGACAAAACATTTTTTGAGCATTCAATTTAATGAAAACAACGAATAAACTGAAACAGGCTGTTTTTCAGCTGATCAAAATTTTAGGACCACATACCTTTAAAAGGCCAAATCTGTGCAAAAATGTGGATTCATTGTCATTTTCTGTCAGTTAGTCACACGTTGTGATGGCAAAGGCAAAAAAACTCTCCCTTTTTGAACGTTGAACTGCATAAGCAGGGTCTCTCACAGCGCGCCATCACTGCTGAGGTGGGATGCAGTAAGTGGAAGACCCAAAAAAATTTCATCAGCACTGAGCCGGAGGATCCAATTGGCTGTCTGTCAAGACACTGGACGATCCTCGACCCAAATTAAGGCCCTTACTGGTGCTGACTGCAGCCCCATAACCATCGGCATCTGAGACTGAAGGGCATCAAAAACAAAAACCGTTTTCAAAGACCTCGTCTCCTTGAATGCCACAGAACTGCTCGTTTGGACTTTGCAAGAGAGCACCAAACATGGGACATTCAAAGGTGGAAGAAAGTTTTATTCTCTGATGAGAAAAAATGTAACCTTGATGGTCCTGATGGTTCCCAACGTTACTGGCATGACAAGCAGATCCCACCTGAGATGTTTTCTATGCGCCACAGTGGAGGGGGCGCCATAATGGTCTGGGGTGCTTTTTCCTTCAGTGGAACAATGGAGCTTCAGGAAGTGCAGGGGCGTCAAACGGCCGCTGGCTATGTCCAGATGTTGCAGAGAGCATTCCTCATGACTGAGGGCCCTCGTCTGTGTGGTAACGATACAGTTTTTTAACAGGAAAACGCTACAGTACACAATGCCCGCAGGACAAGGGACTTCTTCCAGGAGAATAACATCACTCTTTTGGCCCATCCCGCGTGTTCCCCTGATCTAAATCCAATTTAGAACCTTTGGGGATGGATGGCAAGGGAAGTTTACAAAAATGGACAACAGTTCCAGACAGTAGATGGCCTTTGTGTGGCCGTCTTCACCACTTGGAGAAATGTTCCCACTCACCTGATGGAAACGCTTGTATCAAGCATGCCGAAACAAATTTTTGAAGGGATAAACAATAACAGCGGAGCTACTCATTACTGAGTTCATGTTTGGAAGTTGGATTTCTGTTTTGGGGGGGTTTAGTTATTTTTTGGAGGTGTGGTCCTAAACATTTGATACGCTGAAAAACAGCCTGTTCCAGTTTATTCGTTGTTTTCATTAAATTGAATGCTCACTCCCATTTCTTCTTGTTGCATGTTGAAGCTCTACTTGGAACCTTGTTAAGATCCAGCCATGCTAAATATGATTTTTTGCAATTTTTCTTAAATTGGTCTTAAAATTTTGATCAGGACTGTAGTTTTCGGTGGTGGTTGTGGTAGAGTTTTATAACAGTTTTAGAAGAGTTTTGGGGTGTTTTTTCTGTTTCCCATTGACTTTTATAGAGATCCATCATAAATCTGCTTAAAAAAAGTAGCATATAACTTCTCGTATATTTTCAAATCAGCTGCTGAAAAGTAGTACCATGTGCACAAGGTCTAAATGCAAAGTCAACAGAAAGCTGTTGGTGCTTTGCATGTGGTTTAGGCTACATGCACACGACCATTGTGTGTTATGCGGTCCGCAAATCGCGGATCCGCAAAACACGGATGGCGTCCGTGTGCGTTATGCAATTTGCGGAACGGCACGGACAGCCTTTAATATAACTGCCTATTCTTGTCCGCAAAGCGCAGACAAGAATAGGACAGGTTATATTTTTTTTGTGGACCTTAGAATGGAGAAAAGGATTGTGGACCATGGAACGGAGTGCTGTCTGCATCTTTTGCGGCCCCATTGAAGTTTAATGAGTCCGCATCCGAGCCGCCAAAACTGCGGCTCGGATGCGGACCAAAACAATGGCCGTGTGCATAAGCCTTATGCAGTGGAACCCCAGTTTTCAGCTGCTGGAGCAGTGACAAATTTTGCCCAAATGAGCATAGCCTACGGCCTTTTTCACAAAGCACAGTCAGTGTTTGGTCAGTGCTTTGCATCAGTTATTGTCATGAAACCAGGAGTAGGCAGAGATAAGATATAATAGAAAAATATGCTTCTGTTCTGTGTTTTTGACCCACACCTGATTAGGCTGAAATCCCATATGCAGTTTTTGATGCAGTCTTTTATGTAGTTTTTTTCTTAGCTAAAGACATGACTGGCTGAAAATTTAATGGCTTATACTTCTTTTCCTGGATCAATTTCCAGCTTATAGGAATGTTATAAATTTGTGTACTCTGTTTTAAAAGAAAATCACAAATTCAGATTTTTATCTTAACAGAAAATCCCAGTAAGAATTCTGAGGGAAACTTCATGTTATCACTAAATTATAAAGTAGAAGATAAAGACATCCTGCAACGCTTTTCAGGAGAAAACCTCATTACCCTTAATGTATATCCAGGACTTCACAGTACAGATCTATCATATAATCCCACTAATCATGATGGACCTTCTCCTGACCAATCACAGATTTTTACCACAGCTACAGGTCAGAAAGGGGGAAAAAGGTTTCAATGTGGTAAAGAGTTCACAAACAACTCTGGTCTTTCTACACACAGAGGAATTCACACAGGGAAGAAACCATACTCCTGTTCAGAATGTGGGAAGTGTTTTACATATAAATCACATCTTGTTATACATGAAAGAAGACACACAGGAGAGAAGCCATATTCATGTTCAGAATGTGGGAAATGTTTTTCACAAACATCAGATCTTGTTACTCATAAGAGAACTCACACAGGAGAGAAGCCATATTCATGTTTAGAATGTGGGAAATGTTTTACAGATAAATCAAGTGTTGCTAGACATGAGAGAAGTCATACAGGAGAGAAGCCATTTTCATGTTCAGAATGTGGAAAATGTTTTACACGGAAATCAAGCCTTGTTGCACATGAAAGAGTTCACACAGGAGAGAAGCCGTATTCATGTTCAGAATGTGGGAAATGTTTTACAGATAAATCAACTCTTGTTACACATGAGAGAATTCACTCAGGAGAGAAGCCATTTTCATGTTCAGAATGTGGGAAATGCTTTACAGACAAATCAAGTCTGTTTAAACATGAAAAGAGAAGTCACAAGCGAGAAAAGCCATTATCATGTTCAGAATGTGGGAAGCGCTTTACAGAAAAATCAAGTCTGGATAAACATGAAAGGAGAAGTCACAAAGGAGAGAAGCCATTTTCATGTGCAGAATGTGGGAAGTGCTTTACAGAGAAATCAAGTCTTGTTATACATGAGAGATGTCACACAGGGGAGAAACCGTATTCATGTTCAGAATGTGGGAAATGTTTTACACAGAAATCAAGTCTTGTTACACATGAGAGGAGTCACACAGGAGAGAAGCCATATTCATGTTCAGAATGTGGGAAGTGCTTTACAGAGAAATCAAGTCTTGTGATACATAAGAGATGTCACACAGGGGAGAAACCATATTCATGTTCAGAATGTGGGGAATGTTTTACACAGAAATCGAGTCTTGTTAGGCATGAGAGAAGTCACACAGGAGAGAAGCCATATTCATGTTCAGAATGTGGGAAATGTTTTATTACTAAAGCCAAATTTAAGGATCATTATAGAAGTCACACAGGAGAGAAGCCCTTTTCATGTTCAGAATGTGGGAAATGTTTTACTCAGAAATCAAGTCTTATTAGACATGAAAGAATTCACACAGGAGATATGCAGTTCTGATCTTCTATATGTGCGAATATTTTACAAGAAAATTAGAGTTTGAGACTCATTAAGGAAGACTCATTAAAGAGGCTCTGTCACCATGATCAACCCTATTCAGCCAGACATACTGGCTGGTAGGGGTCATCATGCTGATTGAAACAATAACTTTCTTTTGTCTGAATGATAAACAGCTGCAGAGAAATTAGTGTTTTTATTCATATGCAAATGAGAATTTCGAGCAGAAAGAAGCAGGACTGAATCCTTTGAGCACTGCTTTGTAACAACCCCTGTTATGGCAGAGCCCTGTCGAAGAGCTGTGTGCTAGCTATATCATATATACTATGTACTATGGCTTCACCACACTGTGATCTACTGAGAAAGCTAATCTACATATTACTGCTTTATTCCCACACAATATGATTTTACCTATCTTATATGAAGGATGGCCTTATGCCTATTCCATGCATGCTTAAACTCCTTCACTGTATTTGCAGCTACCACTTCTGCAGGAAGGCTATTCCATGCATCCACTACTCTCTCAGTAAAGTAATACTTCCTGATATTACTTTTAAACCTTTGCCCCTCTAATTTAAAACTATGTCCTCTTGTAGCAGTTTTTCTTCTTTTAAATATTCTCTCCTCTTTTACCTTGTTGATTCACTTTATGTATTTAAAAGTTTCTATCATATCCCCTCTCTCTCGTCTTTCTTCCAAGCTATACATGTTAAGGTCCTTTAATCTTTCCTGGTAAGTTTTATCCTGCAATCCATGTACCAGTTTAGTAGCTCTTCTCTGAACTCTCTCCAAAGTATCAATATCCTTCTGGAGATATGGTCTCCAGTACTGAGCACAATACTCCAAATGAGGTCTCACTAGTGCTCTGTAGAGCGGCATGAGCACCCCCCTCTTTCTACTGGTAATTCTTCTCCCTATACACCCAAGCATTCTGCTAGCATTTCCTGCTGCTCTATGACATTGTCTGCCTACCTTTAAGTCTTCTGAAATAATGACCCCTAAATCCCTTTCCTCAGATACTGAGGTTAGGACTGTATCACTGATTTTATATTCTGCTCTTGGGTTTTTACGCCCCAGGTGCATTATCTTGCACTTATCAACATTAAATTTTAGTTGCCAGATTTTTGACCTCAACCCTGTTACAAATCTTTGTGTCATCAGCAAAAAGACACACCTTACCATCGAGGCCTTCTGCAATTTCGCTTATAAAGATATTAAACAATATGGCATATCCACAGGCAGAGAGAGGAGGCCTGGCTTACGGTTGCACAACACTGTTTCTGACCTTCCCAAGTTCTGGAAGAGCATAGTTTGCTTTGCTTTGCTATTTTTGTAACACCCATTCATTTGTATGGGAGATATGGAAACAGTAGTGAAGGGACCTTAGCTGCCCCTCACAGCCTGGATACGGTGATCAGTGGGTTGTGAACATAGGACTCTGTTCTACAGCTAGGTGCAAGTCCCAGATGTGACTCTTACATCTATTAGACATATACTGTCACGTAGCGATGTGGGAGGGAACACCACACCGACAACAGGAGGGAAGGGAAAAGGAACTAGACCTCAAAGCTAGGGAAAGGGAAACTGACACCACCTATGGAAACCCTAATACTAGCCCTGACTCCTATCCGTATGAATGGACCTTGAGGGCAGGAATGTTCATACACTGGAACCTATGACCCTGGAAACCCTGAATTGCCCTGGAATAGTGTCTGGGCTTGAGACGGCCTGTTCCTTCCCATATAAAAGAACCAGCGTCTCCCTGAGGCCTAGTAACAAAATGCAGAGGGGAAACAACAAAATATAAAAGGGAAGTAAGATTAGATTTAAGTAGTTAATCTGTTTTCCCTTAGTCTTGTCAACAGCACAATAATGGGTTAACCATCCCCCTGTGAGCTAGCGGTACCTGTGGAATTTTTAATGATTAAGTCTACAACACCCTGCTGTATAAATGGACCTTCCCCCTTCAGCTTATTGAGTATTTTATAAAGCAATCCTGTAAGAAAGAAAAAAAACATTTTTGACCTAGGGCGGGAAGTTTGTGCTGACAAGACTAAGGGAAAACAGATTAACTATCTAAATCTAATCTTCCCTAGCATATGTCAGCAGCACAATAATGGGATTTAGCTAGTAGTATCCCTGGGCGGGTTAGTAGTTGTAACCGAATCTAACACAGATCTAGCAAAAATAGTTTTTTTCTGTACATACACTGCGTGCAGAATTATTAGGCAAATGAGTATTTTGACCACATCATCCTCTTTATGCATGTTGTCTTACTCCAAGCTGTATAGGCTCAAAAGCCTACTACCAATTAAGCATATTAGGTGATGTGCATCTCTGTAATGAGACGGGGTGTGGTCTAATGACATCAACACCCTATATTAGGTGTGCATAATTATTAGGCAACTTCCTTTCCTTTGGCAAAATGGGTCAAAAGAAGGACTTGACAGGCTCAGAAAAGTCAAAAATAGTGAGATATCTTGCAGAGGAATGCAGCACTCTTAAAATTGCAAAGCTTCTGAAGCGTGATCATCGAACAATCAAGCGTTTCATTCAAAATAGTCAACAGGGTCGCAAGAAGCGTGTGGAAAAACCAAGGCGCAAAATAACTGCCCATGAACTGAGAAAAGTCAAGCGTGCAGCTGCCAAGATGCCACTTGCCACCAGTTTGGCCATATTTCAGAGCTGCAACAACACTGGAGTGCCCAAAAGCACAAGGTGTGCAATACTCAGAGACATGGCCAAGGTAAGAAAGGCTGAAAGACGACCACCACTGAACAAGACACACAAGCTGAAACGTCAAGACTGGGCCAGGAAATATCTCAAGACTGATTTTTCTAAGGTTTTATGGACTGATGAAATGAGAGTGAGTCTTGATGGGCCAGATGGATGGGCCCGTGACTGGATTGGTAAAGGGCAGAGAGCTCCAGTCCGACTCAGACGCCAGCAAGGTGGAGGTGGAGTACTGGTTTGGGCTGGTATCATCAAAGATGAGCTTGTGGGGCCTTTTCGGGTTGAGGATGGAGTCAAGCTCAACTCCCAGTCCTACCGCCAGTTTCTGGAAGACACCTTCTTCAAGCAGTGGTACAGGAAGAAGTCTGCATCCTTCAAGAAAAACATGATTTTCATGCAGGACAATGCTCCATCACACGCGTCCAAGTACTCCACAGCGTGGCTGGCAAGAAAGGGTATAAAAGAAGAAAATCTAATGACATGGCCTCCTTGTTCACCTGATCTGAACCCCATTGAGAACCTGTGGTCCATCATCAAATGTGAGATTTACAAGGAGGGAAAACAGTACACCTCTCTGAACAGTGTCTGGGAGGCTGTGGTTGCTGCTGCACGCAATGTTGATGGTGAACAGATCAAAACACTGACAGAATCCATGGATGGCAGGCTTTTGAGTGTCCTTGCAAAGAAAGGTGGCTATATTCTATATGTGGTCACTGATTTGTTTTTGTTTTGTTTTTGAATGTCAGAAATGTATATTTGTGAATGTTGAGATGTTATATTGGTTTCACTGGTAAAAATAAATAATTGAAATGGGTATATATTTGTTTTTTGTTAAGTTGCCTAATAATTATGCACAGTAATAGTCACCTGCACACACAGATATCCCCCTAAAATAGCTAAAACTAAAAACAAACTAAAAACTACTTCCAAAAATATTCAGCTTTGATATTAATGAGTTTTTTGGGTTCATTGAGAACATGGTTGTTGTTCAATAATAAAATTAATCCTCAAAAATACAACTTGCCTAATAATTCTGCACTCCCTGTAGAGAGTCCAACTTGTAATGCTTGAAGAAGGTCACTGGGAGTAGACCAAGATGCACTGTTACAGATTTGCTCCAAAGGAACCAAACTCCGCTCTGCCCAGGAAGTGGCTGTTGCTCTCGTTGAGTGTGCCTTGGTGAACTCGGGTGGTTGTAAATTCTGATTTATGTATGCTTCCTTAATACATTCTGAGATCCATCTGGATATTGTTGCTTTGGAGGCGGATTTTCCTCTACTGTTACCCTGAAATGTAATAAACAAACTCTTGTCTTTACGGAACTCTCTTGTTCTGTCAATATACACACTTAGACATCTGACCACATCAAGTTTGGTGTAGCCAACCTGAGCATTCTCCTCAGCTGAAGGAGAATACCTAGGAAGAGTTATCACTTGATTTATATTTGAAAATGAGGGAACTTTAGGTAAAAAAGATGGAAGGAATCTTAACAGTACTCTATCTGAATAAAAAGATAGATAAGGCTCTTCGGCTGCCAAAGCCTGTGATTCTCATACCCTTTTTGCTGAATTTACAGCCACTAAAAGGGCAGTCTTAAGAGAGAGACATTTTAATGGTGTTTCTTGAAGTGGTTCAAAGGGTTGCTCACATAGTTGTCTAGTGAGACTAGTGAGAGATCCCAAGAAGCCACCGGCTGGATTCTTCTAGATCTTAGCCTATTTAAGGCTTTGAGGAAATCTTTGACCTCCTGAAATTGACATAATTTCTCTTGGAGATAAGCTGAAAGAGCGGCCACCTGAACACGGATTGTACTGGTAGATAATCCTCTATCAAAACCATCCTGAAGGAACTCTAGTATTTTGGGCCTAGATGGGGAAGAAGGATTAATACCTCTTCCTATACACCAGGAACTGAATTTTTTTCCGATTCTGGCATAAGTTCTGTTAGTAGATACACTCCTAGAGTGTGCTAATGTATTTAGGACCCTATCTGAAAAACCTCTAGCTTTTAGTATGGGCCTACTAACTTCCAAGCTGTTAGATGAAAGGACCCCAGATTGTGACACCGTTGAGACCCCTGAGAAATTAGGTCCCACTGTAGGGGAAGTTCCCAATACATTACCTGGCTCATGGTCATGAGGAGAGAGAACCAAGCTCTCTTCGGCCAGAACGGTATTATTACTATGACCGAAGCTTGCTCCTGCTTGAGCTTGGTCAATACTCGGTATCATCGCTGTGGGTGGAAATATGTATGCCAGTGTGAAGTCCCAAGGAATCGACATGGCATCTATTGAGAAGGGTTGATCCTTTTTAGTTTGGCATTCAGCGTGGTGGCCATAAGATCTATGTCTGGTAACCCCCACAGATCCGAGATCTGATGGAATACCTCTTGAGAGAGGGGCCATTCCCCGGGAATGGTCATCTGACGACTTAGGCGATCTGCCAACACATTCAGGGTTCCTCTGATGTGACCTGATGATAACCTGGTTATCCTGGTTTCTGCCCATGACAAGATCTTGCCCACTTCTACAAGTAGCATCGGCGATCTCGTGCCAACCTGTTTGTTTAAGTAGAAAACTGCTGACATGTTGTCCGTCATTATTCAAACTGCTTTCCTGCAAAGGAATAGTTCGAAGTGTTTCAGGGAATAAAATATGGCTCTTATTTCCTTGATATTTGATGAGAGCTGTCTTTCTGTACGGTCCATAATATGAGCACCCCAACCTGATCCGGAGGCGTCTGTTGTAAGCACCTCCGACGTGGGTTTGACTAAGGACATACTGTCCTTGACATGGTTCCATCATTGAAGAGATCTTCTGGTTCTGGAAGAAAGTGTATGAAGTGTGTCTAATTCTGACAAAGTCCTGTTCCAGACCTCTAGTATTTCCGTCTGGAGGGGTCTGAGGCGCCATAGAGCCCAAGGCACTGCATCTGCTGAAGATGACAGTAGGCCTAAGAAACGTATTAGAGTTCTTAAAGAGACAGCCCAAGGGATTCTGAGGTACCGAAACCCCCTTTGAATACGGTCCTTTCTTGGGTCGGACAGGTATAACTTCATCTCCTGTGAATCTATTACAAAGCCTAGGAATTGCTTTGTGGTGGTTGGAGATAGATTTGATTTTTCCTAGTTGATAATCCAACCCAACTCTGTCAGAAGGGACAGTGTAATGCTCACCTGCTCCTTGAGTGGGAGAGTAGTAGTGGCCATAATTAGCCAATCGTCCAGATATGGAATTATCTTTATTCCTTGTAATCTGAGGACAGCTACTACAGAGGATATTACCTTGGTGAATACAAACGGAGCGGAAGTTATACCAAAGGGGAGTACTCTGAACTGAAAGTGAGTCAACTTTCCCCTCATATTTACCGCTATGCGTAGAAACCGCCTGTGTGCTGGCCAAATCGGAACATGGAAATATGTGTCTTTCAGATCCAATGATGCCATATAATCTTCTTGAGATATGAGGGGTTTGAAGGATCTGATTGTTTTCATCCGAAAAGTATTCTTTACCAAGTGATGGTTTAAATACCTCAGATCTATTATTAGATGCGATTTTCCTGAAGGTTTGGGAATTAAGAATACCCTAACCCTACCTGAGAGGGAGGCACCGGCTTCAGGGCGGCCAGAGAGAGAAGTTCCAGAATTGAATTCTCCAAAAAAGTCTTCTTTGGTTCTTGAAGGTTCTGAGAAGCAATAAACCTGTCTAGAGAGTACAGAAGAAAATAAAGCGCATAGCCATTTTGGATAGTGCTTATGTCCCAAGGGTCTTTTATTTTTTGTACCCACACCCGAAAAAACAAAGACAGACGACCGCCTACTGGAGTATCTTGATTGTCAAAACTGTTGCTTCCTGTTAGGCCTAGGGCCCCTTGAAAGAAGCTTGCGGTAAAGATTTACCCTTTTTGTCTGACAATTGTAGCATTAAAGTGTCCAATTCTGGACTAAACTGTCTACCAGGGCAGTAAAGCAAGTTACACAAATTATATTTTGAAGGGTTGTCCCCAGACCAGGGGCGCAACCACAACGCTCTTCTCCCCGCGGTAGAGAGGGCCATAGCCTTATAGGCAAACTGCAACTGCTGATTTGCTGAGCCACATAAGTAGTCAATCGCCATATTTAAATGAGGACAGAATATCATCTCTCTGAACCCCTCAATCTACAGTACAGACCAAAAGTTTGGACACACCTTCTCATTCAAATAGTTTTCTTTATTTTCATGACTATGAAGGCATCAAAACTATGAATTAACACATGTGGAATTATATACATAACAAACAAGTGTGAAACAACTGAAAATATGTCATATTCTATGTTCTTCAAAGTAGCCACCTTTTGCTTTGATTACTGCTTTGCACACTCTTGGCATTCTCTTGATGAGCTTCAAGAGGTAGTCCCCTGAAATGGTCTTCCAACAGTATTGAAGGAGTTCCCAGAGATGCTTAGCACTTGTTGGCCCTTTTGCCTTCACTCTGCGGTCCAGCTCACCCCAAACCATCTCGATTGGGTTCAGGTCCGGTGACTGTGGAGGCCAGGTCATCTGGCGCAGCACCCCATCACTCTCCTTCATGGTCAAATAGCCCTTACTTTCAAAGTTTTCCCAATTTTTCGGCTGACTGACTGACCTTCATTTCTTAAAGTAATGATGGCCACTCGTTTTTCTTTACTTAGCTGCTTTTTTCTTGCCATAATACAAATTCTAACAGTCTATTCAGTAGGACTATCAGCTGTGTATCCACCTGACTTCTCCTCAACGCAACTGATGGTCCCAACCCCATTTATAAGGCAAGAAATCCCACTTATTAAACCTGACAGGGCACACCTGTGAAGTGAAAACCATTTCAGGGGACTACCTCTTGAAGCTCCTCAAGAGAATGCCAAGAGTGTGCAAAGCAGTAATTAAAGCAAAAGGTGGCTACTTTGAAGAACCTAGAATATGACATATTTTCAGTTGTTTCACACTTGTTTGTTATGTATATAATTCCACATGTGTTAATTCATAGTTTTGATGCCTTCAGTGTGAATCTGCAATTTTCATAGTCATGAAAATAAAGAAAACTCTTTGAATGAGAAGGTGTGTCCAAACTTTTGGTCTGTACTGTATGTCTTCTTGCACCTTGTTAAGCCACCTTCTCAAGGTGTGCGAAACTTCACAAGAGGCAATAAATACAGCAGACTGACTTGCTGCTGCCACATATGATCTTTTGAGGGCAACTTCCATTATCCTGTCCATTGGATCCAAGCCATCCTTGGTGGGAACTAAAGTTCTTTTAGAGATTTCTGCTATAGCTGTATCCACCTTTTGGTGGAGAAACCCAGTCCTTCGACTGGGATTCCTCCAAGGGGTACATCAGTTTGAATTGCCTAGAGATTACAGGAGCCTTTTCCGGCTTTTTCCACTCCGCCTACATTAAGGTGGAGTTCAAGCCATCTATTTTGAAGGCCCTTGGCCCTCTACAATCCGGGGGAGCTTCTCCCTGGTCCCCAGGCTGGCCCTTGGCCTGCACAAGCTTAAGCAATTTTTGTGCTCTTTCCGCAGAAAA
Source organism: Bufo bufo (assembly GCF_905171765.1). Taxonomy (NCBI): domain Eukaryota; kingdom Metazoa; phylum Chordata; class Amphibia; order Anura; family Bufonidae; genus Bufo; species Bufo bufo. The sequence goes on along the minus strand of NC_053390.1, from coordinate 15,105,123 downwards.
GTAAATCTTCCCTTTTATCAAAGTCATCCTCATCAGAAGATGTCTCTTTTCAAGAAGCATTTCTTCCCTCTATTATAGCAACATCCTCGTCCATAGGGGAAGATACACCCCCTTGTAGGGAGAATGCTCCATATCTTGACCTTTTCCTTGGGGTAGAAAAAGTATTCTTCAGTTCTTTAATAGACCGTCTCTACAAAGTCCTTAACCCACACTATTACATCCTGAATGGTGGGTTCTTGATCTTCAGGAAGATGAGGACGATATGATTGACATGTTCTATTATCATATACAGGAGGAGTTTGACACTCCCTGCACACCAAATGCTTTCTCTTTTGTGTAGATTTTTCTTGCAGACTCTCTGCCTGAATCTCTTGACATCTAAAATAATGTACAATATATACCTATCAAATAGGTTTAGCTCACTAGAAGATACACCTGTTGATAAATCAAATCAATATGAAATTACTCCAACTGAAGGCACATCAAGACCTTTGAACTACAGTGCAATAGTCCAAAAAAGTGACAGTAAAAAAACTTACATCTGATCATGCCACAAACACCACAGACCCATTAAAAAAGAACACTGGGAAGAACAATAAAGTGAAAAAAACCGTAAGGAAGGATTTTTTTCAACCAAGAACTACAAGAGAAAAATACAAACAAAAAGAGGACAGAGGGGAAAGAAACTATCCCAAAAGGAAATCAAGATAACAGGACAAAAGATCTTCAATCTGAGTAAATATATACTGACTAATAGTGACAGAAAATAATTACAAAAAGGATTGAAGTTCGCACCATCAGCTAAATTTCGCCCCTTTGATGCATTTATTGGTTTGAATTTTTTTTTACGTAACTTAGCCTTAAAAATTTTTTTTTAAAAAGAACTATAAGAAAAATGAGGCACATCTTGAGTGCAAAAAATCAGATGAAAAAAACAAAACAACTAAAAATTCGATTGAGTCGGAAAAAGGCATTGCAAGTGTCAGTAATAACTTTTTACACACTAAATTAAAAAACAAATCCTATTTTAATTTTCTAAATGAATATTCATAGGCATTCAAGACATTTGAAACATTAGTTACAAGGAAAATCAACCCTAATAATAATAATAAAATATACAAACATAACCTCAGCAAACAGGAACAAATGAGCATTAAAAAACTGCAGATGAACAATGATATTATTATCAGACCGGCAGACAAAGGGAAGGGGGGGGGGCATAGTTGTACTGGATTATATAGACTACCAAAAAGAATCTAAAAGATTACTTAATGATGAAAAAACTTATAAAATATTGAAAAGTGACCCTACTCAGAAATATAAATTGAGCCTCAACAAATTGATACTCAAAGGAAAAAAATTTGGCATTTTAAATAAGGAAGAAGCTGGTTTCATAAACATCAGATATCCACGAATCTCCTCGTTCTATTACCTACCTAAGATTCATAAATCGGAATCCCAGCCCAATAATCTCTGGCATTGGTAGTCTAACAATGAATCTATCAAAATATGTGGATATTATTCTTCAGAAGCACGTCCAACAACTACCAGCCTACTTAAAGGACATGCAACATGTCCTACAGATCTTAGAAACTATAGATTGGAAACCTGAATACATTTTAAGGACACTTGATGTCACCTCCCTCTATACGGTAATAGAAAATAATAAAGGGAAGGAAGCGGCCCAACATTTTCTACACAAAGAAGGAATTATACCTTCAGAACAAATCGAATACCTTGGGGAGTGCATCTTATTTATCTTAAATCACAACTATTTTAAATTTGAGGATATATTTTACCTACAGACGTGGGGGACCGCCATGGGGACCAGATTCGCGCTGAGTTTCGCCAATATCTATATGGGAAGGTGGGAAGAGACCACCATGTTCCCCAGTGGCGTGCTCCACGCGGATCTGGTCCTCTGGCGGAGATTTATTGATGATATTGTTTTTATATGGAAAGGGGGTGAATCATTCCTACAATTTTTTTTAAAGGATATCAATAAAAATGAATTTTATTTACAATTCACGCCCACTTATAGCACTCAGGAAGTACAGTACAGACCAAAAGTTTGGACACACCTTCTCATTCAAAGAGTTTTCTTTATTTTCATGACTATGAAGGCATCAAAACTATGAATTAACACATGTGGAATTATATACATAACAAACAAGTGTGAAACAACTGAAAATATGTCATATTCTAGGTTCTTCAAAGTAGCCACCTTTTGCTTTGATTACTGCTTTGCACACTCTTGGCATTCTCTTGATGAGCTTCAAGAGGTAGTCCCCTGAAATGGTCTTCCAACAGTCTTAAAGAAGTTCCCAGAGATGCTTAGCACTTGTTGGCCCTTTTGCCTTCACTCTGCGGTCCAGCTCACCCCAAACCATCTCGATTGGGTTAGGTCCGGTGACTGTGGAGGCCAGGTCATCTGGCGCAGCACCCCATCCCTCTCCTTCATGGTCAAATAGCCCTTACTTTCAAAGTTTTCACAATTTTTCGGCTGACTGACTGACCTTCATTTCTTAAAGTAATGATGGCCACTCGTTTTTCTTTACTTAGCTGCTTTTTTTCTTGCCATAATACAAATTCTAACAGTCTATTCAGTAGGACTATCAGCTGTGTATCCACCTGACTTCTCCTCAACGCAACTGATGGTCCCAACCCCATTTATAAGGCAAGAAATCCCACTTATTAAACCTGACAGGGCACACCTGTGAAGTGAAAACCATTTCAGGGGACTACCTCTTGAAGCTTATCAAGAGAATGCCAAGAGTGTGCAAAGCAGTAATCAAAGCAATATGACATATTTTCAGTTGTTTCACACTTGTTTGTTATATATATAATTCCACATGTGTTAATTCATAGTTTTGATGCCTTCAGTGTGAATCTACAATTTTCATAGTCATGAAAATAAAGAAAACTCTTTGAATGAAAAGGTGTGTCCAAACTTTTGGTCTGTACTGTACATTTTCTAGATTTAACCATTAAAATTCAAAACAATAAAATACTGACTAAAACGTACTCCAAGCCCACAGACAGTAACAGTTTCATCTCTTTGAATAGTTGCCTCCTCCCAGTTTGGCTCACCAACATTCCACGTAGTCAATATATTCGTTTGAGAAGAAATTGTACCCTGATTGAGCAGTTTGAACATGAGTAAAACAATCTACATAAAAAAAATTGAGGAAAAAGGGTATAATGTGACTGAACTTGAACAAATCAAACATGAGGTCCTACAAATAGAACGGAAATCACTTGTACGAAATAATAAAGATAAAATTAATAAGAAGGAAGAAAATAGACTGAATGATGTTCCCGATTTCAATATACCTATAATGGAAAGGAACTCCAATTCAGACAAATTATAAAAAAAAATTGGGATATTCTAAAACATGACAAAGTTATTGGGGGAAAACTACCTACAGTACTAAAATTCATTTTCAGGAAGTCAAGAAATTTGGGAAACATAATAGCTTCATCAATTAAAATCAATAACGGTGGTAGCATAAGAAAACCTTTTTTGTCTGAGGATAATAATGGTTTTTTTCCATGCAGAACATGTAAGGCCTGCTTATCCTCAAGACAAAAATAAATCATTAAGGAAATCACTAATGGAAACAATATATATAAAATCAAAAATCATCTCGCATGTTATTCTAAGGGGGTCATCTATCACATAAAATGTCCCTGTGGGAAGATTTATGTAGGTAGAACCAAACGTGCATTGAAAATTAGAATATGGGAACATATAAAAAACATTAATAAGAAATTTGAAGGTCATCCCCTGTCACGCCACTTTACTGAGAAACACAAAGGCAAATTTGAAGGTTCCTCCTTTGGAGGCATAGAACAAGGATCCTAGAGGAGGTGACTATCGTTAATTTCTAACAATAATTTGTTTTCCCTTAGTTCTAACAGCAGCACAGATGGGGGTTAACTACCCCCCGTCGACTGGTAGGACCGGCGGAATTTGAATGAGCCCAAGAACCAATAACAAAGCTTTACACCCCTACAAATGGAGGGAACACCCCCCAGCCCACTGTGTCTATAGCAAGAATAACTTACTAGGGTGGGAAATTTGTGTGCTGCTGTTAGGACTAAGAGAAAACAAATTATCGTTAGAAATTAACGATTCCCTTACGTCCTACCAGCAGCACAGGTGGGGAGATAGCAAGAAGAACCCCTAGGGAGGGCCCTCATGCCTGGCAGAGCTAAGAATAGCCTGCCCAAAGGCCGAAAACTCCGCTACCCTGGCATCTAGTCTGTAGTGGGAGATAAACGTGGATTCAGAGCTCCAGGAGGCAGCTTTACAAGTCATCTCCAGAGGAAGGAGACTTCTTTCAGCAAAGGAAGTAGAGATGGCCCTTGTGGAATGGGCCTTCACAAACTCTGGAGGATCCAAAGCCTGAGAAACAAAAGATTCTCTAATGGCCTCCTTAATCCAATGACTAATCGACGCCTTGGACGCCTTGCGGCCTTTGAACTTACCGGCAAACAGGATGAAGAGATTCTCATCTATCCTGAACTCCTTGGATCTATCCACATAGATCTGGAGGCATCTCGAGATATCCAATGGATGCTTGACAGGATCCCTGGAGGAGGTAGAAGGAGAAAATAAAACTGGCAAAGAAATCACCTGATTTATGTTCTGAAATGAAGGGATCTTAAGCCTGAAATATGGAAGGAATCTCAGGAGAACCCGGTCTTGAAGAAAAATGGTATAGGGTTCTGAGGCCGAAAAGGCTTGAAGCTCTGAGTTTCTGTTGGCCGAGGTTACCGCCAGTAAGAAGACCGACTTCAGAGTCACGAACTTTAAATCTACCTCCTCCATAGGCTCAAAGGGGGGAGATGCTAAACCCCAGAGCACGACTGATAAGTCCCCTTGAGGGATGGGCCTCAGTACTGTAGGCTTCAATCTTTTGGCTCCTTTAAGGAAGTGTTTGATGAGCGGGTCCCGAGAATAGGGTCTGTTGAGACAGGCCGAGATGGCAGAAATCTGGACCCTGAGAGTAGATGGAGCAAGGCCTCTGTCTAGGCCGTCCTGTAGGAATTGAAGTATCGTAGAGAGGGGCGGATCTGCAGATGCCACCTGGTTTGAAGCACACCATGACGAGAAGATTCTCATGATTCTGGAGTAAGCCTTCTTAGTAGATTCTGCTCTTGAATGTGACAACGTTCTCAAGACCGACTCTGAAAGCCCTTCTATTCTGGGAAGGGACTGATCAACCTCCAGGCTGTCAGGTTGAACCTGTGCAGATCTGGGCAGAGGTGAGTGTCCCATGACATCAGGGTCTGCCGTGGGGGGAGCCTCCAATAATGTCCCCGACTCATCTGAATGAGCTGGGTAAACCAGGATCTCTTGGGCCAAAACGGTATGATGGCTATTACCGAGGCCTGATCCTGACGAATTTTCATCAATACCCTCGGTATCATGGAAAAGGGAGGGAAGATGTAAGCCAGCCTGAACCTCCACGGTATCGACAGAGCATCTATAGCCCGGGGGTTGTCCTCCCTGTAAAGGGAGCAGAACCTCTCCACCTTGGCATTGAACCTCGTTGCCATGAGATCTACCTCTGGCAAACCCCACAAGAGGATTATCTGCCTGAATATCTCCGGATGCAGGGACCATTCCATTGTCGGCAGACCGCGACTCAGATGATCCGCGATTATATTGTAGCAACCACAGATGTGGATGGCAGACAGGTGGGAAAGGTTCAACTCTGCCCACCGAAGAATTACCCCGATCTCTGAAAGGAGGGGTAGAGATCTTGTGCCTCCTTGCTTGTTGATGTACAGGACTGCAGTCATGTTGTCTGACTGTACTCTCACTGCTAAGCCCCTGATTCGGGGGGTAAAGTGAAGGAGGGCTAGCCGGATGGTTCGAATCTCGCGGAGATTGGAGGAAAGTAGCCGCTTCTGAGGTGACGAAGTCCCTTGGACAGGGGAACCGTCTAAGTGAGCGCCCCAGCCTACTTGGGACGCATCCGTAGTCAATATGACCCAGGATGGCTGGGTTATAGACTTCTCCCCCGGGAGATGGAGCCACCATCTCGACGAGGAACAGATAGGAACCTTGCCAGGTCCAGAATCCGAGTTTCTTTCTGGAGTCAACTGGAGGGACATCCCAACGGAGTCTACTATGAAGCCAAGATAGGTTACTGAAGTCGACGGGCTCACGTTCGACTTCTGCCAGTTGATGATCCACCCTAGGCAGAGCAGAAAAGAGATAGCCACATGAAGATGGTGGGTAAGAACTGGAACCGAGGAGGTTTTTAGGAGCCAATCGTCCAGGTAAGGAATTATGGTCAGCCCTTGAAGCCTCAGAGCTGCCACCACCGAAACCACCACCTTGGTAAGGGTGATAGGAGCAGAGGAAATCCCGAAGGGTAAGGCAACAAATTGAAGGTGCCTGAGGACCCCTGAGACCTGGACCGCGATCCTGAGATACCTCTGGGAAGCAGGATGGATAGGGATGTGAAGATGGGCATCCTTGAGGTCCAGGGTAGCCATCACGTCTCCAGGATTGAGAACGTGGATCACCGACCTGATAGTTTCCATGCAAAACTTTTCCTTCCTTATAAATCGATTGAAAAATCTCAAATCGATAATCATCCGGAGGTCTCCGGATTTCTTGGGAACTAGAAAAACCAGAGAATAGATCCCTAAGCCCCGCTCTCCTGCCGGAACCTCCTTCAGAGCGCCCTTGAGGATATAGTCCTGGATATAGGCCTCCAGAATTGCCTGCCTGGCGGGCGGTAGGCGCTGGTTGATGACAAATCTGTCCGGAGGAGGCGACTTGAGGTTTATTAAGTAGCCCTCGGAAATGACCTCTAGGACCCAAGGATCCGGATTCTCCTGAGCCCAGACATCCTTGAACTGGGCGAGACGCCCCCCGACGGGCACAAGGGGATAAGGAATAGGAAAATCTTCCGGAAGGATGGCAGGAGTAGCGGGGGTTAACCAAGAGCCTGCGAGATGCCCATAGTCAGGAGGGCTTAGCCTCCTTAGCTCCTCTGCGAGGGCGCTTCGAAAATTTTCATTGCGTCCCCAGTCTCTACGCGATCTATTTTGCGCTTGTTGGCCAGATCTACCGCCGCGCTCTTGTCTGCCCCATCCCCGAAAGGACTGCTGGGGAAGACTTTTCCCCTTCTTATCAGAAAGATCCTCCATAATCTTGTCCAATTGTGAGCCGAACAAGCGATCAGGTTCAAAGGGGAGACCGCACAAATTGTATTTCGATGCGTTATCCGCGACCCATGGTTTGAACCATAAGGGCCTGCGGGCTGCAGAGACCAGGGCCATGGACTTAGCTGCCAATTTTAGCTGTAACTGTGCCGTGTCGCACAGAAAGTCCGTCGCCAGATTGATGGTCTTAAATGCGGCCAGGATGTCATCCCGGGACACCCTCTGGTCCGCATCCGTCTGGATTGGACCGGAGGAAGGAAGAAACTTCCATAGCCGCGATAGCGGTCGAAGCAGAGGCTGCAGCGGCCGAGTAGCCTCTTCTTAACGTGCACTCTGCCCTCCTATCAAGGGGGTCTTGCAGACTAGACCCATCAACTGCTGGCACCAGAGTGCATCTGGACAGTTTGGCGATGGCCATGTCCACCTTGGGAATAGAACCCCACGATTCCACCAAGGAGTTTGCCATGGGAAACATGGTCCTGAATTTCTTAGTCAGGACCGGACCTTTCTCAGGTTTTTTCGATTCCATCCGCATAACGGAAAGAAGGGTCTCATCCGCCTTGAAGACACGCTGTGCCCGACCGGCGGGATCGGAGGATTCCCCGGTGTCAACATCATGGTCCCCCGACCTGATGGACTTTAGCAATTTCTGAGTTTTCTCTAGTGGAAAAAAGCATGATGTTAACTCCTCTTCGTCAGAAGAGGAGGAGACCAAAGAAATTGCGGCGGGTCTTTCCACAGGCGCGGAGGTATCCATGGGAGCTTGAGTAGTGGCAGGAAGCCTCTCGTCCAGCAGGTTAACCATGCCCTTGATGGAATCATCCACTGGTACATTGACCCACTGGTACATTTCCTGCATGGTGGGTTCCATGGCCGACTGGGATCTACGGCAGGCCTCACACCTCGAAAAGAGGCAATTGTCATTCAGCAGCGTACTGCAGTCAAAGCAGGCCAGATGCTTCCTCTTTGAGACCGATTTCCGGGTCTCCGGGTCCTTAGGTGAAGCCATCACTGCAAAGAAAAAAATAATTAATAATTCTGACAATTTGACAACCATCAGGAGAAAAGGGCATAGCAGAGGCCCACCGAAGTAGCGCAGCAGAAAAAAACTGCAATGCAAATATCAGAAGAAGCACCAGTACTTCTGGGCTCTGGGAGCTAGCTTAGAAAGCATGTGCTGCCAGAGGACGATTGAGAGAAAAAAGGAGCTTTAAATAGGCGGAACTCCGCCCCCAAGGGCAGAGCTCCCGTTCCTAGGAGGATGTAACTAGATCCTACTCTAAGACAGAAAATAAGCCGGAGACGCGGCGCCGGACGGAAAAGAGGGGAGGTAAGAAAGGAGAAGCCCCGAAACCATAGTAAAGGGGGGCTAAGAGAAAAAAATACCAAAGTAGGCGGAAAAAAAACGCCAAACACAAACAAACACTTCCCCCCAAAAAAACGAGGGGAACCGCCAGTCCACCTGTCCGGAGGACAGAAAAGAACACAGTGGGCTGGGGGGTGTTCCCTCCTTTTGTAGGGGTGTAAAGCTTTGTTATTGGTTCTTGGGATCATTAAAATTCCGCCGGTCCTACCAGTCCACGGGGGGTAGTTAACCCCCATCTGTGCTGCTGGTAGGATGTAAGGGAATATTAAATTGATGTCTCGTAAGGAGAGCGAATGGATATATAATCTAAATACTCTGGCTCCCATTGGCCTCAATCATGAAATTGAATTATTTGCCTTTCTATCCGCCTCCGGACCGCCTAACGCAGGATTGCGGTCCGGAGGCGGCTGATTTGTTCCTCCTTGACGTGCCGGCGCGTCATCTCGCGAGATTTCCTGTGAACGCGCACACACAGGAGCGCGCGTTCACAGGAACAGGAGGTAAACTAGTGCATCTACAGCCTGCCAGCGGCGATCGTTCGCTGGCAGGCTGTAGATGCAAATTTTTTAACCCCTGACAGGTATATTAGACGCTGTTTTATTAACAGCGCCTAATATACCTGCTACCTGCTCCTCTGGTGGTCCCTTTTGCTTGGATCGATCACCAGAGGACACAGGCAGCACCAAAGTAAGTAGCACCAAACACCACTACACTACACCCCCCCCTGTCACTTATTAACCCCTTATTAACCCCTGATCATCCCATATTAGACTCCCTGATCACCCCCCTGTCATTGATCACCCCCCTGTAAGGCTCCATTCAGACGTCTGTATGTGTTTTGCGGATCCGTGGATCCATGGATCCGCGGATCCATGGATCTGCGGATCCGCAAAACACATACGGACGTCTGAATGGAGCCTTACAGGGGGATGATCAATGACAGGGGGGTGATCACCCCATATAGACTCCCTAAACACCCCCCTGTCATTGATCACCTTCCTGTAAGGCTCCATTCAGACGTCCGTATGTGTTTTGCGGATCCATGGATCCACGGATCCGCAAAACACATACAGACGTCTGAATGGAGCCTTACAGGGAGATGATCACCCCATATAGACTCCCTGATCACCCCCCTGTCATTGATCACCCCCCTGTAAGGCTCCATTCAGACGTCCGTATGTGTTTTGCGGATCCACGGATCCGCAAAACAAGGACACCGCGGATCCGCAAAACACGGACACCGGCAATGTGCTTTCCGCATTTTGCGGATCCGCGGTGTCCGTGTTCTGCGGATCCGCACATTGCCAGAACTATATAGAAAATGCCTTTTCTTGTCCGCAATTGCAGACAAGAATAGGACATGTTCTATAGGCTCTACAAAAAACGCAGTGTTCGCCCGATCAGGCCTGATCTTGTGCGCACACTTGCGTTCAGTCCGCCCCACCACAGTGACAGAATTTTTTTTTTTTCTGATCACTGCAAAAACAGTAAAATCGCTGCGGCGCTATAAAGATCACTTTTGAGGGGCATGGCGAGTTCATAGAAGATTATTGATTTTTTTTTCACAAGTTAGCGGAAATTGATTTTTTTTGTTTTTGTTTTTTGTATTTATACTGCCCTGGTATTTTAGGGGACCTAAAGTGTGAAAAGAAGTCTGGAATCCAAATGCGTAAAAAATGCCCTGTGAAATCGTAAAGATACTCTTTGGAATTTGGGCCCCTTTGCGCACCTAGGCTGCAAAAAAGTGTCACACATGTGGTATCGCCGTACTCAGGAGAAGTAGGCAATGTGTTTTGGGGTGTATTTTTACATATACCCATGCTGGGTGAGAGAAATATCTCTGTAAAAGACAACTTTTCCCATTTTTTTATACAAAGTTGTCATTTTACAGAGATATTTCTCTCACCCAGCATGGGTATATGTAAAAATACACCCCAAAACACATTGCCCTACTTCTCCTGAGTACGGCGATACCACATGTGTGACACTTTTTTGCAGCCTAGGTGCATAAAGGGGCCCAAAGTCCAACGAGTACCTTTTAGGCTTTACAGGGTTGCTCACAATTTAGCCCCGCCCAAAATGCCAGAACAGTAAACACACCCCACAAATGACCCCATTTCGGAAAGTAGACACCACAAGGTATTCGCTGAGGGGCATATCGAGTCCATGAAAGATTGAATTTTTTGTCACAAGTTAGTGGAAAGGGAGACTTTGTGAGAAAAAACTAAAAAATATCAATTTCCGCTAACTTGTGCCAAAAAAAAAAACTTCTATGAACTCGCTATGCCTCTCACGGAATACCTTGGGGTGTCTTCTTTCCAAAATGGGGTCACTTGTGGGGTATTTATACTGCCCTGGCATTTTAGGGGCCCTAAAGCGTGAGAAGAAGTCTGGAATCCAAATGCCCTCCTAAAAGGTACTCATTGGAATTTGGGCCCCTTTGCGCACCTAGGCTGCAAAAAAGTGTCACACATGTGGTATCTCCGTACTCAGGAGAAGTAGGGCAATGTGTTTTGGGGTGTCTTTTTACATTTACTTATGCTGGGTGAGAGAAATATCTCTGTAAAATGACAACTTTGTATAAAAAAATGGGAAAAGTTGTCTTTTAGAGAGATATTTCTCTCACCCAGCATGGGTATATGTAAAACGACACCCCAAAACACATTTCCCTACTTCTCCTGAGTATGGCGATACCACATGTGTGACACTTTTTTGCAGCCTAGGTGCCCAAAGGGGCCCAAATTCTAAAGAGCACCTTTAGGATTTCACAGGGCATTTTTTTACGTATTTGGATTCCAGACTACTTCTCACGCTTTAGGTCCCCTAAAATGCCAGGGCAGTATAAATACCCCACAAGTGACCCCATTTTGGAAAGAAGACACCCCAAGGTATTTCGTGATGGGCATAGTGAGTTCATGGAAGTTTTTATTTTTTGTCACAAGTTAGTGGAATATAAGACTTTGTAAGAAAAAATAAATAAATAAATCATCATTTTCCGCTAACTTGTGACAAAAAATAAAAAGTTCTATGAACTCACTATGCCCATCAGCGAATACCTTAGGGTGTCTACTTTGAGAAATGGGGTCATTTGTGGGGTTTATCTACTGTCTGGGCATTGTAGAACCTCCGGAAACATGACAGGTGCTCAGAAAGTCAGAGCTGCTTCAAAATGCGGAAATTCAAATTTTTGTACCATAGTTTGTAAACGCTATAACTTTTACCCAAACCAATAAATATACACTTATTGCATTTTTTTTAATCAAAGACATGTAGAACAATAAATTTAGAGGAAAATTTATATAGCAATGTAGTTTTTTTTAAATAAAATTACAACTGAAAGTGAAAAATGTCATTTTTTTGCAAAAATTTTGGTAAATTTCGATTAATAACAAAAAAGTAAAAATGTCAGCAGCAATGAAATACCACCAAATGAAAACTCTATTAGTGAGAAGAAAAGGAGGTAAAATTCATTTGGGTGGTAAGTTGTATGACCGTGCAATAAACTGTGAAAGTAGTGTAGTGCAGAAGTGTAAAAAGTGGTCTGGTCATTAAGGGGGTTTAAGCTAGGGGAGCTGAGGTGGCTATAATCCATACTCCCTATCATCTCACAGGGAACTCAAAATATGCATAATGTAATAAAGATAAACTAATAAGTACTGTCCCCTAGGGATCCCGCCTCTTCACGGCAGTGGGATGGTGACTATCCCAGTGAAGGATACTGTTAGTGGCCGTCGGTTTTCGATGTACCGACGTACTGAGGGTCCCCTCCGTTTTTCTCACCACCACGTCAAGGAACGTAATTTGTTCGGTCTGAGTCTCAAAGGTGAAGCTCAGGCCTATATCGTTTTGGTTTAAGGTATTGATAAACTTATGAAAAGCGGATATACTGCCCTCCCAGATCAGAAACACATCGTCAATGTAACGAGTCCGAAAGGCGATATTGTCGTTCCACCATTGGTGCTGATCTTGGAAGACGTATTTATCCTCCCACCAGCCCAGGAGGAGGTTAGCGTACGTGGGGGCACTTGAATTCCCCATCGCCGTCCCCCTGAGCTGGTGGTAAAAGGAACCGTTGAATAGAAAAAAGTTATGGGTTAAGGTGTATTCCAGGAAACGTAAAATAAATTTGTTGTGTTGGAAAAAATGAGTCCCTCTGGTATTTAGGAAGTAGGTGACAGCTCTGATTCCTCGATCATGTGGAATAGACGTGTGACGCGATTCCACGTCTATGCTAGCCAAGATACTGTTGGGGTTAACGGTTAAAGTTTCTATTTTACGAAGAAAGTCCATCGTATCCCTAGTAAAAGATGGTAAAGTCCAGACAAAGTCACGAAGTACCTTGTCTAGATAGTTTCCACTGTGGTGTGTCAGGGAATCAATACTGGATACGATTGGACGACCCCTAAGGGGATGTACCCCCTTATGTATCTTGGGTAGACAATAAAAGGTTGCGGTTTGAGGGGCTTTGGGAAGTAAATACTCAAATTCAGTTTTGTTAACAATACTTTGTTGTAAACCCTGAACCAAGATTCTGGTCAGGTCTGCAAGGAAATTTAATAATCAGATTTTTGTTATTCTCTAAGTTTCTTAAGGCTTGGAACTCAGACACAGACAGATTCGGATGATGAAAATAATTTGTTTGTAACCGTTCGATGTCTGAAATTACCAAGCATAAAAAGATGTCGATGTGTTCAGTGTTGACCAGTGGTGTCAACCTGGTACTCAGGGGTCGTAATTCCGTAAAAGGACCTTTTCCTGGTGTTCTTGTGCCTTCTTCCCATAATTCCATAAGATTTTGCAAGTCAGGGAAGTCCTCTGGGTTGATTCCCAGATCTAGGCACGTTTTTTTATTACAATTTCTAAAGAATTTGTGCCATTTTAGTTTTCTCCCAAATAGATTCAGGTCCTTAAACCACGTGAAGGTGTCATATTTTGTTGTGGGGACAAAGGACAATCCCCTCTGTAGAAAGCTCATCTCAGCTAAAGTCAGGTTGTAGTCTAAAAGGTTAATTACCTGTAGTTGATCTGTCAGTTGTTCCTGTTGCGATCCCTTAACTGGTAAGAGATCGGGCCTTTGGCTAAAAAAGAGGAAGATGATGTAGAGTTTGAGGCAGGCAAAGACACAGCGGTGGCTAACGTTAGTGGTGGTGATTGCTGTAGTGTACTGTCTGTTTGGGTACGACTCTGGGGCCCTCTCCTTTAGAGAGTGCCAGTGGTATCCACTCACTAGGATAACCATCCACATTCTATATGTAATTATCTTTTCCCTGATTAGGGTTTATTAGCGACCGGATAGCATTAGGTTCGGGGACAGGGAACCTCCAACATCAGGGGGTCGCCCTGGGCTAAGCAGTCTGTAGGGCAACTAGGGTAAGTGATTTCTGCCCTGCCCTCTCCATAAGACCTTGGTCCTTCCGCCGGAACCTCGTTTTCTATCCTGTCACCATGAATGTTTTCTTTTAGGGGCTACTACTCCCCTGTAAAGAAATCTTGGTAATTGTAGTGCACAATTTGTTGGTATATACATACCTATACCCGTTCGATTATAAATAAAGGTATTTTTAAAAGTCACGCTCTTTACTCTATGATATATATATATATTACTTTATATTATATTGTTATATGTTATGAAGACAACATGTATCGAGTATATTATATATATTTCTCATTAGGAGAATATTCATCTCTAAAAGAGTGTCTGTAAAGATGTGTGTTTTATAACAATGAATCACATCTTTGGTATGACAGGAGATACTGATATCTCTGTGAGAAAACAAGGCCGTTCATATCATTACGGTCCATAAATCAACAGTGTGAGAAACATTCAGAGAGACGCCTAGATGTATGTCTCTAATTGCTACAAGTGTCAGAATTAATCCCTATAGCTTTGAATTAAATTTTCTAAGGTCAAATGTATAGAATACGTTTTATTCAGACTTACATAAGTTAACCCTTTATACTATGATGCAAATAGCTTACACAGCAGTGCCACCTAGGTATAAGTAGGTGAGATTACAACAGTAGCAAAAGTGCATTCTGGGTAAGGTTATGATATCATATTTCTTATCAATAGTCGCACCCATCCGACAATGATTGGAAAGTTCCAAACTAGGAAGGTCTGTCTAACTGATAAGTTTGTGATCATAAACCACACACAAAAGAGAGAGAGGAGACAAGTAAAGCTCTCTAAAGGGGTCTATCAAGATGAAAGCCATGGTGAGATGCGCTATGATGGACCACCCAGCTTTCCTAGGAGCAGAAGTGAGATTCCTACTAGGACTTGGTAAGAGACACAGAAAATGATATTTAATTTTATTAAGACTAATTTGATAGTGTGGGTGAAATTATACCATCAAGATTGGCGAATAAATAAATAAATTAATTAATTGATCATCTCCATATTGAGATGTAGTATTAGAATATTGTGAGGCTTCATTGTACCTGCAGAAGAATCAAGACTCATAATCTAGCAAAGCATTAAATAATTGCTTAGATATACAGTACAGACCAAAAGTTTGGACACACCTTCTCATTCAAAGAGTTTTCTTTATTTTCATGACTATGAAGGCATCAAAACTATGAATTAACACATGTAGAATTATATTCATAACAAACAAGTGTGAAACAACTGAAAATATGTCATATTCTAGGTTCTTCAAAGTAGCCACCTTTTGCTTTGATTACTGCTTTGCACACTCTTGGCATTCTCTTGATGAGCTTCAAGAGGTAGTCACCTGAAATGGTCTTCCAACAGTCTTGAAGGAGTTCCCAGAGATGCTTAGCACTTGTTGGCCCTTTTGCCTTCACTCTGCGGTCCAGCTCACCCCAAACCATCTCGATTGGGTTCAGGTCCGGTGACTGTGAAGGCCAGGTCATCTGGCGCAGCACCCCATCACTCTCCTTCATAGTCAAATAGCCCTTACTTTCAAAGTTTTCCCAATTTTTCGGCTGACTGACTGACCTTCATTTCTTAAAGTAATAATGGCCACTCGTTTTTCTTTACTTAGCTGCTTTTTTCTTGCCATAAAACAAATTCTAACAGTCTATTCAGTAGGACTATCAGCTGTGTATCCACCTGACTTCTCCTCAACGCAACTGATGGTCCCAACGCCATTTATAAGGCAAGAAATCCCACTTATTAAACCTGACAGGGCACACCTGTGAAGTGAAATCCATTTCAGGGGACTACCTCTTGAAGCTCATCAAGAGAATGCTAAGAGTGTGCAAAGCAGTAATCAAAGCAAAAGGTGGCTACTTTGAAGAACCTAGAATATGACATATTTTCAGTTGTTTCACACTTGTTTGTTATGTATATAATTCCAAATGTGTTAATTCATAGTTTTGATGCCTTTAGTATGAATCTACAATTTTCATAGTAATGAAAATAAAGAAAACTCTTTGAATGAGAAGGTGTGTCCAAACTTTTGGTCTGTACTGTATATATATTGATAGAATATTCTTTGCCAAGTTAAGTGATGGATTCCCACAGGAAAGACTTGTTTCAAGTCCTTCCCATTTAAGATATGTTCTAGCAAAGATCCTAGATCCCTGTTATTTGTCTTAATATTTTTACCAAAGTGATATGTGTGAAAATAGTCCAGGATGGGGCGGAAGGATACAGTTATCTCTTCAAAGTTATATCCTTGGATGGATTTGCCCATCTTGAGGTTTTGTGATGTGTAGTGGGTGATAGACGGCGGAGAGTATTTAGCATTCCATATTGATGTCTAGGATTAGACATGCCCATCCTGATATCATGAGGTTTTCTCTGAACAGAAGTGATGTATATAACTTATGTTCCTATTTTGATATCATAACCTAATAATAGCTTGGTTATAATGTGACAAGTTATTTCCACTCACGTGTATTGTTAAGCTTGTAATGCTTTATATCAACGCTGAATATATTCATTTGCATGTATCATTGTGTTTATTTACTTATATATGTTTATAACCTTGTAACCAATAAACCTGTGTATTATTGTATAATGCAGAACTACATGTTTATCATTAACGTCATCTCACGTCAAAAAGAACTTATTTATCTGAGGAAATAGTCGGACTCAGATGTGAATTGTATCAATTAGGTTGTCTACAATTCACCAAGTCATGATTTTAAGAATTTATGACAAATTTATAAATTTGATTTTTTTATGGTTAATTATTTTTATGACCATAATTAATAATTCTTGATTGAATTATTACTTCCCGACGAATGGGATTGAGACAGCAATTCTCTACACCACACGACAATAGTCTCCAAGGAGACAAGAGTCTCCTTGAGGTGGTGAAGGACGTTTGCCCTTCACAGATGGACCGAGATCACGCCCACATGAAGGGGTAGAGGGTGAAAGGAATATGGACCTCAATGGAGAAGCTAATGCCCTCGAATCTCAGAGTGATGAGAGCAGTGTACTATGCCCTAATGCATTTCCACCCTATGGTCCGAGAACGAGCCATAAGAATAAAATCGGACAACATGACCACTGTTGCGTATTTAAATTGCCAGTGAGATACCAGATCCTTATCCCTCCTCAAAGAGTTGGAGCGGATCTTTGTATGGGCGGAGGTCAATGACCAACAGCTGTCAGCTGTACACATCAGCAGGAGGAATAACTCTGACTCGACGACAGACTAAGTTGCGACTTACCCCTTCCAGGAGAATGGTCATTGGACCCGGAAATATTTTCGCAGCTTACGAAGCGAAGGACAACCTCTGGGCTCTGGATGCCCTGTCAGTCTGTTGGGACTTCACGATGGCCTACATTTTTCCGCCCATTCCTATGATCCCAAAGGTCTTGCAGTAGATCAAAAGGGGCCATGTTTCAACGATCCTAATCTGTCTGTACTGGCCCAAAAGAGCATGGTGTACCCCACTAATGGTGATGAGCAGGAACACCTTCTGGAAGCTTCCACAGATTCTAGACCTGGTGACTCAAGGCGACAGATGTCCACATTTACACCACCTGTAATTGAAGGCCTAGATGTTGACTGCCTCCTTTTAACTGGACAGGGCTTATCTGTTGCGGTAGTGAAGACCCTGCTACAATCCAGAGCATGCACTACAAATAAGGTATACCTAAGAATCAAGAAGGTTTTCAATCTTTGGTGTGGAAAGAATGGAGTAGCATCTCAATCTCCTACGATCCAGGATATCATGAATTTCCTGTAGCAGGGATTCGATAAAGGCTTAAGTCCTTGCACGATTAAAGGGAACCTGTCACCAGGATTTTGGGTATAGAGCCGAGGACATGGGTTGCTAGATGGCCTCTAGCACATCCACAATATCCAGTCCCCATAGCTCTGTGTGCTTTTATTGTGTAAAAAAACAGATTTGATACATATGCAAATTAACCTGAGATGAGTCCTGTACGTGAGATGAGTCAGGTACAGGACTCATCTCAGGTTAATTTGCATATGTATCAAATAGTTTTTTTTACACAATAAAAGCACACAGAGCTATGGGGACTGGGTATTGCGGATGTGCTAGCGGTGATCTAGCAACCGATTCCGGAATGGGACATTTTCGTTGTTCTAGATCAGTTATGCAATGCTCCCTTTAAACCACTTCAGGAGTCGAATATAAAGTATTTGTCCATCAAGGTCTGCTTTTTAGTGGCAATCACTTCGGCCAAGTGGGTGAGTGAGATACAGGCCCTGGCATGTACCGAGCTTTACATAATTTTTCTTGAAGATAGAGTGTCGCTGAGAACTTTTTCGTAATTTCAACCAGAGGTTCCCTCTGCTAATCTAATCCAGCAGATAGAGTTGCCAATTTTTTCCCCGAATCCGCCTTGAGATGAAGAAAGGAGACTTCACTCATTGGAAGTGGGCAGAGCCTTAAAAATATACTGTATGTTAATGAACAAAAGAGTTTAGGAAGAAGGACCACCTATTTTTATTGCATTCAAAGAAGAAAAGATGGGAAGAACTAACAAAAGCCTCAATATCCAGCTGGATAAGAGAAGCTATCACTATCTGATATGAGCAGAGGAGTTTTGAAGTACCTAGACCTATGAGGGCTTATTCAACCCATGCTATAGCCACATCATGGGCAGAGAAGAACTCTGTCCCCATAGACTAGATCTGTAAAACAGCATCATGGAGCTCGTCAAATACGTTTGTGAAGCACTGCAGGCTGGATATGCGGCAAGTGGGAGAGACGGCTTTTGGCATAGCGGTAATAGAGTCCACAGTATAATGGAGAGCCCTCCCTGTAGGATTAATTGCTAAATCCCCATGGGTGCTGCTGCTGAAAGACAACAAGGAATCTGCACAAAAACTGAAAATTCTATATTTCACCTCATTTTCCTTTAAAGGGGTTATCCATTATCATAAACAGCCCCCTCCCCCCATGTGCCGGGCCCCTCAGAGAAAATATACTTACCCCACTCCCCGTGGCGCTCCTGGTCCCCGCACCGCCGCTGCTGCTTCTCCCTGTACACGGATGAAAACGGATCCGGTGTTGGGGGGGGGGGAGCAGCCAATGGTGGGAACGGGCCTCCCTAGCATCGCGGATAACCCCTTTAATTATTGTGGAATGCCTAGAGGGTTAACATACTTTGTAAAACAAGTTTTGAATCATTTGAGGGGTGTAGTTTCTAAAATGGGGTCATTGGGTAGTTTCTATTATGTAAGGACCTCAAAGTGACTTCAGAACTGAAGTCAGTTTTTAAAATGTTATAGAAAATTTTAAAAAATTGCTTCTTTTAAATTTTAAGCCCTAAAAAAATAAAATTTAATTTACAAAATGATGCCGACATAAGGTAGACACATGGGGAATGTTAAGTAAAAACTGTCTAATGAGGTATCACTATCTGCCTTTAATGCACAGAAATTCAAATTTAGAAAATTGCAATAATTTCCAAATTTACTGTAAATTTGAAATTTTTAATATTATAAAAGTAAAACGTATCGACCCAAATTTACCCCCAACATCAAGTACGTGATGTCACAAGAAAACATTCTCAGAATGAATTGTATAAGTAAAAGCATTCCAAAATGATTACCACATAAACTGACAAATCAGATTTACAAAATTCCACCTGGTCACGAAAGTGGAAAATGGCTCAGTCTTGAAAGGGTTAAGCTAACAATTAATGGACGGGACTTAATTCAACCTGTTTCCATATGTAAGACTAGAAGCATCACATATCACTACTGGCTTATAAACCGTTCTCCTTTATAGAGATGGAGGCTGAAATCAAAGAGAACATAACGTTTCATGACCGTGTGCACATGTACATACAGGGAGTGCAGAATTTTTAGGCAAGTTGTATTTTTGAGGATTAATTTTATTATTGAACAACAACCATGTTCTCAATGAACCCAAAAAACTAATTAATATCAAAGCTGAATATTTTTGGAAGTAGTTTTTAGTTTGTTTTTAGTTTTAGCTATTTTAGGGGGATATCTGTGTGTGCAGGTGACTATTACTGTGCATAATTATTAGGCAACTTAACAAAAAACAAATATATACCCATTTCAATTTTACCAATGAAACCAAGATAACATCTCAACATTCACAAATATACATTTCTGACATTCAAAAACAAAACAAAAACAAATCAGTGACCAATATAGCCACCTTTCTTTGCAAGGACACTCAAAAGCCTGCCATCCATGGATTCTGTCAGTGTTTTGATCTGTTCACCATCAACATTGCGTGCAGTAGCAACCACAGCCTCCCAGACACTGTTCAGAGAGGTGTACTGTTTTCACTCCTTGTAAATCTCACATTTGATGATGGACCACAGGTTCTCAATGGGGTTCAGATCAGGTGAACAAGGAGGCCATGTCATTAGATTTTCTTCTTTTATACCCTTTCTTGCCAGCCACGCTGTGGAGTACTTGGACGCGTGTGATGGAGCATTGTCCTGCATGAAAATCATGTTTTTCTTGAAGGATGCAGACTTCTTCCTGTACCACTGCTTGAAGAAGGTGTCTTCCAGAAACTGGCAGTAGGACTGGGAGTTGAGCTTGACTCCATCCTCAACCCGAAAAGGCCCCACAAGCTCATCTTTGATGATACCAGCCCAAACCAGTACTCCGCCTCCACCTTGCTGGCGTCTGAGTCGGACTGGAGCTCTCTGCCCTTTACCAATCCAGCCACGGGCCCATCCATCTGGCCCATCAAGACTCACTCTCATTTCATCAGTCCATAAAACCTTAGAAAAATCAGTCTTTAGATATTTCTTGGCCCAGTCTTGACGTTTCAGCTTGTGTGTCTTGTTCAGTGGTGGTCGTCTTTCAGCCTTTCTTACCTTGGCCATGTCTCTGAGTATTGCACACCTTGTGCTTTTGGGCACTCCAGTGATGTTGCAGCTCTGAAATATGGCCAAACTGGTGGCAAGTGGCATCTTGGCAGCTGCATGCTTGACTTTTCTCAGTTCATGGGCAGTTATTTTGCGCCTTGGTTTTTCCACACGCTTCTTGCGACCCTGTTGACTATTTTGAATGAAACGCTTGATTGTCCGATGATCACGCTTCAGAAGCTTTGCAATTTTAAGAGTGCTGCATCCCTCTGCAAGATATCTCACTATTTTTGACTTTCCTGAGCCTGTCAAGTCCTTCTTTTGACCCATTTTGCCAAAGGAAAGGAAGTTGCCTAATAATTATGCACACCTAATATAGGGTGTTGATGTCATTAGACCACACCCCTTCTCATTACAGAGATGCACATCACCTAATATGCTTAATTGGTAGTAGGCTTTCGAGCCTATACAGCTTGGAGTAAGACAACATGCATAAAGAGGATGATGTGGTCAAAATACTCATTTGCCTAATAATTCTGCACACAGTGTACAGGACGACAGACATGTACCTCACACAGGTACACAGAGATAGACTGTATGCCATATAGTGTGACTGATCCACAACCCCCACCGCCTCTTCTCCTCTCCTGAGCCCCGCCCCCTGCACTGATCACATGACAGTGACATCACCCCAGGTCCTTCACCACCTCTTCTCCTCTCTACTGCTGAGCCCCGCCCCCTGCACTGATCACATGATGGTGACGTCACCGCAGGTCCTTCAGCTCTGGCAGTGCAGCAGATACTGGGCAGGTCCTGGTCGGTAGTCAGGGCTCTTGTTCTCTCTGGTATCAGCCATTCCTCCAGCCTGCAGGTAAGATGAGCTGTGAGGAGACAGTGTGGTGGAGAGCTCAGACATGTCACCTCTGGAGATTCTCCTCCATTACACACAAGGAATCCTTCTCCGCTCCTCAGCTTAGTATGATGGGGGAGGAGGAGTGGGGATAGTGGGGGTTGTCATCATTCTCTGGCCCCTGACTGTCCTGGTGAGGGGCCCCTGCCTCCAGGAGGAGAATGAATGGAGCGGGGCCCGGCCTGAGCTCAGCTCTCTCCAGTCTCTTCTCTAGGAGTTCTGGACACAGCTGAGCACAGCCCAGAGGTGGGACCTGCATCTATCAGACATTTATCTCCTGTGGAGCCACCAGAGATCCCCATGTTGGGGCCCCTGGAATCCATGTGGTAGGGGCTCTGAGAAGCGGGGCCCCTCCAGGCTCAGGAAGTGCGGTTCTGGAGGTGACATCTGGTCTTGTCCCCTGGATGATTTTCTCTCCTCTTCTCATAAAGGCGCCTGCAGTACTAGAAGCCTCCAGCTCCTCCAGTTCTCTCCTCTTCTCCTGAACGACCACCAAGGATGGACAGGAAGGAGATCAGCAGAAGAATATTAGACCTCACCTTGGAGATCATCTCCCTGCTGAGCGTAGAGGTAAACTTTTCTAGATTTCTCTCCTCTTTATTGTATTCTGTAACAAGTCAGACATCGGGAAGGAGAATCCATCATAGGAAGTGATAGGAAGACTCCAGGGTCCTGGAGAACGGCCTCCAGACCTTCCAAGTGATGGAGAACCTGAAGATCAGCCCCAATATGGTGAGTGATGTGTCATGTGACCAATAGTCATGTTGTAGGAGCCATGAGGAGGTAAGTAGGCACGTTGTACCAGGAGGAGAGGGCCGGAGGAGAGCACATGGCCCCTGAAGGGTTTATTCCCTAAGTGTCTCTCTCCATCCACAGGAGTACACAATAGTGAAGAAGACATCGGGGGACTGTGTGACTCCCATCATCCATCTCCAGGAGTCAGGAGGGCGGAGCAGGACCCCTCACCCCATCACAGAGCCTCCCCCTCCCCCCCTGATACATGAGCAGAAGATCCTAGAGCTCACCCACAAGATGATGGAGCTGCTGACTGGAGAGGTGACACTGCTGGGAATGCTGGGAAATTCTCCAGTAACAGCACTGGAGGGGTCTGGGTGATGACGGTGTCATTGTGTTGTCAGGTTCCTATAAGGTGTCAGGATGTCGCTGTCTATTTCTCCATGGAGGAGTGGGAGTATATAGAAGGACACAAGGACCTGTACAAGGAGGCCATGATGGAGGAGCACCAGCCTCTGATATCACAAGGTAGGACCCGTCATGTGCAGTGTGTACACGTGCGTGTGCAGTGACATGTAATGGAGGAGCACCGGCCTCTTATATCACAAGGTAAGAGCCGTCATGTGCAGTGTATACACGTGTGTGCAGTGACATGTAATGGAGGAGCACCAGCCTCTTATATCACAGGGTAAGAGCCGTCATGTGCAGTGTATACACGTGTGTGCAGTGACATGTAATGGAGGAGCACCAGCCTCTTATATCACAAGGTAGGACCCGTCATGTGCAGTGTATACACGTGTGTGCAGTGACATGTAATGGAGGAGCTCCAGCCTCTTATATCACAAGGTAAGAGCCGTCATGTGCAGTGTATACACGTGTGTGCAGTGACATGTGATGGAGGAGCACCAGCCTCTTATATCACAAGGTAAGTATCCTGGAGGGATACACCAAATGGAAAAGGATTTAGGAAAACTAGAGGAATGGTCAAAAATCTGGCAACTAAAATGTAATGTTGATAAGTGCAAGATAATGCACCTGGGGCGTAAAAACCCAAGAGCAGAATATAAAATCAGTGATACAGTCCTAACCTCAGTATCTGAGGAAAGGGATTTAGGGGTCATTATTTCAGAAGACTTAAAGGTAGGCAGACCATGTCACAGAGCAGCAGGAAATGCTAGCAGAATGCTTGGGTGTATAGGGAGAGGCATTACCAGTAGACAGAGGGGAGCGCTCATGCCGCTCTACAGAGCACTAGTGAGACCTCATTTGGAGTATTGTGCTCAGTACTGGAGACCATATCTCCAGAAGGATATTGATACTTTGGAGAGAGTTCAGAGAAGAGCTACTAAACTGGTACATGGATTGCAGGATAAAACTTACCAGGAAAGATTAAAGGACCTTAACATGTATAGCTTGGAAGAAAGACGAGACAGAGGGGATATGATAGAAACTGCTAAATACATAAAGGGAATCAACTCGGTAAAAGAGGAAAGAATATTTAAAAGAAGAAAAACTGCTACAAGAGGACATAGTTTTAAATTAGAGGGGCAAAGGTTTAAAAGTAATATCAGGGTTACTTTACTGAGAGAGTAGTGGATGCATGGAATAGCCTTCCTGCAGAAGTGGTAGCTGCAAATACAGTGAAGGAGGTTAAGCATGCATGGGATAGGCATAAGGCCATCCTTCATATAAGATAGGGCCGGGGGCTATCCATAGTATTCAGTATATTGGGCAGACTAGATGGGCCAAATGGTTCTTATCTGCCGACACATTCTAGGTTTCTATGTCATGTGCAGTGGCATGTAATGGAGGAGCTCCACAGTTTCTTCTGACGTTACATTAATAATAATAATAATCGCAGCATGCTCTATATTCTGCGGATGTGGTGCGATTTTCACACATGGCTGCTAGGTGACGATCGGGATGGAGACCCAATTATTTTATTATTTTCCCTTATAACATGGTTATAAGGGAAAATAATAGCATTCTGAATACAGAATGCAAAGTAAAATAGTGATGGAGGGGTTAAAAAATAATAATAATTTACTCACCGAGTCCACTTGATCGCGTAGTTGTGGATCTCTGTCTTCTTCTGTAATGTTGAGCTGCCGGCTAAGGACCTGTGGTGACGTTACATCACATGGTCCCTCACCATGGTGATCAACCATGTGATTGGACCATGTGATGAGCACAGTGATGTCATCAAAGGTCCTATTCCTGTGCACAGCAAAGAAGAAGACAGAAGAGATGCCGGCTGCGCGATCAAGTGGATTAAGGTGAGTTAAATAATTATTATTATTTTTTAACCCCTCCAGCCCTATTGTACTATGCATTCTGTATTGAGAATGCTATTATTTTCCCTTATAACCATGTTATAAGGGAAAATAATACAATCTACAGAACATCAATCCCAAACCCGAACTTCTGTGAAGAAGTTCGGGTTTGGGTATCAAACATTCCGATTTTTCTCACGCGCGTGCAAAACGCATTACAGTGTTTTTCACTCGGGCGGAAAAATCACGCATTTTCCCGCAACGCACCCGCATCTTATCCGTGCAAAAAACATGACGCCCGTGTGAAAGAGGCCTAAGAGGATCGAGTTTAGGCCAGAGGAGTTGGTGGGCGAGAGGTTTAGTCGGGGAAAAGTCAGTTTAGGAAGCTTGATAAGCCTGCCTGACAAGATGTGTTTTTAAGTCACGTTTGAAGGTGGAGAAGTTGTGAATTGATCTAGTATTCCGGGGCAGAGTATTCCAGAGAGTAGGTGCAGCTCGAGAAAAGTCTTGAAGACGGGAGTGAGAGGTACGAGCTATGGAGGTTATTAATCTTAGGTCGCTAACAGAACGGAGAGCAGGAGTAGGGTGGTAGATGGAGAAGAGGGAGGAGATGTATGGAGGTGCAGCACTGGGGAGAGCAGGAGTAGGGTGGTAGATGGAGATGAGGGAGGAGATGTATGGAGGTGCAGTACTGTGGAGAGCAGGAGTAGGGTGGTAGATGGAGATGAGGGAGGAGATGTATGGAGGTGCAGCACTGGGGAGAGCAGGAGTAGGGTGGTAGATGGAGATGAGGGAGGAGATGTATGGAGGTGCAACACTGTGGAGAGCAGGAGTAGGGTGGTAGATGGAGATGAGGGAGGAGATGTATGGAGGTGCAGCACTGTGGAGAGCAGGAGTAGGGTGGTAGACGGAGATGAGGGAGGAGATGTATGGAGGTGCAGCACTGTGGAGAGCAGGAGGAGGGTGGTAGACGGAGATGAGGGAGGAGATGTATGGAGGTGCAGCACTGTGGAGAGTACGAGTAGGGTGGGAGATGAGGGAGGAGATGTATGGAGGTGCAGCACTGTGGAGAGCAGGAGTAGGATGGTAGATGGAGGTGAGGAGGAGATGTATGGAGGTGCAGCACTGAGGAGAGCAGGAGTAGGGTGGTAGATGGAGATGAGGGAGGAGATGTATGGAGATGCAGCACTGGGGAGAGCAGGAGTAGGATGGTAGATGGAGGTGAGGAGGAGATGTATGGAGGTGCAGCACTGAGGAGAGCAGGAGTAGGGTGGTAGACGGAGATGAGGGAGGAGATGTATGGAGGTGCAGCACTGTGGAGAGCAGGAGTAGGGTGGTAGACGGAGATGAGGGAGGAGATGTATGGAGGTGCAGCACTGTGGAGAGCAGGAGTAGGGTGGTAGATGGAGATGAGGGAGGAGATGTATGGAGGTGCAGCACTGTGAAGAGCTTTGAGGGTGAGAAGTTTGAACTGTATTCTGTGGTGGATGGGCAACCAGTGAAGTGACTGGCCCAGACTAGTAGAAATAGTGTAGCAGTTGGATGGATAGATGAGCCTGGCTGCAGCATTTAGGACAGACTGAAGGGGGGAGAGTTTAGTGAGAGGAAGACCGATTAGAAATGCGTTGCAGTAGTCAAGATGAGAATGAATCAAGACAACAACAAGAGTTTTTGCCGTTTCCACCGTAAGAAAAGGGTGGATTCTGGCGATATTCAAGGTTACATGTTCTTTATATGTCAGTCATATCCATAGGGCTCCAGTCACATGATGAGAGCGTGTCTTTCTGGCCTCCATCGGGCCGGTATAGTAGACTACACTGCTCTATCAGAGGCGTCCTGTGAAATCCGTGTTCCGCAGCGTATACATTGTAGATGATACATGGAGCTTCTGGGCAATGTCCGCCCCTGTGTGACTGTGTAGAGCCTGACGTTGGAGCTTCTGTCAGAGGGAGATATTAGGAAACCCTCCAGTGTTATCTCCTCCGATCACTAAACCTAGAAGTGAAGGAGCTGAGAGAAGAGCCTGATCTATAGACAGATCTACAGGAGGCCATGTATTCAGTCACTGTGTGCTTGTGTCTCCACAGATGGATCCAGGAGGAGAAATCCACCAGAGAGATGTCCCCGTCCTCTGTATTCCCAGGACTGTCCAGAGGAGAAGGTCCCAGAGAACCCTCAGGTAGATGGAGCTGAGCCCTATACACATCTATATAGGGGGGTCCTGCAGTCATAGAGGGGTCATAGATTTTGGGGGTCTCTTCTGTGGATCTGTTAGATTTCCCACCTATCTGCTGTATTGTCCTGAATTGTTACAGATGACCAATCAGGGGGAACATCTAATTATTATTAAAGTAGAGGATGAAGAAGAGAGGATGATGGGCGATCCCCCGTGTAAGAGTGAGCTGGAGGAGGACGTTCCAGGAGATGTCACCACAGGTATGGAATCATGAATGGAGAAAGTAACTTCAGATTCTGTCCTTGGTGTCTTCAGGGCAGGAGGAGAATCTGATCACCGGCTGCTGCTCTCTGATTGGAGATGTCTCCATCACATCATGGAGTGTTCCCCTTATCCAGCTCACAGCGATCTCTGATCAGATTCTTCTCTGATCCCGGCTGTTCCTGCAGGACATGACGGTCAGTCACATCCACACACCCACTGGGGACTATGTGGGCACAGATTTTGTGTCTGTCATATCATGATGAACTACATGTACGGCATTGTGCAGAAAAGGGTTAAGTATTATTTTGGGCTCGTCAGCAGATATTACAAGAAATCCAGACATTTTGTAATTTCCTTTGTAAACGGTTAAATCAAATAAATTAGTGAAGAAATCCCCCAATAATAACAGCGGAGAAGAAAGCTCCTCATCTTACTTCTATATTTCATATATGAGGCTGGGGGCAAGAACTGAGGAGACATCTGACAACACACAAGGTCTCCTGACAACTCTGCATACAAGTCACAGGGAGAACGTTATCTTTAGGATATTTCTACAGTACAACCTTAGTCTATGACAGGGATCATCATGTTCTCAAAAGTCCCATAAAAGTGAATGGAGGATGCTGAGAGTTGTAGTTTTACAACAGCTAGAGTGCCAAAAGTTGCTGATCCCTGGTCTACGAAAGCAAGCAGTCAGATGTCTATAACCTAGTGCCCACTATACAGCTCTCCGGGAACATGTCTTCTGGGGGTCTCCTATAAGGGTCTATGGAGGGAACCTTTCCCCCCTTATGCCCCCTCTCTGAGCGGTGACCGGCTGATGTCTATAACCTAGTGCCCACTATACAGCTCTCCGGGAACATGTCTTCTGGGGGGTCTCCTATAAGGGTCTATGGAGGGAACCTTTCCCCCCTTATGCCCCCTCTCTGAGCAGTGACCGGCTGATGTCTATAATCTAGTGCCCACTATACAGCTCTCCGGGAACATGTATTCTGGGGGTCTCCTATAAGGGTCTATGGAGGGAACCTTTCCCCCCTTATGCCCCCTCTCTGAGCGGTGACCGGCTGATGTCTATAATCTAGTGCCCACTATACAGCTCTCCGGGAACATGTCTTCTGGGGGTCTCCTATAATGGTCTATGGAGGGAACCTTTCCCCCCTTATGCCCCCTCTCTGAGCGGTGACAGGCTGATGGCTATAATCTAGTGCCCACTATACAGCTCTCCGGGAACATGTCTTCTGGGGGTCTCCTATAAGGGTCTATGGGGGGAACCTTTCCCCCCTTATGCCCCCTCTCTGAGCAGTGACCGGCTGATGGCTATAATCTAGTGCCCACTATACAGCTCTCCGGGAACATGTCTTCTGGGGGTCTCCTATAAGGGTCTATGGAGGGAACCTTTCCCCCCTTATGCCCCCTCTCTGAGCGGTGACCGGCTGATGTCTATAATGTAGTGCCCACTATACAGCTCTCCAGGAACATGTCTTCTGGGGGTCTCCTATAAGGGTCTATGGAGGGAACCTTTCCCCCCTTATGCCCCCTCTCTGAGCGGTGACCGGCTGATGTCTATAATGTAGTGCCCACTATACAGCTCTCCGGGAACATGTCTTCTGGGGGTCTCCTATAAGGGTCTATGAGGGAACCTTTCCCCCCTTATCCCCCCTCTCTGAGCGGTGACAGGCTGATGTCTATAACCTAGTGCCCACTATACAGCTCTCCGGGAACATGTCTTCTGGGGGTCTCCTATAAGGGTCTATGGAGGGAACCTTTCCCCCCTTATCCCCCCTCTCTGAGCGGTGACAGGCTGATGTCTATAACCTAGTGCCCACTATACAGCTCTCCAGGAACATGTCTTCTGGGGGTCTCCTATAAGGGTCTATGAGGGAACCTTCCCCCCCCCCCTTATGCCCCCTCTCTGAGCGGTGACCGGCTGATGTCTATAATCTAGTCTAGTCAGTGTACTATGATACTACAGAAAATTTGAATTCCAAGGCATTATACAAATCATCAAAGGTTCGCAGATGTAAATCCACAAGTACACACTGACTTTAGAAATCTGTTCAGACATAGCAGAACTTAGCAAAATGGACCTCAGGCACTAGGAACCGATAGGACAAGAACTAGGAGGGAATGCAGACAACACAAGGAACAGACTTCAATAGAAACTAACAAACTAAGATAGAATTCAGACTGTGATATAACAGGACCAATCCAGTCACAAACTACAGGAGCCTGACAACAAGCTACTGTCACCCTCCTTGTTACCTATGCCCTGGGTCTCACCCTGTGTGCCCAGGGATTACTAATCTCTCTCTTTGTACACATATTTACTGCCCTTACCCCACTATTTGTACCAAATGGTTTACGGTGGATTCTAAGGTACAGGAATAAATTGTCACCACCAGACATCTGAGAAGCTCTGACAGACATCCTTCAGAACCTCCTACTTGAGGTTCCTTTTGTTTTGCTTTCAGTTCCTCATCTCGTTAGCCTCTCTCAGCTGTCATGTAGTTGCACTGATTGCATCCCTTTAAATCCCTTCCCATACTGCATCACTTTGTGGTTTATACAACTTCCTGGAGTGTATGCATGCTGGATGCTACTACTGAGTCTTCTACAGATAAGTTTTGTTCATTCATTTGTATTTCCCTGTTTGCTGGATCTCAGGTGACCCTGACTCCCTCCGTATCAAGTGTAGGGAGCCGGTGGTCGTGTCCCCTCACTATTATAGGGTGTTCAGGTGTTATACAGTCGAGGTACGAGGATATGCGATCATCTACCATTGAGATTTTTGCATAGGCTGAGTAGTTAGGGAGAGAGCCAGGTCTGTTGCAGGGCTATCCCTTTGGTTCCTTAGTTTTGGATCCAGTCAGTCGGATCTTCATTTTGTGTCTTCTAGTTTTCTGTACACCTCCGTGACATTATAAACCGCCAAAACCGTCTTAAGCATGAATCCGGTTTCAACCTTGATTGACCGCATGCAGGGTCTTTCACTGGAGGTAGAAGATCTCCGGAAAACTGTCTCTCAGTTTGAGGTGACCGTTTCTGCTTGCGTTCATGGAGTTTGTTCTGAGCCTAAGATCTCGCTTCCGGATACGTTCTCCGGGGGTAGTGAGAATTTTGTTCGTTTTAGAGAGGCTTGCAAACTCCATTTTCGCTTACTTCCCCATTCCTCTGGTGATGAGGAGCGGAGGGTGGGGATCATCATCTCGCTGCTCAGGGATAACGCTCAGTCTTGGGTTCTTTCGCTGCCGGTGGGGGCACGGCCCCTCCGTTCAGTGGATGAATTTTTTTTAGCCCTGGGTCAGATATATGATGATCCGGATCGTATTGCTCTGGCTGAGTCTAGACTACGTCTTTTATGCCAGGGTAAACAATCCGCAGAGATATACTGCTCAGAATTTCGGAGATGGGCAGCTGTTACTGAATGGAATGATGCTGCACTCCGAAGTCAATTTTGCCATGGTCTTTCAGAGGGATTGAAAGATGCATTTGCCTTTCATGAGAGACCTACCTCCTTGGAGTCTGCCATGTCTCGGGCTGTTCGTATTGACAGGCGTCTTAGAGAGAGAGGAGAGATCACTCCTTCCTGTCATACTCAGTCCAAGGACAGTGCGGCGGTCTCATTCAGTGCACAGGGGTCTCAGTCGCTCTCAATCCCTTCTGAGCAGGGGCCCATGCAGCTGGGTTTGCTTGCCTCTGACAATAGAGGATTCAGCTCTCATGGGAAGGTTTGTTTCTGTTGTGGAGGTATAAATCATTTGGCAAATGTTTGTCCCTCTAGGAGATTCAGGCAGTTTTTTGAGAGTAATAAAGAAACAAAAAGAAAAAAATCCTCTAAAAACGTTCCATCTGTTACTATTGGCAAGGTTGATGTGGAAATTGAAGGTTTTCCGTTTGCTTGTAGTTCCCGTTTTGTCCTACCTGCCAGGGTGGCGCTAGAGAGCAAGAATATTTTTTGTGAGATTTTTGTAGATAGTGGAGCAGCTGTCAATCTCATTGATAATCAATTTGCTATAACTCATGGTTTCCAGGTATGCACTTTGGGAAAGGACATACCTGTTTTTGCTATTGATTCCGTTCCACTTTCTCAGAAATCGTTAAAGGGCATAGTTCACAATATCCATTTGATTGTGAGTGATACTCATGTTGAGGATGTGTCATGTTTCGTACTAAACGGGTTGCCTACTCCTCTAGTGTTGGGGCTACCCTGGCTCACTAAACATAACCCCACCATTGATTGGCAAGCGAGGCAAATAAATGGTTGGAGTGACTTTTGCAGAAAGAATTGCCTCCCGACATCTGTTTCAGAGGTTTCTACTAAGACTGTACCATCTTTTCTCTCTGAATTTTCGGATGTGTTTTCTGAGAGTGGTGTTCAGGAGCTGCCCCCTCACAGGGAGTACGATTGCCCTATTAATCTCACCCCAGGCGCCAAGCTGCCTAAATCTCGTTTATACAATCTCTCCCAACCTGAAAGGGTCGCTATGCGTACTTATATCTCTGAGAGCCTGAGAAAGGGACACATACGACCCTCGACGTCACCTGTTGCCGCTGGTTTTTTCTTTGTTAAGAAAAAAGATGGTTCTTTAAGACCATGTCTGGATTTCAGCGAGCTGAACAGTATCACAATTCGTTACCCTTATCCGCTTCCTCTGATCCCGGACCTGTTTAACCAGATTGTTGGAGCTAAAGTTCTTTTGTGCCTTTTTCTCGAAACTCTCCTCCGCAGAGAGAAATTACGATGTGGGAGATAGGGAGTTGTTGGCCATCAAGGTAGCTTTTGAGGAATGGCGCCATTGGCTAGAGGGAGCCAGACACCCTATTACCGTGTTTACTGACCATAAGAATCTGGCCTACTTGGAGTCAGCCAAGCGTCTGAACCCGAGACAGGCCAGATGGTCTTTGTTCTTTTCAAGGTTTAATTTTGTTGTCACCTTCCGCCCTGGGGTTAAGAATGTGAAGGCGGATGCCCTGTCACGTTGTTTTCCGGGAGGAGGGAATTTTGAAGACCCAGGTCCCATTTTGGCTGAAGGTGTGGTGGTCTCTGCTCTTTATCCTGAATCTTTGTCCTCCTGGGAGGTTGTTTGTGCCTCTCGCTTTAAGACACAAGATTTTTAAGGAGCACCACAATACTGTCCTTGCTGGGCACCCGGGGGCAAGAGCCACAGTGGATCTCATCGCTCGGAGATTCTGGTGGCTGGTGCTTCGTAAGTCGGTTGAGGGTTTTGTGGCAGCCTGCGAGACCTGCGCTCGTGCCAAAGTCCCTCATTCACGGCCATCAGGTCCTCTCCTTCCGTTACCCATTCCTTCCCGTCCTTGGACACATCTGTCCATGGACTTCATTACGGACCTGCCTCGTTCCTCGGGGAAGACTGTGATTCTGGTGGTGGTGGACCGTTTTAGCAAAATGGTGCATTTCATTCCTTTTCCTGGCTTGCCCAATGCTAAGACGCTGGCATTTATTGATCACATTGTCAAATTGCATGGTATTCCTTCAGACATAGTCTCTGATAGGGGCACACAGTTTGTTTCCAGATTCTGGAAGGCTTTCTGTTCTCGCTTGGGGGTTCGGTTGTCATTCTCTTCTGCTTTCCACCCGCAGTCGAATGGTCAGACAGAGCGCGTCAATCAGAATCTGGAGACATATCTGCGCTGTTTTGTGGCGGAGAATCAGGAGGATTGGTGTTCTTTTTTGTCCCTTGCTGAGTTTGCTTTAAATAACCGTCGTTAGGAGTCCTCTGATAAGTCACCATTTTTTGGTGCATATGGGTTTCATCCGCAGTTTGGGACATTCTCTGGAGAGGGGTCTTCTGGTTTACCTGATGAAGACAGATTCTCCTCATCTTTGTCATCGATTTGGCAAAAGATTCAGGATAATCTAAAGAGCATGAGTGAGAGATATAAGCGTGTGGCGGATAAGAGACGTGTGCCTGGTCCGGAACTGAATGTTGGTTATCTGGTGTGGTTGTCTACTAAGAATATCAAATTGAAGGTTCCCTCCTGGAAGTTGGGTCCTAAGTTTATTGGGCCTTACAAAATCTTGTCCGTCATCAATCCTGTTGCCTACCGTCTTGATCTTCCTCAGACTTGGAAGATCCATAATGTTTTTCATAAGTCCTTATTAAAACCTTATGTCCAACCCATTGTACCCTCATCTTTGCCGCCTCCTCCTCTGATTGTGGTTGATGGTAATCTTGAATTTCAGGTCTCTAGGATTGTGGATTCTCGTGTTGTCCGTGGTTCCCTCCAGTACCTCGTTCATTGGGAGGGTTATGGTCCTGAGGAGAGGATGTGGGTCCCAGTGACGGACATTAAGGCCACTCATCTCATCAGGGCTTTCCATAGGTCCCATCCTGAGAAGGTGGGCTCTGAGTGTCCGGAGTCCACTCGTAGAAGGAGGGGTACTGTCACCACCAGACATCTGAGAAGCTCTGACAGACGTCCTTCAGAACCTCCTCCTTGAGGTTCCTTTTTGTTTTGCTTTAATTTTCTCATCTCGTTAGCCTCTCTCAGCTGTCATGTAGTTGCACTGATTGCATCCCTTTAAATACCTTCCCATACTGCATCACTTTGCGGCTTATACAACTTCCTGGAGTGTATGCATGCTGGATGCTACTACTGAGTCTTCTACAGATAAGTTTTTTTCATTCATTTGTATTTCCCTGTTTGCTGGATCTCAGGTGACCCTGACTCCCTCCGTATCAAGTGTAGGGAGCCGGTGGTCGTGTCCCCTCACTATTATAGGGTGTTCAGGTGTTATACAGTCGAGGTACGAGGATATGCGATCATCTACCATTGAGATTTTTGCATAGGCTGAGCAGTTAGTGAGAGAGCCAGGTCTGTTGCAGGGCTATCCCTTTGGTTCCTTAGTTTTGGATCCAGTCAGTCGGATCTTCATTTTGTGTCTTCTAGTTTTCTGTACACTTTCCTTGACATAAATAGGCTTTCACAATGGCTAAACGCCTAAAAGGTTTACTAAGCAGTGATAAAGACATATACAGAAAACCATATACAGATCACGTACAGCATAAAGTAAAGAAAGAATCACTTAACCTGAAATCAGTTCTTGGGGAAGCTCCTCGCCACTGGCCGATGCCAAAGATATTATATAAGAAGTGTTCCCACAGAGGTCTTCTTTGGAGCTTAAACTACATGTACAGACCTTTCATACCCCCAGTTGTCCCACCCTGTGTATTGATGCAGTTTGTATGTGCTCAGATAACCACTTAGGAATGCAGTAAAGTGCAATTAGGAATGCAGTATAGTGCAACCCTGTACTACTTATTAGTCCTGGTAACTGAAGAACAATCCCAAATCCTGTTGGGAGTAATCAAAGGGGAAGAAACATAATATCAATACATCCATACACAGCAATGCTGGTGGCATCTTGAACCTCCACCATCATACCAGCACAAAGCTGTGGCTAGAAGTGGAGAAGGACTCGTCACCCACCCCTTTTAGATCAGTGTTCTGGCTGGAAGCATGTATTAGAGGAAACTTGTCATCCATCTTGACGTCTTTACTTAACGTATTGTTTGCTTTATAAGACTCACCTGGTGATAAGATGTACCTAGGTTTTAGAGGAGGAAAATAGGAAAAAAAAAAATTCTCATCAGAACCCAGAACAGACCCCCAATCTTTATCACACCGCAAAATTATTCCCCTAATATTCATCAGGCTTCAGAACAGATACCCATATCAAACCTCAGATCAGACCCCCATGTCAGATTTTAGATCAGACCCCATGTCAGATTTCAGATCAGACCCCAATGTCAGACCTCAGATCAGACCCCCATGTCAGATTTCAGATCAGACCCCCATATCAGATCAGACCCCCATGTCAGATTTCAGATCAGACCCCCATATCAGATCAGACCCCCATGTTAGATTTCAGATCAGACTCCCCATATCAGATCAGACCCCCATGTCAGATTTCAGATCAGACCCCAATGTCAGACCTCAGATCAGACCCCCATGTCAGATTTCAGATCAGACCCCCATATCAGATCAGACCCCCATGTCAGATTTCAGATCAGACCCCCATATCAGATCAAACCCCCATGTCAGATTTCAGATCAGACCCCCATATCAGATCAGACCCCCATGTCAGATTTCAGATCAGACTCCCCATATCAGATCAAACCCCCATGTCAGATTTCAGATCAGACCCCCATATCAGATCAGACCCCCATGTCAGATTTCAGATCAGACTCCCCATATCAGATCAGACCCCCATGTCAGATTTTAGATCAGACCCCATGTCAGACCTCAGATCAGACCCCCATGTCAGATTTCAGATCAGACCCCCATATCAGATCAGACCACCATGTCAGATTTCGGATCAGACCCCCATATCAGATCAGACCCCCATGTCAGATATCAGATCAGCTCCCTATATCAGATCATATCCCCATATCAGACCTCAGATCAGACCCCCGTGTTAGATTTCAGATCAGACCCCCATATCAGATCAGACCCCAATGTCAGACCTCAGATCAGACCCCCATGTCAGATTTCAGATCAGACCCCCATATCAGATCAGACCCCCATGTCAGATTTCAGATCAGACCCCAATGTCAGATTTCAGATCAGACCCCATGTCAGATTTCAGATCAGACCCCCATATCAAATCAGACCCCCATGTCAGATTTCAGATCAGACCCCCATATCAGATCAGACCCCATGTCAGATTTCAGATCAGACCCCCATATCAGATCAGACCCCCATGTCAGATTTCAGATCAGACCCCCATATCAGATCAGACCCCTATGTCAGATTTCAGATCAGACTCCCCATATCAGATCAGCTCCCTATATCAGATCATATCCCCATATCAGACCTCAGATCAGACCCTTATATCAGATCACACCCCAATGTCAGACCTCAGATTAGACCCCTATATTACATAAGAACCGCATCAGAGCTTACATCAGACCCCTGCTAGATTTCTCAAATCTTCTCCGGGCCCGTGCTGCACTGTGACCTGACTGTTTGCCAGATCAGATCATAGTGCGCACACTACATCCTGACACTGCATGTACTCAGGACAGTGTAGAGTGGACCCGGAGAAAACCAGGGAGCGGTGAGTACTAACAGCACGACTCTTGCATACTACTGAGCGCTTCCCTAATATACTGTATATGTATTCCATAATATATGGACTGATATTTTCCTTTTTGAGGAAAAAAGTACATCTTATAAAGTGCGTCATCTACTGAAGCCTGTAGCCCCAACACCAATTTTTGGCAACCTGAGTTTCCCTCACAAATTATAAGCAAATTAGATCTTAGGCTTTGAAGGTGAGAATGCCTCTTTCTCACACAGTTACTGCAGCATGTTTCCCTTAAACCTTAGACATACTTCAGGGGAGAGATAAAAAATCCTGACCAAGTAATACAAAATGCCAGCATGACCCAGTTCTATGTTGCTTGATTGCTCAGATACTTGTTAGAGATGTGGAACGGGGTGGGGTCAATGGAACATATATGATGGAGTTGTCTCTCAGTTAGGAGTCTTTAGGAAGATCTTTCCTTTTTATTTAACATACTGTATAAAAAGAATGTTAAAATTACTATGGAGGTCTTGCTTCTCTCTATGTTCCCGGGCACAGTTACCCAGATAAAAAAACAACAACAAATTTTTGATATTTTGCTCTGAAAATGGTTATCTCTGGATTCTGGAAGTCAGATATCCCTCCTTCTCATGTTCATTGGGCTGTAGTACTACACAAAATCATAAGGATAGAAGACATTATTGCAGCTGAAACAGTTAAATATATATGTCTGCTCCCTATGGTCTCCCCTATGGACTGACTTTAGTGCTTCTGCCTGGTTCCATATCTGGTTGGGTGGTGGTTTGCAAAAAAAATTTGAGATGATTTATTTTTCTCATAAGGCCTAAACCTTTTAGTAGAAGATACTTAATTGTTATTCACTCCTCTGTATCTCAGCTACAATGTCTCCTTCCTCCATTGTGGTGACTCTTTGCCTTTTTTTTTAAGTAACATTTTGTTGCTCTGAGTTGCAGTAGGCCACATAACGAGAAGTTGTCTTTCTGTGGTCTTCTATTCCACTGTGTATATCGGTACCCCTACGTTAATGCTAGAGATCTTCTTTCTTTTGTATTTACTCTTGATTTCAGTAAAACCAAAATCTGTTGGCGGACTAAAGGGCAGGTTGCCAGACATGGTTCTGGCCTTTCAAATTTTTGAGTTTAATTAAAGGCTATGTACACCTTTTTGGAGGCAATTTTTTTAAAATTGCATTTACTTATTTTGAGCTTAAAGGGAACCTGTCATGAACTTTATGCTGACCTCGCTGAGGGCAGTATAAAATAGTGACAGAAATGCTGATTTCAGCAGTGTGTCACTTATGAGCTAATAGTAAGTGGTTGCTGAGAACCAGCATCATAATCATTGCAGCACAGGCCTTGAAAAGAGTCACGGCCACCTAAGAAGAGTCATAGTTATTCATAATCTCCTGTACTCTCGCCCATCTGCTGATGAATGACAGGCTTGTACCTAGTTTTCTCCCTTTCTCTCTAGGAGAGAACTGCCAATCATCAGCTGATGGGCGGAAGTGTAGGAGGTTATGAATAACCATGACTCTTCTCAGTAGATTTGACTCTTTTCAAGGCCTGTGCTGCAATGATTATGCTGGTTCTTGGCAACCACTTACTTTTAGCTGACGAGTGACACACCGCTGAAATCAGCATTTCTGTCACTACTTTATACTGCCCTCAGTACGGTCAGCAAAAAGTTGATGACAGGTTCCCTTTAAATAATTTTTTCTATTGGTCTTAATTAAAAAATATTCAGCAGCTTCAGAATCATACGTTCACTTTGTGCCAGTTATCTAATAACCCTTATCTTTAAATTCCTAATTCAAAAACACTTAGTTAAGCCACATTCATATCAGATAAGAATTGAGCTATGAGTGTTTGTAAGGTCAGAGATAAGGAGCCGTCAGCTGAGCTGCCTGATGGAACACAGTAAAAATACAGATCCTGCTCCTAGAGAATCTTAAGGCTTTAAAGAGAACAGGGCTCAACATTTTTAATAAAACAATGTTTAGTTTAAAATGGGTACAAAAATGCTCCCAAAAGTGCCCATAGCCTTTAAGTTAATTTACTGTATGTAATGATCATGACCAGGTGCAAACAAGAATCCTGAGCTGTTAGGAAGTTATAGAAAGTTTTATAAGGCTGGAATCACACATTCAGTTTTTGGTGCCTTTTTTGGCCAAAGGCTGGATTGGATTCAACATGAATGTCTTATGCTCCTTCTTTCTGGTAGATTCAGTTCCAATTCACGGCTATATCGATAGGTACTTGAGCGTCCCACAATCGAAAGAAATTCACTGCTAGTGTGGAGTAACGTTTAAAAAAATAATATTTTTTTTATTGAACTATAATTAAAATTAGGAAGGAACAAAACACAAAAGAAAACGTATTAATGTGGGAGAGTGGCACCTTCTGGATGTCCTCTCCGCCCTCCTCCTTCCAATTGGATACCAGCCCGTCCAGCCCTAAACTATGTAGGCGAGGACTTGATCTTTTAAGTCAGCTGTGCATGCGGGCGCGCACAGCCATACCAGTGCCGAAGGCTCCACACCAACAGTGTGTGTGTAGCCAGTCCTCTTATCATCCTCTGTGTAGGCTTCTGTTCAGCTCCTGATGTTGCTAATATAGGCAGAAACGTGCAGAGCTAGCGAACAGGCATGGTTATCGTGCTGTGGACGGCCATGGGTAAAGCTTATAGGAGAAACTATCTGATTAGTGAGAGGGATACCGTTCCTGTATTACAGTGTAGTATTAGTCAGCTCCAGCAAACAATGGCTGACCCCAGCCTATCCTCATACAGCTGTAGCTTTTAGGAATTAGGGGAACCACCCAATTGACCACTATTGGGGTCAACGGAGTTAGACTGAGCCATATTTGGCCAGGTGGGCTCCACGTCTGATTGACCCGCATGGTGGACTAGTGGGGGCTATTTTTGGTTCCCCATACATCCTGTACCTCCTCACCAGGGTCACACTTATGTGTCTGGGCGGTCTTTACGCCTGTATCCCCAGTTGAGTGATGTAGTTGATATCGGTGGTGGCAGCTCTCCTACCAATGATATCTGTACTTTTTTCTTTTGTTCCTACCTACTTTTAATTATATTTCAATAAAAAATTATTATTTTGTTTTAAGCGTTACCCCACACTAGCAGTGAATTTAGATTCAGTTCCAGCCTAATAGGAATGTTATAAGTTTGTCTACTCTGTAGTTTGACAATCAAAACACAAATTTCAATTTTTATCTTTACAGAAAGTCTCTGTAAGAATTCTGAGGGAAACTTCATGTTATCACTAAATTATAAAGCAGAAGATGAAGACATCATGGATCACTCTTCAGGAGAAAACCTCATTATACTTAATATGCATCCAGGACTTCACAGTACAGCTTTATCATATTATCCCACTAATCTTGAGGAACCTTCTCCTTTCCAATCAGAGATTGTTACAACAAGTACAGATCAGAAAGGCTGTGAAATCTCAGGTCTTTCTACAAACAGAAGAACTCACACAGTAGAGAAACCATACTCCTGTTCAGAATGTGGAAAATGTTTTAAAGATAAATCACATCTTGTTATACATGAGAGAAGTCACACAGGAGAGAAACCATATTCATGTTCAGAATGTGGGAAATTTTTTACAGATAAATCACATCTTGTTAGACATAAGAGACGTCATACAGGAGAGAAGCTACATTCATGTTCAGTATGTGGAAAATGTTTTGCAGATAAATCACATCTTGCTACACATGAGAGAATTCACACAGGAGAGAAGCCGTTTTCATGTTCAGAATGTGGACAATATTTTACACAAAAAGCAAGTCTTTTTAAACATCAAAGATATCACACAGGAGAAAAGCCATTTTCATGTTCAGAATGTGGGAAATGTTTTGCACAAAAATACAATCTTGTTGAACATCAGAGAATTCACACAGGGGAGAAGCTGTATTCATGTTCAGAATGTGGGAAATGGTTTACACAAAAATCAAGTCTTGTTAGACATCAAAGATGTCACACAGGTGAAAGGCCATACTCATGTTCAGAATGTGGAAATTGTTTTATATATAAATCACAACTTATTATACATGAGAGAAGTCACACAGGAGAGAAGCCATACTCCTGTTCAGAATGTGGGAAATGTTTTAGACAAAAATCAGATTGTGTTATACATGAGAGAATTCACACAGGAGAGAAGCCATATTCTTGTTTAGAATGTAAGAAATATTTTACACAGAAATCACATTTTATTAGACATCAGAGATTTCACGCAGGAGACAAGCCATATTCATGCTCAGAATGTGGAAAATGTTTTATATATAAATCATATCTTGTTATACATGAGAGAATTCACACAGGAGAGAAGCCTTATTCATGTTCAGAATGTGGAAAATGTTTTACAGATAACTCACATTTTCTTAGACATCAGAGATTTCACAAAGGAGAGAAGCCATATTCATGTTCAGAATGTGGGAAATGTTTTAGAGAAAAATCAGATCTTATTACACATGAGAGCGGTCACACAAGAGAGATGCCATTTTCATGTTCAGAATGTGAGAAATGTTTTACACGGAAATCAGATCTTGTTAAACATCAGAGATTTCACAAAGGGGAGAAGCCATAATAATGTTCAAAATGTAGGAAATATTTTAGAGGAAATTCATATCTTGTTACACATGATAGGTCATACAGCCAGACAAGCCATATTCATGTTCAGAATGGAGAAGCGCTTTTCAGATGAATCAAAACTTGCTAAACATCATAGATTTTACAAAGGAGAGAAACCCTTTTCACATTTTTTTTTTTATTAGGTTTAGAGATGAGCAAATGTAAAAAAAAAATTTGGGCTCTGATCTGTCCATGCAGTTATATTCAGGTCCAAATAAATTGTACCCTGGAAAAGCCTCCTCATTTTTGGTGTCTCTTTCTATTCATTGATTGTCCCAAATTGCATCGCACAATAATCTAATTCTGTAGAATCTGAATTTTTGCTAAAATTCTAGATATACTTCTGAATTTTAGAATTTATTTGCCCATCCCTAATTAGGTTGTTAATGGAGCCAATAAGAGGGTTTATTTTTTGGGTGGAATTAGCCCAGATCTTCCAGACGACCAAATTATGTTCCTTTAAGGTCAACTATGAGTAAGATCCATGGAAGAAAAATATTGTGTACAATGGCATAACTAGAACTGACTGCGCCCCACAGCAAATTTTGGAATCCTCCTCCTCCCAGCAATCTCCTCCTGTGCAACCCTCACTTCTCTCTCAGACCAGGCCCGGCAGCCACTCTGTCCATGTCCTACAAGTATATACTTTATGTCATGTCACTGTATATAATGTCATGGTATAATACTGTTGAGGGGGCCCTAACAAAATCATTTAGTCCCCCACCTGGGTGGGCCCCATATCAGCCACTTTCCCTGCTTCCACTATAGCTATGCTCCTGATTGTGAATATAAGGAAGAGAAGAAGAGCCTTGTTTACTTCCAGAGCAGTGAAGATGAATTGTCCTAATGAACCTTTCTTCTTATCACTGTATTCATACCTCCACCCACACTACAGGACAAACCAGAGTGATATGGGGAGAAGTTACAACATGTGACTGTTTTATAATGTATGTGCAATTATCAATATTACATTTTTGGAAAGCCCTGATAAGACGAGTGGCCTTAATGTCCGCCACTGGGACCCACATCCTCTCCTCAAGACCATAACCCTCCTAATGAACGATGTACTAGAGAGAACCGCGGATAATAC
This sequence comes from Bufo bufo, assembly GCF_905171765.1. NCBI lineage: Eukaryota > Metazoa > Chordata > Amphibia > Anura > Bufonidae > Bufo > Bufo bufo. The sequence continues at coordinate 15,063,148 of NC_053390.1, read as the reverse complement.
GAGAATCCACAATCCTAGAGACCTGAAATTCAAGATTACCATCAACCAAAATCGGAGGAGGAGGCAAAGAGGAGGGTACAGTGGGTTGGACATAAGGTTTTAATAGGGACTTGTGAAAAACATTATGGATCTTCCAAGTCTGAGGAAGGTCAAGACGGAAAGCAACGGGATTGATGACGGACAAGATCTTGTAAGGCCCAATAAACTTAGGACCCAACTTCCAGGAGGGAACCTTCAATTTGATATTCTTAGTAGACAACCACACCAGATCACCCACATTCAGGTCCGGACCAGGCACACGTCTCCTATCCGCCGCACGCTTATATCTCTCACTCATGCTCTTTAGATTACCCTGAATCTTTTGCCAAATAAATGACAAAGACGAGGAGAATCTCTCCTCATCAGGTAAACCAGAAGACCCCTCTCCAGAGAATGTCCCAAACTGCGGATGAAACCCATATGCACCAAAAAATGGTGACTTATCAGAGGACTCCTGGCGACGGTTATTTAAAACAAACTCAGCAAGGGACAAAAAAGAACGCCAATCCTCCTGATTCTCTGTCACAAAACAGCGCAGAAATGTCTCCAGATTCTGATTGACGCTCTCTGTCTGGCCATTCGACTGCGGATGAAAAGCAGAAGAGAACGACAACCGAACCTCCAAGCGAGAACAGAAAGCCTTCCAGAACCTGGAAAAAAACTGCGTGCCCCTATCAGAGACTATGTCCGAAGGAATGCCATGCAGTTTGACAATGTGATCAACAAATGCTTGCACCAGCGTTTTAGCATTGGGTAACCCAGGAAAGGGAATGAAATGCGCCATTTTGCTAAAACGGTCCACCACCACCAGAATCATAGTCTTCCCCGAGGAACGAGGCAGGTCCGTAATGAAGCCCATGGACAGATGCGTCCAAGGACGGGAAGGAATGGGTAACGGGAGGAGACGGCCCGATGGCTGTAAATGAGGGACCTTGGCACGAGCGCAGGTCTCGGCGGCTGCCACAAAACCCTCAACTGTCTTGCGAAGAGCCGGCCACCAGAATCTCCGAGCAATGAGATCCACTGTGGCTCTACTCCCCGGGTGCCCAGCAAGGACAGTATCGTGGTGCTCCTTAAAGACCTTGTGTCGTAAAGCGAGAGGCACAAACAACCTCCCAGGGGGACAAAGATCAGGAGCCTCCGCCTGGGCTGCCTGAACCTCTGCCTCCAAATCAGGGTAAAGAGCAGAGATGAATACTGAGGAAATAATCCTAATAAATAAAACATAACATTTATTGATATGCTAATAAAATCCTAGATAATGTGTGCAACAACTGTATACTGGGATGGACAAGAAAAGTGGCCACTAGTGGCAGTGGTCAATGGTCACCCCAGTAACAAATACAAAGATAGTTAAAGTGCACAGAGGCACTAAGTAGGTAACCAGTGTGTCCTACCGGTACCCAGGGAAGGTCGTCAGAAGCTTCACCACACGATGTATTAGTAGTTCATCCTGTATGGATAGACGGATAAATCACAGGGGGGAAAGAATACAACGGCTGACAGTAGAACACATGCGTGTAGGGTCCCTAGGGTGTACCCTATAGCTGTCTAACCGTAGACCCTGATACTAAAAGTGTGGTAGCAGCCTGACCACAGGGCACTCGTCCTTAAAAGGACGACCCTGTCTGGAACCTGTCCCTAACTCTGGAAACTATATGTCCCTAAATATGCATAGGCAAGATCCCTACATGCATGTTTCGCTGCCGGGACATGCGGCAGTTCATCAGGGGAGATGATGAGCAATCAGGCAAGTCGATCCTTGATGAAGCGGTCAAGCCTGTAGACCAAGTATGACACGGTCAGTCATATGGTCAGGAGGTGCATGATGATAGTCAACCCCTCCAAGGGCTACCTCATAGGTAAGAGGTTTACAGGTAAATGCAGTATGCAGATGAGAGTGACTGCATATGGGACGCCAACTAACCTGGTGTACCCACCTTATTTAAATACACCTCGTTTCCTGCCACTGCCGTCCATAGTAGAGGCCAATGGGCGCGTCTGCCCGCTTGCACGTGAGCGCGGCGCATGCGCCCATCACAGGGTGGAAACGAGGCCTGCAGCGCAGGAAGAGTGCGTGATACGAGATGCACTCCTGCGCATGCGCGAACTCGCATTAGGTATCGCGAGATCGCGGGAGCTGTGCAGGGCAGCAAAAAAGATAGGAAGCAACAAAGGTATCGATTACTTCATAATATTCGGCTAAGTACATACGATCGGACAAACGGAAGTACAGCCGAATATACCGAACCACAATCGGTTCTAATTTAAAGATATTTGTGGCTTTTAACCCTGTGTTGGATAAGTACAGCTAGAACATAGTGGAACAAACGTGAAGACAAGTCAGTGTAGGTAGTCATGAGAGATATATTGAAATCCCATGTGGGGTCATAGTCAATGGTGATAATAAACCTAGAGACTATTAATACAGAATTAAGATATTAATGAATAATATCAGAAAGAGGTACAAGCTACGTGCATGATGTTTTTACAAAAAGAAGGAAGTGCATACTGCGCGTACAAACTGCACGTATATACAGCGTCTCGGTATACATAATAATTCACTGCTCGCAGAAGGATGATTAATACAAGATAGTGACGGCTAGATCAGTATCTGCCCAGTAGACAGGTACAGATGGCAATAAGACTAACAGAAGGTCCATTCTACAAAAAGCAACTATAATTCAGCTGCTCATTAAGACCATTAGGTGTAACAGTCCTCAAAAGGAATATCCAACGTGACTCCCATTGTAGAAGGATCTTATCCCAATCACCACCTCTTTTGGGGGGACTGACAACTTCAATACCCATGACTTTAATGGCCTTGGGATTGCCTTGGTGCAAGTCACAGACATGGCGGGCCACTGGGGTATCGCGACGCTTATCAATATCCAAGAGATGCTCTCCTATGCGTCTACGCAACTCGCGCTTAGTCTTGCCGATGTATTCCTATATATCACCCCAACTGTTCTGCATGAAATGAAATCTTTAATCTCAAAATTACGTTTGAGATTAGTGCTGTGGAAGATTTTTCCTTGGTCAATGTTGCCACAGGCCACACAACCACTGCATCTAAATGAACCCACAGGGCGACGGCTCAGCCACGTACTAGGTCGAGTTGGTGGTGCAAGATGGCTGTGCACCAATAAGTCCTTGAGACTTTGGCCCCTTCTGAACGTCACCTGTGGGTATTCATGCAGGACTTCTCGAACATCTGGGTCCATAAGTAGAATGGGCCAGTGTCGTGCCAAAATCTCTCTGGATTCTTTGGCAGAGCCGTCAAAAGTAGTGATAAATCTCACCTTCTTCTCACCCTCCTGTCTAGTCTTGGGGGTAAGTAAGGTCTCTCTAGCGGTGTTGACTGCTCGCTGAAAGGCTCCTCTCAGTACCTTATCAGGGTAACCCCTAGCCCTAAACCTTAGTCGAAGGTCGGCTGCCTGATGTAAGAACTCTTGTTCATCAGAACAATTCCTGCGTAAACGCAGGTATTGTCCGTAGGGTATACCTCTTTTTAGTGGCAGTGGATGGCTACTCTGCCAATGTAGGACTGAGTTAGTCGCCGTAATCTTGCGAAAAACAGTTGTAGAGAGCTCACCTCCAGGTTTCTTGGAGATGCGGACATCCAAAAAAGGAAGGGAACTATCATTAGCCTCATATGTGAAACGGAGGCCAATGGTGTTTACATTGAGAAAGTCCACAAACTTTTTGAATGCCAGGGTGCCCGCATTCCAGACTATGAGGATGTCATCGATGTACCGGGCCCATAAGGTAATGGGCCCGGTCATCGGTTCTCCTTCACCAAAAACAGTGGTGGCCTCCCACCAGCCCAGGAGCAGATTGGCATAGGACGGCGCACAGGAGCAACCCATGGCCGTACCCCTGAGCTGGTGGTAGAGGCGTCCGTCAAAGGTGAAGAAGTTATGCGTCAGCAGGAATCTGAGCAGCTGTAAAACAAAAGTATTGTGCGCTTTGTACTGCTGCCCCCGCATACTCAGATAGTAACTGACCGCCAACAAACCGGCCTCATGTGGTATGGAGGAGTATAATGCCTCCACATCAATACTGGCTAGTAGGGAGTGATCCTCGATGCATATCCCCTCCACCCGTTTTAAGAGATCCATAGTATCACGGGTGTAAGAGGGGAGTGCAACGACAAATGGCATTAAGATTTGATCGATGTACACACCTAGATTTTGTCCGACGCTCCCGATTCCGGCAACGATCGGCCTACCCTTGAGTGGTTTTAGGCCTTTGTGGACCTTGGGGAGACTGTACAAGAGTTCTTACATCAGGCAGCCGACCTTCGACTAAGGTTTAGGGCTAGGGGTTACCCTGATAAGGTACTGAGAGGAGCCTTTCAGCGAGCAGTCAACACCGCTAGAGAGACCTTACTTACCCCCAAGACTAGACAGGAGGGTGAGAAGAAGGTGAGATTTATCACTACTTTTGACGGCTCTGCCAAAGAATCCAGAGAGATTTTGGCACGACACTGGCCCATTCTACTTATGGACCCAGATGTTCGAGAAGTCCTGCATGAATACCCACAGGTGACGTTCAGAAGAGGCCAAAGTCTCAAGGACTTATTGGTGCACAGCCATCTTGCACCACCAACTCGACCTAGTACGTGGCTGAGCCGTCGCCCTGTGGGTTCATTTAGATGCAGTGGTTGTGTGGCCTGTGGCAACATTGACCAAGGAAAAATCTTCCACAGCACTAATCTCAAACGTAATTTTGAGATTAAAGATTTCATTTCATGCAGAACAGTTGGGGTGATATATAAAATCACATGTATTTGCCAAAAGGAATACATCGGCAAGACTAAGCGCGAGTTGCGTAGACGCATAGGAGAGCATCTCTTGGATATTGATAAGCGTCGCGATACCCCAGTGGCCCGCCATGTCTGTGACTTGCACCAAGGCAATCCCAAGGCCATTAAAGTCATGGGTATTGAAGTTGTCAGTCCCCCCAAAAGAGGTGGTGATTGGGATAAGATCCTTCTACAACGGGAGTCACGTTGGATATTCCTTTTGAGGACTGTTACACCTAATGGTCTTAATGAGCAGCTGAATTATAGTTGCTTTTTGTAGAATGGACCTTCTGTTAGTCTTATTGCCATCTGTACCTGTCTACTGGGCAGATACTGATCTAGCCGTCACTATCTTGTATTAATCATCCTTCTGCGAGCAGTGAATTTTTATGTATACCGAGACGCTGTATATACGTGCAGTTTGTACGCACAGTATGCACTTCCTTCTTTTTGTAAAAACATCATGCACGTAGCTTGTACCTCTTTCTGATATTATTCATTAATATCTTAATTCTGTATTAATAGTCTCTAGGTTTATTATCACCATTGACTATGACCCCACATGGGATTTCAATATATCTCTCATGACTACCTACACTGACTTGTCTTCACGTTTGTTCCACTATGTTCTAGCTGTACTTATCCAACACAGGGTTAAAAGCCACAAATATCTTTAAATTAGAACCGATTGTGGTTCGGTATATTCGGCTGTACTTCCGTTTGTCCGATCGTATGTACTTAGCCGAATATTATGAAGTAATCGATACCTTTGTTGCTTCCTATCTTTTTTGCTGCCCTGCACAGCTCCCGCGATCTCGCGATACCTAATGCGAGTTCGCGCATGCGCAGGAGTGCATCTCGTATCACGCACTCTTCCTGCGCTGCAGGCCTCGTTTCCACCCTGTGATGGGCGCATGCGCCGCGCTCACGTGCAAGCGGGCAGACGCGCCCATTGGCCTCTACTATGGACGGCAGTGGCAGGAAACGAGGTGTATTTAAATAAGGTGGGTACACCAGGTTAGTTGGCGTCCCATATGCAGTCACTCTCATCTGCATACTGCATTTACCTGTAAACCTCTTACCTATGAGGTAGCCCTTGGAGGGGTTGACTATCATCATGCACCTCCTGACCATATGACTGACCGTGTCATACTTGGTCTACAGGCTTGACCGCTTCATCAAGGATCGACTTGCCTGATTGCTCATCATCTCCCCTGATGAACTGCCGCATGTCCCGGCAGCGAAACATGCATGTAGGGATCTTGCCTATGCATATTTAGGGACATATAGTTTCCAGAGTTAGGGACAGGTTCCAGACAGGGTCGTCCTTTTAAGGACGAGTGCCCTGTGGTCAGGCTGCTACCACACTTTTAGTATCAGGGTCTACGGTTAGACAGCTATAGGGTACACCCTAGGGACCCTACACGCATGTGTTCTACTGTCAGCCATTGTATTCTTTCCCCCCTGTGATTTATCCGTCTATCCATACAGGATGAACTACTAATACATCGTGTGGTGAAGCTTCTGACGACCTTCCCTGGGTACCGGTAGGACACACTGGTTACCTACTTAGTGCCTCTGTGCACTTTAACTATCTTTGTATTTGTTACTGGGGTGACCATTGACCACTGCCACTAGTGGCCACTTTTCTTGTCCATCCCAGTATACAATTGTTGCACACATTATCTAGGATTTTATTAGCATATCAATAAATGTTATGTTTTATTTATTAGGATTATTTCCTCAGTATTCTGCTCCATTATTTAGATAATCCAGAGCGCAGACACACCCTGATCTGACCTCTTCACTTTACCATTGATTTTTAAAGAGCAGAGATGACCACCCCTTCAGCCAAAATGGGACCCGGGTCTTCAAAGTTCCCCCCTCCCGGAAAACAACGTGACAGGGCATCAGCCTTCACATTTTTAACCCCAGGGCGGAAGGTGACAACAAAATTAAACCTAGAAAAGAATAAAGACCATCTGGCCTGTCTCGGGTTCAGACGCTTGGCTGACTCCAAGTAGGCCAGATTCTTATGGTCGGTAAACACGGTAATAGGGTGTCTGGCTCCCTCTAGCCAATGGCGCCATTCCTCAAAAGCTAATTTGATGGCTAACAACTCCCTATCTCCCACATCGTAATTTCTCTCTGCGGAGGAAAAGGCACACAGTCGCCATTTGGCAGGAGAGGGACCCTGAGACAAGACCGCACCCACACCCACCTCAGAAGCGTCCACCTCAGCGTCCACCTCAACAATGAAAGGCAGAGAGACATCAGGTTGTACCAAGATAGGAGCGGAAGCAAAACTCTCTTTGATACTAGAAAAGGCCTTACGTGCATCTACCGACCAGGAGGAAAAATCTACCCCCTTTTTAGTCATATCAGTGAGTGTCTTAACAACAGAGGAATAATTCAAAATGAACTTCCTGTAATAATTGGCAAAACCCAAAAAACGCATCAACGCCTTCTGATTCTCAGGAAGCTCCCAATCAAGCACAGCGTGGACCTTCTCAGGGTCCATGCGAAAACCATAAGCGGAGAGAAGAAAACCCAGAAATTGAATTTCTGGAACCGCAAACACACATTTTTCCAGTTTAGCGTATAGTTTATTCTCCCGCAGAATGAGCAAGACCTGACGTAGGTGGTCCCTATGAGTTTTGAAATCAGGAGAAAAAAATCTAAATGTCATCTGGATACACTAGTACAAATTTCCCCATTAAATGATAAAAAATGCTGTTCACAAAATGTTGGAAGTCGGCTGGAGCATTCATCAAACCAAAAGGCATAACCAAATTCTCAAAATGGCCCTCAGGGGTATTGAAAGCAGTCTTCCATTCGTCCCCTTCCCTGACCCTGACCAGGTTGTATGCCCCTCTTAAATCCAACTTAGAAAGAACTTTAGCTCCAACAATCTGGTTAAACAGATCCGGGATCAGAGGAAGCGGATAAGGGTCACGAATAGTGATACTGTTCAGCTCCCTGAAATCCAGACATGGTCTTAAAGAACCATCTTTTTTCTTAACAAAAAAAAACCCAGCGGCAACAGGTGACTTCGAGGGTCGGATGTGTCCCTTTCTCAGGCTCTCAGAGATATAAGTACACATAGCGACTCTTTCAGGTTGGGAGAGATTGTATAAACGAGATTTAGGCAGCTTGGCGCCTGGGTTGAGATTAATAGGGCAATCGTACTCCCGGTGAGGGGGCAGCTCCTGGACACCACTCTCTGAAAACACATCCGAAAATTCTGAGAGAAAAGATGGTACAGTCTTAGTAGAAATCTCTGAAAGAGACGCCGAGCGGCAATTCTCTCTGCAATGTCACTCCAACCATTTATTTGCCTCGCTTCCCAATCAATGGTGGGGTTATGTTTAGTGAGCCAGGGTAGCCCCAACACTAGAGGAGTAGGTAATCCGCTTAGGACGAAACATGACACATCCTCAACATGAGCATCACCCACAGTCAAACGGATATTGTGAACTATGCCCTTTAACGATTTCTGAGAAAGTGGAGCGGAATCGATAGCAAAAACAGGTATATCCTTTCCCAAAGTGCATACCTGGAAACCATGTGTTATAGCAAATTGATTATCAATGAGATTGACAGCTGCTCCACTATCTACAAAAATCTCACAAACAATGTTCTTGCTCTCCAGCGCCACCCTGGCCGGTAGGACAAAATGGGAACTACAAGCAAATGGAAAACCTTCAATTTCCACATCAACCTTGCCAATAGTAACAGATGGAATGTTTTTAGAGGACTTTTTTCTTTTTCTTAATTTATTACTCTCAAAAAACTCCCTGAATCTCCTAGAGGGGCAAACATTTGCCAAATGATTTATACCTCCACAACAGAAACAAACCCTCCTCTGAGAGCTGAATCCTTTATTATTAGAGGCAAGCAAACCCAGCTGCATGGGCTCCGGCTTAGAGGGGATTGAGAGAGACTGAGGCCCCTGCGCACTGAATGAGACCGCCCCACTGTCCTTGGACTGAATATGACAGGAAGGAGTGATCTCTCCTCTGTCTCTAAGATGCCTGAGACATGGCAGACTCCAACGAGGCAGGTCTCTCATGAAAGGCAAATGCATCTTTCAATACCTCCGAAAGACCATGGCAAAATTGACTTCGGAGTGCAGCATCGTTCCAACCAGTATCAGCTGCCCATCTCCGAAATTCTGAACAGTATATCTCTGCGGACTGTTTACCCTGGCATAAAAGACGCAGTTTAAATTCAGCCAGAGCAATACGATCCGGATCATCATATATCTGACCCAGGGCTACAAAAAATTCATCCACCGATCGGAGGGGCCGTGCCCCCACCAGTAGCGATAAAGCCCTAGACTGAGCGTTATCCCTGAGCAGCGAGATGATGATCCCCAACCTCTGCTCCTCATCACCAGAGGAATGGGGAAGTAGGCGAAAATGGAGTTTGCAAGCCTCTCTAAAACGAACAAAATTCTCACTACCCCCGGAGAACGTATCCGGAAGCGAGATCTTAGGCTCAGAACAAACTCCATGAACGCAAGCAGAATCGGTCACCTGAAACTGAGAGACAGTTTTACGGAGATCTGCTCCCTCCAGTGAAAGACCCTGTACGCAGTCAATCAAGGCTGAAACCGGATCCATGCTTTAAGACGGTTATGGCGGTTTATAATGTCACGGATGGTGTTGCAGAAAACTTGAAGTCACAAAAAAAGATCCGACTGACTTGATCCCAAACTAAGGAACATATGGATGAGCCCTATAAAAGCCCTAGAGCTCTCCCTGACTGCTCAGCCCATGCAAAGATCTTTATGATAGAAAATTGCATGCCCCCGTACCTAGACTGAGTGACACCTGAAAACCCTATAATAGTGAAGGGACACGACCACCGGCTCCCTGCACTCAATACGGAGGGAGTCATGGTCACCTATAATCAAGCCAACAGGAAAACACAAATAAAGGAATAGACTTATCTGAGGAACCAGCAGTTGCAGCATCTATCAGTGAGCGCAATCCAGGAAGTAGTATAAACCGCAAAGTGAAGCAGTATGGGAGGGGATATAAAAAGAGGCGATCACTGCTAATAGATGACAGCTGGGAGAGGGAGAAAAGATGACAAAACGAAACCAAAACAAAAGAACATCATGCAAGAGGTACTGAAGAACGTCTGTCAGAACTTCTCAGAGATCTGGCGGCGACACCTAGGGCTGCACTTCAAGTAGGTAGGGAAAGCGGGCTGGGTTCCATGTTCGGGCTCACTGTTCATGTCTGTTCTTGGCTACAAGTATAAGGTTAATCCACATTTTATTTTGTTTGCAGATTATCATTATATACATCCAGAGTAAATAATTAGTATGTAGCCACATAAATCATAATTCCCAGACGTTTCGGTCTAGTGTGACCTTCCTCAGCGGAGTCTTAGTGGCAGGGCAGTAGGTGTGACGCTGGACTACATACTAATTATTTACTCTGGATGTATATAATGATAATCTGCAAACAAAATAAAATGTAAAAAAAAAATTGCACAAGAATTGGAGTGCCGTGGATTAACTTTATACTTGTTCCACTACTCTCACGGGCACCCACATTGGATTCAAGGTGTGCGGAGTACACATTTTCTCAATTGTCCTTGGCTACAGGCATTGCAATTTCTTTTTTGGCTTATATTATACTTTACACCAAATTGAAATAGCTCAAACAAAAGTAGATGCTGTGCCTGAACAAATGAACTCTACCACACCAAAAACACAATACACATCATGCAATTAATCTAAGAAAATATTTTATTTATTGCATATTAGAAAATTACATAGGTTAAAAGTGGCCACGGCATGTATACACAGGAAAGAAAAAGAACCACAAACATTAGGTCACATGTCAGAAATCCAGACCCCTTGACCGATGACATTAATATAAAACCTCCCTTGCCCTTGTTACACAATAAAGACAATATTTCAAATCACAAAATATGACTCTTATGATAAACTCCAAATGGAGAAACAAGTAATTAATGGGATAATATAATTATCACATAGAGACAATGTATCAATCTGACGCGTGTAGCTTCCTCAGGTGATGAATACACACTATGTTCACTGGCTTTATATATCATCATACCAATCAGTGCCAATTAAAACATATGTAGAATACCTTTTGATGGATGGACACATGTGCATGATGTTAGGATGTTTATGGCGTGCGTTCCACACTGGAACACACGACGTCACATCCTATTATCTAATGAGTACCTCCCCAAATTAAACTAATCACTTTTAATAAATAGAAAATCAAAATAAAAGAATATGATGGATGGGGACCAGAGGGGGGGGGGAAGGAAGGGAAAGGCCTTGCCCAATTACAAACAAACATTATGCCAGCCGATGGAGACGGTAATAGCGGGAGCGCACCCCACATGGCCGGATATCCAGCATGCGTTCAATGCTGAGATGCAAGCGTGTGTCACATGACTCCTGTGGAATGCAACCTGGAACCACCAGAAGGACGGAGCTCGCCACCCGCAGCAGTGCACCATCGGCTGGCATAATATAATTGCACTAAGTGCATATGATTTAAACCTACTGTCTTAATACCCTAATGACACCTAATTAAATATAAAATAACAAGTAACAGTCTACATTCATCCATATAAGTAATATACTCATATAATCATCATCCAGTATCAATAATCAAATAACATGATTGTGACAAAAAAAATTGTACAAAGAAATTATACAAATTCATCATGTGAATCATATTGTGCTATTACCAATGAATAATAGAATACATTATTGTGATAAAAAATAAATATATATATATAATTGTACATATAGTTGCAAGAAAAAAGTATGTGAACCCTTTGGAATGATATGGATTTCTGCACAAATTAGTCATAAAATGTGATCTGATCTTCATCTAAGTCACAACAATAGACAATCACAGTCTGCTTAAACTAATAACACACAAAGAATTAAATGTTACCATGTTTTTATTGAACACACCATGGAAACATTCACAGTGCAGGTGGAAAAAGTATGTGAACCCTTGGATTTAATAACTGGTTGAACCTCCTTTGGCAGCAATAACTTCAACCAAACGTTTGCTGTAGTTGCAGATCAGACGTGCACAACGGTCAGGAGTAATTCTTGACCATTCCTTTTTTACAGAACTGTTTCAGTACAGCAATATTCTTGGGATGTCTGGCGTGAATCTCGTTCTTGAAGTCATGCCACAGCATCTCAATCGGGTTGAGGTCAGGACTCTGACTGGGCCACTCCAGAAGGCGTATTTTCTTCTGTTTAAGCCATTCTGTTGTTGATTTACTATTATGCTTTGGGTCGATGTCCTGTTGCAACACCCATCTTCTGTTGAGCATCAGCTGGTGGACAGATGGCCTTAAGTTCTCCTGCAAAATGTATTGATAAACTTGGGAATTCATTTTTCCTTTGATGATAGAAATCCGTCCAGGCCCTGACGCAGCAAAGCAGCCCCAAACCATGATGCCCCCACCACCATACTTCACAGTTGGGATGAGGTTTTGATGTTGGTGTGCTGTGCCTCTTTTTCTCCACACATAGTGTTGTGCGTTTCTTCCAAACAACTCAACTTTGGTTTCATCTGTCCACAGAATATTTTGCCAGTACTGCTGTGGAACATTCAGGTGCTCTTGTGCAAATTGGACAGCAGTGGCTTCCTCTCTGGTATCCTCCCATGAAATCCATTCTTGTTTAGTGTTTTACGTATCGTAAATTCGCTAACAGGGATGTTAGCATATGCCAGAGACTTTTGTAAGTCTTTAGCTGACACTCTAGGATTCTTCTTCACCTCATTGAGCAGTCTGCGCTGTGTTCTTGCAGTCATCTTTACAGGACGGCCACTCCTAGGGAGAGTAGCAGCAGTGCTGAACTTTCGCCATTCATAGACAATTTGTCTTACCGTGGACTGATGAACAGCAAGGCTTTTGGAGATACTTTTATAACCCTTTCCAGCTTTATGCAAGTCAACAATTCTTAATCGTAGGTCTTCTGAGAGCTCTTTTGTGTGAGGCATCATTCACATCAGGCAATGCTTCTTGTGAAAAGCAAACCCAGAACTGGTGTGTGTTTTTTATAGGGCAGGGCAGCTGTAACCAACACCTCCAATCTCATCTCATTGATTGGACTACAGTTGGCTGACACCTCACTCCAATTAGCTCTTGGAGATGTCATTAGTCTAGGGGTTCACATACTTTTTCCACCTGCACTGTGAATGTTTACATGGTGTGTTCAATAAAAACACCATAGAACCCACCAACCACTCATCCATATCCATCAATGATAATTTCAGAGATCTAGAAAAACTACTATCGAAACAACTAAGACAGAAATGGGAATTAAAATCACTGAACCAATATTTACAAAATGACTACATACCAAAAGGTCTCCTGTTTAGTAAAGACCCGGCCGGCACAGGACTTTATGAATGAAGACTTTAAAATTAGAATGGGATAACTTCCTGAAAGCCCAATCTCGAACACTAATACACATGATCATTAAAAGACGCACACAAATCCTAGAAGAAACCAAAATTAAAATTAGGAACTTAAAAGAGATCATAGATAAAATACCCCCGGATGAAACATCACTAAATGGCAAGTGAGGATATGTAAAGGTCTAGACCAATTGGAGAAAGAGATCATAAACAAAAAAAACTAAATATTAAGATATAATAATCAGTTCACATCAACACAAACGATAACAGACACCAATCCACCTCCAACATCGGAGAAGAAACAAACAGAAAATAGAACCAAGAGAAACAGAGATTACAACCAACACAAAATTTCAACATCCAATAGATTTGAAACCCTATCCTCTCCGCATTTTTTAGATCATACTCCTCCACACCACAGACCAAGACTAAGACGGGAATACTCGCCAACTCCAGAAAAAAGGCACCCACGAACACAACAACAGCCCCATCAGTACGACCTAAGGCAACATCATCACAATCAAAGAAGATACAAGGAACTCACCACCTACCCAGAACCACAACCAATACCATCAATCAAATCAACATTACCCCAGATCACCAATTCAAACACGCACGCAAAATCACACAAACAGATACGGAGAGGTAGACACAAACACAAGACAGTACACCAACCACCAACACCGATCACGACCCCAACAGAGGACATAATAATGAATTTGAGTCAAGTGAATCTAACAGATACACAAACCCTATCACTGAACAAAGGCCTCAAATATGCACCTACAGTCAAAATAGATACATTTTCTACCTACATAGGTATAGAGAAATACATCAGGAAGCTCTGTTTGAAAAAATACTTCATAAAAAATCCCATAGAAAAAGAAACCGATGAACCTACGATATACAAACACACGGATTTGAAAATAAAATCCCCAAAATTTCCAAGACAGGAAATCAGCCAGGAGATAGTTACATTCAGACAAAATGTAGAAACAGAAATCAGGAACCTAAAGTGTAATCAAATAAGAACAAATATCACCAAAAAAGAAAGAGATGCCATACAACAATTACAAACCGAGAATAAAATTGTAATTAGGTCAGCAGACAAAGGAAGCGCTATTGTCATCTTAAATACTGATCAATATGACCAAGAATGCAACAGACAACTATCAGACACCCGAACATACAGACTTCTGAAACAAGACCCGACAAAAACATTCCACAAACAACTGGTGAAACTCTGTAACAAGTGCTACGATAAAGAGATCCTTTTGGAACGAGAACGAAGATTCATAACAAACACCCAAAAACGTTTACCTGTCTTCTATTGCTTGACAAAAGTCCATAAAGACCAAAAAAATCCCCCCGGACGACCTATAATATCCGGTATAGGCTCTATCTCCACCAATCTATCTCAATACATTGACAGAATCCTACAGCCGATAGTAACACAAACCCCTTCGTACATTAAAGACACCACTGAGATTATAGTGGTCCTAGAAAAACTCTCTATTGAAGAGAATTGAACTATAGGCACCATGGATGTGAACTCATTATACACCATCATAGAACACCAACAAGGCCTGGATGCCCTAAAAAAAACAACTAACTTCAAATAACACCATGAAAAAAGACCAAATTGATTTCATTCTAGAAGGAGTATCATACATTTTGACTTACAACTATTTCACATTCGACTCAAAATTCTATCTACATGAAAAAGGTACAGCCATGGGCACCAGATTTGCCCCCAGTTATGCCAATATCTTTATGGCCCATTGGGAGAGTGAGGTCATCGGGCCTAGATTGGGGACAGGTCTGGTGCTATGGAAAATATATATTGACGATATTATATTCATTTGGCGAGACATAGAGGACAACCTTGACAATTTCATGAAGGAAATAAATTTAAATGATAGGAACCTTCGGTTCGACACAACCATTAGCAAAACACGCGTAGAATTTTTAGACATATCCATCAATATAATCAATCAAAAATTAATATGTAAAACATATCACAAGCCAGTTATGAAAAACAGCTTCATTCCATACACCAGTTGCCACCTTCCTAGATGGCTTCTCAATATACCCACAAGCCAATTCAGACAAATCAAACGCAACTGTTCTAATAACGACCAATCCGAATTAGAAGCATAAAAGCTCAAACAAGAATTCCTAACCAGGGCATACCCAACAGACTCAATAAAGAACTCACTCGACAAAGTTAGGGCCATGAATAGAACAGATTTTTTTCACACCAACAGACAAAACACCAAAACAGGAAGATAATTTCCGTATAATCCTACCCTTTTATGCCCAATATAAGAAAGTGGAACAAATAATAAACAAAGACTGGCCACACCTCTTGAAAGATAAGATTATAGGACCCATCCTCACTGAGAAACCGCAAATTACATACACCAAAGCTTTAGGCCTTAAAATAGCACCAACTATTAAGACCAAAACCACTCCACCCACATCCAATTGGCTGTCATTTAAAGGTTTCCACAGGTGTGGCAAGTGCAATAACTGCAAGACAACCTCTTTCCTCCAAAAAACAACAGACATCAAATCTTCACAAAACTCAGGGTTTCGAACTGCATTCAGTCTCCAAGCATTACAAGGATCACCACAATAGTGACCCCTCCACTCTTAGATATACAGCAATAGAGAAGGTTAGGAGACATTGGAGAGGAGACGACCATATTAGTAATATGTCTAAAATGGAATCAAGAAGAATCTTTGAATTCGACACCCTCATCCCAGCAGGACTGAATGCAGACATTGAACTATTCAGACTGATTCCCCGGGCGGCTGCCCACCTGGGACGGGATGTCGAGGTCCGGCTGCTTACCAGCACCTCGACGTCCTCTCCTGAATGGGCCACTAGCCCCGCTACCTACAATCAAATACTACATACTAACCACAAACAAACAAAAAGATTGCCCAACAAAAAAACTTTTTACAATAAAAATAAAAATTTAAAAAATAAATAAACAAAACATTTTTTTAAAATAATTTTTTTTTACAATAATTTTTTTTTTTACAATTTTTTATACCCTCACATAGACAGTTTCCATGAAAAAAAAACGCATTAAAACCGCTCTCTGAACCAACTCCTTATCCCAGTGCACGATTACAAGTCTAATCACATCCAAAAATCACATGACCGCATCTTGAACACACCCCCTTCTGATGCACATGATCCAATCACCTGACCAGAACACACTCCCTTCTGATGCACATGATCCAATCACCTGACCAGAACACACCCCCTTCTGATGCACATGATCCAATCACCTAACCAGAACACACTCCCTTCTAATGCACATGATCCAATTACCTGACCAGAACACACCCCCTTCTGATGCACATGATCCAATCACCTGACCAGAACACACCCCCTTCTGATGCACATGATCCAATCACCTGATCAGAACACACCCCCTTCTTATGCACATGATCCAATCACCTGACCAGAACACACCCCCTTCTGATGCACATGATCCAATCACCTGATCAGAACACTACACTAACATCATAATGACAATTCAAGAAAAACACCTATCTTTCGACAACATAGGTTTGCTCAAGGGACTATGTCCCCATGCCGCATTATGGAGCATTGCCGCAACACCATTATGGAATATCGCTTAAACACCAATTCAATCCAACACCTGGGATATCATAACCACGCCCCCTTCCTTCCGTCATCAGGAACGCCCCCACTCTCCCCTTATAAGCCGAGAAAATTCACAATGTTGCAGGCCACTGAAGAAGAAACATTATTGATTATTGCCCTCTCAAAGAAGAGCGGACATCTATCTCTGGATTGGTTCCCCTACAGCAGTACAAGGATTATTACCCTCGCAAAGAAAAGCGGACATCTATCCCTGGATCCAAAGAACCATATGGGCTGGAACAGCGCTACTCCCGCCCACGCTCTTCAAACAAGCCCATCGCCCTCCCTCGTGGGACGCCACGAGTGGACCCAGTGAGTATAAAGGTCTCTATTTACCTGCACTACGGAATACCGCGATTGCGGCAGCATTACAACAATACGGGTAAGGCTTTAACTATGTTCCTCACACATATGGTTACACTTACATCTGTGTAAATCCCATAACAGAAGGAGGACTCACATGGTGAAACAGCCAGATTGCACAATAATCACGGTCCCTGCAAATACATTGCAATAGAGGCAGCACATACCCTGTTGCAGCATTTACCTACAAGCAGGAGGATCCCTTGGTATACACCAAGAACGCTGCCACCCAACAGGAAAATAAGAAGAAATAATAACATCATTACAGGCAGCACTACAAGTGCCAGCAATCACAATAACTTTCGATCCCGTACTGGATCTTATATAGACATTTGGAATAACTTTCTCTGAAGCCAATACCGGATCCTACCCCAGACATTGAACTTACTATTATTTATTGGAATACACATCTTTAATATTTTTCATCTTTTTATTTTTAATTTTCCAATTTTTTTTTATTTTCTACGTTTTTTCTACATTTATTTTTATATACACCAAATATTTTTATATACATCCTTTGGTACCATCCACTCATTTTATATCAATTTTTATAATAATAAACTACCCCTTTTTAAATATACAACTGTATCTATTTGATTGATTCCCACCTGCACTAATCCTCCTTATTGTGCACATACGAACATCCCAGATAGTTGATTGCCCTCCACCCTGATTTAGCTTTGCCATACCAATTATATTCTGCGACATCGGGGCGAGGAGTGAGCACCACACCATTGTTCTCCTAGCAGGTGCAGCCACTTTTCCCTACACATTCAATAAAAACATGGTAACATTTAATATATTATATATATATATATATATATAAATAATAATAATAATAATTCAGAATGAGAGGGGGATCTGGATAGGGATGGTCTGCAGGAGGTAAAGCAGTTTGGGCAAAAGATTCATTTTTAATATGCTGAGCCGTCCAAACCATGAAAAGTCTTTCCGATGCCAAGAGTCTAGATCTTTTTGGAATCGAGCCAGAAGTGGGGCAAATTTGTCTCGAAACAGGTGCGACAAAACAGAATTTATTTTAATCCCTAAGTAAGTAATGCTTCTAGTAGGCCAGGAGAAAGGGAAGGAGGCTTTAAGTGAAGCAACTAAGTCCGGCCCTAGGGAGACATTCAGGGCATGAGATTTGGACATATTAATCTTGAAGTTAGACCACGCCACAAAACGAGCCAATTCCGCCTGCAGACATGGGAGAGAGATACGGGGATTGGTAATATATAGTAATAGGTTATCCACAAAGGCAGCACACAGATTTCCTATATGGATGCCCTTAATATCAGGATTATCAGGTATCGTGGACAATAGATGTTCCATGACCAGGACATATAGTAAGGGACAAAATGGGAAGCCTTGGCAGGTGCCATTGTGGAAGGAAAAAGAGGGGGAAAGAGTTCTGTTAACCTTTATTCTCGCCGATGGTGTTTGATATAAACTGGGTATCTTGGATGTGAACCAGGGGCCTAGACCATTATGTGCAAGTGCAGAGCGTAAAGAAGGCCACAAAATACTATCAAAGGCCTTCTCTGCATCAAGAGACAGGAACACGAGGGGTATATTATGAGTCTTAGCATAATGGATAATGTCCAGTGTCTTGAGGGTGTTGTCCCTGGCCTCCCTTCCCGGCACAAACCCCACCTGGTCTGAGTGAATGAGAGATGGTAGGAAGAACTTCAGGCGATTCTCCAAACGTTTTGTATATATTTTAAGATCAACATTTAAAAGAGAGAGAGGGCGATAACTCGCACATACTTGGGTATCTTTATCAGGTTTGGGGATGACCGTTGACTGTACCGGAAAGGGAAGCACAGACGACACCGTGTTAAAGATCCGAAGAAGGAAAGGAGTTACGTTTTCTGAAAATACTTTGTAAAACCCCACCGAAGGGATTTAAGTACATCCTCAAGTTCTCTGACAGTGAAGGGAGCCTCGAGGCTAGCAGATTGCTCTGCCGTCAACCATGCGGCAGATGAGAGGGGCAAGTCCATCGGCTCGGACGGTGCCGGCAAAGTATACAGAGCAGAGTAAAAAGAATGGAAGGAGTGGTATGCACTGGTAGACAATGTGAAGTTTTAATGACCGGGATATGAGAAGAGGCAATTTGACCCCTAAGTGCCCTGGCCAGCAAGCGTCCACTTTTATTGCCAAACTCATATAATTTGCTATGGCAGATCTGAATCATTTTTTTATATGAGTGCTCCAGTAAACGCTTGGCTTCTAAGTGAGCATCCTGAAGGTCTCGTAAAATAGATTGAGTAAGTGCTCGCTTGTGGGCCAGATCCAGAGAGGCGACCTTCTGTAGGGCAATAGAAAGAGTATGAGCCTTCTCCCTCTTGATACGGGTCCCATGTTTGACAAGAATGCCTTGTACAACACATTTTAAAAGCTTCCCATTGCAAAGGCAAGGAGGTGGCATCTGCTGAATGGTCAGCCAGAAAATCAGTGATAGTTTGAGACACATTGGCTCCACACGCTGGATCAAGAAGGAGCGACTCGTTAAGCTGCCACGTCCACTCAGTTTTGCATAGAAAGGAAAGTTGTAGAGAACAACAGATCGGGGCATGGTCTGACCACAGGATGGAGCCGATTTGTGTAGATTCCAACCACGTAAGAGCTTGATGTTGGAGCAGAATATAATGGATATGACTATAGGAAGAATGCGGTGAAGAGTAAAAGGTGAAGTCCCTGTCTGCAGGGTGTTGTATACGCCAGGGGTCACTAAGCTGCAATTGCAAGAAAGCCTTCTTAACCTTCTTGATCGCCTGGTAAGAGATGGCAGCACGTCCTGAGGAATTATCTAGAGTAGGGTCAAGGGTGAGATTTAAGTCTCCACAGAAAATAACTGTGCCTCTCAGCTTGGGGAGGACCTTGTCGACCAGGTCAACCAAGAAGGTAACTTGAATTTGATTAGGTACATATACATTCCTTACATTCCTCTCAGTCACCAATACACATGGAGAGGATCAGATACCTGGCATTGGCATCAATTGTACAATCCAGCAGTTGATAAGTCAAGGATTTGTGAATTGCTATGGCAACTCCCTTAGACGTGTTGAGCTTATTGTTAGCAAAATGCCAGGTTTTTTAATGGCGATGCCGGATGCCAGGAACAGACCCATCCTATGGGAACTATAAAAAAGTGTAAAAAAAAAAAAAAGGGCGGGAGGGTAGGGAATGGAGAGTATAACAGGGAGAGAAAGGGGAATCAGAGAGGTACAGAAAGAGAAAAGAGGTTCGAATAACACAGTTTAAAAAATAAAATAAAAAAACATAAAATTTCAAATCACCCCCCTTTTCCCCAAAAAAAAAAATGCCCTTAATATAAAAATATATTCCCCATATGGCGAACAGCAAAATGGAAAAAAGCGTCCAAATGGCCGATTCGCCGTTTTTGGTCGGTTCATTTAAAAAAAATTAATAAATAAAAAGTGATCAAAAAGTCATACACACCCCTGAATGGTATCAATTAAAAGTTCAGATCGCCCCGCAAAAAATGAGCCCCCATATACTCCGTACACATAATTACCAAAAAGTTATAGGGGTCAAAATATGGCGGCAAAAAAATAAAACCGATTTTTTTCCCACTTTCAAATTTCTTTATCACCATCAAAATGCAAGAAAACTGTATCGCCGGATTACTACTGACCTGTAGCATAAAAGTAACCGGTCAGTTTCATCGTACATCGAACGTCGTAAATAAAAAAAATAACTTTAAACTGTGGTGGAATTGCTTTTCTTTTTTGCAATTTCACCCTATTTCGAAAAAAATTTCCTGCTTCCCACTACATCATATGCAATATTAAATGGTGGTGTTGGAAAGTACAACTTGTCCCGCAGAAATCAAGCCCTCATTCTGTGAACAGAAAAATAAAAAGGTTTTAGCTCTGGGAAGGCAAGGAGCTCAAAATGAAAATGCAAAAAAAAAACAAAAAAACTCTGGGCCTGAAAGGGTTAAAATGTGTTTCCTGAAAGCAAATGAGATGTACCTTTTGGGGGTGGAAATGATGGAGAACTTGACTTTGTTTTTGAGGTGAGTTAAGGCCCCTCGCATTGAATGATGCAATTTTGAGCAACGTCATCATAGGAATCACACGAAAGACTGTAGAGTGAGAGAAAGAGAGTAGAAAAGAAGAAAAGAGAGGGGAGGGGGAAGTGGAGGTAGGGAAAGAAGAGAAAAAATAGGGGCGTGGGGTTAAAACTAACTCAGTCAATAAAGGAAAGTTTTTCAGAGTAAAGGGACCACTCGGTCCAAAGACACGGTCACCCAGGAGAGGATTCCTCGCAAGAGAGTGTCTCAGACTATGTGGGGAAAGCGACATTCAAGAAGAGGAGGTCCGACTGGCACCCCCAAAGATTAATTGTATTATTTCAAAACAAAACGGAAAAGCGTCACCTGCTACACGAGAAAAAAAAGAACAGCTAAGAACTAGAGAAGGGGAAAAGAAGGGGAAAAAAAATCGTAGTAAGAGTGAAAAAGGCAATGTGAGCATTCAGAGTGTCCTCAGGTCAGGGTCGATGACTGCGAATTCCGCAGTGGACCAATGGACCGGCATCTGCATCCTGTGAGGAAGAGGGAGGATGTGCCATGGGCACCTCTTGCAGAAACTTGAGAAAGTGGAAGTCTCTGTGGAGGGGTAGGGATAGGTGGGGTGAAGGTGGGCCACGGATCTATGTCCATAGGTGGTAGGTTGAGGCTATGAAGGAAACCTGGAAGGTCCGTGCTGCAGCGTAGAGAGGCTGTATGACCTCTGTGGCCAGCTATCCAAGCAAAAGGGAAACCCCAACGGTAAGGTATTCCTCTGTCTCGTAGTAGAGTATGGAGAGGTTTCAATGCTGCTCTTTGAGCAAGTGTGTAGCGGGAAAGGTCTTGGAGGATCATGATGGGGGATACTTCAAACGACAGACTGGTGTTGACGGGCCTTGAAGTGGATCTTTTCTTTCACGGCATAAAAGTGGATCCTACAGATGACGTCTCTAGTTCTTGAGCCCTCAGGCACCGGCGGGCACAGCACACGGTGTGCCCTGTTAATTTCAATGGGGGTGGCACTGGGGCGCTCCAGAATGTTATTAAATATCGATAGGAGGGTGGGAAAAAGGTCAGTAGCAGAAACGGATTCTGATACGCAGATTGTTGCGATGTCCGCGGTTCTCCAGATCATCCAAGTGTTGTTGAAGGGCATGAATTTGCGTCTCTTGGACCCGAGTGACATCTTTAAGGGCGAATTGAGCGAATTCCTGCTTGCATTCTTGTAAGATATTATCCGCAAAGCTAGAAAAGTCCTCTTTAGAGGATTAGGAGCAAATAAGAGCACGTAAATCCGCTATGGTAGGTGGTATGGAATCCTCACCAGATGCTGTTGTAAATGACCGGGCCTTCACAGGCAAATTATTTATAGGGATTTGAGAATAGGAGATGGTGTGGAGGGGCCCCTGGGCTTTGCAGCTTGGCAGATGGGTATTAGGAGAGCGTCCTGGTGCCATGGCTCGGGAGCTGTCCCACGATGACCCGGTCAACCAATGTGGGGACGTCGCTAGGGAGGTCGCTAGAGAGGGGAGCCTAGCGGAGAGAGGGGACCCCTGGGGCGCCGCCCACGGTCGTCCAAGGCCAAAGACAGGTTCTGTTGGTGTCGGTATACGCCCTCGGCGTATTCTGACAAAAAAACAAAGTTTTGCACAGCTCACCCTGAATTTTCGTAATCCAGAAAAGGCAGCACGGATGAATCCCCCGGATGTGGGCCCGTGACAAAATTAAGTAACACGTTTTCAATAAATCCAGCGCCTTGGAATTTAAAGGGAACCTGTCACCGGGATTTTGTGTATAGAGCTGAGGACATGGGCTGCTAGATGGCCGCTAGCACATCCGCAATACCCAGTCCCCATAGCTCTGTGTGCTTTTATTGTGTAAAAAAACCGATTTGGTACATATGCAAATTATTCTGAGCTGAGTCCTCTACGTGAGATGAGTCAGGGACAGGGACGGGTTTTTTTACACAATAAAAGCACACACCGCTATGGGGACTGGGTATTGCGGACGTGCTAGCGGCCATCTAGAAACCCATGTCCTCAGCTCTATACACAAAATCCCGGTGACAGGTTCCCTTTAACCCCTTAAGGACCGGGCTCATTTTCACCTTAAGGACCAGGCCATTTTTTGCAAATCTGACCAGTGTCCCTTTATGTGGTGATAACTTTAAAACGCTTTGACTTATCCAAGCCATTCTGAGATAGTTTTTTCGTCACATATTGTACTTCATGACACTGGTAAAATGGAGTAAAAAAAAAATTTCATTTTTATTTATATAAAAAATACCAAATTTACCAAAAACGTGCAAATATTTGCAAATTTCCAAGTTTCAATTTCTCTACTTCTATAATACATTGTAATACCTACAAAAATAGTTATTACTTTACATTCCCCATATGTCTACTTCATGTTTGGATCACCATGGGAACACCTCGGGTTTAGAATATACCATCGGATCTGAGTTTTCTCCAATCCGATGGTATATTTTAACTTCAAGCGTCCCCATCACCATGGGAACGCCTCTCCACGCCCAGCTCGTCGCCGATCCACTGCTCCAGTAAACAAAGCCATCTCAACCCTGCTACTTGCCCGCAGAAGGGCTAAGCTACTGAACAAACTACCTGCCCGGCGCCCGGAACTCCATGTCCCGGGCGTCGGGCGATACGATTTCCACACCCCTGTTAAAATGTCAGGTTTCTGTGATGTAAAAAAATGTGCCAAAGATAAATCATTTCAGAACTTTTTCCACCTTTAATGTGACCTATAAACTGTACCACTCAATTGAAAAACAATCTGACTTCGCAAGATTTGCCCACTCTTCTTTGCAAAAACACTCCAAATCTGTCAGATTGCGAGGGCATCTCCTGTGCACAGCCCTCTTCAGATCACATCACAGATTTTCAATCAGATTCAGGTCTGGGCTCTGGTTCGGCCATTCCAAAACTTTAATGGTGAAGCCATTCCTCTGTTGATTTGGATGTATGCTTTCAGTCGTTGTCATGCTGAAAGATGAAGTTCCTCTTCATGTTCAGCTTTCTAGCAGAAGCCTGAAGGTTTTGTGCCAATGTTGACTGGTATTTGGAACTGCTCATAATTCCCTCTAGCTTAACTAAGGCCCCAGTTCCTGCTGAAGAAAAACAGCCCCTTGGCATGATGCTACCACCACCATGCTTCACTGTGGGTATGGTGCTCTTTTGGTGATATGCAGTGTTGTTTTTGCCCCAAACATATCTTTTGAAATTAGGGACAAAAAGTTCAACCTTGGTTTCATCAGACCATAACATCTTTTCCCACATGCCTTTGGGAGACTTCAGATGTGTTTTTGCAAAATGAAGCCTGGCTTGGATATTTTTCTTCATAAGAAAATGCTTTCATCTTGCCACTCTACCCCATAGCCCAGACATATGAAGAATACAGGAGATTGTTGTCACATGGACCACACAGCCAGTACTTGCCAGATATTCCTGCAGCTCCTTTAATGTTGCTGTAGGCCTCTTGGTCGCCTCCCAGACCAGTTTTCTTCTCGTCTTTTCATCAATTTTGGAGGGACGTCCAGTTCTCGGTAATGTCACTGTTGTGCCATATTTTCTCCACTTGATGTTCTCCACTGTGTTCCATGGTATATCTAATGCCTTGGAAATTCTTTTGTACCCTTCTCCTGACTGATACCTTGAGATCCCCCTGATGCTTTGGAAGCTCTCTGTGGACCATGGATTTTGCTGTGAGATGCCACTAAGAAAATTTCAGGAAAGACCAACTAGAGCAGCTGAACTTGATTTGGGGTTAATCAGAGGCACTTTAAATGATGGCAGGTGTATGCTGACTCCTATTTAACATGATTTTGAATGTGATTGCTTAATTCTGAACACAGCTACATCCCCAGTTATAAGAGGGTGTGCACACTTATGCAACCACATTATTTTATTTTAATTTTATTTTTCTTCCCTCCACCTAAAAGATTGAGTGGTACAGTTTATAGGTCACATTAAAGGTGGAAAAGGTTCTGAAATGATTTATCTTTGTCTCTTATATATATATCCTTACCTACTTGCACAATTTGCTCTAAATGGTGGCTCACATCTTGCTGATGGGCCCTGACTTGACTAAGTGTTGGAGCCTAAACCTGAAGGAGTAATAGAGTAGTTAAACAGGAAGAGGTCAAAACCAGACAGGCAAAACCAGGACCCTGATCAGAATCCAAAAGCTAAGTCATATACACAACAGAGTTTAACCAGGAGATAACGTCAGAGACAAGGTCACCAGGCAAAGGCGAGGTAAAAAACCAGCAGAGTCTAGTACCAAACAGTGTCCAATATCAAGCATGGTCAAATAGCAAGCAGAGTCAAATCCCAGGAGATCATGTCAGAGAAATAGATAAAGGTCAGTGATCCATAGTAACAAACACTGGACTAGCTGGTGAGACAGGAATGCCAATCACAGGCAACTGTGGCCAGCACCTGCCTGTTTAATTAGCCACCCTCAGGAAGTGTCATGATTTTTGCCATCTCTTACGTTATCAGCTGAGTTTTATGCGCATGTGGACAAACACTGCACTGTCTGGTGGTGGATGTTTTCATGCAGAACCATACTAGGAGATAAAATACTGGGCTCTTAAAGGGATCATTGTGAAGAGGTCACTTCACACTTGACATTGACGGTAACTACATGTGAACTCTGAGAGGGGAGGTGGAGAGGAAGATCATAAGAGATAATAAAAAAAAGGAAGGCAGGAGTGTGATAAAAATTTAAAAGAGGGGGTGAAAGGATATATGAGAACCCCAAAGAAGGGGGAAAATTAGAGTGATACCTAGCTCTAATAACAAGCTTGCAAAGACTGGCACCTCACAAAAGTACAAGTCAGGAAAACCATTGAAAGATGACAAAATGGTTCCAGACTATAGAAGTCCACTGCAGTCAAGCGAGGAGCTGGAAAGAGCCACCATATGTGTTGGAGGATAATCAGACTGGAATGCCTGAGAGATCTAAAAAAGCAGTGGTCAGAGAAATGATTCCATCGGTCGTAATTGATAAAGCTAGATTTAAAGGTTTAGATTATTCTTCGCAGGAGTACGTCAGCGCTCATCTTGGAAGAATTAGAGTAAAAGTGGCGTCGCTGAAGGACTACATGGAGCTTCTGCAAGAATTGCTGAAATTCTAATGTGTAGGTACAGTGATAGGAGGTGCTTTTTTAATTGACTTTATTTAGTGAATTTGCACATTTCTAGGAGATAAAGTGTCCTTTAGCTGCGCTCTGTAAAATCCATGTTGCTAAGGAATATCCGTCTTCACAGCGCAGCACTGAACCGTGAAGACTCGGGGCACACTGCTTTTGTCCTCACTGCCCTCTTGATGCAAACCTAGTGCACGTAGGCGCTCATTATGACCTGATGCTGTGCAATGGTCACAGGGTAGCAAATGCCTCATTGTTCCTGTATGAAGAGCTCATTAGAAATGCACTTTTTTGGATCTTGTGATTTCTTCCCTGGGATAGCCATAACAGTGTATTGGGGATGACACAAACTGATTTGTGTTATGTGCAATACATTTTCAATATGTTTTAGATATAGTTTTGTGTAAGGCTAGTTTCACGCTTTCCCCGCTGAGGAGCCGTCTTCCAGAGTTCTTCGTATCCGGCATAGCCATATAATACTTTCCCCACTGGAGCCCTTTGTCTAGAACGGGACTGTTTACTGAATTAGTGACGGGATTCAGTGGGGCAAAAACTGCAAGAAGCACTGTTTTTTGTCTGACACTAAGGCCACCGTCACACGTTGCGGAATGTGTGTGGTCTTTCCGTGCAGATTCCTATGCGAAAAAAGCGTATTACAGTGCTAGCAAAGTGTATGAGATTACACAAATCTCATGTACACTTTGCAGTTTGTTTCTGTGCGGATTTCCAAATTCGCAGCTCGTCAATTATGTTTCCGGTTTTAGCTGCAAATTTCACCCTTTTTAATGGAAGTGTGAGATCTGTTGCAAAACCGCATCAAAACGGTGTTCGAAATTCAGGGTTTTGCTGCAGAAACGCAAATAAATCCGTATGGGAATTTGTGTGGATCTTATGTGCGTTCACCCGCATTGTGTGCAGGCGGTCTAATGCTGGATCCTTGCCGGGTCCCATAATAGTAATTGGGGTCTGGCGGTGCTCCGGATCTTTCCAGAACAGTCTGACGGAAGATTTTAGCCTAAGGAAACCAAAGATTGAAACAATTATTGTTATATATTTCACACCGCCCGACCAAATGACAATCACATCGTCAATGTAGCGGCCGCACCAAACCCTATGGAACCTGAAGGATTATCAGACCCAAACAGAACCTGTCTCTCCCAATCTGCATCACACAACGGAGGGGAAGGCCTTACCCCATAGCCGCCCCAGAGACCTGCAAATAAATTACTGATTAATTAAAAAAAGAATTGTGAGGTAAGAAATATTCCAGAGCAAAAACGGAATAACTCAAATCCTGACTATAATGAGAGCATTTATGTGACATGTGTGTAATAGCCTCCAGCTCCATGTAAGGACTCAGTGTCACATGTAATCCACACGCATTCCTTATTCCGATCAGCCACACACAGCAAAGGTTTTGATTCCTTAAAGTCACAACAATAAGCCTCTAGGGGTACAACATCGAATCCAACCCTGCACATAATCAATCATTAAGGGAACCGATCTGCGCCACTACTGACCGCACGGGCGGAGGTCCCTTTATGAAACTTTGGGAAAAAGTGAAAAATACTTTCTATAGGACTATTCACACAGAGACATTCAACTTCCTTCTTACCAAAAATACCTAATACCGCCTCTGTACCTCTGTGGTGTCCCCTCCACACAGACCCTCCTCTATACCTCAGTAGTGTCTCCTCCACACAGACCCTCCTCTATACCTCAGTAGTGTCTCCTCCACACAGACCCTCCTCTATACCTCAGTAGTGTCTCCTCCACACAGACCCTCCTCTGTATCTCAGCGGTGTCCCCTCCACATAGACGCTCCTCTGTACCTCAGCAGTGTCCCCTGCACACAGACCTTCCTCCGTACCTTAGCGGTGTCCCCTCCACACAGAGCCTCATCCGTACCTCAACGGTGTCCCCTCCACACAGAGCCTCCTCTGTATCTCTGTGGTGTTCCCTTCACCCAGACCCTCCTCTGTACCTCAGCGGTGTCCCCTCCACACAGACAATCCTCTGTACCTCAGCGGTGTCCTCTCCACACAGACCCTCCTCTGTACCTCAGCGGTGTTCCATCCACACAGACCCTCCTCTGTACCCCAGCGGTGTCCCCTCCACACAGACCCTCCTCTGTACCTCAGCGGTGTCCCCTCCACATAGACCCTCCTTTGTACTCCAGTGGTGTCCCCTCCACACAGACCCTCCTCTGTACCTCAGCGGTGTCCCATCCACACAGACTCTCCTCTGTACCCCAGCGGTGTCCCCTCCACATAGACCCTCCTCTGTACCTCAGCGGTGTCCCCTCCACACAGACCCTTCTCGGTACCTCAGCGGTGTCCCCTCCACACAGACCCTCCTCTGTACATCAGCGGTGTCCCATCCACACAGAACCTCCTCTGTACCTCAGCGGTGTCCCCTCCACACAGACCCCCCTCTGTACCTCAGCGGTGTCCCCTCCACATAGACCCTCCTCTGTACCTCAGCGGTGTCCCCTCCACACAGACCCTCCTCTGTACCTCAGCGGTGTCCTCTCCACAGAGACCCTCCTCTGTACCTCAGCGGTGTCCCATCCACACAGACCTTCCTCTGTACCTCAGCGGTGTCCCCTCCACACAGACCACCCTCTGTACCTCAGCGGTGTCCCCTCCACATAGACCCTCCTCTGTACCTCAGCGGTGTCCCCTCCACACAGACCCTCCTCTGTACCTCAGCGGTGTCCTCTCCACATAGACCCTCCTCTGTACCTCAGCGGTGTCCCATCCACACAGAGCCTCCTCTGTACCCCAGCGGTGTCCCCTCCACATAGACCCTCCTCTGTACCTCAGCGGTGTCCCCTCCACACAGACCCTCCTCTGTACCTCAGCGGTGTCCCCTCCACACAGACCCTCCTCTGTACCTCAGCGGTGTCCTCTCCACATAGACCCTCCTCTGTACCTCAGCGGTGTCCCCTCCACACAGACCCTCCTCTGTACCTCAGCGGTGTCCCCTCCACACAGACCCTCCTCTGTACCTCAGCGGTGTCCCCTCCACACAGACCCTCCTCTGTACCTCAGCGGTGTCCTCTCCACATAGACCCTCCTCTGTACCTCAGCGGTGTCCCATCCACACAGACCCTCCTCTGTACCCCAGCGGTGTCCCCTCCACACAGACCCTCCTCTGTACCTCAGCGGTGTCCCCTCCACACAGACCCTCCTCTGTACCTCAGCGGTGTCCCCTCCACACAGACCCTCCTCTGTACCTCAGCGGTGTCCCCTCCACACAGACCCTCCTCTGTACCTCAGCGGTGTCCTCTCCACATAGACCCTCCTCTGTACCTCAGCGGTGTCCCCTCCACACAGACCCTCCTCTGTACCTCAGCGGTGTCCCCTCCACACAGACCCTCCTCTGTACCTCAGCGGTGTCCTCTCCACATAGACCCTCCTCTGTACCTCAGCGGTGTCCCCTCCACACAGAACCTCCTCTGTACCTCAGCGGTGTCCCCCCCACACAGACCCTCCTCTGTACCTCAGCGGTGTCCTCTTCACATAGACCCTCCTCTGTACCTCAGCGGTGTCCCCCCCACACAGACCCTCCTCTGTACCTCAGCGGTGTCCTCTTCACATAGACCCTCCTCTGTACCTCAGCGGTGTCCCCTCCCACAGACCCTCCTCTGTACCTCAGCGGTGTCCCCTTCACACAGACCCTCCTCTGTACCTCAGCGGTGTCCCCTCCACACAGAGCCTCCTCTGTACCTCAGCGGTGTCCCCTCCACACAGACCCTCCTCTGTACCCCAGCGGTATCCCCTCCACATAGACCCTCCTCTGTACCTCAGCGATGTCCCCTCCCACAGACCCTCCTCTGTACCCCAGCGGTGTCCCCTCCACACAGAGCCTCCTCTGTACCTCAGCGGTGTCCTCTTCACATAGACCCTCCTCTGTACCTCAGCGGTGTCCCCTCCCACAGACCCTCCTCTGTACCTCAGCGGTGTCCCCTTCACACAGACCCTCCTCTGTACCTCAGCGGTGTCCCCTCCACACAGAGCCTCCTCTGTACCTCAGCGGTGTCCCCTCCACACAGACCCTCCTCTGTACCCCAGCGGTGTCCCCTCCACATAGACCCTCCTCTGTACCTCAGCGATGTCCCCTCCCACAGACCCTCCTCTGTACCCCAGCGGTGTCCCCTCCACACAGAGCCTCCTCTGTACCTCAGCGGTGTCCCCTCCACACAGACCCTCCTCTGTACCTCAGCGGTGTCCCCTCCACACAGAGCCTCCTCTGTACCTCAGCGGTGTCCTCTCCACACAGAGCCTCCTCTGTACCTCAGCGGTGTCCCCTCCACATAGACCCTCCTCTGTACCTCAGCGGTGTCCCCTCCCACAGACCCTCCTCTGTACCTCAGCGGTGTCCCCTCCACACAGACCCTCCTCTGTACCTCAGCGGTGTCCCCTCCACACAGAGCCTCCTCTGTACCCCAGCGGTGTCCCCTCCACATAGGCCCTCCTCTGTACCTCAGCGGTGTCCCCTCCCACAGAGCCTCCTCTTTACCCCAGCGGTGTCCCCTCCACATAGACCCTCCTTTGTACTCCAGTGGTGTCCCCTCCACACAGACCCTCCTCTGTACCTCAGCGGTGTCCCATCCACACAGACCCTCCTCTGTACCCCAGCGGTGTCCCCTCCACATAGACCCTCCTCTGTACCTCAGCGGTGTCCCCTCCACACAGACCCTTCTCGGTACCTCAGCGGTGTCCCCTCCACACAGACCCTCCTCTGTACATCAGCGGTGTCCCATCCACACAGACCCTCCTCTGTACCTCAGCGGTGTCCCCTCCACACAGACCCCCCTCTGTACCTCAGCGGTGTCCCCTCCACATAGGCCCTCCTCTGTACCTCAGCGGTGTCCCCTCCACACAGACCCTCCTCTGTACCTCAGCGGTGTCCTCTCCACAGAGACCCTCCTCTGTACCTCAGCGGTGTCCCCTCCACATAGACCCTCCTCTGTACCTCAGCGGTGTCCCCTCCACACAGACCCTCCTCTGTACATCAGCGGTGTCCCATCCACACAGACCCTCCTCTGTACCTCAGCGGTGTCCCCTCCACACAGACCCCCCTCTGTACCTCAGCGGTGTCCCCTCCACATAGACCCTCCTCTGTACCTCAGCGGTGTCCCCTCCACACAGACCCTCCTCTGTACCTCAGCGGTGTCCTCTCCACATAGACCCTCCTCTGTACCTCAGCGGTGTCCCATCCACACAGAGCCTCCTCTGTACCCCAGAGGTGTCCCCTCCACATAGACCCTCCTCTGTACCTCAGCGGTGTCCCCTCCACACAGACCCTCCTCTGTACCTCAGCGGTGTCCCCTCCACACAGACCCTCCTCTGTACCTCAGCGGTGTCCTCTCCACATAGACCCTCCTCTGTACCTCAGCGGTGTCCCCTCCACACAGACCCTCCTCTGTACCTCAGCGGTGTCCCCTCCACACAGACCCTCCTCTGTACCTCAGCGGTGTCCCCTCCACACAGACCCTCCTCTGTACCTCAGCGGTGTCCTCTCCACATAGACCCTCCTCTGTACCTCAGCGGTGTCCCATCCACACAGACCCTCCTCTGTACCCCAGCGGTGTCCCCTCCACATAGACCCTCCTCTGTACCTCAGCGGTGTCCCCTCCACACAGACCCTCCTCTGTACCTCAGCGGTGTCCCCTCCACACAGACCCTCCTCTGTACCTCAGCGGTGTCCTCTCCACATAGACCCTCCTCTGTACCTCAGCGGTGTCCCCTCCACACAGACCCTCCTCTGTACCTCAGCGGTGTCCCCTCCACACAGACCCTCCTCTGTACCTCAGCGGTGTCCTCTCCACATAGACCCTCCTCTGTACCTCAGCGGTGTCCCCTCCACACAGAACCTCCTCTGTACCTCAGCGGTGTCCCCCCCACACAGACCCTCCTCTGTACCTCAGCGGTGTCCTCTTCACATAGACCCTCCTCTGTACCTCAGCAGTGTCCCCCCCACACAGACCCTCCTCTGTACCTCAGCGGTGTCCTCTTCACATAGACCCTCCTCTGTACCTCAGCGGTGTCCCCTCCCACAGACCCTCCTCTGTACCTCAGCGGTGTCCCCTTCACACAGACCCTCCTCTGTACCTCAGCGGTGTCCCCTCCACACAGAGCCTCCTCTGTACCTCAGCGGTGTCCCCTCCACACAGACCCTCCTCTGTACCCCAGCGGTGTCCCCTCCACATAGACCCTCCTCTGTACCTCAGCGATGTCCCCTCCCACAGACCCTCCTCTGTACCCCAGCGGTGTCCCCTCCACACAGAGCCTCCTCTGTACCTCAGCGGTGTCCCCTCCACACAGACCCTCCTCTGTACCTCAGCGGTGTCCCCTCCACACAGAGCCTCCTCTGTACCTCAGCGGTGTCCTCTCCACACAGAGCCTCCTCTGTACCTCAGCGGTGTCCCCTCCACATAGACCCTCCTCTGTACCTCAGCGGTGTCCCCTCCCACAGACCCTCCTCTGTACCTCAGCGGTGTCCCCTCCACACAGACCCTCCTCTGTACCTCAGCGGTGTCCCCTCCACACAGAGCCTCCTCTGTACCCCAGCGGTGTCCCCTCCACATAGACCCTCCTCTGTACCTCAGCGGTGTCCCCTCCCACAGAGCCTCCTCTGTACCCCAGCGGTGTCCCCTCCACACAGAGCCTCCTCTGTACCTCAGCGGTGTCCCCTCCACACAGACCCTCCTCTGTACCTCAGCGGTGTCCCCTCCACACAGAGCCTCCTCTGTACCTCAGCAGTGTCCCCTCCACATAGACCCTCCTCTGTACCTCAGCGGTGTCCCCTCCACACAGACCCTCCTCTGTACCTCAGCGGTGTCCCCTCCA
This sequence comes from Bufo bufo, assembly GCF_905171765.1. Taxonomy (NCBI): domain Eukaryota; kingdom Metazoa; phylum Chordata; class Amphibia; order Anura; family Bufonidae; genus Bufo; species Bufo bufo. The sequence continues at coordinate 15,029,741 of NC_053390.1, read as the reverse complement.
CATAGACCCTCCTCTGTACCTCAGCGGTGTCCCCTCCCACAGACCCTCCTCTGTACCTCAGCGGTGTCCCCTCCACACAGACGCTCCTCAGGACTAATAAAAGGGAGACTCCGGTTTCAGGAGCGTCATATGGTTTTATTCTGTGACTGAACATCCCTGGTAGTATTTCAGCTTTAGACAGTTTTTCTGGCCAGGAGACACGTGTCCTAGGTCTCCTTGGTGACAGGACAATCCCCTTTTTTGTGCTATGTATGGAGAGTCCTGGAGATGATAGGAGTTTTACTCCCGCCCGCTCTCATAACATGCAATGTCTCTGGAGGGGAGTGATATTCTCCGCCCCTTATGTCTTATTTGGGGGAGTGTCATGATAACGTTGTCCTGGGATAGGTCCACTGGTTGGGCTTGTCCAGAGGACGGGCGGGGTTTACAGTTTATACGAAGGGATGATGCCGGGGTAAGTTGCCTCTCCGACGAGCCGTGCTGACCCACTCCGCCACATGTCAGAGGAGGAGCTTAGATGGTCTTTCAATAGCATTAGGGGGCATGTTAGGCCTGAGATTAGGTTTGGGGACTGGCCGGGGTCACCGTCCTAACAGCAAGTGCCACGCCAGTGTTAGGGTGGACTTCACAACGGATAGGCTCAAAAGGAGACTTGGGAACGAGTAGCCGACCCCAGCAGCCTCATATCTGAAACCAAACCCATGGAGTTCGGGAGAGAGAAGCGCACAACTCCCACAGAGATGAATGGAGCGGCTGTGCGCATGCACGACCGGCTGCTTTATTTATTTTGGGGGGCAACAAGGGTAAGAGGCCCCCATTCTCGTGATTGGTGGAGGTCCCTGCGGTAGGACCCCCACTGATCTAATAGTTATCCCCTATGCTGTGGATGGAGGATAACTTGTAATAACCGGGATCCCCCTTTAAGTCTGGTCCCAATACAGAAGACGCTGACTGACGGCAGGCCTCGGCTCTGTTTACATCTGACGCCCGGTGGATTCATGTTTCTCTGCAGTTTCCACCTGATGTCTGAATATATATTGTTCTACTGAATAGGAAGATAAGAACTCTGCTGACATCACTGAATAGCTGACAACCTAATGGCGTTCTTCCCCAATAATCGCCTGCTCGTTAGTGGGGGCGACCGCTGACTTTACATGGAGGGGCCGCTCCTGCCGCCGCCCGTCCCTTACCTGACTGCACCAGAGGGGGCGAGACCCTTACCTGACTGCATCGGAGGGGGCGAGACCCTTACCTGACGCACCGGAGGAGGCGAGACCCTTACCTGACTGCACCGGAGGGGGCGAGACCCTTACCTGACTGCATCGGAGGGGGCGTGACCCTTACCTGACTGCACCGGAGGGGGCGAGACCCTTACCTGACTGCACCGGAGGGGGGCGAGACCCTTACCTGACTGCACCGGAGGGGGCGAGACCCTGACCTGACTGCACCGGAGGGGGCGAGACCCTTACCTGACTGCACCGGAGGGGGCGAGACCCTTACCTGACTGCACCGGAGGGGGCGAGAACCTTACCTGACTGCACCGGAGGGGGCGAGACCCTTACCTGACTGCACCGGAGGGAGCGAGACCCTTACCTGACTGCACCGGAGGGGGCGAGACCCTTACCTGACTGCACCGGAGGGGGCGAGACCCTTACCTGACTGCACCGGAGGGGGCGAGACCCTGACCTGACTGCACCGGAGGGGGCGAGACCCTTACCTGACTGCTCCGGAGGGGGCGAGACCCTTACCTGACTGCACCGGAGGGGGCGAGACCCTTACCTGACTGCACCGGAGGGGGCGAAACCCTGACCTGACTGCACCGGAGGGGGCGAGACCCTTACCTGACTGCACCGGAGGGGGCGAGACCCTTACCTGACTGCACCGGAGGGGGCGAGACCCTTACCTGACTGCACCGGAGGGAGCGAGACCCTTACCTGACTGCACAGGAGGGGGCGAGACCCTTACCTGACTGCACCGGAGGGGGCGAGACCCTGACCTGACTGCACCGGAGGGGGCGAGACCCTTACCTGACTGCATCGGATGGGGCGAGACCCTTACCTGACTGCACCGGAGGGGGCGAGACCCTGACCTGACTGCACCGGAGGGGACGAGACCCTTACCTGACTGCACCGGAGGGGGCGAGACCCTGACCTGACTGCACCGGAGGGGGCGAGACCCTTACCTGACTGCACCGGAGGGAGCGAGACCCTTACCTGACTGCATCAGATGGGGCGAGACCCTTACCTGACTGCACCAGAGGGGGCGAGACCCTGACCTGACTGCACCAGAGGGGACGAGACCCTTACCTGACTGCATCGGATGGGGCGAGACCCTTACCTGACTGCACCAGAGGGGGCGAGACCCTTACCTGACTGCACCAGAGGGGGCGAGACCCTTACCTGACTGCACCGGACGAGGCGAGACCCTTACCTGACTGCACCGGAGGGGTCGAGACCCTGACCTGACTGCACCGGAGGGGGCGAGACCCTTACCTGACTGCACCGGAGGGGGCGAGACCCTTACCTGACTGCACCGGAGGGCGGAGACCCTTACCTGACTGCACCGGAGGGGGGCGAGACCCTTACCTGACTGCACCGGAGGGGGCGAGACCCTTACCTGACTGCACCGGAGGGGGCGAGACCCTTACCTGACTGCACCGGAGGGGGCGAGACCCTTACCTGACTGCACCGGAGGGGGCGAGACCCTTACCTGACTGCACCGGAGGGGGCGCGTCCGTCCACTGCTCCAGTCATTTCTCTGGCACTGGTGGAGCGCTGTCTACCTCCCCCCCAGTGAATGAAGCCGTGACCGAGATCTGCCCCATCGCTCCATTCTGAGAAGAGGACGCGGCGCGTCCAGAGAGACGGCGACTACAACTCCCAGCATGTCCAGACTGTTATTACAGGATATCAGAGAAGAGAAGGTCAAATCCAATTTCTTTTGGACCCCAGGTCCTTCACCACCTCATTTCCCTACCAATGCTGAGCCCCGCCCCCTGCACTGATCACATGACGGTGACATCACCGCAGGTCCTTCACCACCTCTTCTCCTCTCCACTGCTGAGCCCCGCCCCCTACACTGATCACATGACGGTGACGTCACCGCAGGTCCTTCAGCTCCGGCAGTGCAGCAGATACTGGGCAGGTCCTGGTCGGTAGTCAGGGCTCTTGTTCTCTCTGGTATCAGCCATTCCTCCAGCCTGCAGGTAAGATGAGCTGTGAGGAGACAGTGTGGTGGAGAGCTCAGACATGTCACCTCTGGAGATTCTCCTCCATTACACACAAGGAATCCTTCTCCGCTCCTCAGCTTAGTATGATGGGGGAGGAGTAGTGGGAGTTGTTATCATTCGCTGGCCCCTGATTGTCCTGGTGAGGGGCCCCTGTATCCAGGAGGAGAATGAATGGAGCGGGGCCCGGCCTGAGCTCAGCTCTCTCCAGTCTCTTCTCTAGGAGTTCTGGACACAGCTGAGCACAGCCCAGAGGTGGGACCTGCATCTATCAGACATTTATCTCCTGTGGAGCCACCAGAGATCTCCATGTTGGGCCCCTGAAATCCATGTGGTGGGGTCTCTGAGAAGCGGGGCCCCTCCAGGCTCAGGCAGTGCGGTTCTGGAGGTGACATCTGGTCTTGTCCCCTGGATGATTTCCTCTCCTCTTCTGATAAAGGCGCCTGCAGTACTAGAAGCCTCCAGCTCCTCCAGTTCTCTCCTCCTGAATGACCACCAAGGATGGACAGGAAGGAGATCAGCAGAAGAATATTAGACCTCACCTTGGAGATCATCTCCCTGCTGAGCGGAGAGGTAAACTTTTCTAGATTTCTCTCCTCTGTATTGTATTCTGTAACAAGTCAGACATCGGGAAGGAGAATCCATCATAGGAAGTGATAGGAAGAGTCCAGGGTCCTGGAGAACGGCCTCCAGACCTTCCAAGTGATGGAGAACCTGAAGATCAGCCCCCAGTATGGTGAGTGATGTGTCATGTGACCAGTGACCAATAGTCATGTTGTAGGAGCCATGAGAAGGTAAGTAGGCACGTTGTACCAGGAGGAGAGGGCCGGAGGAGAGCACATGGCCCCTGAAGGGTTTATTCCCTAAGTGTCTCTCTCCATCCACAGGAGTACACAATAGTGAAGAAGACATCGGGGGACTGTGTGACTCCCATCATCCATCTCCAGGAGTCAGGAGGGCGGAGCAGGACCCCTCCCCCCATCACAGAGCCTCCCCCTCACCCCCTGATACATGAGCAGAAGATCCTAGAGCTCACCCACAAGATGATGGAGCTGCTGACTGGAGAGGTGACACTGCTGGGAATGCTGGGAAATTCTCCAGTAACAGCACTGGAGGGGTCTGGGTGATGACGGTGTCATTGTGTTGTCAGGTTCCTATAAGGTGTCAGGATGTCACTGTCTATTTCTCCATGGAGGAGTGGGAGTATATAGAAGGACACAAGGATCTGTACAAGGAGGCCATGATGGAGGAGCACCAGCCTCTTATATCACAGGGTAAGAGCCGTCATGTGCAGTGTGTACACGTGTGTGCAGTGACATGTAATGGAGGAGCACCAGCCTCTTATATCACAGGGTAAGAGCCGTCATGTGCAGTGTATACACGTGTGTGCAGTGACATGTAATGGAGGACACCAGCCTCTTATATCACAAGGTAAGACCCGTCATGTGCAGTGTATACACGTGTGTGCAGTGACATGTAATGGAGGAGCACCAGCCTCTTATATCACAAGGTAAGTGCCGCCATGTGCAGTGTATACACGTGTGTGCAGTGACATGTAATGGAGGAGCACCAGCCTCTTATATCACAGGGTAAGAGCCGTCATGTGCAGTGTATACACGTGTGTGCAGTGACATGTAATGGGGGAGTACCAGCCTCTTATATCACAGGGTAAGACCCGTCATGTGCAGTGTATACACGTGTGTGCAGTGACATGTAATGGAGGAGCACCAGCCTCTTATATCACAAGGTAAGAGCAGTCATGTGCAGTGTATACACGTGTGTGCAGTGACATGTAAGGGAGGAGCACCAGCCTCTTATATCACAAGGTAAGACCCGTCATGTGTAGTGTATACACGTGTGTGCAGTGACATGTAATGGAGGAGCACCAGCCTCTTATATCACAGGGTAAGAGCCGTCATGTGCAGTGTATACACGTGTGTGCAGTGACATGTAATGGAGGAGCACCAGCCTCTTATATCACAAGGTAGGAGCCGTCATGTGCAGTGTATACACGTGTGTGCAGTGACATGTAATGGAGGAGCACCAGCCTCTTATATCACAGGGTAAGACCCGTCATGTGCAGTGTATACACGTGTGTGCAGTGACATGTAATGGAGGAGCACCAGCCTCTTATATCACAAGGTAAGAGCCGTCATGTGCAGTGTATACACGTGTGTGCAGTGACATGTAATGAAGGAGCACCAGCCTCTTATATCACAGGGTAAGAGCCGTCATGTGCAGTGTATACACGTGTGTGCAGTGACATGTAATGAAGGAGCACCAGCCTCTTATATCACAAGGTAAGACCCGTCATGTGCAGTGTATACACGTGTGTGCAGTGACATGTAATGGAGGAGCACCAGCCTCTTATATCACAAGGTAAGAGCCGTCATGTGCAGTGTATACACGTGTGTGCAGTGATATGTAATGGAGGAGCACCAGCCTCTAATATCACAGGGTTAGAGCCGTCATGTGCAGTGTATACACGTGTGTGCGGTGACATGTAATGGAGGAACACCAGCCTCTTATATCACAAGGTAAGAGCCGTCATGTGCAGTGTATACACGTGTGTGCAGTGACATGTAATGGAGGAGCACCAGCCTCTTATATCACAGGGTAAGAGCCGTCATGTGCAGTGTGTACACGTGTGTGCAGTGACATGTAATGGAGGAGCACCAGCCTCTTATATCACAAGGTAAGAGCCGTCATGTGCAGTGTATACACGTGTGTGCAGTGACATGTAATGGAGGAGCACCAGCCTCTTATATCACAAGGTAAGAGCCATCATGTGCAGTGTATACACGTGTGTGCAGTGACATGTAATGGAGGAGCACCAGCCTCTTATATCACAGGGTAAGAGCCGTCATGTGCAGTGTGTACACGTGTGTGCAGTGACATGTAATGGAGGAGCACCAGCCTCTTATATCACAAGGTAAGAGCCGTCATGTGCAGTGTATACACGTGTGTGCAGTGACATGTAATGGAGGAGCACCAGCCTCTTATATCACAAGGTAAGAGCCGTCGTGTGCAGTGACATGTAATGGAGGAGCACCAGCCTCTTATATCACAGGGTAAGACCCGTCATGTGCAGTGTGTACACGTGTGTGCAGTGACATGTAATGGAGGAGCACCAGCCTCTTATATCACAAGGTAAGAGCCGTCGTGTGCAGTGACATGTAATGGAGGAGCACCAGCCTCTTATATCACAGGGTAAGAGCCGTCATGTGCAGTGTATACACGTGTGTGCAGTGACATGTAATGGAGAAGCACCAGCCTCTTATATCACAAGGTAAGAGCCGTCATGTGCAGTGTATACACGTGTGTGCAGTGACATGTAATGGAGGAGCACCAGCCTCTTATATCACAAGGTAAGAGCCGTCATGTGCAGTGTATACACGTGTGTGCAGTGACATGTAATGGAGGAGCACCAGCCTCTTATATCACAAGGTAAGAGCCGTCATGTGCAGTGTATACACGTGTGTGCAGTGACATGTAATGGAGGAGCACCAGCCTCTTATATCACAAGGTGAGACCCGCCATGTGCAGTGTGTACACGTGTGTGCAGTGACATGTAATGGAGGAGCACCAGCCTCTTATATCACAAGGTAAGAGCCGTCATGTGCAGTGTGTACACGTGTGTGCAGTGACATGTAATGGAGGAGCACCAGCCTCTTATATCACAGGGTAAGTATCCTGGAGGGATACAGTAAATGGAAAAGGATTTAGGAAAACTAGAGGAATGGTACAAAATCTGGCAACTAAAATGTAATGTTGATAAGTGCAAGATAATGCACCTGGGACGTAAAAACCCAAGAGCAGAATATACAATCAGTGATACAGTCCTAACCTCAGTATCTGAGGAAACGAATTTAGGGGTCAATATTTCAGAAGACTTAAAGGTAGGCAGACCATGTCATAGAGCAGCAGGAAATGCTAGCAGAATGCTTGGGTGTATAGGGAGAGGAATTACCAGTAGAAAGAGGGGGGTGCTCATGCCGCTCTACAGAGCACTAGTGAGACCTCATCTGGAGTATTGTGCTCAGTACTGGAGACCATACCTCCAGAAGGATATTGATACTTTGGAGAGAGTTCAGAGAAGAGCTACTAAACTGGTACATGGATTGCAGGATAAAACTTACCAGGAAAGATTAAAGGACCTTAACATGTATAGCTTGGAAGAAAGAAGAGACAGAGGGGATATGATAGAAACTGCTAAATACATAAAGGGAATCAACAAGGTAAAAGAGGAGAGAATATTTAAAAGAAGAAAAACTGCTACAAGAGGACACAGTTTTAGATTAGAGGGGCAAAGGTTTAAAAGTAATATAAGGAAGTATTACTTTACTGAGAGAGTAGTGGATGCATGGAATAGCCTTCCTGCAGATTTGGTAGCTGCAAATACAGTGAAGGAGTTTTAGCATGCATGGGATAGGCACAAGGCCATCCTTCATATAAGATAGGGCCGGGGGCTATCCATAGTATTCAGTATATTGGGCAGACTAGATGGGCCAAATGGTTCTTATCTGCCGACACATTCTAGGTTTCTATGTCATGTGCAGTGGCATGTAATGGAGGAGCTCCACAGTTTCTTCTCGCGTAACAGTAAAGGGTTGTCCGAGTTATGAAAAAATATAATATAGCACTGAAAATCTGATATATAACTGAGCTAAGCAAGTTTTATGCAAAAAAAATATATCTATTTCCTCATTTCCCTGGTTCTTTTCTGGCCCTTTGTTTACATGCAATAAAAACACTCTCTGCCCCTCCCCCTGCTCTGCTAAGGGAGTGGATACAAGAGCTGCCCTGAGTGACCTGTCTGCCTGCTGGGAGACTCTGCAGCATGTTGTATGTGTAGGACTACAAGTCCCAGCTGTATAATGACACTGCTAATACACACAGGATCTTCCCCCTACCTTCTTGTGCACTGCTCTCTCTAGTCTGTCAGCTCCAGTGCCCAGCATTGTCTCCTCACTGCCTGCAGAGCTGTGCAGCTGAAGGGGTTAAGAATCCTAGGAGAGAGCAGACGGCAGTGAAGGGGGGCGTGGCCAGCACAGTGACGTCTCGTTTACAGGCTTGTAAACAACCTTTATCAGAGCAGGGAGAGAAGATGACATCACAGGTCATGTGACCCTCAGTGAAATCTGAGAAACCTGACACCAGAGATAAAGTGAGATAATTGGAAAACTGTTAGATTTAGAATGCTATTATTTTCCCTTTTAACCATGTTATAAGGGAAAATAATACAATCTACAGAACATCGATCCCAAACCCGAACTTCTGTGAAGAAGTTCGGGTTTGGGTATCAAACATGCCGATTTTTTTCACGCGCGTGCAAAACGCATTACAGTGTTTTGCACTCGCACTGAAAAAATTGCGCATTTTCCCGCAACGCACCCGCATCTTATCCTGGCAAAAAACATGACGCCCGTGTTAAAGAGGCCTAAGAGGATCGAGTTTAGGCCAGAGGAGTTGGTGGGCGAGAGGTTTAGTCAGGGAAAAGTCATTTTAGGTAGCTTGATAAGCCTGCCTGACAAGATGTGTTTTTAAGGCACGTTTCAAGGTGGAGAAGTTGTGAATTGACCTCGTATTCCGGTGCAGAGTATTCCAGAGAGTAGGTGCAGCTCGAGAAAAGTCTTGAAGACGGGAGTGAGAGGTACGTGCTATGGAGGTTATTAATCTTAGGTCGCTAACAGAACGGAGAGCAGGAGTAGGGTGGTAGATGGAGATGAGGGAGGAGATGTATGGAGGTGCAACATTGTGGAGAGCAGGAGTAGGGTGGTAGATGGAGATAAGGGAGGAGATGTATGGAGGGGCAGCACTGTGGAGAGCAGGAGTAGGGTGGTAGATGGAGATAAGGGAGGAGATGTATGGAGGGGCAGCACTGTGGAGAGCAGGAGTAGGGTGGTAGATGGAGATGAGGGAGGAGATGTATGGAGGTGCAGCACTGTGGAGAGCAGGAGTAGGGTGGTAGATGGAGATGAGGGAGGAGATGTATGGAGGTGCAGCACTGTGGAGAGCAGGAGTAGGGTGGTAGATGGAGATGAGGGAGGAGATGTATGGAGGGGCAGCACTGTGGAGAGCAGGAGTAGGGTGGTAGATGGAGATGAGGGAGGAGATGTATGGAGGTGCAGCACTGTGGAGAGCAGGAGTAGGGTGGTAGATGGAGATGAGGGAGGAGATGTATGGAGGTGCAGCACTGTGGAGAGCACGAGTAGGGTGGTAGACGGAGATGAGGGAGGAGATGTATGGAGGTGCAGCACTGTGGAGAGCACGAGTAGGGTGGTAGATGGAGATAAGGGAGGAGATGTATGGAGGTGCAGCACTGTGGAGAGCAGGAGTAGGGTGGTAGATGGAGATGAGGGAGGAGATGTATGGAGGTGCAGCACTGGGGAGAGCAGGAGTAGGGTGGTAGATGGAGATGAGGGAGGAGATGTATGGAGGTGCAGCACTGTGGAGAGCAGGAGTAGGGTGGTAGATGGAGATGAGGGAGGAGATGTATGGAGGTGCAGCATTGTGGAGAGCAGGAGTAGGGTGGTAGACGGAGATGAGGGAGGAGATGTATGGAGGTGCAGCACTGTGGAGAGCAGGAGTAGGATGGTAGATGGAGATGAGGGAGGAGATGTATGGAGGTGCAGCACTGTGGAGAGCAGGAGTAGGGTGGTAGATGGAGATGAGGGAGGAGATGTATGGAGGTGCAGCACTGTGGAGAGCAGGAGTAGGGTGGTAGATGGAGATGTATGGAGGTGCAGCACTGTGGAGAGCAAGAGTAGGGTGGTAGATGGAGATGAGGGCAGAGATGTATGGAGGTGCAGCACTGTGGAGAGCAGGAGTAGGGTGGTAGATGGAGATGAGGGAGGAGATGTATGGAGGTGCAGCACTGTGGAGAGCAGGAGTAGGGTGGTAGACGGAGATGAGGGAGGAGATGTATGGAGGTGCAGCACTGGGGAGAGCACGAGTAGGGTGGTAGATGGAGATGAGGGAGGAGATGTATGGAGGTGCAGCACTGTGGAGAGCAGGAGTAGGGTGGTAGACGGAGATGAGGGAGGAGATGTGTGGAGGTGCAGCACTGGGGAGAGCAGGAGTAGGGTGGTAGATGGAGATGAGGGAGGAGATGTATGGAGGTGCAGCACTGTGGAGAGCACGAGTAGGGTGGTAGACGGAGATGAGGGAGGAGATGTATGGAGGGGCAGCACTGTGGAGAGCAGGAGTAGGGTGGTAGATGGAGATGAGAGCAGAGATGTATGGAGGTGCAGCACTGTGGAGAGCAGGAGTAGGGTGGTAGACGGAGATGAGGGAGGAGATGTGTGGAGGTGCAGCACTGTGGAGAGCAGGAGTAGGGTGGTAGATGGAGATAAGGGAGGAGATGTGTGGAGGTGCAGCACTGTGGAGAGCAGGAGTAGGGTGGTAGATGGAGATGAGGGAGGAGATGTATGGAGGTGCAGCACTGTGGAGAGCACGAGTAGGGTGGTAGATGGAGATGAGGGAGGAGATGTATGGAGGTGCAGCACTGTGGAGAGCAGGAGTAGGGTGGTAGATGGAGATGAGGGAGGAGATGTATGGAGGTGCAGCACTTGGGAGAGCAGGAGTAGGGTGGTAGATGGAGATGAGGGAAGAGATGTATGGAGGTGCAGCACTGTGGAGAGCACGAGTAGGGTGGTAGATGGAGATGAGGGAAGAGATGTATGGAGGTGCAGCACTGTGGAGAGCTTTGTGGGTGAGAAGTTTGAACTGTATTCTGTGGTGGATGGGCAACCAGTGAAGGAACTGGCACAGACTAGTAGAAATAGTGTAGCGGTTGGATGGATAGATGAGCCTGGCTGCAGCATTTAGGACAGACTGAAGGGGGGAGAGTTTAGTCAGAGGGAGACCGATTAGTAATGCGTTGCAGTAGTCAAGACGAGAATGAATCAAGACAACAACAAGAGTTTTTGCCGTTTCCACCGCAAGAAAAGGGCGGATTCTGGCGATATTCAAGGTTACATGTTCTTTATATGTCAGTCATATCCATAGGTCTCCAGTCACATGATGGGAGCGTGTCCTTCTGGCCTCCATCGGGCCGGTATAGTAGACTACACTGCTCTATCAGAGGCGTCCTGTGAAATCTGTGTTCCGCAGCGTATACATTGTAGATTATACATGGAGCTTCTGGGCAATGTCCGCCCCTGTGTGACTGTATAGAGCATGATGTCGGAGCTTCTGTCAGAAGGAGATATCAGGAAACCCTCCAGTGTTATCTCCTCCGATCACTAAACCTAGAAGTGAAGGAGCTGAGAGAAGTGTCTGATCTATAGACAGATCTACAGGAGGCCATGTATTCAGTCACTGTGTGCTTGTGTCTCCACAGATGGATCCAGGAGGAGAAATCCACCAGAGAGATGTCCCCGTCCTCTGTATTCCCAGGACTGTCCAGAGGAGAAGGTCCCAGAGAACCCTCAGGTAGATGGAGCTGAGCCCTGTACACATCTATATAGGGGGGTCCTGCAGTCATAGAGGGGTCATAGATTGTGGGGGTCTCTTCTGTGGATCTGTTAGATTTCCCACCTGTCTGCTGTATTGTACTGAATTGTTACAGATGACAAATCAGGGGGAAGATCTGACTGATATTAAAGTGGAGGATGAAGAGGAGAGGATGATGGGTGATCCCCCGTGTAAGAGTGAGGTGGAGAAGGACATTCCAGGAGATGTCACCACAGGTATGGAATCATGAATGGAGAAAGTGACTTCAGGTTCTGTACTTGGTGCCTTCAGGGCAGGAGGAGAATCTGATCACCGGCTGCTGCTCTCTGATTGGAGATGTCCCCATCACATCATGAAGTGTTCTCCTTATCCAGCTGACGGTGATCTCTGATCAGATTCTTCTCTGATCCCGGCTGTTCCTGCAGGACATGACGGTCAGTCACATCCACACACCCACTGGGGATTATGAGGGCACAGATTTTGTGTCTGTGATATCATGATGGATACATGTACCTCAGAAATCCAGACATTTTGTAATTCCCTTTGTAAACGGTTAAATCAAATAAATTAATGAAGAAATCTCCCAATAATAACAGCGGAGAAGAAAGCTCCTCATCTTACTTCTATATTTCATATATGAGGCTGGGGGCAAGAACTGAGGAGACATCTGACAACACACAAGGTCTCCTGACAACTCTGCACACAAGTCACAGGGGGACATGTTATCTTCAGGACTTTCCTATAGAGCAACCATAGTCTACGACAGGGATCATCAATCTCCGGCACCCCAGCTGTGATGAAACTACAACTCCCAGCATGCACACTTGCTTGGCTGTTCTCAAAAGTCCCATAAAAGTGAATGGAGGATGCTGAGAGTTGTAGTTTTACAACAGCTAGAGTGCCAAAAGTTGCTGATCCCTGGTCTACGAAAGCAAGCAGTCAGATGTCTATAACCTAGTGCCCACTATACAGCTCTCCGGGAACATGTCTTCTGGGGGTCTCCTATAAGGGTCTATGGAGGGAACCTTCCCCCCCTTATGCCCCCTCTCTGAGCGGTGACCGGCTGATGTCTATAATCTAGTGCCCACTATACAGCTCTCCGGGAACATGTCTTCTGGGGGTCTCCTATAAGGGTCTATGGAGGGAACCTTTCCCCCCTTATGCCCCCTCTCTGAGCGGTGACAGACTGATGTCTATAATCTAGTGCCCACTATACAGCTCTCCGGGAACATGTCTTCTGGGGGTCTCCTATAAGGGTCTATGAGGGAACCTTTCCCCCCTTATGCCCCCTCTCTGAGCGGTGACGGCTGATGTCTATAATCTAGTGCCCACTATACAGCTCTCCGGGAGCATGTCTTCTGGGGGTCTCCTATAAGGGTCTATGAGGGAACCTTTCCCCCCTTATGCCCCCTCTCTGAGCGGTGACAGACTGATGTCTATAATCTAGTGCCCACTATACAGCTCTCCGGGAACATGTCTTCTGGGGGTCTCCTATAAGGGTCTATGAGGGAACCTTTCCCCCCTTATGCCCCCTCTCTGAGCGGTGACCGGCTGATGTCTATAATCTAGTGCCCACTATACAGCTCTCCGGGAACATGTCTTCTGAGGGTCTCCTATAAGGGTCTATGAGGGAACCTTTCCCCCTTATGCCCCCTCTCTGAGCGGTGACGGCTGATGTCTATAATCTAGTGCCCACTATACAGCTCTCCGGGAGCATGTCTTCTGGGGGTCTCCTATAAGGGTCTATGAGGGAACCTTTCCCCCCTTATGCCCCCTCTCTGAGCGGTGACAGACTGATGTCTATAATCTAGTGCCCACTATACAGCTCTCCGGGAACATGTCTTCTGGGGGTCTCCTATAAGGGTCTATGAGGGAACCTTTCCCCCCTTATGCCCCCTCTCTGAGCGGTGACCGGCTGATGTCTATAATCTAGTGCCCACTATACAGCTCTCCGGGAACATGTCTTCTGAGGGTCTCCTATAAGGGTCTATGAGGGAACCTTTCCCCCTTATGCCCCCTCTCTGAGCGGTGACCGGCTGATGTCTATAATCTAGTGCCCACTATACAGCTCTCCGGGAACATGTCTTCTGGGGGTCTCCTATAAGGGTCTATGGAGGAACCTTTCCCCCCTTATGCCCCCTCTCTGAGCGGTGACGGCTGATGTCTATAATCTAGTGCCCACTATACAGCTCTCCGGGAACATGTCTTCTGGGGGTCTCCTATAAGGGTCTATGAGGGAACCTTTCCCCCCTTATGCCCCCTCTCTGAGCGGTGACAGACTGATGTCTATAATCTAGTGCCCACTATACAGCTCTCCGGGAACATGTCTTCTGGGGGTCTCCTATAAGGGTCTATGGAGGGAACCTTTCCCCCTTATGCCCCCTCTCTGAGCGGTGACAGGCTGATGTCTATAATCTAGTGCCCACTATACAGCTCTCCGGGAACATGTCTTCTGGGGGTCTCCTATAAGGGTCTATGGAGGGAACCTTCCCCCCTTATGCCCCCTCTCTGAGCGGTGACCGGCTGATGTCTATAATCTAGTGCCCACTATACAGCTCTCCGGGAACATGTCTTCTGGGGGTCTCCTATAAGGGTCTATGAGGGAACCTTCCCCCCTTATGCCCCCTCTCTGAGCGGTGACCGGCTGATGTCTATAATCTAGTGCCCACTATACAGCTCTCCGGGAACATGTCTTCTGGGGGTCTCCTATAAGGGTCTATGGAGGGAACCTTTCCCCCTTATGCCCCCTCTCTGAGCGGTGACCGGCTGATGTCTATAATCTAGTGCCCACTATACAGCTCTCCGGGAACATGTCTTCTGGGGGTCTCCTATAAGGGTCTATGGAGGGAACCTTTCCCCCCTTATGCCCCCTCTCTGAGCGGTGACGGCTGATGTCTATAATCTAGTGCCCACTATACAGCTCTCCGGGAACATGTCTTCTGAGGGTCTCCTATAAGGGTCTATGGAGAGAACCTCCCCCCCCCTTATGCCCCCTCTCTGAGCGGTGACCGGCTGATGTCTATAATCTAGTGCCCACTATACAGCTCTCCGGGAACATGTCTTCTGGGGGTCTCCTATAAGGGTCTATGGAGGGAACCTTCCCCCCCTTATGCCCCCTCTCTGAGCGGTGACAGGCTGATGTCTATAATCTAGTGCCCACTATACAGCTCTCCGGGAACATGTCTTCTGGGGGTCTCCTATAAGGGTCTATGGAGGGAACCTTTCCCCCCTTATGCCCCCTCTCTGAGCGGTGACCGGCTGATGTCTATAATCTAGTGCCCACTATACAGCTCTCTGGGAACATGTCTTCTGGGGGTCTCCTATAAGGGTCTATGGAGGGAACCTTTCCCCCCTTATGCCCCCTCTCTGAGCGGTGACAGGCTGATGTCTATAATCTAGTGCCCACTATACAGCTCTCCGGGAACATGTCTTCTGGGGGTCTCCTATAAGGGTCTATGGAGGGAACCTTTCCCCCTTATGCCCCCTCTCTGAGCGGTGACCGGCTGATGTCTATAATCTAGTGCCCACTATACAGCTCTCCGGGAACATGTCTTCTGGGGGTCTCCTATAAGGGTCTATGGAGGAACCTTTCCCCCCTTATGCCCCCTCTCTGAGCGGTGACAGGCTGATGTCTATAATCTAGTGCCCACTATACAGCTCTCCGGGAACATGTCTTCTGGGGGTCTCCTATAAGGGTCTATGGAGGGAACCTTTCCCCCCTTATGCCCCCTCTCTCAGCGGTGACAGGCTGATGTCTATAATCTAGTGCCCACTATACAGCTCTCCGGGAACATGTCTTCTGGGGGTCTCCTATAAGGTCTATGAGGGAACCTTTCCCCCCTTATGCCCCCTCTCTGAGCGGTGACCGGCTGATGTCTATAATCTAGTGCCCACTATACAGCTCTCCGGGAACATGTCTTCTGGGGGTCTCCTATAAGGGTCTATGGAGGGAACCTTTCCCCCCTTATGCCCCCTCTCTGAGCGGTGACCGGCTGATGTCTATAATCTAGTGCCCACTATACAGCTCTCCGGGAACATGTCTTCTGGGGGTCTCCTATAAGGGTCTATGGAGGGAACCTTTCCCCCCTTATGCCCCCTCTCTGAGCGGTGACCGGCTGATGTCTATAATCTAGTGCCCACTATACAGCTCTCGAGGAACATGTCTTCTGGGGGTCTCCTATAAGGGTCTATGGAGGGAACCTTTCCCCCCTTATGCCCCCTCTCTGAGCGGTGACCGGCTGATGTCTATAATCTAGTGCCCACTATACAGCTCTCCGGGAACATGTCTTCTGGGGGTCTCCTATAAGAGTCTATGGAGGGAACCTTTCCCCCCTTATGCCCCCTCTCTGAGCGGTGACCGGCTGATGTCTATAATCTAGTGCCCACTGTACAGCTCTCCGGGAACATGTCTTCTGGGGGTCTCCTATAAGGGTCTATGGAGGGAACCTTTCCCCCCTTATGCCCCCTCTCTGAGCGGTGACCGGCTGATGTCTATAATCTAGTGCCCACTATACAGCTCTCCGGGAACATGTCTTCTGGGGGTCTCCTATAAGGGTCTATGAGGGAACCTTCCCCCCCCCTTATGCCCCCTCTCTGAGCGGTGACGGCTGATGTCTATAATCTAGTGCCCACTATACAGCTCTCCGGGAACATGTCTTCTGGGGGTCTCCTATAAGGGTCTATGAGGGAACCTTTCCCCCCTTATCCCCCCTCTCTGAGCGGTGACAGGCTGATGTCTATAACCTAGTGCCCACTATACAGCTCTCCGTGAACATGTCTTCTGGGGGTCTCCTATAAGGGTCTATGAGGGAACCTTCCCCCCCCCCTTATGCCCCCTCTCTGAGCGGTGACGGCTGATGTCTATAATCTAGTGCCCACTATACAGCTCTCCGGGAACATGTCTTCTGGGGGTCTCCTATAAGGATCTATGAGAGAACCTTTCCCCCCTTATGCCCCCTCTCTGAGCGGTGACGGCTGATGTCTATAATCTAGTGCCCACTATACAGCTCTCCGGGAACATGTCTTCTGAGGGTCTCCTATAAGGGTCTATGGAGGGAACCTTTCCCCCCTTATGCCCCCTCTCTGAGCGGTGACGGCTGATGTCTATAATCTAGTGCCCACTATACAGCTCTCCGGGAACATGTCTTCTGAGGGTCTCCTATAAGGGTCTATGGAGAGAACCTCCCCCCCCTTATGCCCCCTCTCTGAGCGGTGACCGGCTGATGTCTATAATCTAGTGCCCACTATACAGCTCTCCGGGAACATGTCTGCTGAGGGTCTCCTATAAGGGTCTATGGAGGGAACCTTTCCCCCCTTATGCCCCCTCTCTGAGCGGTGACGGCTGATGTCTATAATCTAGTGCCCACTATACAGCTCTCCGGGAACATGTCTTCTGAGGGTCTCCTATAAGGGTCTATGGAGAGAACCTCCCCCCCCCTTATGCCCCCTCTCTGAGCGGTGACCGGCTGATGTCTATAACCTAGTGCCCACTATACAGCTCTCCGGGAACATGTCTTCTGGAGGGGTCTCCTATAAGGGTCTATGGAGGGAACCTTCCCCCCCTTATGCCCCCTCTCTGAGCGGTGACCGGCTGATGTCTATAATCTAGTGCCCACTATACAGCTCTCCGGGAACATGTCTGCTGAGGGTCTCCTATAAGGGTCTATGGAGGGAACCTTCCCCCCCTTATGCCCCCTCTCTGAGCGGTGACCGGCTGATGTCTATAATCTAGTGCCCACTATACAGCTCTCCGGGAACATGTCTTCTGGGGGTCTCCTATAAGGGTCTATGGAGGGAACCTTTCCCCCCTTATGCCCCCTCTCTGAGCAGTGACGGCTGATGTCTATAATCTAGTCTAGTCAGTGTACTATGATACTACAGAAAATTTGAATTCCAAGGCATTATACAAATCATCAAAGGTTCGCAGATGTAAATCCACAAGTACACACTGACTTTAGAAATCTGTTCAGACATAGCAGAACTTAGCAAAATGGACCTCAGGAACTAGGAACCGATAGGACAAGAACTAGGAGGGAATGCAGACAACACAAGGAACAGACTTCAATAGAAACTAACAAACTAAGATAGAATTCAGACTGTGATATAACAGGACCAATCCAGTCACAAACTACAAGAGCCTGACAACGAGCTACTGTCACCCTCCTTGTTACCTCCGCCCTGGGTCTCACCCTGTGTGCCCAGGGATTACTTCTCTCTCTCTTTGTACACATATTTACTGCCCTTACCCCACTATTGGTACCAAATGGTTTACGGTGAATTCTAAGGTACAGGAATAAATAGGCTTTCACAATGGCTAAACGCCTAAAAGGTTTACTAAGCAGTGATAAAGACATATACAAAAAACCATATACAGATCACGTACAGCATAAAGTAAAGAAAGAATCACTTAACCTGAAATCAGTTCTTGGGGAAGCTCCTCGCCCCTGGCCGATGCCAAAGATATTATATAAGAAGTGTTCTCACAGAGGTCTTCTTTGGAGCTTAAACTACATGTACAGACCTTTCATACCCCCAGTTGTCCCACCCTGTGTATTGATGCAGTTTGTATGTGCTCAGATAACCACTTAGGAATGCAGTAAAGTGCAATTAGGAATGCAGTAAAGTGCAACCCTGTACTACTTATTAGTCCTGGTAACTGAAGAACAATCCCAAATGCTGTTGGGAGTAATCAAAGGGGAAGAAACATAATATCAATACATCCATACACAGCAATGCTGGTGGCATCTTGAACCTCCACCATCATACCAGCACGAAGCTGTGGGTAGAAGTGGAGAAGGACTCGTCACCCACCCCTTTTAGATCAGTGTTCTGGCTGGAAGCATGTATTAGAGGAAACTTGTCATCCATCTTGACGTCTTTACTTAACATATTATTTGCTGGTGATAAGATGTACCTAGGTTTTAGAGGAGGAAAATAGGAAAAAAATAATTTCTCATCAGAACCCAGAACAGACCCCCGATCTTTATCACAGCGCAAAATTATTCCCCTAATATTAATCAGGCTTCAGATCAGACCCCCATATCAAACCTCAGATCAGACCCCCATGTCAGATTTCAGATCAGACCCCAATGTCAGACCTCAGATCAGACCCCCATGTCAGATTTCAGATCAGACCCCCGTGTCATATTTCAGATAAGACCCCCATATCAGATCAGACCCCCATGTCAGATTTCAGATCAGACTCCCCATATCAGACCCCCATGACAGATTTCAGATCAGACCCCAATGTCAGACCTCAGATCAGACCCCCATGTTAGATTTCAGATCAGACCTCCATATCAGATCAGACCCCAATGTCAGACCTCAGATCAGACCCCAATGTCAGACCTCAGATCAGACCCCCATGTCAGATTTCAGATCGGACCCCCATGTCAGATTTCAGATCAGACCCCAATGTCAGACCTCAGATCAGACCCCCATGTTAGATTTTAGATCAGACCCCCATATCAGATCAGACCCCAATGTCAGATTTCAGATCAGACCCCAATGTCAGATTTCAGATCAGACCCCAATGTCTGATTTCAGATCAGACCCCAATGTCTGATTTCAGATCAGACCCCAATGTCTGATTTCAGATCAGACCCCCATGTCAGATTTCAGATCAGACCCCCATATCAGCTCAGACTCCCATGACAGATTTCAGATCGAACCCCCATATCAGATCAGACCCCCATGTCAGATTTCAGATCAGACCCCCATATCAGATCAGACCCCCATGTCAGATTTTAGATCAGACCCCCATGTCAGATTTTAGATCAGACCCCAATGTCAGACCTCATATCAGACCCCCATATCAGATTTCAGATCAGACCCCCATGTCAGACCTCAGACCAGACCCCAATGTCAGATTTCAGATCAGACCCCCATGTCAGATTTCAGATCAGACCCCCATGTCAGATTTCAGATCAGACCCCCATGTCAGATTTCAGATCAGACCCCCATGTCAGATTTCAGATCAGACCCCCATGTCAGATTTCAGATCAGACCCCCATGTCAGATTTCAGATCAGACCCCCATGTCAGATTTCAGATCAGATCCCAATGTCAGATTTCAGATCAGACCTCCATGTCAGATTTCAGATCAGACCCCCATATCAGATCAGACCCCCATGTCAGACCTCAGATCAGACCCCCATGTCAGAGCTCAGATCAGACCCCCATGTCAGAGCTCAGATCAGACCCCCATGTCAGATTTCAGATCAGACCCCCATGTCAGATCAGACCCCCATGACAGATTTCAGATCAGACCCCCATGACAGATTTCAGATCAGACCCCCATGTCAGATTTCAGATCAGACCCCATTGTCAGACCTCTGATCAGACCCCCATGTCAGATTTCAGATCAGACTCCCCATATCAGATCAGACCCCCATGTCAGATCAGCTCCCTATATCAGATCATATCCCCATATCAGACCTCAGATCAGACCCTTATATCTGATCAGACCCCCATGTCAGATTTCAGATCAGACTCCCCATATCAGATCAGACCCCCATGTCAGATTTCAGATCAGACTCCCCATATCAGATCAGATCCCCATGTCAGATTTCAGATCAGACTCCCCATATCAGATCAGACCCCCATGTCAGATCAGCTCCCTATATCAGATCATATCCCCATATCAGACCTCAGATCAGACCCTTATATCAGATCACACCCCAATGTCAGACCTCAGATTAGACCCCTATATTAGATAAGAACCGCATCAGAGCTTACATCAGACCCCTGCTAGATTTCTCTGATCTTCTCCGGGCCCGCGCTGCACTGTGACCTGACTGTTTGCCAGATCAGATCATAGTGCGCACACTACATCCTGACACTGCATGTACTCAGGACAGTGTAGAGTGGACCCGGAGAAAACCAGGGAGCGGTGAGTACTAACAGCACGACTCTTACATACTACTGAGCGCTTCCCTAATATACTGTATATGTATTCCATAATATATGACGGACTGATATTTTCCTTTTTGAGGAAAAAAGTACATCTTATAAAGTGCGTCATCTACTGAAGCCTGTAGCCCCAACACCAATTTTTGGCAACCTGAGTTTCCCTCACAGATTATAAGCAAATTAGATCTTAGGCTTTAAAGGTGAGAATGCCTCTTTCTCACACAGTTACTGCAGCATGTTTCCCTTAAACCTTAGGGCTCTTTCACACTTGCGTTGTCCGGATCCGGCGTGCACTCCATTTGCCGGAGGTGCCCGCCGGATCCGGAAAAACGCAAGTGAACTGAAAGCATTTGAAGACTGAGCCGTCTTCAAAATGCTTTCAGTGTTACTATGGCAGCCAGGACGCTATTAAAGTCCTGGCTGCCATAGTAGTAGTGGGGAGCAGGGGAGCAGTATACTTACAGTCCGTGCGGCTCCCCGGGCGCTCCAGAATGACGTCAGAGCGCCCCATGCACATGGATCACGTCATCCATGCGCATGGGGCGCTCTGACATCACTCTGGAGCGCCCCGGGAGCCGCACGGACGGTAAGTATACTGCTCCCCCGCTCCCCACTACGCTTTACCATGGCTGCCAGGACTTTAGCGTCCCGGCAGCCATGGTAACCACTCTGAAAAAGCTAAACGTCGGATCCGGCAATGCGCCGAAACAACGTTTAGCTTAAGGCCGGATCCGGATCAATGCCTTTCAATGGGCATTAATTCCGGATCCGGCCTTGCGGCAAGTGTTCAGGATTTTTGGCCGGAGCAAAAAGCGCAGCATGCTGCGGTATTTTCTCCGGCCAAAAAACGTTCCGTTCCGGAACTGAAGACATCCTGATGCATCCTGAACGGATTTCTCTCCATTCAGAATGCATTAGGATAAAACTGATCAGGATTCTTCCGGCATAGAGCTCCGACGACGGAACTCTATGCCGGAAAAGAACGCAGGTGTGAAAGAGCCCTTAGACATACTTCAGGGGACAGATAAAAAATCCTGACCAAGTAATGCAAAATGCCAGCATGACCCAGATCTATGTTGCTCAATTGCTCAGATACAAACCGGATTCCAAAAAAGTTGGGACACCATACAAATCGTGAATAAAAACTGAATGCAATGATGTGGAGGTGCCAACTTCTAATATTTTATTCAGAATAGAACATAAATCACGGAACAAAAGTTTAAACTGAGAAAATGTAACATTTTAAGGGAAAAATATGTTGAATCAGAATTTCATGGTGTCAACAAATCCCCAAAAAGTTGGGACAAGGCCATTTTCACCACTGTGTGGCATCTCCCCTTCTCCTTACAACACTCAACAGACGTCTGGGGACCGAGGAGACCAGTTTCTCAAGTTTAGAAATAGGAATGCTCTCCCATTCTTGTCTAATACAGGCCTCTAACTGTTCAATCGTCTTGGGCCTTCTTTGTTGCACCTTCCTCTTTATGATGCGCCAAATGTTCTCTATAGGTGAAAGATCTGGACTGCAGACTGGCCATTTCAGTACCCGGATCCTTCTCCTACGCAGCCATGATGTTGGGATTGATGCAGAATGTGGTCTGGCATTATCTTGTTGAAAAATGCAGGGTCTTCCCTGAAAGAGATGACGTCTGGATGGGAGCATATGTTGTTCTAGAACCTGAATATATTTTTCTGCATTGATGGTGCCTTTCCAGACATGCAAGCTGCCCATGCCACACGCACTCATGCAACCCCATACCATCAGAGATGCAGGCTTCTGAACTGAGCGTTGATAACAACTTGGGTTGTCCTTGTCCTCTTTGGTCCGGATGACATGGCGTCCCAGATTTCCAAAAAGAACTTTGAATCGTGACTCGTCTGACCACAGAACAGTCTTCCATTTTGCCACACTCCATTTTAAATGATCCCTGGCCCAGTGAAAACGCCTGAGCTTGTGGATCTTGCTTAGAAATGGCTTCTTCTTTGCACTGTAGAGTTTCAGCTGGCAACGGCGGATGGCACGGTGGATTGTGTTCACTGACAATGGTTTCTGGAAGTATTCCTGAGCCCATTCTGTGATCTCCTTTACAGTAGCATTCCTGTTTGTGGTGCAGTGTCGTTTAAGGGCCCGGAGATCACGGGCATCCAGTATGGTTTTACGGCTTTGACCCTTACGCACAGAGATTGTTCCAGATTCTCTGAATCTTCGGATGATGTTATGCACAGTTGATGATGATAGATGCAAAGTCTTTGCAATTTTTTCGCTGGGTAACACCTTTCTGATATTGCTCCACTATCTTTCTGCGCAACATTGTGGAAATTGGTGATCCTCTACCCATCTTGGCTTCTGAGAGACACGGCCACTCTGAGAAGCTCTTTTTATACCCAATCATGTTGCCAATTGACCTAATTAGTGTTAATTGGTCTTCCAGCTCTTCGTTATGCTCAAATTTACTTTTTCCAGCCTCTTATTGCTACTTGTCCCAACTTTTTGGGGATTTGTTGACACCGTGAAAATTGGAATCAACGTATTTTTCCTTTAAAATGATACATTTACTCGGATTAAACGTTTGATCTGTCATCTACGTTCTATTACAAATAAAATATTGACATTTGCCATCTCCACATCATTGCATTCAGTTTTTATTAACAATTTGTTTAGTGTCCCAACTTTTTTGGAATCCGGTTTGTACTTGTTAGAGATGTGGAACGGGGTGGGGTCAATGGAACATATATGATGGAGTTGTCTCTCAGTTAGGAGTCTTTAGGAAGATCTTTCCTTTTTATTTATATGTATAAAAAGAATTGTTAAAATTACTATGGAGGTCTTGCTTCTCTCTATGTTCCCGGGCACAGTTACCCAGATAAAAAACAACAACAGATTTTTGATATTTTGATCTGAAAATGGTTATCTCTGGATTCTGGAAGTCAGATATCCCTCCTTCTCATGTTCATTGGGCTGTAGTACTACACAAAATCATGAGGATGGAAGACATTATTGCAGCTGAAACAGTTAAATATATATGTCTGCTCCCTATGGTCTCCCCTATGGATTGACTTTAGTGCTTCTGCCTGGCTCCATATCTGGTTGGGTGGTGGTTTGCAAAAAAAATTAGAGATGATTTATTTTTCTCATAAGGCCTAAACCTTTTAGTAGAAGATACATAATTGTTATTCACTCCTCTGTATCTCAGCTACAATGTCTCCTTCCTCCATTGTGGTGACTCTTTGCCTTTTGTTTTAAGTAACCTTTTGTTGCTCTGAGTTGCAGTAGGCCACATAACGAGAAGTTCTCTTTCTGTGGTCTTCTATTCCACTGTGTATATCGGTATCCCTACGTTAATGCTAGAGATCTTATTTCTTTTGTATTTACTCTTGATTTCAGTAAAACCAAAATGTGTTGGCGGACTAAAGGGCAGGTTGCCAGACATGGTTCTGGCCTTTCAAATTTTTGAGTTTAATTAAAGGCTATGTACACCTTTTTGGAGGCAATTTTTTTAAAATTGCATTTACTCATTTTGAGCTTAAAGGGAACCTGTCATGAACTTTATGCTGACCTCGCTGAGGGCAGTATAAAATAGTGACAGAAATGCTGATTTCAGCAGTGTGTCACTTATGAGCTAATAGTAAGTGGTTGCTGAGAACCAGCATCATAATCATTGCAGCACAGGCCTTGAAAAGAGTCACGGCCACCTGAGAAGAGTCATAGTTATTCATAATCTCCTGCACTCTCGCCCATCTGCTGATGACTGACAGGCTTGTACCTAGTTTTCTCCCTTTCTCTGTAGGAGAGAACTGCCAATCATCAGCTGATGGGCGGAAGTGCAGGAGGTTATGAATAACCAGGACTCTTCTCAGTAGATTTGACTCTTTTCAAGGCCTGTGCTGCAATGATTATGATGCTGGTTCTTGGCAACCACTTACTTTTAGCTGACGAGTGACACACGGCTGAAATCAGCATTTCTGTCACTATTTTATGCTGCCCTCAGTACGGTCAGCAAAAAGTTGATGACAGGGTCCCTTTTAAATAATTTTAATTAAAAAATATTCAGCAGCTTCAGAATCATACGTTCACTTTGTGCCAGTTATCTAATAACCCTTATCTTTAAATTCCTAATTCAAAAACACTTAGTTAAGCCACATTCATATCAGATAAGAATTGAGCTATGAGTGTTTGTAAGGTCAGAGATAAGGAGCCGTCAGCTGAGCTGCCTGATGGAACACAGTAAAAATACAGATCCTGCTACTAGAGAATCTTAAGGCTTTAAAGAGAACGGGGCTCAACATTTTTAATAATGACCAATTAAAAACAAATGTTTAGTTTAAAATGGGTACAAAAATGCTCCCAAAAGTGCCCATAGCCTTTAAGTTAATTTACTGTATGTAATGATCATGACCAGGTGCAAACTAGAATCCTGAACTGTTAGGAAGTTATAGAAAGTTTTATAAGGCTGGAATCACACACGAATGTCTTATGCTCCTTCTTTCTGGTAGATTCTGTTCCAATTCACGGCTATATCGATAGGTACTTGAGTGTCCCACAATCAAAAGAAATTCACTGCTAGTGTGGGGTAACGTTTTAAAAAAATTATAATTTTTTTTATTGAACTATAATTAAAAGTAGGAAGAAACAAAACACAAAAGAAAACGTACCAATGTAATCAGCAGAAGAGCTGCCACCACCGATATCAACTACATCATTTAACCGAGGATATAGGCGTAAAGACCGCCCACAAACGTAAGTGTGACCCTGGTGAGGAGGTACAGGAGGTATGGTGAACCAAAAATAGCCCCCACTATTCCACCATGCAGGTCAATCGCACATTGAGCCCATATGGCTCAGTCTTGACGCCCTCAATAGTGGTCAATTAGTGGGTGGATCCCCTATTTCCTAAAAGCTACAGCTGTGTGAGGATAGGCTGGGGTCAGAATCATTTAAAAGGACCTGACGATGCAGGTCACTATAGGGGCTATAACAGCCCTGGTCAGTAGATAAGTTCACAATTTAGAAAGATACACAAAAAATGAAGAACAGTGATTATGGATGGTGAGGTAGGAAGGGAGAAGGATACTCTCCAACAGGATAGTTTTCCCTAAGGAGACCCTATTAACCCCTCAGCCCTGAGACGACTTCTGATGGCGGGGCCTCTCCATCCTCGTGCCTATCTTAGTTCACCCTATCAGACCCTGATCGGTTCAAATGTCCCTTTTACCCTGACACGTTTCCCCCAGACAGGGTTCCTTAGGGGGTCCGTATGGGAAAGAAAGAAGGCCCAAATGCTAAATACAGGGTGATAAATCCTGATAATGCAAATAGGGAAACTGGCTGTGTTGATGAACAATGAGAAAGCTTAGGATACATCACATGTGGTTCCAGACGGTCAGGATGACAGAGCTCCACATGTGTACGTCCCCATTGTGTAGCCAGTTCCCTAATAGGTGCGCGATGATGAAGAGCTCCCTCGACCCCAAAAGTGGTCAATTAGTAGGTGGTGAGGATAGGCTGGGGTCAGCCATTGTTTGCTGGAGCTGACTAATACAACACTGTAAGACAGGAATAGTATCCCTCTCACTTATCAGATAGTTGCTCCTATAAGCTTTACCCATGACGGTCCACAGCACGATCACCGTGCCTGTTCCCTAGCTCTACGCATTTCTGCTTTATATTAGCATCATCAGGAGCCGAACAGAAGCCTACACAGAGCATGATAAGAGGTTGGTGGTGTGGAGCCTTCGGCACTGGTATGCCCGTGTGCGGCCGCATGCACAGCTGACTTAAAAGTCCCCGCCTACACAGGGTAGGGCTGTTCTGGCTGGTATCCAGTCGGAAGGAGGAGGGCGGAGAGGACATCCAGAAGGTGCCTCACCACCCTGCATACCTCATTGGCCGGATCGTCGAGGTGTCAACACAGTCAGGGAGACAAAGTGGTCAATTACGCTGCTGCTGTTGTCTCCATAGTCCAGCAGCTGATTAGGAGATCAAGAGTGACACACCACATAGCCCACAGCAAAACCACCCCACTGAAATCACTAGGGCTATGTGGATAATCAGATTATTGTCCACATTAATCGGCACCCAGATGCCACTCCTACAAAGATCGCCACAATATGCCTAGATCATGTGGTAATTAAGTTGGCCAAGGGGTTTACCTAAGATAGAAATATGTGGGCAGATTACAAGAACGATGTCAACGATATATATTCGTTCAATCCCTTCGGGTGGAGCGTCTGAAGCCTGAATGTCCACTGCGCTTCCTTTTGCAGTAATTTGGTGTCAATGTCACTGCCTCGCGGGGACATACGGATGGATTCGATACCCTGTAACATCATAGGCTTGAGTTCCCCCTTCCACATCACCTTCTTGGACCTAAGTATCACACGTGATGCGGATAGTAATATCAGTACCAACTTGTCTCATAAGGAAACGTCCACAAATAGTCTCCTGCATTGGGACAGCTGTCACCCCATCCATTAAAGAGGGGAATACCGAAGGGTCAATACCTTCGCATGCGCAGGAACTGTTCCAATCTCTCGGCCTTCAAGAAGGCAGAGGTAGATGTAAAGCAGAGGTTTCAGCGGCGTGGTTACCCTGAGGCAGTACTTAGGGATGCGTACCACCAGTCCCCGGGAGTGGATCGGGTATCCTTACTCAATCCATGAGTCAGGACCGATGCAGATGAGAACATCCGTATTGATATGAAACACCGGGAGGTCAGGAACATTTTGACCAGATACTGGGGTATTTTGAAACTGGACCCTGATGTTGGTCATTTAGTGGGGTCTACTCCCTCTATTAAATTCCGGCGGGGACACAGTCTAAAGGATAGGTTGACTCACAGTTTCTATCAAAAACCGCAATCAGTGACGTGGCTTAAATTCAAGGCAAGGGTCACTTTCTGCTGTGGGAATTGCATTGCCTGCGGAGTAATTAGAATGGGTAATTCTTTCTCCAGTACGGTAACCAGTTGCTCATATACCATTAGAGCAGTTATTAATTGCTGGATGGTAGGGGTCATCTACTTGGCCACATGTCATTGTGGCATGCAATATGTGGGCAAAATCAAGTGGAAGTTCCGTCGCCGTATAGGCGAACACTTGAACGACATCCGGAACAAATCTGACACTATAATAGCTAGACATATGGAGTTGAAACATCCAGGGCAACTCAAGCCTATGATGTTCCAGGGTATCGAATCCATCCGTATGTCCCCACGAGGCAGTGACATCGACACCAAATTACTGCAAAAGGAAGCGCAGTGGACATTCAGGCTTCAGACGCTCCGCCCGAAGGGATTAAACAAATACATATCGTTGACATTGTTCTTGTAATCTGCCCATATATTTCTAGCTTAGGTAAACCCCTTGGCCAACTTAATTACCACATGATCAAAGAATATTGTAGAGGTCTTTGTATGAGTGGCATCTGGGTGCCAATTAATGGGGACAATAATCTGATTATCCACAGTGGTCCTAGTGATTTCAGTGGCGAGGTTTCACTGTGGGCTATGTGGTGTGTGACTCCTTTGATCTCCTATACACTGCTGCTGTTGTCTCCATATTCCAGCAGCTGATATTGACTGCTTTGTCTCCCTGACAGTGTTGACACCTCGGCGATCCGGCCAATGAGCTAAGCGGGGGGGGGGGGGGGGGGGGGGGAGGTGGGCGAGTGGCACCTTCTGGATGTCCTCTCCGCCCTCCTCCTTCCAATTGGATACCAGCCCGTCCAGCCCTAAACTATGTAGGCGAGGACTTGTTCTTTTAAGTCAGCTGTGCATGCGGCCGCGCACGACCATACCAGTGCCGAAGGCTCCACACCAACAGTGTGTGTGTAGCCAGTTCTGTAGCTTTTAGGAATTAGGGGAACCACCCACTAATTGACCACTATTGGGGTCAAGGGAGTTAGACTGAGCCATATTTGGCCAGGTGGGCTCCACGTGTGATTGACCTGCATGGTGGACTAGTGGGGGCTATTTTTGGTTCCCCATACCTCCTGTACCTCCTCACCAGGGTCACACTTATGTGTCTTGGCGGTCTTTATGCCTATATCCACACACACACAGGGGGAAGGATAGTGACCACTGCGCTCCACCCTCACCCCTGGCCCTGCCTACTTGCCTCACGAGTCCTGGTGACAGGGGACAACTGGACGACAGTCCCTAACTTAGGATACGTGCTGGGAAGACAGATAAGACAAAATCCGAAACATGAACGGACCGGGGCAGAACCAAGAGAGCTACGCAGAACAAAGGATTAAGCAAAGAATGGTCAGGAGAAGTCGGGGTCAAATACCAGGAGAGCAGAGAAGTACAAGAGGAGTCCTAAGAGAGTAGTCAGGTGGGAGCCGAGGTCACAATACCAGGACGGATGCGCAGTACAGGAGGAGCAGGCAAAAGGATGGTCAGGGAACAGGATCAGGTAAGTATTCAGCAGTCCAACAAATAGCCAGGAACCTAGAAATTAACAGGCAACCTGTAGCCAGCAGGCTGCCTGTATTTATAGTGGGGAGTGATGGTCATGTGACGTGGCCAGCGTCACATGACCGACAGACCAACCAGTTGAGCACCGAGTGATCAGCTCGGCGCTCAAGGCAGACTAGGAGCAGGGAGCCACCCAGCTAGTAAAGCCGCCCTGGGAATGAGGTCAAACACAGATCCTCATTCCCAAAGGAATGAGGGCAATGTTCAGGTCTGCGGGCAATGGGGGACCGAGTGCACCTTCAGAACCCCGTGACAGGTACTTTTTTCTTTTGTATTTTGTTCCTACCTACTTTTAATTATATTTCAATAAAAAAATTATTATTTTGTTTTAAGCGTTACCCCATACTAGCAGTGAATTTAGATTCAGTTCCAGCCTAATAGGAATGTTATAAGTTTGTCTACTCTGTAGTTTGACAATCAAAACACAAATTAAATTTTTTATCTTTACAGAAAGTCTCTGTAAGAGTTCTGAGGGAAATGTCATGTTATCACTAAATTATAAAGCAGAAGATGAAGACATCATGGATCA
Organism: Bufo bufo; assembly: GCF_905171765.1. Classification (NCBI taxonomy): domain Eukaryota; kingdom Metazoa; phylum Chordata; class Amphibia; order Anura; family Bufonidae; genus Bufo; species Bufo bufo. The sequence continues at coordinate 15,000,143 of NC_053390.1, read as the reverse complement.
CTCTTCAGGAGAAAACCTCATTATACTTAATATGCATCCAGGACTTCACAGTACAGCTTTATCATATTATCCCACTAATCTTGAAGAACCTTCTCCTTTCCAATCAGAGATTGTTACCACAAGTACAGATCAGAAAGGGTGTGAAATCTCAGGTCTTTCTACAAACAGAAGAACTCACACAGTAAAGAAATCATACTCCTGTTCAGAATGTGGAAAATGTTTAAAAGATAAATCACATCTTGTTATACATGAGAGAAGTCACACAGGAGAGAAACCATATTCATGTTCAGAATGTGGGAAATGTTTTAAAGCTAAATCACATCTTGTTATACATGAGAGACGTCATACAGGAGAGAAGCTACATTCATGTTCAGTATGTGGAAAATGTTTTGTAGATAAATATCATCTTGTTACACATGAGAGAATTCACACAGGAGAGAAGCCGTTTTCATGTTCAGAATGTGGACAATATTTTACACAAAAAGCAAGTCTTTTTAAACATCAAATATGTCACACAGGAGAAAAGCCATTTTCATGTTCAGAATGTGGGAAATGTTTTACACAAAAATACCATCTTGTTGAACATCAGAGAATTCACACAGGGGAGAAGCCGTTTTCATGTTCAGAATGTGGACAATATTTTACACAAAAATCAAGTCTTTTTAAACATCAAATATGTCACACAGGAGAAAAGCCATTTTCATGTTCAGAATGTGGGAAATGGTTTAAACAAAAATCAAGTCTTGTTATACATCAAAGATGTCACACAGGTGAAAGGCCATACTCATGTTCAGAATGTGGAAATTGTTTTACATATAAATCACAACTTATTATACATGAGAGAATTCACACATGAGAGAAGCCATATTCTTGTTTAGAATGTAAGAAATATTTTACACAGAAATCACATTTTATTAGACATCAGAGATTTCACGCAGGAGACAAGCCATATTCATGCTCAGAATGTGGAAAATGTTTTATATATAAATCATATCTTGTTATACATGAGAGAATTCACACAGGAGAGAAGCCTTATTCATGTTCAGAATGTGGAAAATGTTTTAGAGAAAAATCTGATCTTATTACACATGAGAGAGGTCACACAAGAGAGATGCCATTTTCATGTTCAGAATGTGAGAAATGTTTTACACGGAAATCACATCTTGTTAAACATCAGAGATTTCACAAAGGGGAGAAGCCATAATAATGTTCAAAATGTAGGAAATATTTTAGAGGAAATTCATATCTTGTTACACATGATAGGTCATACAGCCAGACAAGCCATATTCATGTTCAGAATGGAGAAGCGCTTTTCAGATAAATCAAAACTTGCTAAACATCATAGATTTTACAAAGGAGAGAAACCCTTTTCACATTTTTTTTATTAGGTTTAGAGATAAGCAAATGTCCCAAAAAAATTTGGGCTCTGATCTGTCCATGCAGTTATATTCAGGTCCAAATAAATTGTACCCTGGAAAAGCCTCCTCCTTTTTGGTGTCCCTTTCTATTCCTTGATTGTCCCAAATTGCATCGCACAATAATCTAATTCTGTAGAATCTGAATTTTTGCTAAAATTCTAGACATACTTCTGAATTTTAGAATTTATTTGCCCATCCCTAATTAGGTTGTTAATGGAGCCAATAAGAGGGTTTATTTTTTGGGTGGAATTAGCCCAGATCTTCCAGACGACCAAATTATGTTCCTTTAAGGTCAACTATAAGTAAGATCCATGGAAGAAAAATATTGTGTACAATGGCATAACTAGAACTGACTATGCCCCACAGCTAATTTTGGAATCCTCCTCCTCCCCAGCAATCTCCTTCTCCTGTGCAACCCTCACTTCTCTCTCAGACCAGGCCCGGCAGCCACTCTGTCCATGTCCTACAAGTATATACTTCATGTCATGTCATTGTATATAATGTCATGGTATAATACTGTTGAGGGGGCCCTAACAAAATCATTTAGTCCCCCACCTGGGTGGGCCCCATAGCAGCCACTTTTCCTGCTTCCACTATAGCTATGCTCCTGATTGTGAATATAAGGAAGAGAAGAAGAGCCTTGTTTATTTCCAGAGCAGTGAAGATGAATTGTCCTAATGAACCTTTCTTCTTATCATTGTATTCATACCTCCACCCACACTACAGGAGAAACCAGAGTGATATGGGGAGAAGTTACAACATGTGACTGTTTTATAATGTATGTGCAATTATCAATATAAAATTTTTGTTCAAAAAGTATATAAAGATAAGTTGATGTTTTTGCTACAACAGCATCACCATTGTTTCTAACAAACATTTTCTGTCATAAACTTACCTATCCGATCTAAAGCAGCACACTCCTCAGCCTCAGCACGACCGCGTCAAGAGTGATGTGCTGCTCAGCCACGCCCTCTGGTGATGCGACCGCATGCTTAGCAACAGGATGCAATGCTCTGTTTCTCCCTACAGCAGGTGTGTGCTGGAGGAGATTAGCGGTGGGCTGATTGCTCAGCTGCTCTATTCCTGTGTGCTAGTGTTCTGAATAATGGAGCGCTGAGTCATGGACCTATCAGGTTCTGATCCTGGGACTTAGTGCTCTATTTAAACCCCTTCCTGGCCATACACCAGTACCAGTGATAGTCGTGTTTGGGCTCACTAGCTAGGGTCCTGGTCCTTGTTCCTGTGCAGATTTGGATTGCTCATGTTTTGGACCTCAGCTCATCCTTTGACCACTCTCTGTCTTTCGTTTTTTCTACTGCATTGTCCTCCTTTTTCTCACCTAATTACAAACAACTCTGTCTTTGTGTCGTTTGTCTCTAGGTGTTTGTCTGTCTCTGCATAGGGACTATCGACCAGTTACGGTCTTGCCACCTAGGGCTGCACTTCAAGTAGGTAGGGAAAGCGGGCTGGGTTCCATGTTCGGGCTCACTGTTCATGTCTGTTCTTGGCTACAAGTATAAGGTTAATCCAAATTTTATTTTGTTTGCAGATTATCATTATATACATCCAGAGTAAATAATTAGTATGTAGCCACATAAATCATAATTCCCAGACGTTTCGGTCTAGTGTGACCTTCCTCAGCGGAGTCTTAGTGGCAGGGCAGTAGGTGTGACGCTGGACTACATACTAATTATTTACTCTGGATGTATATAATGATAATCTGCAAACAAAATAAAATGTAAAAAAAAATTTGCACAAGAATTGGAGTGCCGTGGATTAACTTTATACTTGTTCCACTACTCTCACGGGCACCCACATTGGATTCAAGGTGTGCGGAGTACACATTTTCTCAATTGTCCTTGGCTACAGGCATTGCATTTTCTTTTTTGGCTTATATTATACTTTACACCAAATTGAAATAGCTCAAACAAAAGTAGATGCTGTGCCTGAACAAATGAACTCTACCGCACCAAAAACACAATCCACATCATGCAATTAATCTAAGAAAATATTTTATTTATTGCATATTAGAAAATTACATAGGTTAAAAGTGGCCACGGCATGTATACACAGGAAAGAAAAAGAACCACAAACATTAGGTCACATGTCAGAAATCCAGACCCCTTGACCGATGACATTAATATAAAACCTCCCTTGCCCTTGTTACACAATAAAGAAAATATTTCGAATCACAAAATATGACTCTTATGATAAACTCCAAGTGGAGAAACAAGTGATTAATGGGATAATATAATTATCACGTAGAGACAATGTATCAATCTAAAGTGCCATGCATTTCATACAAAAATCATCAAGAAGTACTTAATGGAATAAATAATACCGACCAGTGTTGGTTCAGACCCCGACGCGCGTTTCGCGTGTAGCTTCCTCAGGTGATGAATACACACAATGTTCACTGGCTTTATATATACTCATACCAATCAGTGCCAATTAAAACATATGTAGGAATACCTTTTGATGGATGGACACATGTGCATGATGTTAGGATGTTTATGGCGTGCGTTCCACACTGGAACACACGACGTCACATCCTATTATCTAATGGGGACCTCCCCAAATTAAACTAATCACTTTTAATAAATAGAAAATCAAAATAAAAGAATATGATGGATGGGGACCAGAGGGGGGGGGGGAAGGGAAAGGCCTTGCCCAATTACAAACAAACATTATGCCAGCCGATGGAGACGCTAATAGCGGGAGCGCACCCCACATAGCCGGATATCCGGCATGCGTTCCATGCTGAGATGGAAGCGTGTGTCACATGAACGCAACCCGGAACCACCAGAAGGACGGAGCTCGCCACCTGCAGCAGCGCACCATCGGCTGGCATAATATAATTGCACTAAGTGCATATGATTTAAACCTACTGTCTTAATACCCTAATGACACCTAATTAAATATAAAATAACAAGTAACAGTCTACATTCATCCATATAAGTAATATACTCATATAATCATCATCCAGTATCAATAATCAAATAACATGATTGTGACCAAAAAAATTGTACAAAAAAATTATACAAATTGATCATGTGAATCATATTGTGCTATTACCAATGAATAATAGAATACATTATTGTGATAAAAAATAAATATATATATAATTGTACATATAGTTGCAAGAAAAAGTATGTGAACCCCTTGGAATGATATTGATTTCTGCACAAATTGGTCATAAAATGTGATCTGATCTTCATCTAAGTCACAACAATAGACAATCACAGTCTGCTTAAACTAATAACACAAAGAATTAAATGTTACCATGTTTTTATTGAACACACCATGTAAACATTCACAGTGCAGGTGGAAAAAGTATGTGAACCCTTGGATTTAATAACTGGTTGAACCTTCTTTGGCAGCAATAACTTCAACCAAACGTTTCCTGTAGTTGCAGATCAGACGTGCACAACGGTCAGGAGTAATTCTTGACCATTCCTCTTTACAGAACTGTTTCCGTTCAGTAATATTCTTGGGATGTCTGGCGTGAATCGCGTTCTTGAAGTCATGCCACAGCATCTCAATCGGGTTGAGGTCAGGACTCTGACTGGGCCACTCCAGAAGGCGGATTTTCTTCTGTTTAAGCCATTCTGTTGTTGATTTACTATTATGCTTTGGGTCGTTGTCCTGTTGCAACACCCATCTTCTGTTGAGCTTCAGCTGGTGGACAGATGGCCTTAAGTTCTCCTGCAAAATGTCTTGATAAACTTGGGAATTCATTTTTCCTTTGATGATAGCAATCCGTCCAGGCCCTGACGCAGCAAAGCAGCCCCAAACCATGATGCCCCCACCACCATACTTCACAGTTGGGATGAGGTTTTGATGTTGGTGTTCTGTGCCTCTTTTTCTCCACACATAGTGTTGTGTGTTTCTTCAAACAACTCAACTTTGGTTTTATCTGTCCACAGAATATTTTGCCAGTACTGCTGTGGAACATTCAGGTGCTCTTGTGCAAATTGTAAACGTGCAGCAATGTTTTTTTTGGACAGCAGTGGCTTCCTCTCTGGTATCCTCCCATGAAATCCATTCTTGTTTAGTGTTTTACGTATCATAGTTTCGCTAACAGGGATGTTAGCATATGCCAGAGACTTTTGTAAGTCTTTAGCTGACACTCTAGGATTCTTCTTCACCTCATTGAGCAGTCTGCGCTGTGCTCTTGCAGTCATCTTTACAGGGCGGCCACTCCTAGGCAGAGTAGCAGCAGTGCTGAACTTTCTCCATTCATAGACAATTTGTCTTACCGTGGACTGATGAACAGCAAGGCTTTTGGAGATACTTTTATAACCCTTTCCAGCTTTATGCAAGTCAACAATTCTTAATCGTAGGTCTTCTGAGAGCTCTTTTGTGTGAGGCATCATTCACATCAGGCAATGCTTCTTGTGAAAAGCAAACCCAGAACTGGAGTGTGTTTTTTATAGGGCAGGGCAGCTGTAACCAACACCTCCAATCTCATCTCATTGATTGGACTACAGTTGGCTGACACCTCACTCCAATTAGCTCTTGGAGATGTCATTAGTCTAGGGGTTCACATACTTTTTCTACCTGCACTGTGAATGTTTACATGGTGTGTTCAATAAAAACACCATAGAACCCACCAACCACTCATCCATATCCATCAATGATAATTTCAGAGAGAAAAACTACTATCGAAACAACTAAGACAGAAAAGGGAATTAAAATCACTGAACCAATATTTACAAAATGACTGCATACCAAAAGTTCTCCTGTTTAGTAAAGACCCAGCACAGGACCTTATGAATAAAGACTTTTAAATTAGAATGGGATAACCTCCTGAAAGCCCAATCTCGAACACTAATACACATGATCATTAAAAGACGCACACAAATCCTAGAACCATGGATGTGAACTCCACACCAACAAGTCCTGGATGCCCTAAAAAACAACTAACTTCAAATAACACCATGAAAAAAGACCAAATTGATATCATTCTAGAAGGAGTATCATACATTTTGACCCACAACTATTTCACATTCGACTCAAAATTCTATCTACAAGAAAAAGGTACAGCCATGGGCACCAGATTTGCCCCCAGTTATGCCAATATCTTTATGGCCCAGTGGGAGAGTGAGGTCATCGGGCCTAGATTGAGGACAGGTCTGGTGCTATGGAAAAGATTTATCGACGATGATATATTCATTTGGCGAGACACAGAGGACAACCTTGACAATTTCATGAGGGAAATAAATTTAAATGATAGGAAACATCGATTCGACACAACCATTAGCAAAACACGCGTAGAATTTTTTGACATATCCATCAATATAATCAATCAAAAATTTATATGTAAAACATATCACAAGCCAGTTATGAAAAACAGCTTCATTCCATACACCAGTTGCCACCTTCCTAGATGGCTTCTCAATATACCCACAAGCCAATTCAGACAAATCAAACGCAACTGTTCTAATAACGACCAATCCGAATTAGAAGCATAAAAGCTCAAACAAGAATTCCGAACCAGGGCATACCCAACAGACTCAATAAAGAACTCACTCGACAAAGTTAGGGCCATGAATAGAACAGGAAAAAAGAACAGATTTGATCCATGAATAGAACAGATTTTTTCACACCAACAGACAAAACACCAAAACAGGAAGATAATTTCCGTATAATCCTACCCTTTCATGCCCAATATAAGAAAGTGGAACAAATAATAAACAAACACTGGCCACACCTCTTGAAAGATAAGATTATAGGACCCATTCTCACTGAGAAACTGCAAATTCCATACACCAAAGCCGTGAACTTAGGCCTTAAAATAGCACCAACTATTAAGACCAAAACCACTCCACCCACATCCAATTGGCTGTCATTTAAAGGTTTCCACAGGTGTGGCAAGTGCAATAACTGCAAGACAACCTCTTTCCCCCAAAAAACAACAGACATCAAATCTTCACAAAACTCATACACATTCCAAATTAAAGATGGTCTAACCTGTAACTCAACGGATGTCATTTACATCCTGTAATGCCCATGTAACAAACAGTATGTTGGACGCACCAAACGTACCCTTAAGAAAAGAGTCTCGGAGCACATGACAAACATAAAAAAGGGTTTCGAACTGCATTCAGTCTCCAAGCATTACAAGGATCACCACAATAGTGACCCCTCCACTCTTAGATATACAGCAATAGAGAAGGTTAGGAGACATTGGAGAGGAGGCGACCATATTAGTAATATGTCTAGAATGGAATCAAGAAGAATCTTTGAATTCGACACCCTCATCCCAGCAGGACTGAATGCAGACATTGAACTATTCAGACTGATTCCCCGGGCGGCTGCCCACCTGGGACGGGATGTCGAGGTCCGGCTGCTTACCAGCACCTCGACGTCCTCTCCTGAGTGGGCCACTAGCCCCGCTACCTACAATCAAATACTACATACTAATCACAAACAAACAAAAAGATTGCCCAACAAAAAAAATTTTACAATAAAAATAAAAATGTAAAAAATAAAACATTTTTTTCCAAAAAAACTTTTTACAATAAAAATAAAAATTTAAAAAATAAACAAAACATTTTTTTACAATAATTTTTTTTACAATAATTTTTTTTTTTACAACAGAATTTTTTATACCCTCACATAGACAGTTTCCATGAAAAGAACGCATTAAAACCACTCTCTGAACCAACTCCTTATCCCAGTGCACGATTACAAGTCTAATCACATCCAAAAATCACATGACCGCACCTTGAACACACCCCCTTCTGATGCACATGATCCAATCACCTGACCAGAACACCCCCCCTTCTGATGCACATGATCCAATCACCTGATCAGAACACTACACTAACATCATAATGACAATTCAAGAAAAACACCTATCTTTCGACAACATAGGTTTGCTCAAGGGACTATGTCCCCATGCCGCACTATGGAGCATTGCCGCAACACCATTATGGAATTTTGCTTAAACACCAATTAAATCCAACACCTGGGATATCATAACCACGCCCCCTTCCTTCCGTCATCAGGAACGCCCCCACTCTCCCCTTATAAGCCGAGAAAATTCATTATGTTGCAGGCCACTGAAGAAGAAACATCCTGTTTCGAAATGCGTCTGGTTCCCCTGCAGCAGCACAAGGATTATTGCCCTCTCAAAGAAGAGCGGACATCTATCTCTGGATTGGTTCCCCTACAGCAGTACAAGGATTATTACCCTCTCAAAGAAAAGCGGACATCTATCCCTGGATCCAAAGAACCATACGGGCTGGAACAGCGCTACTCCCGCCCGCGCTCCTCAAACAAGCCCATCGCCCTCCCTCGTTGGGACGCCACGAGTGAACCTGGTGAGTATAAAGGGCGTCTCTATTTACCTGCACTACGGAATACCGCGATTGCGGCAGCATTACAACAATACGGGTAAGGCTTTAACTATGTTCCTCACACATATGGTTACACTTACATCTGTGTAAATCCCATAACAGAAGGAGGACTCACATGGTGAAACAGCCAGATTGCACAATAATCACAGTCCCTGCAAATACATTGCAATAGAGGCAGCACATACCCTGTTGCAGCATTTACCTACAAGCAGGAGGATCCCTTGGTATACACCAAGAACGCTGCCACCCAACATGAAAATAAGAAGAAATAATAACATCATTACAGGCAGCACTACAAGTGCCAGCAATCACAATAACTTTCGATCCCGTACTGGATCTTATATAGACATTTGGAATAACTTTCTCTGAAGTTAATACCGGATCCTACCCCAGACATTGAACTTACTATTATTTATTGGAATACACATCTTTAATATTTTTCATCTTTTTATTTTTAATTTTCCAAAATTTTTTAATTTTTTTTATTTTCTACTTTTTTTCCACATTTATTTTTATATACACCAAATATTTTTATATACATCCTTTGGTACCATCCACTCATTTTATATCAATTTTTATAATAATAAACTACCCCTTTTTAAATATACAACTGTATCTATTTGATTGATTCCCACCTGCACTAATCCTCCTTATTGTGCACATACGAACATCCCAGATAGTTGATTGCCCTCCACCCTGATTTAGCTTTGCCATACCAATTATATTCTGCGACATCGGGGCGAGGAGTGAGCACCACACCATTGTTCTCCTAGCAGGTGCAGCCACTTTTCCCTACACATTCAATAAAAACATGGTAACATTTAACTCCTTAAGCACCGGGCTCATTTTCACCTTAAGGACCAGGCCATTTTTTGCAAATCTGACCAGTGTCACTTTATGTGGTGATAACTTTAAAACGCTTTGACTTATCCAGGCCATTCTGAGAGAGTTTTTTCATCACATATTGTACTTCATGACAGTGGTAAAATGGAGTCACAAGGTTAGTCTGGATTTGTGGGAGGAGCCTGTGCCTTTATAGACGGCACGGCTCACAGGGGAATTACGGCGGCGGGTCACGTACATCCCCACCCACCCATTTCCTTTATTTTCATTCGGTCATTAGTTCATTTACATTCAGAGTATGCCCCCTTTTAGGCATACGGACCTGAGAAGGCCAAGGCACACCACAGGCCATTTTAGGGGGGTGGGGTGGGGGGGGCTGGCGGCAGGGTGTCACTTACTTGTTAAGGCTCGGACCACAAATGGAATTAAAATTGGGGAAGGGGATAATAAATTTAGTACTCCATGGAAGTGTGATACTCCCTGAAGCAACCATCAATGCAGAGGCCCGGATGATCGGGGCACGTGTCACATTGAGTAGTGGTGTCCTTCCGTATCCCCCTCCTGTGACACACTGCACCTTTTTTGGGTCCGCCCGTTTTTTCCAGTATGGTGGACCACACCTGGAAAGTGTTTGCCAGGGACGATCCGGGTGCCTCCAGTTCCCGAGGTACTCCGGCCTGCTCTTTCCCGGTCCGAAAAGATCAGGGCCTTGAGGACTGCCTCATAGAACTGGAGGAATGTCCCTGTGCTGCCAGCGCTTCGGGATAGTACAAAAGAGTTGTACAAGGCAACCTGCACCAAGTAGACTGCAACTTTTTTGTACCATGCCCAGGTTTTGCGCATGGCATTATATGGCTTGAGGACTTGTATGAGAGATCAACTCCTCCCATATACCTATTGTAGTCGACGATACAATCGGGCTTGAGGACTGTTGCCATGGTACCTCGCACAGGGACAGGGGTGATGCCGTTACCGTGAATTGTGGACAGTACAAAGACATCCCTGTTGTCCTTATATCTGACCAGCAACAGGTTTCCACTGGTCAGATTTCAGCAACAGGTTTCCACAAGTGGAATTGGATCTGGCGGCGAGCGACTGGAACAAGGGGATGCTAGTATAAAACGTATCTACGTACAGGTGGTAACCTTTTTCTAGCAGTGGGTGCATAAGGTCCCACACAAGTTTCCCGCTAACACCCAGAGTGGGGGGACATTCTGGGGGTTGAATACGGGATTCTTCCCCTTCGTACACTCAAAACTTGTAAGTGTACCCTGAGGTACTCTCGCAAAGTTTGTACAGCTTCACGCCATACCTCGCCCACTTAGAGGGAACATACTGGCAGAAAAGGAGTCTCCCCTTGAAAGCAATGAGAGACTCATCAACCGCGACCTCCCTTCCAGGTACATAGGCCTCCAAAAATTTGGCCCCAAAGTGATCGATGACTGGCCTGATTTTGTACAGGCGGTCATAGGCAGGATCACCTTGGGGGGGACATGCTGCATTATCTGCATAATGCAGGCATTTCCGGATGGCCTCAAACCGGGTATGTGTCATGGCCGTACTGTAAAGTGGGGTCTGGTAGAGGACGTCCCCACTCCAGTAATGCCTGACAGTTTTTTTTTTTACTATGCCCATGTGCAGCACGAGGCCCCAAAACGTCCTTATCTCGGCTGCACTGACCGGAGTCCAGCCACCGGCCCTAGCCAAAAACTAGCCCGGGTGTTGAGCAATGAACTGTTGGGCGTACAGGTTTGTTTGCTCCACCATCAGATTTACAAAGTGGCCACTGAAAAAAAGACTAAAATAGTCATATTCAGTGAAGCCCACTAAATCCGGAATCACAGGCTGAAAATGCTCTGGGGTACACCAGACTAGTTCACCGGTAGGGGGCTCAGGTGGACTTATCTGGTGGGCCGGAAAACTAGTATGAGCCCCAGAGATGCTTGTACTAGTGTGGGCCACAGGGTCCCTCGCATGGTGGTCCCCTTGCTCCACCTGGCGACGTCTCCGCCGCCTTGGGGGCTCATCATCATCGCTAGAGGATGAGGAGGACGCGGATGACAAGAGGAAAGTGGGGTCATCCTTGTCCTTACTGGGGCTCTCGGAGTCGGAGGCAAGCAGGGCGTATGCATCCTCAGCCGAGAACGTCCGGCAGGCCATAGGGGAGTGTGTGTGTGTGTGTGCGTGGAAAACGTATTCAGTGTGCGTGTGTGTGGGGGACAGGTGTTCACGGACTTTGCCCTACACCTAACAGAAAAAAAATATACAAATTTTTTAAAATCCCCAAAAGTGTAAAAAATAAAATAAAAAAAGATTCAAACGCGCTGATCAGCGGTACGAAGCTGATCAGCGGTGGGGTGGGCGATGCTCTAACAGTAGCCGGACGCTAAGAGTGCCGGCCACAGTCAGCACGTGCAAAAAAAAAAAAACACTTGCGCCCCAAAAAAATGTGTGTGCGGGGGAGGGGGGGGGGGCAAGCTGCAGCACCCCTGGGGGGCCTAGGGCCACACAGCTGAGTGCTGTGGACCCCAGACACCCAATCCGGGTGCTAAACTGCAATAAAAAAAATATATATTTTTCCCTAACTCTCCCTCACTATCCCTGCCTAATCTACCTCTCCCTACCTCTCCAAAATACTCCGATATGTGCCTAATGGCACAAAAAAACTTAATATCCAGCCGAGCTCCTCTCTCTCCCTCTTCAAAGACCTGTATTAGCGGGGAGAGGAGCTCCGGCAATTCAAAACTGCCGCTCCGCCCGCCCACCTGCCCAGCCGACCAATCAGAAGCGATCCTGAGAGGTGGCGTGACCGATCACCGTCCTATTCCGGGTTATCAGGTCACTAGAGACCTGAATAACCCGGAAACGCAGCAAACCGCAGGTCTGAATTGACCTGCGGTTTTCTGCGATCGCTGACACGGGGGGGTCACAGGACCCCCCTGGGCATTGTACCAAGGTGCCTGCTCAATGATGGCGGCTAGCAAACATCAGTTACTCTATTCTGTTTCCAGTAAAATTGTGTATTATATACAATGGCGCAACGTCATTTTTTGCTTCAGCCAAGATAGCAATGATGTTATTGATGTTTGGAGGCAAAAAATCCCAGACAGGAATATATACTCCTGTGTAGCAGGTTCGGGCAGCTCCATGTCAAAAATGTACATGGCTTTGATGAATGAGCAATATAAAAACTTTATTAAAAGGGTCCGTTATGAGGTTAGATCTTTGTCAGATCATTCCCTGCTGCTGCTGGAAGAGGTTTGGGATGGTAGCGACCGTGGAGAGAAAACCCCATGATACTGTCGGAGTAGTTTGATTTTCAGGTACAAAGCAATTAAGTTGGCCGATGCATAGACACAGATGCGGTATCTATGGAGATCTGAAAGACCCCTCCCAAATATCTTTATTAAGATACCTTTATGATAATGGTTTTGGCGAGAGACAAAAAATGGGGAGAGGCGCTCATAGGGTGGTGGGTATCGATGATACGGTTTACAGAAATGGATGGAGTGTGCTCACCTTTTGGTGTTGTGCGTGTGTGCGCACAACGTCCGTAGGGGCAGGTCCACAGAGAGAGGGAGGGGGGGGGTCGGTGCCGCCAGTACCCGTTCGGTCCCTTTGGATGGAGTTGCCAAAACTCCTAGGGACTGTGGAGGAAGTTGTGGGTGGTTTGTGTGCTGGCACACGGTAGGGTACTTCTTTGGCGCACAAAAGACGACCTCAATCGGGGAACGCACCAGAAGAGGCTCCTAGCCTTCTGGCCACTCTTGCTGCCGACGCCCCTAAGACTTGAGAAAGGAGTTATAAACTCCGAAACGCGTTGTCTACTGCACAATAAACAGCTATTAAACCAAACGTTCCCCGATTGAGGTCGTCTTTTGTGCCCCAAAGAAGTACCCTACCGTGTGCCAGCACACAAACCACCCACAACTTTATGATAATGGGAGAAACTGGGTGTTTCTGGGCGGTTAAAATACTTAATAATCCACGTGGAGCATTACATGTGATTGCACGTGATAACAGATTGTCCATAATTTGTACTTTAAGAACTAGGTGAACGGTTATTTGACAGATTCTGGGACATATTTGGACACGTATACCAAAAACATTTCCCAGAATTTCTGAGAACATAGATTGATATCAGCTCACATTACATATTTCTCAACCTCCTGCAACCTAGGTCATTGTGTCCCAAATTGGATGAAATACTCATGTCATTGCACAATTTACCAGCATAATTACAGATGTGTCAGCACATTTACAGATGGCCTTCAGAATATGTTCTAAGGCCTAGAAATTATGAACAGTGGAATAAATTATAACTTCACAGTGAATAAACTTTTTTTGAGAAATAAGGTTTACCTATATGAATATATGCATAATATAATCATTCATGTTATAGAGAATTTCTGACAATGACCCCATTACTCCCCTCTTTTTATCATTATTCCACGGACTGTATAGATTTCCTTAACTCCCTACTAGAGAAAGACAGGTTTAAAGGACACGGGCTGTAGTGTGGCTTGTTTGGCCCCTTTATTAGCTCGGTCATTACCTGTGCCTGGTGTGTGCCTTGACCTTGATGATGGCAACTTCCTCTGGTAACAACAGAGAGTTCATAAGTTCTAGTACAAAGTCAGGGGCGTAGCTAGAACCCCCTCCCCTAAATAGTGCCATCCACAGATCCCCCTCCCCTAAATAGTAAAAAATGGATGGTGTAGCAGCACTCGGGATAAACCGGCCTTGATGTGGTGGTGCACGAGGTGTTGAACGTCAGTCCGTAGCGTCCCTCCAAGTATCCAAAAAAATAGAAAAACCGCAGCACTCTCTTGTATCTTTAAATCCCTTTTATTCCATTAGTCACCCTACTGACTGAGGTGCTGACTTCTACCATACGCAATGGCGGGCACGGTAGTGATAAGGGGCGCCCTCCCGTTCACTCGGTTGGACCCCCACACGATGTGACCGTAAGCGTCGAATGTGGAAGGACAAATTGGCGGTTACACATTACGATGTGACTTTGCCAGCGTCCGAGCTGTATATCCCTAGCCCACCCTCTCACATATTGAGACACCATTGCATTATTGTCTACATCTGAGTTTTCTCCCACTATAGGTCATGATACTTTAGGGGACTGTATGGTGTACTTGCTATACATTTTTGCTGGTACCTATCCATATAAACCTATGCTGCTATTACCATCTGATATTGCCTTCCATACCCCCACACCTAGTGCCCTTATGCCCCACATAGATATTATTGATGTAATACAGCCGACACTGCCTAGGGGATCACGTTATCTAAGTACTGTCACCAGCCGGCTGACAGTACACTCACTGAGCATGCGCGAGTTCCGCTCTGGATGCCTGCGCTTTGGGTAACTGAATAATGACCTCTGGTGCGCCTGCGTGGGATCGCGCCTGCGCACATCCACATTTCTTCTGCGCACGCGCGATCATTGTTCCGATGCGCACGCGCAATGCAAACTGAGAGACGCTACGGGACTAAGTGTTTGGGCGCGAGTCCAGCCTCCACACGCCTGCGCACTTGCAAGGATCACAGGCATGCGATCTACATGCTGTACACAGCACCTTGTTTACACCCACCAGCAGTCCACAAGGGCCAATCTGAAGTAAGTAATATTTATTACTGCTATGCATATTTAAGTATAAACTGTAACATGATGCTTGGCCCCATTTTTGGAAGGAAGGCTCATGATATTTAAACCTTCTTTCCACACATGTGCCAGCTCCATGATTTAGGTTGATTTGTTATGTTTACACAATTTTTTGACATGCGTGTTAGCTCCTCCTGGTAGGAGGGTATTTAAACCTGGTAAAGCTGTATTGTCAGTTGCTTGAGAAAGACCACACAGGTCGAAACGTCGCATGTATTTGATGGAATAAAAGGGATTTAAAGATACAAGAGAGTGCTGCGGTTCCTCCCCTAAACAGTGCCATCCACAGATCCCCCTCCCCTAAATAGTGCCATCCACAGATCCCCCTCCCCTAGTGCCATCCACAGATCCCCCTCCCCTAGTGCCATCCACAGATTCCCCTCCCCTAAATAGTGCCATCCACAGATCCCCCTCCCCTAAACAGTGCCATCCACAGATCCCTCTCCCCTAAATAGTGCCATCCACAGATCCCCCTCCCCTAAATAGTGCCATCCACAGATCCCCCTCCCCTAAATAGTGCCATCCACAGATCCCCCTCCCCTAGTGCCATCCACAGATTCCCCTCCCCTAAATAGTGCCATCCACAGATCCCCCTCCCCTAAACAGTGCCATCCACAGATCCCTCTCCCCTAAATAGTGCCATCCACAGATCCCCCTCCCCTAAATAGTGCCATCCACAGATCCCCCTCCCCTAAATAGTGCCATCCACAGATCCCCCTCCCCTAAATAGTGCCATCCACAGATCCCCCTCCCCTAAACAGTGCCATCAACAGATCCCCCTCCCCTAAATAGTGCCATCCACAGATCCCCCTCCCCTAAACAGTGCCATCAACAGATCCCCCTCCCCTAAATAGTGCCATCCACAGATCCCCTCCCCTAAACAGTGCCATCCACAGATCCCCTCCCCTAAACAGTGCCATCCACAGATCCCCTCCCCTAAACAGTGCCATCCACAGATCCCCCTCCCCTAAACAGTGCCATCCACAGATCCCCCTCCCCTAAACAGTGCCATCCACAGATCCCCCTCCCCTAATCAGTGCCATCAACAGATCCCTCTCCAGTATCAGGTGCCAACCCCCCTCCCCCCATGTGCCAGTATCAAGTGCCCCCCGCTCCCCCAATGGCAGTAACAGTCGGGTATTAAAAAAAAAAAATGATAATAAACACTTCTACTTACCTCCATGTCAGCGATGCGATGCAGCCTCTTCCTGTGTCCCGCCCTGTATGTCCATATATGGAGTCAGTGCTTGTATTTCAGAAAAGTTTCTGCTGGGATTCAAACCCACGACCTTCTGTATCAGAGGCAAAGCATCTAACCACAAGACCATAGGAGATGCCTTGCTGCTGACTGAAAAATTATGAGACTTCTACTGTTATAGCTGGCTAAGTGTACATCTATACACATGACAGCTGCTCATATATAGAGATATAGCAGAGCTGAGTGTGCTGGGACAGCAAATCAGTTGCAACGCCTCCTTTATGGCTGTGAGGGTTAATGCTTTGCCTCTGATACACTGATACATTGGAGGTTGTGGGTTTGAATCCCAGACACATCAGGAGACTTTAGAATACAGTAAGATTAGATCACATTAGCGAGGGGCCCTGAACATTAAGACATCGATATTTAACTAACTTGAAAATAAACTGTCGGGCCCCGAAGCAGCTGCTTCCCCGGTAGTTACGCCACCTCCTGGCTGCCTGTGTGTAGTGTCTGTGTAAAAGGAAAAAAAAACAAAAAAAAAAGAATGCGGTCGGACGGGCCCCCAGTGGCGTAGGGCTCCATAGCTATATGGTTGCTATGGCGATCTCTACGCCACTGTACAGAGTCTATTCTTTATATGTTAGGAAGTCCCTGGCCCGCCAAATAGGTCCATAGTCATGTGCAATACCAAAAGCATACCTTGAGTCTGTGTAGATGTTCACCTTCTTCCCCTTGGCCATTTTACAACAGTTTTGGCTGCCCCACCTGTCGACCAGGAATGGTACTGCCTTTTTATTTCCTAGGGATACCGGGATATGTATTTGGGGTCCCACGGACTTTACTTTTATAAGCAGAACCGTCACGGGGGTAGCGGTATCTTAGTCTGAAGACGGTGGTGATTGTGGACTAAATTGGCCACCATTGTCTCTAGATTTCCTGGGAACCCTGCAATCTTTCTTCATGTGATCTGGTTTGCCGCAATTGTAACATTTAAAATCACGTTTAGGTTTGGGACTGGTGCCCTGTCCCATGTATTTTACCGGAGCAGGGTTTTTCTTCATGTCTAGTTCTAACCCTTTGGCTGCAGCAATTAATTGGGTTAAAGGGGTCACACGCCATTCAGGTTTACAAGCTTTCAGCCAAGCCTGGAGGGCGGGTTGAAGCCCCTCCATGAATGCACATGTCAACAGTTTTTCTCCCATGTTTCCAGCTTGATCCCAACCCATGTGCGCATACACGACCGGCTGCTTTATTTCTTTTGGGGGGCAACAAGGGTATGAGGCCCCCATTATCGTGATTGGTGGAGGTCCCTGCGGTAGGACCCCCACTGATCTAATAGTTATCCCCTATGCTGTGGATGGAGGATAACTTGTAATAACCGGGATCCCCTTTAAGTCTGGTCCCAATACAGAAGACGCTGACTGACGGCAGGCCTCGGCTCTGTTTACATCTGACGCCCGGTGGATTCATGTTTCTCTGCAGTTTCCACCTGATGTCTGAATATATATTGTTCTACTGAATAGGAAGATAAGAACTCTGCTGACATCACTGAATAGCTGACAACCTAATGGCGTTCTTCCCCAATAATCGCCTGCTCGTTAGTGGGGGCGACCGCTGACTTTAAATGGAGGGGCCGCTCCTGCCGCCGTCCGTCCTCATACAGCCGCATTGTGTCCGGTGTATGAAGGTGACGGTCCATGCGCCCAGGTATGAACGCGGCACCCAGAACTTGCTGAATTTAGCGCCAAATCTCCCATTCTGCGATATGTTCCCCACCTCGGCCGGTCAGGAGGAGAAGATGAGACAATCCCACTGATCAGTGCGGCCACAAACGCCTGGACCTCTGGAGCGGACTGATCAGCAGCTGAACATGGCTCCTCCTATTGATTTCTCTTACAAGTAAAATGGCAGAAAAGTCACATTTTACTCCAAAATAAAGACAAAACCGACTGATCGGGAGCCAAGTGTCTGTGCGGGGAATGTTCCTGGGGAGCGAGACCCTTAACTGACTGCACCGGAGGGGGCGAGACCCTTACCTGACTGCATCGGAGGGGGCGAGACCCTTACCTGACTGCATCGGAGGGGGCGAGACCCTTACCTGACTGCATCGGAGGGGGCGAGACCCTTACCTGACTGCATCGGAGGGGGCGAGACCCTTACCTGACTGCACCGGAGGGGGCGAGACCCTTACCTGACTGCACCGGAGGGGGCGAGACCCTTACCTGACTGCTCCGGAGGGGGCGAGACCCTTACCTGACTGCATCGGAGGGGGCGAGACCCTTACCTGACTGCACCGGAGGGGCCGAGACCCTTACCTGACTGCATCGGAGGGGGCGAGACCCTTACCTGACTGCTCCGGAGGGGGCGAGACCCTTACCTGACTGCATCGGAGGGGGCGAGACCCTTACCTGACTGCACCGGAGGGGGCGAGACCCTTACCTGACTGCATCGGAGGGGGCGAGACCCTTACCTGACTGCCCCGGAGGGGGAGAGACCCTTACCTGACTGCACCGGAGGGGGCGAGACCCTTACCTGACTGCATCGGAGGGGGCGAGACCCTTACCTGACTGCCCCGGAGGGGGAGAGACCCTTACCTGACTGCATCGGAGGGGGCGAGACCCTTACCTGACGCACCGGAGGAGGCGAGACCCTTACCTGACTGCTCCGGAGGGGGCGAGACCCTTACCTGACTGCATCGGAGGGGGCGAGAACCTTACCTGATGCACCGGAGGAGGCGAGACCCTTACCTGACGCACCGGAGGAGGCAAGACCCTTACCTGACTGCACCGGAGGGGGCGAGACCCTTACCTGACTGCACCGGAGTGGGCGAGACCCTTACCTGACTGCATCGGAGGGGGCGAGACCCTTACCTGACTGCACCGGAGGGGGCGAGACCCTTACCTGACTGCACCGGAGGGGGCGAGACCCTTACCTGACTGCTCCGGAGGGGGCGAAACCCTTACCTGACTGCATCGGAGGGGGCGAGACCCTTACCTGACTGCATCGGAGGGGGCGAGACCCTTACCTGACTGCACCGGAGGGGCCGAGACCCTTACCTGACTGCATCGGAGGGGGCGAGACCCTTACCTGACTGCTCCGGAGGGGGCGAGACCCTTACCTGACTGCATCGGAGGGGGCGAGACCCTTACCTGACTGCCCCGGAGGGGGAGAGACCCTTACCTGACTGCATCGGAGGGGGCGAGACCCTTACCTGACTGCACCGGAGGAGGCGAGACCCTTACCTGACTGCTCCGGAGGGGGCGAGACCCTTACCTGACTGCATCGGAGGGGGCGAGACCCTTACCTGACTGCACCGGAGGGGGCGAGACCCTTACCTGACTGCACCGGAGGGGGCGAGACCCTTACCTGACTGCACCGGAGGGGGCGAGACCCTTACCTGACTGCACCGGAGGGGGCGAGACCCTTACCTGACTGCACCGGAGGGGGCGAGACCCTTACCTGACTGCACCGGAGGGGGCGAGACCCTTACCTGACTGCACCGGAGGGGGTGCGTCCGTCCACTGCTCCAGTCATTTCTCTGGCACTGGTGGAGCGCTTTCTACCTCCCCCCCAGTGAATGAAGCCGAGACCGAGATCTGCCCCATCGCTCCATTCTGAGAAGAGGACGCGGCGCGTCCAGAGAGACGGCGACTACAACTCCCAGCATGTCCAGACTGTTATTACAGGATATCAGAGAAGAGAAGGTCAAATCCAATTTCTTTTGGTCTCTACAAAGCCCCGCCTCCTGCACTGATCACATGACAATGAGGTCACCCCAGGTCCTTCACCACCTCATTTCTCCACCTATGCAGAGCCCCGCCCCCTGATCACATGACGGTGACGTCACCCCAGGTCCTTCCCCACATCTTCTACTCTCCACTGCTTAGCCCCGCCCCCTGCACTGATCACATGACGGTGACGTCACCCCAGGTCCTTCAGCTCTGGCAGTGCAGCAGATACTGGGCAGGTCCTGGTCGGTAGTCAGGGCTCTTGTTCTCTCTGGTATCAGCCATTCCTCCAGCCTGCAGGTAAGATGAGCTGTGAGGAGACAGTGTGGTGGAGAGCTCAGACATGTCACCTCTGGAGATTCTCCTCCATTACACACAAGGAATCCTTCTCCGCTCCTCAGCTTAGTATGATGGGGGAGGAGTAGTGGGGAGAGTGGGGGTTGTCATCATTCGCTGGCCCCTGACTGTCCTGCTGAGGGGCCCCTGCCTCCAGGAGGAGAATGAATGTAGCGGGGGCCCGGCCTGAGCTCAGCTCTCTCCAGTCTCTTCTCTAGGAGTTGTGGACACAGCTGAGCACAGCCCAGAGGTGGGACCTGCATCTATCAGACATTTATCTCCTGTGGAGCCACCAGAGATCTCCATGTTGGGGCCCCTGGAATCCATGTGGTGGGGGCTCTGAGAAGCGGGGCCCCTCCAGGCTCAGGAAGTGCGGTTCTGGAGGTGACATCTGGTCTTGTCCCCTGGATGATTTCCTCTCCTCTTCTCATAAAGGCGCCTGCAGTACTAGAAGCCTCCAGCTCCTCCAGTTCTCTCCTCTTCTCCTGAACGACCACCAAGGATGGACAGGAAGGAGATCAGCAGAAGAATATTAGACCTCACCTTGGAGATCATCTCCCTGCTGAGCGGAGAGGTAAACTTTTCTAGATTTCTCTCCTCTGTATTGTATTCTGTAACAAGTCAGACATCGGGAAGGAGAATCCATCATAGGAAGTGATAGGAAGAGTCCAGGGTCCTGGAGAACGGCCTCCAGACCTTCCAAGTGATGGAGAACCTGAAGATCAGCCCCCAGTATGGTGAGTGATGTGTCATGTGACCAGTGACCAATAGTCATGTTGTAGGAGCCATGAGGAGGTAAGTAGGCACGTTGTACCAGGAGGAGAGGGCCGGAGGAGAGCACATGGCCCCTGAAGGGTTTATTCCCTAAGTGTCTCTCTCCATCCACAGGAGTACACAATAGTGAAGAAGACATCGGGGGACTGTGTGACTCCCATCATCCATCTCCAGGAGTCAGGAGGGCGGAGCAGGACCCCTCACCCCATCACAGAGCCTCCCCCCCTGATACATGAGCAGAAGATCCTAGAACTCACCCACAAGATGATGGAGCTGCTGACTGGAGAGGTGACACTGCTGGGAATGCTGGGAAATTCTCCAGTAACAGCACTGGAGGGGTCTGGGTGATGACGGTGTCATTGTGTTGTCAGGTTCCTATAAGGTGTCAGGACGTCACTGTCTATTTCTCCATGGAGGAGTGGGAGTATATAGAAGGACACAAGGACCTGTACAAGGAGGCCATGATGGAGGAGCACCAGCCTCTTATATCACAAGGTAAGACCCGTCATGTGCAGTGTATACACGTGTGTGCAGTGACATGTAATGAAGGAGCACCAGCCTCTTATATCACAAGGTAAGAGCCGTCATGTGCAGTGTATACACGTGTGTGCAGTGACATGTAATGGAGGAGCACCAGCCTCTTATATCACAGGGTAAGAGCCGTCATGTGCAGTGTATACACGTGTGTGCAGTGACATGTAATGGAGGAGCACCAGCCTCTTATATCACAAGGTAAGAGCCGTCATGTGCAGTGTATACACGTGTGTGCAGTGACATGTAATGGAGGAGCACCAGCCTCTTATATCACAAGGTAAGACCCGTCATGTGCAGTGTATACACGTGTGTGCAGTGACATGTAATGGAGGAACACCAGCCTCTTATATCACAAGGTAAGAGCCGTCATGTGCAGTGTATACACGTGTGTGCAGTGACATGTAATGGAGGAGCACCAGCCTCTTATATCACAAGGTAGGACCCGTCATGTGCAGTGTATACACGTGTGTGCAGTGACATGTAATGGAGGAGCACCAGCCTCTTATATCACAGGGTAAGACCTGTCATGTGCAGTGTATACACGTGTGTGCAGTGACATGTAATGGAGGAGCACCGGCCTCTTATATCACAAGGTAAGAGCCGTCATGTGCAGTGTATACACGTGTGTGCAGTGACATGTAATGGAGGAGCACCAGCCTCTTATATCACAAGGTAAGAGCCGTCATGTGCAGTGTATACACGTGTGTGCAGTGACATGTAATGGAAGAGCTCCAGCCTCTTATATCACAGGGTAAGACCCGTCATGTGCAGTGTATACACGTGTGTGCAGTGACATGTAATGGAGGAGCACCAGCCTCTTATATCACAAGGTAAGAGCCGTCATGTGCAGTGTATACACGTGTGTACAGTGACATGTAATGGAGGAGCACCAGCCTCTTATATCACAAGATAAGAGCCGTCATGTGCAGTGTATACACGTGTGTGCAGTGACATGTAATGGAGGAGCACCAGCCTCTTATATCACAAGGTAAGAGCCGTCATGTGCAGTGTGTACACGTGTGTGCAGTGACATGTAATGGAGGAGCACCAGCCTCTTATATCACAGGGTAAGAGCCGTCATGTGCAGTGTATACACGTGTGTGCAGTGATATGTAATGGAGGAGCACCGGCCTCTTATATCACAAGGTAAGAGCCGTCATGTGCAGTGTGTACACGTGTGTGCAGTGACATGTAATGGAGGAGCACCAGCCTCTTATATCACAGGGTAAGAGCCGTCATGTGCAGTGTGTACACGTGTGTGCAGTGACATGTAATGGAGGAGCACCAGCCTCTTATATCATAAGGTAAGAGCCGTCATGTGCAGTGTATACACTTGTGTGCAGTGACATGTAATGGAGGAGCACCAGCCTCTTATATCACAAGGTAAGAGCCGTCATGTGCAGTGTATACACGTGTGTGCAGTGACATGTAATGGAGGAGCACCAGCCTCTTATATCACAGGGTAAGAGCCGTCATGTGCAGTGTATACACGTGTGTGCAGTGACATGTAATGGAGGAGCACCAGCCTCTTATATCACAAGGTAAGAGCCGTCATGTGCAGTGTATACACGTGTGTGCAGTGACATGTAATGGAGGAGCACCAGCCTCTTATATCACAAGGTAAGAGCCGTCATGTGCAGTGTATACACGTGTGTGCAGTGACATGTAATGGAGGAGCACCAGCCTCTTATATCACAGGGTAAGAGCCGTCATGTGCAGTGTATACACGTGTGTGCAGTGACATGTAATAGAGGAGCACCAGCCTCTTATATCATAAGGTAAGAGCCGTCATGTGCAGTGTATACACGTGTGTGCAGTGACATGTAATGGAGGAGCACCAGCCTCTTATATCACAAGGTAAGAGCCGTCATGTGCAGTGTATACACGTGTGTGCAGTGACATGTAATGGAGGAGCACCAGCCTCTTATATCACAGGGTAAGAGCCGTCATGTGCAGTGTATACACGTGTGTGCAGTGACATGTAATGGAGGAGCACCAGCCTCTTATATCACAAGGTAAGAGCCGTCATGTGCAGTGTATACACGTGTGTGCAGTGACATGTAATGGAGGAGCACCAGCCTCTTATATCATAAGGTAAGAGCCGTCATGTGCAGTGTATACACTTGTGTGCAGTGACATGTAATGGAGGAGCACCAGCCTCTTATATCACAAGGTAAGAGCCGTCATGTGCAGTGTATACACGTGTGTGCAGTGACATGTAATGGAGGAGCACCAGCCTCTTATATCACAGGGTAAGAGCCGTCATGTGCAGTGTATACACGTGTGTGCAGTGACATGTAATGGAGGAGCACCAGCCTCTTATATCACAAGGTAAGAGCCGTCATGTGCAGTGTATACACGTGTGTGCAGTGACATGTAATGGAGGAGCACCAGCCTCTTATATCACAAGGTAAGAGCCGTCATGTGCAGTGTATACACGTGTGTGCAGTGACATGTAATGGAGGAGCACCAGCCTCTTATATCACAGGGTAAGAGCCGTCATGTGCAGTGTATACACGTGTGTGCAGTGACATGTAATGGAGGAGCACCAGCCTCTTATATCACAGGGTAAGAGCCGTCATGTGCAGTGTATACATGTGTGTGCAGTGACATGTAATAGAGGAGCACCAGCCTCTTATATCATAAGGTAAGAGCCGTCATGTGCAGTGTATACACGTGTGTGCAGTGACATGTAATGGAGGAGCACCAGCCTCTTATATCACAAGGTAAGAGCCGTCATGTGCAGTGTATACACGTGTGTGCAGTGACATGTAATGGAGGAGCACCAGCCTCTTATATCACAGGGTAAGAGCCGTCATGTGCAGTGTATACACGTGTGTGCAGTGACATGTAATGGAGGAGCACCAGCCTCTTATATCACAAGGTAAGAGCCGTCATGTGCAGTGTATACACGTGTGTGCAGTGACATGTAATGGAGGAGCACCAGCCTCTTATATCACAAGGTAAGAGCCGTCATGTGCAGTGTATACACGTGTGTGCAGTGACATGTAATGGAGGAGCTCCAGCTTCTTATATCACAAGGTAAGAGCCGTCATGTGCAGTGTATACACGTGTGTGCAGTGACATGTAATGGAGGAGCACCAGCCTCTTATATCACAAGGTAAGAGCCATCATGTGCAGTGTATACACGTGTGTGCAGTGACATGTAATGGAGGAGCTCCAGCTTCTTATATCACAAGGTAAGACCCGTCATGTGCAGTGTATACACGTGTGTGCAGTGACATGTAATGGAGGAGCACCAGCCTCTTATATCACAAGGTAAGAGCCGTCATGTGCAGTGTATACACGTGTGTGCAGTGACATGTAATGGAGGAACACCAGCCTCTTATATCACAAGGTAAGAGCCGTCATGTGCAGTGTATACACGTGTGTGCAGTGACATGTAATGGAGGAGCACCAGCCTCTTATATCACAAGGTAGGACCCGTCATGTGCAGTGTATACACGTGTGTGCAGTGACATGTAATGGAGGAGCACCAGCCTCTTATATCACAGGGTAAGACCTGTCATGTGCAGTGTATACACGTGTGTGCAGTGACATGTAATGGAGGAGCACCGGCCTCTTATATCACAAGGTAAGAGCCGTCATGTGCAGTGTATACACGTGTGTGCAGTGACATGTAATGGAGGAGCACCAGCCTCTTATATCACAAGGTAAGAGCCGTCATGTGCAGTGTATACACGTGTGTGCAGTGACATGTAATGGAAGAGCTCCAGCCTCTTATATCACAGGGTAAGACCCGTCATGTGCAGTGTATACACGTGTGTGCAGTGACATGTAATGGAGGAGCACCAGCCTCTTATATCACAAGGTAAGAGCCGTCATGTGCAGTGTATACACGTGTGTACAGTGACATGTAATGGAGGAGCACCAGCCTCTTATATCACAAGATAAGAGCCGTCATGTGCAGTGTATACACGTGTGTGCAGTGACATGTAATGGAGGAGCACCAGCCTCTTATATCACAAGGTAAGAGCCGTCATGTGCAGTGTGTACACGTGTGTGCAGTGACATGTAATGGAGGAGCACCAGCCTCTTATATCACAGGGTAAGAGCCGTCATGTGCAGTGTATACACGTGTGTGCAGTGATATGTAATGGAGGAGCACCGGCCTCTTATATCACAAGGTAAGAGCCGTCATGTGCAGTGTGTACACGTGTGTGCAGTGACATGTAATGGAGGAGCACCAGCCTCTTATATCACAGGGTAAGAGCCGTCATGTGCAGTGTGTACACGTGTGTGCAGTGACATGTAATGGAGGAGCACCAGCCTCTTATATCATAAGGTAAGAGCCGTCATGTGCAGTGTATACACTTGTGTGCAGTGACATGTAATGGAGGAGCACCAGCCTCTTATATCACAAGGTAAGAGCCGTCATGTGCAGTGTATACACGTGTGTGCAGTGACATGTAATGGAGGAGCACCAGCCTCTTATATCACAGGGTAAGAGCCGTCATGTGCAGTGTATACACGTGTGTGCAGTGACATGTAATGGAGGAGCACCAGCCTCTTATATCACAAGGTAAGAGCCGTCATGTGCAGTGTATACACGTGTGTGCAGTGACATGTAATGGAGGAGCACCAGCCTCTTATATCACAAGGTAAGAGCCGTCATGTGCAGTGTATACACGTGTGTGCAGTGACATGTAATGGAGGAGCACCAGCCTCTTATATCACAGGGTAAGAGCCGTCATGTGCAGTGTATACACGTGTGTGCAGTGACATGTAATAGAGGAGCACCAGCCTCTTATATCATAAGGTAAGAGCCGTCATGTGCAGTGTATACACGTGTGTGCAGTGACATGTAATGGAGGAGCACCAGCCTCTTATATCACAAGGTAAGAGCCGTCATGTGCAGTGTATACACGTGTGTGCAGTGACATGTAATGGAGGAGCACCAGCCTCTTATATCACAGGGTAAGAGCCGTCATGTGCAGTGTATACACGTGTGTGCAGTGACATGTAATGGAGGAGCACCAGCCTCTTATATCACAAGGTAAGAGCCGTCATGTGCAGTGTATACACGTGTGTGCAGTGACATGTAATGGAGGAGCACCAGCCTCTTATATCACAAGGTAAGAGCCGTCATGTGCAGTGTATACACGTGTGTGCAGTGACATGTAATGGAGGAGCTCCAGCTTCTTATATCACAAGGTAAGACCCGTCATGTGCAGTGTATACACGTGTGTGCAGTGACATGTAATGGAGGAGCACCAGCCTCTTATATCACAAGGTAAGAGCCGTCATGTGCAGTGTATACACGTGTGTGCAGTGACATGTAATGGAGGAGCACCAGCCTCTTATATCACAGGGTAAGACCCGTCATGTGCAGTGTATACACGTGTGTGCAGTGACATGTGATGGAGGAGCACCAGCCTCTTATATCACAGGGTAAGAGCCGTCATGTGCAGTGTATACACGTGTGTGCAGTGACATGTAATGGAGGAGCACCAGCCTCTTATATCACAGGGTAAGTATCCTGGAGGGATACACCAAATGGAAAAGGATTTAGGAAAACTAGAGGAACGGTCAAAAATCTGGCAACTAAAATGTAATGTTGATAAGTGCAAGATAATGCACCTGGGACGTAAAAACCCAAGAGCAGAATATACAATCAGTGATACAGTCCTAACCTCAGTATCTGAGTAAAGGGATTTAGGGGTCAATATTTCAGAAGACTTAAAGGTAGGCAGACCATGTCATAGAGCAGCAGGAGATGCTAGCAGAATGCTTGGGTGTATA
Source organism: Bufo bufo (assembly GCF_905171765.1). Lineage (NCBI taxonomy): Eukaryota > Metazoa > Chordata > Amphibia > Anura > Bufonidae > Bufo > Bufo bufo. Next base: position 14,972,505 of record NC_053390.1, on the reverse strand, counting down.
GGGAGCGGCATTACCAGTAGACAGAGGGGGGTGCTCATGCTGCTCTACAGAGCACTAGTGAGACCTCATTTGGAGTATTGTGCGCAGTACTGGAGACCATACCTCCAGAAGGATATTGATACTTTGGAGAGAGTTCAGAGAAGAGCTACTAAACTGGTACATGGATTGCAGGATAAAACTTACCAGGAAAGATTAAAGGACCTTAACATGTATAGCTTGGAAGAAAGACGAGACAGAGGGGATATGATAGAAACTGCGTAAATACATAAAGGGAATCAACAAGATAAAAGAGGAGAGAATATTTAAAAGAAGAAAAACTGCTACAAGAGGACACAGTTTTAAATTAGAGGGGCAAAGGTTTAAAAGTAATATCAGGAAGTATTGCTTTACTGAGAGAGTAGTGGATGCATGGAATAGCCTTCCTGCAGAAGTGGTAGCTGCAAATACAGTGAAGGGGTTTAAGCATGCATGGGATAGGCATAAGGCCATCCTTCATATAAGATAGGGCCGGGGGCTATCCATAGTATCAGTATATTGGGCAGACTAGATGGGCCAAATGGTTCTTATCTGCCGACACATTCTAGGTTTCTATGTCATGTGCAGTGGCATGTAATGGAGGAGCTCCACAGTTTCTTCTCGCGTAACAGTAAAGGGTTGTCCGAGTTATGAAAAAATATAATATAGCACTGAAAATCTGATATATAACTGAGCTAAGCAAGTTTTATGCAAAAAATATATCTATTTCCTCATTTCCCTGGTTCTTTTCTGGCCCTTTGTTTACATGCAATAAAAACACTCTCTGCCCCTCCCCCTGCTCTGCTAAGGGAGTGGATACAAGAGCTGCCCTGAGTGACCTGTCTGCCTGCTGGGAGACTCTGCAGCATGTTGTATGTGTAGGACTACAAGTCCCAGCTGTATAATGACACTGCTAATACACACAGGATCTTCCCCCTACCTTCTTGTGCACTGCTCTCTCTAGTATGTCAGCTCCAGTGCCCAGCATTGTCTCCTCACTGCTGCAGAGCTGTGCAGCTGAAGGGGTTAAGAATCCTAGCAGAGAGTAGACGGCAGTGAAGGGGGTGTGGCCAGCACAGTGACTACAGGCTTGTAAACGACCTTTATCAGAGCAGGGAGAGAAGCTGACATCACAGGTCATGTGACCCTCAGTGAAATCTGAGAAACCAGACACTGGAGATAAAGTGAGTGAATTGGAAAACTGTTACATTTGTTTAGTTAGGAACATAGAAAGAACAAATAACTCGGACAACCCCTTTAATAATAATAATTATTGTTATTATTTCTATAGCGCCACCATATTCGGCAGCGCTTTACAAATTCATAGGGTTCATGTAGAAAACAAAAGTAACTGACTAATATACAACTGAAACACTAGGAGTCGGGGCCCTGCTCACAAGAGCTTACAATCTATGAGGAATTGGGGGCTGACACATAAGGTAGTTGATTGTGATAAGTAGGATTCGAGCCCTTATTGAACTGACAGAAGTGGTGCCGGCCGATCTTCGGGTTTGGGACTGTTAGGCCCCTTTCATACGGGCGAGTTCTCCGCGCAGGTGCAATGCGTGAGGTGAACGCATTGCACCCGCACTGAATCCGGACCCATTCATTTCTATGGGGCTGTGCACACGAGCTGTGATTTTCACGCATCACTTGTGCGTTGCGTGAAAATCGCAGCATGCTCTATATTCTGCGTTTTTCACGCAACGCAGGCCCCATAGAAGTGAATGGGGCCGCGTGAAAATCGCAAGCAAGTGCGGATGCGGTGCGATTTTCACGCACGGTTACTGGGGACCCGATCTGTATTATTTTCCCTTATAAAATGGTTATAAGGAGAAATAATAGCATTCTGAATACAGAATGCAAAGTAAAATAGTGATGGAGGGGTTAAAGGGGTTATCAGAGTTAATAAAAAAAACTCTTAAAATCCATCAGGATATACATATAATTTGGTTAAGCTAGATTTCATCAAGTTAAAACCCATATGTCCACCTTTTCATGGTTCTGTCATTGCTGTGTTTACATGCTGAAGTACAATGCTGAGGGGGCGTGTACCAACAAAGCCTGAGCTCTGCCTCATGAATATTTCTGGGCGTGAACAACCTGACCTTCCCCGCCCCCTGCTCTGCACTTTGCAAAAAAATAAATAAATACACACTTGTCATGCGGATGGACGGATCCCTCTGTCAGTCTTTTTCACAGTATTCCCGGTTTGTGCATGTGCAGACCGGAAGGACGGATCCGCAAGGCAGCTCCATCGTCGGAGCTGCGTGCCTGCTGGATCCGCCGATCAGTGTGACAACGGACAGCATTTGTACACGGATCCAGGTGCGGATCCGTCTAGAAATGAATTGCAATAACTGATCCGTCCAGCGGCATGGGCAAATAGCGGCAGGGCGGATCCGACAGGGTGAACAGCCTGTCGGATACGTCCTGCCGCTAGTGTGAAAATATCATTAGCATTATCTGTATCTAAGCAATATCTATATTATTCAAATATATATTCAATATGGATATTGCTTAGATAAATCCATATATTGGTGGCAGATAAGGATTTTATATAGCTGAATAATGATGATGATAATAATAATGATGGCCAATAATTTATTTATATTTCCCAGGGGGTGTTCAATGTGTACTAGTGTGTGTGGGGGGGGGGGGACCAGGGCTGTAATAACGATCCCCAGATGCAGAGGGGAACGTTTACAAACTGCCACCTCTAGCCCCAGTGAATGCAGGAGGGACAAACATACCCTGTGCTGCTGGAGAAGAGATCACCTCGGCTCTGGTATGTACTGCACATGAGCGATCGCATAGCAGAGCCGAGGCAGTGTGAGGAGAGCTGGAGGGGGGAGGGCACCAGAGGCTCTGACGTCTCGTTTACAGAGCCGGGCCACTCCCTCAAGCAGGGAGACGGCTGTAAACGAAACATCATCAGCAGAGCAGAGCCGAGGCAGTGTGAGAAGAGCTGGAGGGGGGAGGGCATCAGATGCTCTGAGCTGAGGCAGTGAGAAGAGCTGGAGGGGGGAGGGCATCAGAGGCTCTGAGCCGAGGCAGTGAGAAGAGCTGGAGGGGGGAGGGCATCAGAGGCTCTGAGCCGAGGCAGTGAGAAGAGCTGGAAGGGGGAGGGCATCAGAGGCTCTGAGCCGAGGCAGTGAGAAGAGCTGGAGGGGGGAGGGCATCAGAGGCTCTGAGCCGAGGCAGTGTGAGAAGAGCTGGAGGGGGGAGGGCATCAGAGGCTCTGAGCCGAGGCAGTGAGAAGAGCTGGAGGGGGGAGGGCATCAGAGGCTCTGAGCCGAGGCAGTGAGAAGAGCTGGAGGGGGGAGGCCATCAGAGGCTCTGACGTTTCGTTTACACAGCCTGGACACTCCCTCAAGCAGGGAAAATGCTGTAAACGAGACGTCATCAGCAGAGCAGGCTTGCTGACGTCGGGGGTCACATGACCCAGAACTGAACTGGCCAAATAGTGATAGATAGGTAATGAAAGTGATTTTAAGAATCTTTCACTGGTCTACAATAAATGCAATTAGAATAGATTTATTTAAGTCGGATAACCCCTTTAAAAACAAATTATAATTAACTCGCCGAGTCCACTTGATTGCGTAGTTGCGGATCTCTGTCTTCTGTAATGTTGAGCTGCCGGCTAAGGACCTGTGGTGACGTTACATCACATGATCCAATCACATGGTCCCTCACCATGGTGATCAACCATGTGATTGGACCATGTGATGAGCACAGTGATGTCATCAAAGGTCCTATTCCTGTGCACAGCAAAGAAGAAGACAGAAGAGATGCCGGCTGCGCGATCAAGTGGATTAAGGTGAGTTAAAATATTTTTTATTTTTTTTTAACCCCTCAAGCGCTATTGTCCTATGCATTCTGTATTGAGAATGCTATTATTTTCCCTTATGACGATGTTATAAGGGAAAATAATACAATCTACAGAACATCGATCCCAAACCCAAACTACTGTGAAGAAGTTCGGGTTTGGGTATCAAACATGCCGATTTTTCTCACGCGCGTGCAAAACGCATTACAGTGTTTTGCACTCGCGTGGAAAAATTGCGCATTTTCCCGCAACGTATCCAGGAGAAAAACATGACGCCTGTGTGAAAGAGGCCTAAGAGGATCGAGTTTAGGCCAGAGGAGTTGGTGGGGGCGAGAGGTTTAGTCGGGGAAAAGTCATTTTAGGAAGCTTGATAAGCCTGCCTGACAAGATGTGTTTTTAAGGCACGTTTGAAGGTGGAGAAGTTGTGAATTGACCTAGTATTCCGGGGCAGAGTATTCCAGAGAGTAGGTGCAGCTCGAGAAAAGTCTTGAAGACGGGAGTGAGAGGTACGAGCTATGGAGGTTATTAATCTTAGGTCGCTAACAGAACGGAGAGCAGGAGTAGGGTGGTAGACGGAGATGAGGGAGGAGATGTATGGAGGTGCAGCACTGTGGAGAGCAGGAGTAGGGTGGTAGATGGAGATGAGGGAGGAGATGTATGGAGGTGCAGCACTGTGGAGAGCAGGAGTAGGGTGGTAGATGGAGATGAGGGAGGAGATGTATGGAGGGCAGTACTGTGGAGAGCACGAGTAGGGTGGTAGATGGAGATGAGGGAGGAGATGTATGGAGGGCAGTACTGGGGAGAGCACGAGTAGAGTGGTAGACGGAGATGAGGGAGGAGATGTATGGAGGTGCAGCACTGTGGAGAGCACGAGTAGGGTGGTAGATGGAGATAAGGGAGGAGATGTATGGAGGTGCAGCACTGTGGAGAGCAGGAGTAGGGTGGTAGATGAAGATGAGGGAGGAGATGTATGGAGGTGCAGCACTGTGGAGAGCAGGAGTAGGGTGGTAGATGGAGATGAGGGAGGAGATGTATGGAGGTGCAGCACTGTGGAGAGCAGGAGTAGGGTGGTAGACGGAGATGAGGGAGGAGATGTATGGAGGTGCAGCACTGGGGAGAGTACGAGTAGGGTGGTAGATGGAGATGAGGGAGGAGATGTATGGAGGTGCAGCACTGTGGAGAGCAGGAGTAGGGTGGTAGATGGAGATGAGGGAGGAGATGTATGGAGGTGCAGCACTGTGGAGAGCTTTGAGGGTGAGAAGTTCGAACTGTATTCTGTGGTGGATGGGCAACCAGTGAAGTGACTGGCACAGACTAGTAGAAATAGTGTAGTGGTTGTATTGATAGATGAGCCTGGCTGCAGCATTTAGGACAGACTGAAGGGGGAGAGTTTAGTGAGAGGGAGACCGATTAGTAATGCGTTGCAGTAGTCAAGACGAGAATGAATCAAGGCAACAACAAGAGTTTTTGCCATATCCACCGTAAGAAAAGGGCGGATTCTGGCGATATTCAAGGTTACATGTTCTTTATATGTCAGTCATATCCATAGGGCTCCAGTCACATGATGGGAGCGTGTCCTTCTGGCCTCCATCGGGCCGGTATAGTAGACTACACTGCTCTATCAGAGGCGTCCTGTGAAATCTGTGTTCCGCAGCGTATACATTGTAGATGATACATGGAGCTTCTGGGCAATGTCCGCCCCTGTGTGACTGTATAGAGCCTAACGTCGGAGCTTCTGTCAGAGGGAGATATCAGGAAACCATCCAGTGTTATCTCCTCCGATCACTAAACCTAGAAGTGAAGGAGCTGAGAGAAGAGTCTGATCTATAGACAGATCTACAGGAGGCCATGTATATAGTCACTGTGTCCTTGTGTCTCCACAGATGGATCCAGGAGGAGAAATCCACCAGAGAGATGTCCCCTTCCTCTGTGTTCCCAGGGCTGTCCAGAGGAGAAGGTCCCAGAGAACCCTCAGGTAGATGGAGCTGAGCCCTATACACATCTATATAGGGGGGTCCTGCAGTCATAGAGGGGTCATAGATTGTGGGGGTCTCTTCTGTGGATCTGTTAGATTTCCCACCTGTCTGCTGTATTGTACTGAATTGTTACAGATGACAAATCAGGGGGAAGAACTGACTGATATTAAAGTGGAGGATGAAGAAGAGAGGATGATGGACGGTCCCCCGTGTAAGAGTGAGGTGGAGAAGGACATTCCAGGAGATGTCACCACAGGTATGGAATCATGAATGGAGAAAGTGACTTCAGGTTCTGTCCTTGGTGCCTTCAGGGCAGGAGGAGAATCTGATCACCGGCTGCTGCTCTCTGATTGGAGATGTCCCCATCACATCATGGAGTGTTCCCCTTATCCAGCTGACGGAGATCTCTGATCAGATTCTTCTCTGATCCCGGCTGTTCCTGCAGGACATGACGGTCAGTCACATCCACACACCCACTGGGGACTATGTGGGCACAGATTTTGTGTCTGTCATATCATGATGAACTACATGTACGGCATTGTGCAGGAAAGGGTTAAGTATTATTTTGGGCTCGTCAGCAGATATTACAAGAAATCCAGACATTTTGTAATTTCCTTTGTAAACGGTTAAATCAAATAAATTAGTGAAGAAATCCCCCAATAATAACAGCGGGGAAGAAAGCTCCTCATCTTACTTCTATATTTCATATATGAGGCTGGGGGCAAGAACTGAGGAGACATCTGACAACACACAAGGTCTCCTGACAACTCTGCACACAAGTCACAGGGGGACATGTTCTCTTCAGGACTTTCCTCTAGAACAACCTTAGGCTGTGATATCAGCAGTCAGATGTCTATAACCTAGTGCCCACTATACAGCTCTCCGGGAACATGTCTTCTGGGGGTCTCCTATAAGGGTCTATGGAGGGAACCTTTCCCCCCTTATGCCCCCTATCTGAGCGGTGACGGCGGATGTCTATAATCTAGTGCCCACTATACAGCTCTCCGGGAACATGTCTTCTGGGGGTCTCCTATAAGGGTCTATGGAGGGAACCTTTCCCCCCTTATGCCCCCTCTCTGAGCGGTGACAGACTGATGTCTATAATCTAGTGCCCACTATACAGCTCTCCAGGAATATGTCTTCTGGGGGTCTCCTATAAGGGTCTATGAGGGAACCTTTCCCCCCTTATGCCCCCTCACTGAGCGGTGACCGGCTGATGTCTATAATCTAGTGCCCACTATACAGCTCTCCGGGAACATGTCTTCTGGGGGTCTCCTATAAGGGTCTATGGAGGGAACCTTTCCCCCCTTATGCCCCCTCTCTGAGCGGTGACCGGCTGATGTCTATAATCTAGTGCCCACTATACAGCTCTCCGGGAACATGTCTTCTGGGGGTCTCCTATAAGGGTCTATGGAGGGAACCTTCCCCCCTTATGCCCCCTCTCTGAGCGGTGACGGCTGATGTCTATAATCTAGTGCCCACTATACAGCTCTCCGGGGACATGTCTTCTGGGGGTCTCCTATAAGGGTCTATGGGGGAACCTTTCCCCCCTTATGCCCCCTCTCTGAGCAGTGACGGCCGATGTCTATAATCTAGTGCCCACTATACAGCTCTCCGGGAACATGTCTTCTGGGGGTCTCCTATAAGGTCTATGGAGGGAACCTTTCCCCCCTTATGCCCCCTCTCTGAGCGGTGACAGACTGATGTCTATAATCTAGTGCCCACTATACAGCTCTCCAGGAATATGTCTTCTGGGGGTATCCTATAAGGGTCTATGGAGGGAACCTTTCCCCCCTTATGCCCCCTCTCTGAGCGGTGACGGCTGATGTCTATAATCTAGTGCCCACTATACAGCTCTCCGGGAACATGTCTTCTGGGGGTCTCCTATAAGGGTCTATGAGAGAACCTTTCCCCCCTTATGCCCCCTCTCTGAGCAGTGACGGCCGATGTCTATAATCTAGTGCCCACTATACAGCTCTCCGGGAACATGTCTTCTGGGGGTCTCCTATAAGGGTCTATGGAGGGAACCTTTCCCCCTTATGCCCCCTCTCTGAGCGGTGACCGGCTGATGTCTATAATCTAGTGCCCACTATACAGCTCTCCGGGAACATGTCTTCTGGGGGTCTCCTATAAGGGTCTATGGAGGGAACCTTTCCCCCCTTATGCCCCCTCTCTGAGCAGTGACGGCTGATGTCTATAATCTAGTGCCCACTATACAGCTCTCCGGGAACATGTCTTCTGGGGGTCTCCTATAAGGGTCTATGGAGGGAACCTTTCCCCCCTTATGCCCCCTCTCTGAGCGGTGACCGGCTGATGTCTATAATCTAGTGCCCACTATACAGCTCTCCGGGAACATGTCTTCTGGGGGTCTCCTATAAGGGTCTATGGAGGGAACCTTTCCCCCCTTATGCCCCCTCTCTGAGCAGTGACGGCTGATGTCTATAATCTAGTGCCCACTATACAGCTCTCCGGGAACATGTCTTCTGGGGGTCTCCTATAAGGGTCTATGGAGGGAACCTTTCCCCCCTTATGCCCCCTCTCTGAGCGGTGACCGGCTGATGTCTATAATCTAGTGCCCACTATACAGCTCTCCGGGAACATGTCTTCTGGGGGTCTCCTATAAGGGTCTATGGAGGGAACCTTTCCCCCCTTATGCCCCCTCTCTGAGCGGTGACGGCTGATGTCTATAATCTAGTGCCCACTATACAGCTCTCCGGGAACATGTCTTCTGGGGGTCTCCTATAAGGGTCTATGAAGGAACCTTTCCTCCCTTATGCCCCCTCTCTGAGCGGTGACCGGCTGATGTCTATAATCTAGTGCCCACTATACAGCTCTCCGGGAACATGTCTTCTGGGGGTCTCCTATAAGGGTCTATGGAGGGAACCTTTCCCCCCTTATGCCCCCTCTCTGAGCGGTGACGGCTGATGTCTATAATCTAGTCTAGTCAGTGTACTATGATACTACAGAAAATTTGAATTCCAAGGCATTATACAAATCATCAAAGGTTCGCAGATGTAAATCCACAAGTACACACTGACTTTAGAAATCTGTTCAGACATAGCAGAACTTAGCAAAATGGACCTCAGGAACTAGGAACCGATAGGACAAGAACTAGGAGGGAATGCAGACAACACAAGGAACAGACTTCAATAGAAACTAACAAACTAAGATAGAATTCAGACTGTGATATAACAGGACCAATCCAGTCACAAACTACAGGAGCCTGACAACGAGCTACTGTCACCCTCCTTGTTACCTCCGCCCTGGGTCTCACCCTGTGTGCCCAGGGATTACTTCTCTCTCTCTTTGTACACATATTTACTGCCCTTACCCCACTATTGGTACCAAATGGTTTACGGTGAATTCTAAGGTACAGGAATAAATAGGCTTTCACAATGGCTAAACGCCTAAAAGGTTTACTAAGCAGTGATAAAGACATATACAGAAAACCGTATACAGATCACGTACAGCATAAAGTAAAGAAAGAATCACTTAACCTGAAATCAGTTCTTGGGGAAGCTCCTCGCCACTGGCCGATGCCAAAGATATTATATAAGAAGTGTTCTCACAGAGGTCTTCTTTGGAGCTTAAACTACATGTACAGACCTTTCATACCCCCAGTTGTCCCACCCTGTGTATAGATGCAGTTTGTATGTGCTCAGATAACCACTTAGGAATGCAGTAAAGTGCAATTAGGAATGCAGTAAAGTGCAACCCTGTACTACTTATTAGTCCTGGTAACTGAAGAACAATCCCAAATCCTGTTGGGAGTAATCAAAGGGGAAGAAACATAATATCAATACATCCATAAACAGCAATGCTGGTGGCATCTTGAACCTCCACCATCATACCAGCACAAAGCTGTGGGTAGAAGTGGAGAAGGACTCGTCACCCACCCCTTTTAGATCAGTGTTCTGGCTGGAAGCATGTATTAGAGGAAACTTGTCATCTATCTTGACGTCTTTACTTAACGTATTGTTTGCTGGTGATAAGATGTACCTAGGTTTTAGAGGAGGAAAATAGGAAAAAAATAATTTCTCATCAGAACCCAGAACAGACCCCCAATCTTTATCACACCGCAAAATTATTCCCCTAATATTCATCAGGCTTCAGATCAGACACCCATATCAAATCTCAGATCAGACCCCCATGACAGATTTCAGATCAGACCCCCATATCAGATCAGACCCCAATGTCAGACCTCAGATCAGACCCCAATGTCAGATTTCAGATCAGACCCCCATGTCAGATTTCAGATCAGACCCCCATGTCAGATTTCAGATCAGACCCCCATGTCAGATTTCAGATCAGACCCCCATGTCAGATTTCAGATCAGACCCCCATGTCAGATTTCAGATCAGACCCCCATGTCAGATTTCAGATCAGACCCCCATGTCAGATTTCAGATCAGACCCCCATGTCAGATTTCAGATCAGACCCCCATGTCAGATTTCAGATCAGACCCCCATGTCAGATTTCAGATCAGACCCCCATGTCAGATTTCAGATCAGACCCCCATGTCAGATTTCAGATCAGACCTCAGATCAGACCCCCATGTCAGATTTCAGATCAGACCCCCATGACAGATCAGACCCCCATGACAGATTTGAGATCAGACCCCAATGTCAGACCTCAGATCAGACCCCATGTTAGATTTTAGATTAGACCCGCATATCAGATCAGACCCCTATATCAGATCAGACCCCCATGACAGATTTCAGATCAGACCCCAATGTCAGATTTCAGATCAGACCCCCATGACAGATTTCAGATCAGACCCCAATGTCAGATTTCAGATCAGACCCCAATGTCAGACCTCAGATCAGACCCCAATGTCAGATTTCTGATCAGACCCCCATATTAGATTAGACCCCATATCAGATCAGACCCCCATGTCAGATTTCAGATCAGACCCCCATATCAGATCAGACCCCCATGTCAGATTTCAGATCAGACTCCCCATATCAGATCAGCTCCCTATATCAGATCATATCCCCATATCAGACCTCAGATCAGACCCTTATATCAGATCACACCCCAATGTCAGACCTCAGATTAGACCCCTGTATTACATAAGAACCGCATCAGAGCTTACATCAGACCCCTGCTAGATTTCTCTGATCTTCTCTGGGCCCGCGCTGCACTGTGACCTGACTGTTTGCCAGATCATATCATAGTGCGCACACTACATCCTGACACTGCATGTACTCAGGACAGTGTAGAGTGGACCCGGAGAAAACCAGGGAGCGGTGAGTACTAACAGCACGACTCTTACATACTACTGAGCGCTTCCCTAATATACTGTATATGTATTCCATAATATATGACGGACTGATATTTTCCTTTTTGAGGAAAAAAGTACATCTTATAAAGTGCGTCATCTACTGAAGCCTGTAGCCCCAACACCAATTTTTGGCAACCTGAGTTTCCCTCACAGATTATAAGCAAATTAGATCTTAGGCTTTAAAGGTGAGAATGCCTCTTTCTCACACAGTTACTGCAGCATGTTTCCCTTAAACCTTAGACATACTTCAGGGGACAGATAAAAAATCCTGACCAAGTAATGCAAAATGCCAGCATGACCCAGATCTATGTTGCTCGATTGCTCAGATACAAACCGGATTCCAAAGAAGTTGGGACACTATACAAATCGTGAATAAAAACTGAATGCAATGATGTGGAGGTGCCAACTTCTAATATTTTATTCAGAATAGAACATAAATCACGGAACAAAAGTTTAAACTGAGAAAATGTACAATTTTAAGGGAAAAATATGTTGAATCAGAATTTCATGATGTCAACAAATCCCCAAAAAGTTGGGACAAGGCCATTTTCACCACTGTGTGGCATCTTCCCTTCTTCTTACAACACTCAACAGACGTCTGGGGACCGAGGAGACCAGTTTCTCAAGTTTAGAAATAGGAATGCTCTCCCATTCTTGTCTAATACAGGCCTCTAACTGTTCAATCGTCTTGGGCCTTCTTTGTTGCACCTTCCTCTTTATGATGCGCCAAATGTTCTCTATAGGTGAAAGATCTGGACTGCAGACTGGCCATTTCAGTACCCGGATCCTTCTCCTACGCAGCCATGATGTTGTGATTGATGCAGAATGTGGTCTGGCATTATCTTGTTGAAAAATGCAGGGTCTTCCCTGAAAGAGATGACGTCTGGATGGGAGCATATGTTGTTCTAGAACCTGAATATATTTTTCTGCATTGATGGTGCCTTTCCAGACATGCAAGCTGCCCATGCCACACGCACTCATGCAACCCCATACCATCAGAGATGCAGGCTTCTGAACTGAGCGTTGATAACAACTTGGGTTGTCCTTGTCCTCTTTGGTCCGGATGACATGGCATCCCAGATTTCCAAAAAGAACTTCGAATCGTGACTCGTCTGACCACAGAACAGTCTTCCATTTTGCCACACTCCATTTTAAATGATCCCTGGCCCAGTGAAAACGCCTGAGCTTGTGGATCTTGCTTAGAAATGGCTTCTTCTTTGCACTGTAGAGTTTCAGCTGGCAACGGCGGATGGCACGGTGGATTGTGTTCACTGACAATGGTTTCTGGAAGTATTCCTGAGCCCATTCTGTGATTTCCTTTACAGTAGCATTCCTGTTTGTGGTGCAGTGTCGTTTAAGGGCCCGGAGATCACGGCCATCCAGTATGGATTTACGGCCTTGACCCTTACGCACAGAGATTGTTCCAGATTCTCTGAATCTTCGGATGATGTTATGCACAGTTGATGATGATAGATGCAAAGTCTTTGCAATTTTTCGCTGGGTAACACCTTTCTGATATTGCTCCACTATCTTTCTGCGCAACATTGTGGGAATTGGTGATCCTCTACCCATCTTGGCTTCTGAGAGACACTGCCACTCTGAGAAGCTCTTTTTATACCCAATCATGTTGCCAATTGACCTAATTAGTGTTAATTGGTCTTCCAGCTCTTCGTTATGCTCAAATTTACTTTTTCCAGCCTCTTATTGCTACTTGTCCCAACTTTTTGGGGATTTGTTGACACCGTGAAAATTGGAATCAACGTATTTTTCCTTTAAAATGATACATTTACTCGGATTAAACGTTTGATCTGTCATCTACGTTCTATTACAAATAAAATATTGACATTTGCCATCTCCACATCATTGCATTCAGTTTTTATTCACAATTTGTTTAGTGTCCCAACTTTTTTGGAATCCGGTTTGTACTTGTTAGAGATGTGGAACGGGGTGGGGTCAATGGAACATATATGATGGAGTTGTCTCTCAGTTAGGAGTCTTTAGGAAGATCTTTTCTTTTTTTTATATGTATAAAAAGAATGTTAAAATTACTATGGAGGTCTCTCTTCTCTCTATGTTCCCGGGCACAGTTACCCAGATAAAAAACAACAACAGATTTTTGATATTTTGCTCTGAAAATGGTTATCTCTGGATTCTGGAAGTCAGATATCCCTCCTTCTCATGTTCATTGGGCTGTAGTACTACACAAAATCATAAGGATGGAAGAAATTATTGCAGCTGAAACAGTTAAATATATATGTCTGCTCCCTATGGTCTCCCCTATGGACTGACTTTAGTGCTTCTGCCTGGTTCCATATCTGGTTGGGTGGTGGTTTGCAAAAAAAATTAGAGATGATTTATTTTTCTCATAAGGCCTAAACCTTTTAGTAGAAGATACTTAATTGTTATTCACTCCTCTGTATCTCAGCTACAATGTCTCCTTCCTCCATTGTGGTGACTCTTTGCCTTTTGTTTTAAGTAACATTTTGTTGCTCTGAGGTGCAGTAGGCCACATAACGAGAAGTTCTCTTTCTGTGGTCTTCTATTCCACTGTGTATATCGGTATCCCTACGTTAATGCTAGAGATCTTATTTCTTTTGTATTTACTCTTGATTTCAGTAAAAGCAAAATGTGTTGGCGGACTAAAGGGCAGGTTGCCAGACATGGTTCTGGCCTTTCAAATTTTTGAGTTTAATTAAAGGCTATGTACACCTTTTTGGAGGCAATTTTTTTTAAATTGCATTTACTCATTTTGAGCTTAAAGGGAACCTGTCATGAACTTTATGCTGACCTCGCTGAGGGCAGTATAAATGAGTGACAGAAATGCTGATTTCAGCAGTGTGTCACTTATGAGCTAATAGTAAGTGGTTGCTGAGAACCAGCATCATAATCATTGCAGCACAGGCCTTGAAAAGAGTCACGGCCACCTGAGAAGAGTCATAGTTATTCATAATCTCCTGCACTCTCGCCCATCTGCTGATGACTGACAGGCTTGTACCTAGTTTTCTCCCTTTCTCTGTAGGAGAGAACTGCCAATCATCAGCTGATGGGCGGAAGTGCAGGAGGTTATGAATAACCAGGACTCTTCTCAGTAGATTTGACTCTTTTTTTCAAGGCCTGTGCTGCAATGATTATGATGCTGATTTTTGGCAACCACTTACTTTTAGCTGACGAGTGACACACGGCTGAAATCAGCATTTCTGTCACTATTTTATGCTGCCCTCAGTACGGTCAGCAAAAAGTTGATGACAGGTTCCCTTTAAATAATTTTTTCTATTGGTCTTAATTAAAAAATATTCAGCAGCTTCAGAATCATACGTTCACTTTGTGCCAGTTATCTAATAACCCTTATCTTTAAATTCCTAATAGCTCAAAAACACTTAGTTAAGCCACATTTATATCAGATAAGAATTGAGCTATGAGTGTTTGTAAGGTCAGAGATAAGGAGCCGTCAGCAGAGCTGCCTGATGGAACACAGTAAAAATACAGATCCTGCTCCTAGAGAATCGTAAGGCTTTAAAGAGAACAGGGCTCAACATTTTTAATAATGACCAATTAAAAACAAATGTTTAGTTCAAAATGGGTACAAAAATGCTCCCAAAAGTGCCCATAGCCTTTAAGTTAATTTACTGTATGTAATGATCATGACCAGGTGCAAACTAGAATCCTGAACTGTTAGGAAGTTATAGAAAGTTTTATAAGGCTGGAATCACACATGAATGTCTTATGCTCCTTCTTTCTGGTAGATTCAGTTCCAATTCACGGCTATATCGATAGGTACTTGAGTGTCCCACAATCGAAAGAAATTCACTGCTAGTGTGGGGTAACGTTTTAAAAAAATTATAATTTTTTTATTGAACTATAATTAAAAGTAGGAAGGAACAAAACACAAAAGAAAACGTACCAATGTAATCAGCAGAAGAGCTGCCACCACCGATATCAACTACATCATTTAACCGAGGATATGGGCGTAAAGACCGCCCACAAACGTGAGTGTGACCCTGGTGAGGAGGTACAGGAGGTATGGGGAACCAAAAATAGCCCCCACTATTCCACCATGCAGGTCAATCGCACATTGAGCCCATATGGCTCAGTCTTGACTCCCTCAATAGTGGTCAATTAGTGGGTGGATCCCCTATTTCCTAAAAGCTACAGCTGTGTGAGGATAGGCTGGGGTCAGAATCATTTAAAAGGACCTGACGATGCAGGTCACTATAGGGGCTATAACAGCCCTGGTCAGTAGATAAGTTCACAATTTAGAAAGATACACAAAAAATGAAGAACAGTGATTATGGATGGTGAGGTAGGAAGGGAGAAGGATACTCTCCAACGGGATAGTTTTCCCTAAGGAGACCCTATTAACCCCTCAGCCCTGAGACGACTCCTGATGGCGGGGCCTCTCCATCCTCGTGCCTATCTTAGTTCACCCTATCAGACCCTGATCGGTTCAAATGTCCCTTTTACCCTGACTCGTTTCCCCCAGACAGGGTTCCTTAGGGGGTCCGTATGGGAAAGAAAGAAGGCCCAAATGCTAAATACAGGGTGATAAATCCTGATAATGCAAATAGGGAAACTGGCTGTGTTGATGAACAATGAGAAAGCTTAGGATACATCACATGTGGTTCCAGACGGTCAGGATGACAGAGCTCCACATGTGTACGTCCCCATTGTGTAGCCAGTTCCCTAATAGGTGCGCGATGATGAAGAGCTCCCTCGACCCCAAAAGTGGTCAATTAGTAGGTGGTGAGGATAGGCTGGGGTCAGCCATTGTTTGCTGGAGCTGACTAATACAACACTGTAAGACAGGAATAGTATCCCTCTCACTTATCAGATAGTTGCTCCTATAAGCTTTACCCATGACGGTCCACAGCACGATCACCGTGCCTGTTCCCTAGCTCTACGCATTTCTGCTTTATATTAGCATCATCAGGAGCCGAACAGAAGCCTACACAGAGCATGATAAGAGGTTGGTGGTGTGGAGCCTTCGGCACTGGTATGCCCGTGTGCGGCCGCATGCACAGCTGACTTAAAAGTCCCCGCCTACACAGGGTAGGGCTGTTCTGGCTGGTATCCAGTCGGAAGGAGGAGGGCGGAGAGGACATCCAGAAGGTGCCTCACCACCCTGCATACCTCATTGGCCGGATCGTCGAGGTGTCAACACAGTCAGGGAGACAAAGTGGTCAATTACGCTGCTGCTGTCGTCTCCATAGTCCAGCAGCTGATTAGGAGATCAAAAGAGTCACAAACCACACAGCCCACAGCAAAACCACCCAACTGAAATCACTAGGGCTATGTGGATAATCAGATTATTGTCCACATTAATCGGCACCCAGATACCACTCCTACAAAGATCGCCACAATATGCCTAGATCATGTGGAAATTAAGTTGGCCAAGGGGTTTACCTAAGATAGAAATATCTGGGCAGATTACAAGAACGATGTCAACGATAAATATATTCGTTCAATCCCTTCGGGTGGAGC
This sequence comes from Bufo bufo, assembly GCF_905171765.1. NCBI lineage: Eukaryota > Metazoa > Chordata > Amphibia > Anura > Bufonidae > Bufo > Bufo bufo. The sequence continues at coordinate 14,955,923 of NC_053390.1, read as the reverse complement.
GTCTGAAGCCTGAATGTCCACTGCGCTTCCTTTTGCAGTAATTTGGTGTCAATGTCACCGCCTCGCGGGGACATACGGATGGATTCGATACCCTGTAACATCATAGGCTTGAGTTCCCCCTTCCACATCACCTTCTTGGACCTAAGTATCACACGTGATGCGGATAGTAATATCAGTACCAACTTGTCTCATAAGGAAACGTCCACAAATAGTCTCCAGCATTGGGACAGCTGTCACCCCATCCATTAAAGAGGGGAATACCGAAGGGTCAATACCTTCGCATGCGCAGGAACTGTTCCAATCTCTCGGCCTTCAAGAAGGCAGAGGTAGATGTAAAGCAGAGGTTTCAGCGGCGTGGTTACCCTGAGGCAGTACTTAGGGATGCGTACCACCAGTCCCCGGGAGTGGATCGGATATCCTTACTCAATCCATGAGTCAGGACCGATGCAGATGAGAACATCCGTATTGATATGAAACACCGGGAGGTCAGGAACATTTTGACCAGATACTGGGGTATTTTGAAACTGGACCCTGATGTTGGTCATTTAGTGGGGTCTACTCCCTCTATTACATTCCGGCGGTGACACAGTCTAAAGGATAGGTTGACTCACAGTTTCTATCAAAAACCGCAATCAGTGACGTGGCTTAAATTCAAGGCAAGGGGCACTTTCTGTTGTGGGAATTGCATTGCCTGCGGAGTAATTAGAATGGGTAATTCTTTCTCCAGTACGGTAACCAGTTGCTCATATACCATTAGAGCAGTTATTAATTGCCGGATGGTAGGGGTCATCTACTTGGCCACATGTCATTGTGGCATGCAATATGTGGACAAAATCAAGTGGAAGTTCCGTCGCCGTATAGGCGAACACTTGAACGACATCCGGAACAAATCTGACACTATAATAGCTAGACATATGGAGTTGAAACATCCAGGGCAACTCAAGCCTATGATGTTCCAGGGTATCGAATCCATCCGTATGTCCCCGCGAGGCAGTGACATCGACACCAAATTACTGCAAAAGGAAGCGCAGTGGACATTCAGGCTTCAGACGCTCCGCCCGAAGGGATTAAACAAATACATATCGTTGACATTGTTCTTGTAATCTGCCCATATATTTCTAGCTTAGGTAAACCCCTTGGCCAACTTAATTACCACATGATCTAAGAATATTGTAGAGGTCTTTGTATGAGTGGCATCTGGGTGCCAATTAATGGGGACAATAATCTGATTATCCACAGTGGTCCTAGTGATTTCAGTGGCGAGGTTTCACTGTGGGCTATGTGGTGTGTGACTCCTTTGATCTCCTATACACTGCTGCTGTTGTCTCCATATGCCAGCAGCTGATATTGACTGCTTTGTCTCCCTGACAGTGTTGACACCTCGGCGATCCGGCCAATGAGCTATGCAGGGGGGGGGGGAGGTGGGCGAGTGGCACCTTCTGGATGTCCTCTCCGCCCCCCTCCTTCCAATTGGATACCAGCCCGTCCAGCCCTAAACTATGTAGGCGAGGACTTGTTCTTTTAAGTCAGCTGTGCATGCGGCCGCGCACGACCATACCAGTGCCGAAGGCTCCACACCAACAGTGTGTGTGTAGCCAGTCCTGTAGCTTTTAGGAATTAGGGGAACCACCCACTAATTGACCACTATTGGGGTCAAGGGAGTTAGACTGAGCCATATTTGGCCAGGTGGGCTCCACGTGTAATTGACCCGCATGGTGGACTAGTGGGGGCTATTTTTGGTTCCCCATACCTCCTGTACCTCCTCACCAGGGTCACACTTATGTGTCTTGGCGGTCTTTATGCCTATATCCCCGGTTGAGTAATGTAATTGATATCGGTGGTGGCAGCTCTCCTACCAATGACATCGGTACTGTAACGGTCACGTCCACACACACACAGGGGGAAGGATAGTGACCACTGCGCTCCACCCTCACCCCTGGCCCTGCCTACTTGCCTCACGAGTCCTGGTGACAGGGGACAACTGGACGACAGTCCCTAACTTAGGATACGTGCTGGGAAGACAGACAAGACAAAATACGGAACATGAACGGACCGGGTCAGAACCAAGAGAGCTACGCAGTACAAAGGATTAAGCAAAGAATGGTCAGGAGAAGTCGGGGTCAAATACCAGGAGAGCAGAGAAGTACAAGAGGAGTCCTAAGAGAGTAGTCAGGTGGGAGCCGAGGTCACAATACCAGGACGGATGCGCAGTACAGGAGGAGCAGGCAAAAGGATGGTCAGGGAACAGGATCAGGTAAGTATTCAGCAGTCCAACAAATAGCCAGGAACCTAGAAATTAACAGGCAACCTGTAGCCAGCAGGCTGCCTGTATTTATAGTGGGGAGTGATGGTCATGTGACGTGGCCAGCGTCACATGACCGACAGACCAACCAGTTGAGCACCGAGTGATCAGCTCGGCGCTCAAGGCAGACTAGGAGCAGGGAGCCACCCAGCTAGTAAAGCCGCCCTGGGAATGAGGTCAAACACAGATCCTCATTCCCAAAGCTAAGCAACAGGTCTGCGGGCAATGGGTGACCGAGTACACCTTCAGAACCCCGTGACAGGTACTTTTTTCTTTTGTATTTTGTTCCTACCTACTTTTAATTATATTTCAATAAAAAATTATTATTTTGTTTTAAGCGTTACCCCATACTAGCAGTGAATTTAGATTCAGTTCCAGCCTAATAGGAATGTTATAAGTTTGTCTACTCTGTAGTTTGACAATCAAAACACAAATTAAATTTTTTATCTTTACAGAAAGTCTCTGTAAGAGTTCTGAGGGAAATTTCATGTTATCACTAAATTATAAAGCAGAAGATGAAGACATCATGGATCACTCTTCAGGAGAAAACCTCATTATACTTAATATGCATCCAGGACTTCACAGTACAGCTTTATCATATTATCCCACTAATCTTGAGGAACCTTCTCCTTTCCAATCAGAGATTGTTACCACAAGTACAGATCAGAAAGGGTGTGAAATCTCAGGTCTTTCTACAAACAGAAGAACTCACACAGTAAAGAAACCATACTCCTGTTCAGAATGTGGAAAATGTTTTAAAGATAAATCACATCTTGTTATACATGAGAGAAGTCACACAGGAGAGAAACCATATTCATGTTCAGTATGTGGAAAATGTTTTGTAGATAAATCACATCTTGTTACACATAAGAAAATTCACACAGGAGAGAAGCCGTTTTCATGTTCAGAATGTGGACAATATTTTGCACAAAAAGCAAGTCTTTTTAAACATCAAAGATGTCACACAGGAGAAAAGCCATTTTCATGTTCAGAATGTGGGAAATGTTTTGCACAAAAATACAATCTTGTTGAACATCAGAGAATTCACACAGGGGAGAAGCCGTTTTCATGTTCAGAATGTGGACAATATTTTACACAAAAATCAAGTCTTTCTAAACATCAATATTGTCACACAGGAGAAAAGCCATTTTCATGTTCAGAATGTGGGAAATGGTTTAAACAAAAATCATGTCTTATTATACATCAAAGATGTCACACAGGTGAAAGGCCATACTCATGTTCAGAATGTGGAAATTGTTTTTTATATAAATCACAACTTATTATACATGAGAGAAGTCACACAGGAGAGAAGCCATACTCATGTTCAGAATGTGGGAAATGTTTTAGACAAAAATCAGATCGTGTTATACATGAGAGAATTCACACATGAGAGAAGCCATATTCTTGTTTAGAATGTAAGAAATATTTTACACAGAAATCACATTTTATTAGACATCAGAGATTTCACGCAGGAGACAAGCCATATTCATGCTCAGAATGTGGAAAATGTTTTATATATAAATCATATCTTGTTATACATGAGAGAATTCACACAGGAGAGAAGCCTTATTCATGTTCAGAATGTGGAAAATGTTTTAGAGAAAAATCAGATCTTATTACACATGAGAGAGGTCACACAAGAGAGATGCCATTTTCATGTTCAGAATGTGAGAAATGTTTTACACGGAAATCACATCTTGTTAAACATCAGAGATTTCACAAAGGAGAGAAGCCATAATAATGTTCAAAATGTAGGAAATATTTTAGAGGAAATTCATATCTTGTTACACATGATAGGTCATACAGCCAGACAAGCCATATTCATGTTCAGAATGGAGAAGCGCTTTTCAGATAAATCAAAACTTGCTAAACATCATAGATTTTTACAAAGGAGAGAAACCCTTTTCACATTTTTTTTTATTAGGTTTAGAGATAAGCAAATGTCAAAAAAAATTGGGCTCTGATCTGTCCATGCAGTTATATTCAGGTCCAAATAAATTGTACCCTGGAAAAGCCTCCTCCTTTTTGGTGTCCCTTTCTATTCCTTGATTGTCCCAAATTGCATCGCACAATAATCTAATTCTGTAGAATCTGAATTTTTGCTAAAATTCTAGACATACTTCTGAATTTTAGAATTTATTTGCCCATCCCTAATTAGGTTGTTAATGGAGCCAATAAGAGGGTTTATTTTTTGGGTGGAATTAGCCCAGATCTTCCAGACGACCAAATTATGTTCCTTTAAGGTCAACTATAAGTAAGATCCATGGAAGAAAAATATTGTGTACAATGGCATAACTAGAACTGACTGCGCCCCACAGCAAATTTTGGAATCCTCCTCCTCCCCAGCAATCTTCTTCTCCTGTGCAACCCTCACTTCTCTCTCAGACCAGGCCCAACAGCCACTCTATCCATGTCCTACAAGTATATACTTTATGTCAAGTCACTGTATATAATGTCATGTATAATACTGTTGAGGGGGCCCTAACGAAATCATTTAGTCCCCCACCTGGGTGGGCCCCATAGCAGCCACTTTCCCTGCTTCCACTATAGCTATGCTCCTGATTGTGAATATAAGGAAGAGAAGAAGAGCCTTGATTACTTCCAAAGCAGTGAAGATGAATTGTCCTAATGAACCTTTCTTCTTATCATTGTATTCATACCTCCACCCACACTACAGGAGAAACCCAGAGTGACATGGGGAGAAGTTACAACATGTGACTGTTTTATAATGTATGTGCAATTATCAATATTAAATTTTTGTTCAAAAAGTATATAAAGATAAGTTGATGTTTTTGCTACAACAGCATCACCATTGTTTCTAACAAACATTTTCTGTCATAAACTTACCTATCCGATCTAAAGCAGCACACTCCTCAGCCTCGGCACGACCGCGCCAAGAGTGATGTGCTGCTCAGCCACGCCCTCTGGTGATGCGACCGCATGCTTAGCAACAGCATACAATGCTCTGTTTCTCCCTACAGCAGGTGTGTGCTGGAGGAGATTAGCGGTGGGCTGATTGCTCAGCTGCTCTATTCCTGTGTGCTAGTGTTCTGAATAATGGAGCGCCGAGTCATGGACCTATCAGGTTCTGATCCTGGGACTTGGTGTTCTATTTAAACCCCTTCCTGGCCATACACCAGTACCAGTAATAGTCGTGTTTGGGCTCACTAGCTAGGTTCCTGGTCCTTGTTCCTGTGCAGATTTGGATTGCTCATGTTTTGGACCTCAGCTCATCCTTTGACCACTCTCTGTCTTTCGTTTTTTGTACTGCATTGTCCTCCTTGTTCTGACCTAATTATGAACAACTCTGTCTTTGTGTCGTTTGTCTCTAGGTGTTTGTCTGTCTCTGCATAGGGACTATCGACCAGTTACGGTCTTGCCACCTAGGGCTGCACTTCAAGTAGGTAGGGAAAGTGGGCTGGGTTCCATGTTCGGGCTCACTGTTCATGTCTGTTCTTGGCTACAAGTATAAGGTTAATCCACATTTTATTTTGTTTGCAGATTATCATTATATACACTCACCTAAAGAATTATTAGGAACACCATACTAATACGGTGTTGGACCCCCTTTTGCCTTCAGAACTGCCTTAATTCTACGTGGCATTGATTCCACAAGGTGCTGATAGCATTCTTTTTAAATGTTGGCCCATATTGATAGGATAGCATCTTGCAGTTGATGGAGATTTGAGGGATGCACATCCAGGGCACAAAGCTCCCGTTCCACCACATCCCAAAGATGCTCTATTGGGTTGAGATCTGGTGACTGTGGGGCCATTTTAGCACAGTGAACTGTTCAAGAAACCAATTTGAAATGATTCGAGCTTTGTGACATGGTGCATTATCCTGCTGGAAGTAGCCATCAGAGGATGGATACATGTTCTCATTCTGTTTACGCCAAATTCGGACTCTACCATTTGAATGTCTCAACAGAAATAGAGACTCATCAGACCAGGCAACATTTTTCCAGTCTTCAACAGTCCAATTTTGGTGAGCTCGTGCAAATTGTAGCCTCTTTTTCCTATTTGTAGTGGAGATGAGTGGTACCCGGTGGGGTCTTCTGCTGTTGTAGCCCATCCGCCTCATGGTTGTGCGTGTTGTGGCTTCACAAATGCTTTGCTGCATACCTTGGTTGTAACGAGTGGTTATTTCAGTCAACGTTGCTCTTCTATCAGCTTGAATCAGTCGGCCCATTCTCCTCTGACCTCTAGCATCCACAAGGCATTTTTGCCCACAGGACTGCCGCATACTGGATGTTTTTTCCCTTTTCACACCATTCTTTGTAAACCCTAGAAATGGTTGTGCGTGAAATCCCAGTAACTGAGCAGATTGTGAAATACTCAGACCGGCCCGTCTGGCACCAACAACCATGCCACGCTCAAAATTGCTTAAATCACCTTTCTTTCCCATTCTGACATTCAGTTTGGAGTTCATGAGATTGTCTTGACCAGGAGCACCCCCCTAAATGCATTAAAGCAACTGCCATGTGATTGGTTGACTAGATAATTGCATTAATGAGAAATAGAACAGGTGTTCCTAATAATTCTTTAGGTGAGTGTACATCCAGAGTAAATAATTAGTATGTAGCCACATAAATCATAATTCCCAGACGTTTCGGTCTAGTGTGACCTTCCTCAGCGGAGTCTTAGTGGCAGGGCAGTAGGTGTGACGCTGGACTACATACTAATTATTTACTCAGGATGTATATAATGATAATCTGCAAACAAAATAAAATGTAAAAAAATGTTTGCACAAGAATTGGAGTGCCGTGGATTAACTTTATACTTGTTCCACTACTCTCACGGGCACCCACATTGGATTCAAGGTGTGCGGAGTACACATTTTCTCAATTGTCCTTGGCTACAGGCATTGCATTTTCTTTTTTGGCTTATATTATACTTTACACCAAATTGAAATAGCTCAAACAAAAGTAGATGCTGTGCCTGAACAAATGAACTCTACCACACCAAAAACACAATCCACATCATGCAATTAATCTAAGAAAATATTTTATTTATTGCATATTAGAAAATTACATAGGTTAAAAGTGGCCACGGCATGTATACACAGGAAAGAAAAAGAACCACAAACATTAGGTCACATGTCAGAAATCCAGACCCATTGACCGATGACATTAATATAAAACCTCCCTTGCCCTTGTTACACAATAAAGGAAATATTTCAAATCACAAAATATGACTCTTATGATAAACTCCAAGTGGAAAAACAAGTAATTAATGGGATAATATAATTATCACGTAGAGACAATGTATCAATCTAAAGTGCCATGCATTTCATACAAAAATCATCAAGAAGTACTTAATGGAATAAATAATACCGACCAGTGTTGGTTCAGACCCCGACGCGCGTTTCGCGTGTAGCTTCCTCAGGTGATGAATACACACGATGTTCACTTGCTTTATATATCATCATACCAATCAGTGCCAATTAAAACATATGTAGGAATAACTTTTGATGGATTGACACATGTGCATGATGTTAGGATTATTATTATTTATTATTAAAGCGCCATTCATTCCATAGCGCTGTACATATGATGAGGGGTGCAGATACATAATACAGACAAGTGCACTAAGCAGGAACAAGACGAGTTACAGACTGGTACAGAAGGAGAGAGGGCCCTGCCCGTGAGGGCTTACACACTGGAACACACAACGTCACATCCTATTATCTTTGAGGAATCAATACAGATGGTGAGCGGCGATAACGCTATTATCAGCTGTAGGCAGACAGCAGGAATTGTATTGGAGGGAGTGTATATCTCGCCCAGAAAGTTTAGCTGGGCGAGATATTAAAAGCCGGATAATGTTGTTTTGTTCAGCAGCCTAGTTGCTGAACTGTTGGTAAATGGTAAAATCAGGGCCGGCTTGGTTGGAGTGGTGAATAGGTGGTGGTGGGATTCACCACTCCCACTCCATTACAGAGAGTGGGGAAGACTCAGCTCGCTCAGCTGAGGAAAGAGTCCCTCATTAAAGGTGCATATAAGTCTGAGGGAACCAGCAGTGTCCCTGCAAACAACCTAGCTGAGAGACACCAGCAGTCTACAGGCCGGTAACAGAGCCGAGTGTTACCATACCCTGGGAGAGTGAGGCAGAAGCCTCAGACATACCAGCTGAGCCAGGTGAATGCGTTTTGCTGTTACTTCTGTTTAGCCGAACCAGGCGAATGTGTTTTTGGTTTGTTTATTTCTGTTATCTTGCCTAACCCTGTGGAGTTGAAATAAATCTCTACATTACTGCATTGGGATTGTTGCATCTGTGTCACCTACCCCGCTTCAGAACATTACACAGCGTAACCATCCCACTTCTGTGTCTACTCAAACGCTCGCTGCTCACAATTAGTGTTGATCATGACTATTCGAATTGCGAATTTTAATCGTGAATATCGGCACTTCGAGATATATTTGATTTTTTTTTAAATACCAGTGCATGCAAATTTTTATGTGAAAATTTTAGGCGAATTTTAGGCAAATTTTCGCAGTCAAGAAAATAATGCCTGGAGATCATGAATTCATGAATTTTCGAATATATGGCGAATATTCGCCCAAATATTCGTGAAATATTGCGAATTCGAATATTGCCCATGCCGCTCATCACTACTCACAATTAAGGATGACGCTTTGCACGTGGAAGAGCTGGAAATGGGGGAAGACATTACACAGAGTGATAGCCAGACCACCCTCAGTTCGTCTTCTCAGCGCGAATTGAACGATGAAGAGGAGGAGCAGGAGACGGTTGCCTCCGCTAAAGAGGGAAGTACCCATGGAAGTTTAATTCCATCTGTTCAGCGTGGGTGGACAGAAGAGGAGGAAGAGGATGAGGAGATTGAGAGTGATCCTTCTGATGACGACAGCGAAGTCTTGCCTGTTGGTACTCTGGCACACATGGCTGACTTCATGTTAGGCTGACTTTCCCGCGACCTGCGCGTTATACGTATTTTAGACAACACGGATTACTGTTTTTTCACCCTTCTCGACCACCACTACAAAGAGAACTTCTCATCTCTCATTCCTCTGGTGGAGAGGACAAGCAAAATGATGCAATACCAGAAGATCCTTGTTGAAAAATTGCTCCAAAAATTTCCATCTGACAACGCTGGCAGCAGAGTTTGCAGTTCCTTGGCCAACCGAGGAGGGGAGACAAGGGGAACACACAGCAGTTTTCAGCAGAGGCAGGGCAACACTCTCCAAAGCCTGGGACAGTTTCATGACACCCCGCCAGCACCCTCACCCTGATGCGCGGCCTAGTGTCAGAAGGAGGGAAACATTTTGGAAGATGGTGAAGGAGTACATAGTAGACTGTATCAGCGCCCTCAATGATCCCTCCTTGTGCCTTACAACTACTGGGTGTTCAAGCTGGACATGTGGCACGAACTGGCGCTCTACGCCTTATAGATTCTGGCCTGCCCTGCCACCAGCGTTTTGAGCGGGTATTTAGTGCTGCTGGTGGCATTATAACAGATAAGTGTATCCGCCTGTCAACTGAAAATGCTGAAAGGTTGACTGGATTGACCATGACTTCTCGACTCCACCAGAGGAAAGCTGATAAACAAAAAGGCACTTTAAATTAGTTGCTTATAATGTACTGAATACACTGTATTCCCATGTACCCCTTCCACCACAAACAAGGGTATATGGTTGAATCTTCCTTTTCTCATCCTCCTCCTCCTCTTCCATCATATCAACACATGCTTATTCGTCGCATATAATTTTTTAGAGGGTCAGCTCACCAGCAGGCCCTCGCATATAATTTTTTAGAGGGTCAGCTTACCAGCAGTAGTGACGGACGAATATCGATTTGCGAACGCGATCAAATGTTCGTGGCGGGCCCCATTCACTTTAATCACAGGCGAACCTGAAAAACCTTCAAGGTCATTATTGCATCCACCAAATACTTACAAGAAGTGCACAAATCATCCCACAACATGGACAGTAACATACCAAAGGGGGATCAATGGCAAAAATTTCCACAAAAAATTTGTATTTTAATCAGGGGCCATTTTTATGCATCTTAAAGGGAAACTGTCAGAAATGTGGCCTGCTGGAGCCTAGAAAAACAATATTTTAGGCCCCACGCGTACAGGCCGCAAACATTAGGCATTCACCGGACAGAAAACATTGAGTGGCTGGAGGTATATTAGACGGTCATTGGATAACAATTTTACTTCAGGCCAGTGGAGTACAGGCCCCAAAAATTATTTATTCAATGTACAGAAAAGCTCAAGTGATTATGTGGCTGGAGGTATATTAGACGGTCATTGGATATCAATTTTACTGCAGGCCAGTACAAATAAATGTCAAATACATATGTTTAAAAGAACTAAAAATATAAAATTTGATTAAAAACATGGCTAACGAAATCCCCCCTCTTGAATAAACCCCAAATGATAATAGGTGAAATTCGATAACACGTGGTCGTCACAGGTGTTGAATTCCTCCGAGGCCCCAACAATTAGGCATTCACCGTACAGAAAAGATCAAGTGATTATGTGGCTGGAGGTACATTAGGCGGTCACCGTATAACAATTTTACTGTTGGCCAGTTAGATTACAGGCCCAAAAAATTATACATTCACCGTACATAAAAGATCAAGTGATTATGTGACTGGAGGTATATTAGACGGTCAATGGATATCAATTTTACTGCAGGCCAGTGGACTACAGGCCCCAAAAAGTATTCATTCACCGTAAAGAAAAGAACAATTGATAATGTGGCTGGAGGTACATTAGGTGGTCACCATATACAATTTTACTGTTGGCCAGTTAGATTACAGGCCCCAAAAATTATGCATTCACCGTACATAAAAGATCAAGTGATTATGTGACTGGAGGTATATTAGACGGTCAATGGATATCAATTCTACTGCAGGCCAGTGGACTACTGGCCCCAAAAATTATTCATTTACCGTACAGAAAATAACAATTGATAATGGGCTGAGGTACATTAGGCGGTCACCGTATAACAATTTTACTGTTGACCAGTTAGATTACAGGCCCCAAAATTATGCATTTACCGAACTGAAAACATCAAGTGATTATGTGGCTGGAAGTATATTAGATGGTCATTGGATATTAATTTTACTGCAGGCCAATAGACTACAGGCCCAAAATATTATGCATTCACCGTACATGAAAGATCAAGTGATTATGTGGCTTGAGGTATATTAGACGGTCAATGGTTATAAATTTTACTGCAGGCCAGTACAAATACATATGTTGAGAGGTCAGAAAAAATATGCGGCACTCACCGGAATCTTCACAAGGTAATGCTCTTTATTAGTCCTTCATACAGGACAAAAAGGTCGGGTAGTGGGGCGGACAAGCTCCTGCAGGTGAATGGCGGCTACGGCCGTTTCGCGCTATGGATTGCGCTTCTTCTGGCCAGAAGAAGCGCAATCCATAGCGCGAAACGGCCGTAGCCGCCATTCACCTGCAGGAGCTTGTCCGCCCCACTACCCGACCTTTTTGTCCTGTATGAAGGACTAATAAAGAGCATTACCTTGTGAAGATTCCGGTGAGTGCCGCATATTTTTTCTGACCTCTCAACATGCGTACTATCGATATGACCTTTATCTAATGCTGAGCACCACAGACGGAGTGTACGTTTTGCTGCGGTGCCGCTATCTGAGCCAGTACAGAGCACCGGCTTTACTTGCCTGACCCTTGCAGTGCCGCTTCGTTCTTTTTCTTTTTCTTGTCTGTACAGCAGTACAAATACATGTCAAATACATATGCTTAAAAGAACCAAAAATATAAAATTGGATTAAAAACATGGCTAACGAAATCCCCCCTCGTGAAAAAAAAACCAAATGATAATAGTTGAAATTCGATTACACGTGGTCGTCACAGGTTGAATTCCTCCACGGTCCCAAACATTAGGCATTCACCGGACAGAAAAGACCTTTTATGCCGCTGTATTTACATAAGACAGGGACCATTATTTGTTCTGTTTGGTGGCGGATATATGTGTGGGCTGGCATGAGGAAATTCAGTTAAATGCAGTCGTCACAAGTGTTGAATTCCTCCAAAATCCATGCCTCATTCATTTTTAGAAATGTGAGGTAGTCCACACTGTGGTGAGCTAGGCGAGTGCGCTTATCGGTCACAATCCCCCCTGCTGCACTGAACGTTCTTTCGGACAGGACACTCGACGAGGAGCAAGCCAAGAGTTCCATGGCAAATTGTGTCAGCTCTGGCTACAGGTCAAGCCTGCACACCCAGCAGTCAAGGGGTTCCTCGCTTCTCAGAGTGTCCACTTCGGCCGTTAACCCAATGTAGTCGGACACCTGTCAGTCTAGGCGTTCCCTGAGGCTGGATCCGGAGGTCAGCTGTCGATGGGTTGGCTGCAAGAATGATCTCATATCTGAAGTGACCAACACATCTTCAAACCGACCTCTTCTTCCCTGCGCTGTAGGATTGGTACTCGCAGCTGTTTCTCTGTGGGTGGAAATTCCTTTGCCAGGGCCTGCAACAGCAGAGTGCAGCATCTCTCAAAGCAAGGCCTGGAAATGCTACATTCTGACAGCCCTCTGTGATGGTGGTAACATGTCCGCCATTTTGTGTTTGTACGGGGGTCTAAGTACGTTGCCACCCAGAACTTGTCCTTGCCCTTTATGCTTTTTATAAGGGGTTCCCTCTTCAAACACTGGAGCATGAAGGCCCCTATTTGCACTAAATTGGAAGTGGTGGAGCGCCCTGGCTCCTGCTCATCGCCCAGGAGAATGTCGTTCTCGGTCTCCTCCCCCCAGCCATGGACAACGCCAGGGATCCCAGAAAAGTTTAAAGCCTGCTCTTCTTGCTCTTCCTCTTCCCCCTCAGGCACCACCATCCTCTGACTCCTCTACAGACTCCTGCTGACTTATCTCAGATGGAATTTCGCCCCTTGGGAATTCATTCAGCATTGCGACTTCCTCATCTTCCTACTCCTGCTCCTCGACAGCTTGATCAATGACACGACGCAATGCACGCTCCAGAAAGAAGGTGTAAGGTACGATATCACTGATGGCGCCCTGGCTGCGACTGATCAGTTTGGTGATCTCATCAAATGGCAGCAGAAGTCTGCATGCGTCAAGCATGAGCAGTCACTGGCGCGTTGAAAATAAAACTTGCCCCCCAGAACCTGTCCTACCGCAGAGTTCGTACAGGTAGTCGTTAACGGCACATTTTTGCTGGAGCAGCCTATCAGCGTATACGAGGTGGAGTTCCAGCACGTCGGGCAGTCGCAAATTAAACGTCTGATGGGCAAATGGTGGCGCCGCTGAACTTCAGCAAGGCGAGCCATTGCCGTGTAAGATCTTCTAAAATGGCCAGAGATTTTCCTGGCCTTTCGCAAGACGTCCTGGACCCCGGGGTATTTGGCAACAAATCTCTGCACGACTAAGTTAAGGACGTGTGCCTTAATCTGCACTCAGCAGATTGGCAACATTGTCACACACCACTGTACCAACTGTCAAATTGAGCGGCCTGTGACTGCAGAGCTGAAAGCAGGGCAGGACCGGTGTGGCTCTTGGCTTCCAGGCACAACAGCCGCAGCACAGCATGGCAACATCTCACCTGGCACATCGAATAGGTTCTGGGGAGCTTGGGGGGTGCAGCGGAGAGAGGGCGGTAGCAGTGGAAAAGGAGTCAGCCGAGGAGGAGGCGGAGGATGGAGTAGGAGGAGAAGAAGAGGCAGGCCTGCATGCAATCCGTGGCGGTAACACCAAATCCCACACGGGTTACATGCTTGACGGCCGTTAGAAGGTTCACCCAGTGGGCACTAAAAGTTATGTATCTTCCCTGCCCGTGTTTGCTAGACCACGTGTCTGTGGTCAGATGCATCTGCACCGACACTGTGTGCCAGAGATATATTCAATTGCCGCTGAACGTGGCCATATAGCTCTGGGATGTCCTTCTGGGAGAAATATTTCCTTCCGGGGACCTTCCATTGCGGTGTGCCAATGGCCACAAATTTTCTAAAGGCCTCCGAGTCCACCAGTTTATATGGCAGTAGTTGGCGGGCTGTCAGTTCCGACAAGGCGGCGGTCAGCCGTTGGGCAAGAGGGTTATCCGGCGTCATCAACTTTTTACGTTCAAACATTTGGGCTACGGAAGCCTGCCTTTTGCCAGATGAACTCGACGACGGTACGGTGGAAGGTGGAGTGGAGGTCAAATGGGAGGATAAGGAGAAGAGGCAGGACATGGAGTGCCGGGAGTGTGGCTTTGTGGGTTCTGACGGCGTTGCTCCCACTGGGAGTCCAGGTGCCTTCTTAAGTCGGTAGTCCCTTGGTGAGTGTTGGGCTTACCGCGACTTATGCGCTGATAGCACAGGCTGCAGATGGCAACATTATTGTCAGCAGCTGACACGTTAAAAAAAAGCCCACACTGCGGAGCCATGTGCCAGGTCCTGGGAGCGCCAGATGTGACCGTGTATGGTGGATGGCTCGCTCCAGATACATTTGCAGTCTGCTTTTTGCCTCCTGTGCAAGTTCTGCCTGCTTCTCCTCCTTCTCCTCCCTATATGCTGCTCTGTCTCTCCCTCTGAACTCACCTCCTCTTCCTCTCTTGTGGGCACCCACTTGACGTCCATCGACACGTCATTATCGTCACCTTCACCACCACTGACATTAGAGATCTCGGAGTAGGCAGCAACAGCGGGTACCACCCTCCTTGGGCTGATCTGGGTACTGTTGTCAGACCACTAGTTGGCGGCTGTTGCTATCTCCTCTTCCTCATCCGATGCGCAAGAATGGCTCCGCATCGGTAAGGTCTGGGAATGGATGGGAAAATAATTCCTCTGACTCGAGTGGAGGGGCTATGGTGGTGGTGGTGGTAGTGTCTTTGGGGGTGCACACAGCAGAGAGTGAGGAGGGTGCTGATACAGAGGATGAGGAGGGTGCAGAAGCGGAAGGCTAAGTGAGCCACTCAACCAACTCTGGTGCGTCCTTTGACGTAATCGCACGCACCTTCTCCAACTTCCCACTTAGGCTCCGGCCTGGTGCACCTGCCCGACCCCTACCACCCCTGCGGAATGGCCTGCCTCTTCCTCTGCCTGTCATTTACAAAATGACCCTGTGACAAAGTCCCTAGAAAAGAGCAGTATTTGTGGAAGCAGGTATATCAAACACCTCAATCAGTTTATTTTGGGGCAACAGGTATCTCACACTAGTTGCATTTAGTTGTTCTAGTAGCGTTTGTCCCTCTTTATAGCTGCGGTATCTCAGTAGAACCGCACACAAATGCTGCACAATACAAATGCACTATATAGAAATTATATTATAGGTATATCACACCCCTTCCTTAATCAGTTTTTTTTTGGGGGGGGGGGGGCAACTGGTATTGTCATGGTTTGACTCTCTCTGTGACAATGGCAACACCCATCTGCCTCCCAGCCAAGCTCTTAAACTAATCTCTGCTCACCTCATTTGCATAGCCAATCAGAGGGGGTTTTACAATTTACCAATTGAAAGAGGTGTTCCAACTGTCAATATAAATATATGTGATGCATTCAATAAAGAATTTTGTCAGTTTGAACTCACATACAGCCTGACTGGTGTTAGTTCTGTGAGAATTAAAACGACACGAGCGGTCGTTTGAGGCCGGATCATCAACGGCGGAGCCAGCAGATATTGTGGTCACATCAGGGAGTGCCGTAAGAGCAGAATAGAGCGATGAGGGGCTCGTTACATTGGTGGCAGCGGTGGGATTGGCTCTCCAGTTACTGGGACACTCCAAATCACAACTAGGAATGACCAGCTACGCAGCCTGCAGGAGAGACACGCTGAAAGATTTACTTGAGAGCCAAGGAGGGATCGCTGGGACAAAGAACAAGGCCACCTTGATCAGTGAGTTAGCTGAGATGGATCAGAGGGATGGTGATGCTGGACCTCGGTCCGTGGAAGCCTTGTTTCAGCAACGAGTTAGAGAACGGTTGGCATTATATGGTGCCAACCCATCCGAGACCGCCATACACAATGCCATCAGAGACATCCAGCTGCAGGATGAGCGGCAAGAGAAAGAACTAGAGCAACAAGAGAGAGAATTGGAGCGACAACATGAGTGGAGAATGGCGGAAATACGGCGATCAGAGACAGCACCTAGAGATACAGCACCTGTCCGTAAGTTGCCCTTTCGCGCATTCAAATTATTTAAGGAAGGAGAGGAGGAAATAGAAGAGTTCCTCCAGGACTTTCAGAGACTGTGCCAGATACATAAAGTGCCGGCCCAAGATCGGGTCACCTTACTGGCGAGTAACCTAACTGGCAAAGCTGCGGATGCGTATCGGGCCATGGAGGATGAGGACGCCATGGATTATGACCGGGTAAAAGAAGCCCTGCTAGCCCGATTTGCCGTTACCCCTGAAGCCAGCCGGATTAAGTTTCGAGAATCCCGGAAACAAGGCAACCTAACCTACGTGGAGTGGGCACATCGTCTGCAGTGGAACCTCAAGGGCTGGTTCCAGGGAAGCCATGCTCATACCATAGAGGACATCACCCAGCTAGTTCTCTTAGAGCAGTTCTTTGACCACACCCCTCCGATAGTACGGGATTGGGTGCAAGATAAGCGGCCACAGACGGTACAGCAAGCAGCTACTTTGGCCGATGAATATCTGGACTCTCGGAGATCCATTGGAGGCCAGCGCTATCCACTACCGCGGCCCAGTGTACCGACCTCGAGCCCAACTCCAGTATCTCAGTGGGCTGCCTCTAGACCCTTAGCCCAATCAAAATCTTCTACCGGGCCTAAGTGCTATACATGTAATCAAACGGGTCATCTGCAGCGTTATTGCCCTAACCGATCCCCGAGGTACAAAGAGACTGCCCAGTTATCCAGGTCGACGAATTATTGCCTCCAGAACGAGGCCGACCGGCTAGATGTTCAGGAAGAGTTTGGTGAGCTGTTCGAGGCGGATCCCGTCCAGGCCGCAGCTGAAGATAATCGGTAGCACCATCGTCAGGCGGTATGGGTTAATGGGCAGCCGGCCCAGGGACTTCGTGATTCCGGGGCTACGATTACCCTTATTCAGCCTCACATGGTTCCTCAGTCGGCCCGAACCGGCCAGACTGTGGCAGTCAGGGTAGCAGGGGGCAAGGTGCTGCGTTTATCCACCGCCAGAGTTAACCTGGATTGGGGCTCAGGGAAGCGACAAGTGAGAGTAGGGATACTCCGTGAGTTACCCGCAGAAGTACTTTTGGGGAACGACTTGGGGCATTTGACTTCTTCATGGCCGTGACCACCCGACAACAAAGCCACCTACAAGGCAACTCCTATGGGGACCCAGGTAAGACCAAATCCTCCCACGTTACCCCGACTTGACAACCCCATGTCCTGGGATTCTCCTTCCGACGTTAGGCAAGAAACCCGGAAAGACCCTACTTTAGCGTGCTATCGGGACAGAGCGGGCAAGGATCCAGGGGGGTTAGGGGAAGACAGAATAGAGTGGGATGGAGGGCTTCTTTATCGTTACACTGAAGGGGTGGGCAACAGGAAATGCGAGGGCCCCCACAAACAGCTAGTCGTACCCCAGAAGTACAAACAGGAGCTATTGAGGCTGGCTCACGACATCCCCTTGGCCGGACATTTAGGGATAGCTAAGACCCGGAGTCGGTTGTCTCGTGCTTTCTTCTGGCCTAGGTTACATGCAGAGGTACGAGAATACTGCCGGACCTGTGAGACTTGCCAGAGAGTAGGAAAGGCGGGGGATCATTCAAAAGCCTCTCTGCACCCCATGCCGATAATTAGGGAACCCTTTAGCCGGATAGCAGTAGACATTATTGGCCCACTGGCGCGCCCCAGTGCTACTGGGAAGAAGTATATTCTTACAGTGGTGGATTACGCCACCCGCTACCCGGAAGCTATTCTCCTATCCAATATCCAGGCTGACACGGTAGCTGATGCCTTACAGCGGGTGTTTACTAGGGTAGGATTTCCCCAGGAGATATTGTCTGATCAAGGAAATCAGTTCACCGCTGAGCTGACCCAGCAGCTCTGGCGCCTCTGTGGTATTAAAACCCTCCAGAGTGCACCCTACCACCCCCAAACGAACGGGCTGTGCGAGAGATTTAACGGGACCCTAAAACAGCTACTTCGGGCCTTCGTGGAGAGTAGGAAGGATTGGGAAAAATATCTTCCCCACCTACTGTTCGCATACAGGGAGGTACCTCAAGAGTCCACAGGGTTTTCACCATTTGAGCTGTTGTATGGGCGAAGGGTTAGGGGACCCTTAGACTTAGTGAGGGCCCAGTGGGAAGGGGGAGAGGATCCTGAAGGCCTCCCCATCCTTAGTTACGTCTTGGAACTCAGGGATCGACTGCGGGAACTTACCGAGCTAGTCCATGAGAATATGCAATCAGCCCAGAGTCAGCAGAAGGTTTGGTATGATCGATCTACTCGGAATCGCACTTTTTGTGTCGGACAGAAGGTCCTAGTACTAAAACCCTTGAAGCAAAATAAATTACAGGCCTCCTGGCAGGGCCCCTATCAGGTGGTAAAACAGCTGTGCGACACCACCTACGTGGTCGCCAGCTGTGCAGACACAAGAATTAAGAGGACATTCCACATCAATATGATGAAGGCCTATCACGAGAGGGCTGAGGCAGTAGCCGCCATATGCGCTCCTGCCACCGGGGACTCTGAATACCTGCCGGTGCTGGAGCTTCCTACAATCAGTAATCATTCTGGGGGGGGTGGAAGATGTTCAGTTAGGAGATGGGTTAGGACCCCAGGAACAAGAACAGGTCAGGGAATTACTCCAGGACCGGAAAGAGATGTTCTCAACACTCCCTGGATACACTCACTTGGCAGTGCACAAGGTGGAGACCCTCGGGCAGAAGCCCCTGAGACAATCAGCCTATAGGATTCCTGGAGCTGTGCAAGAAGGGATGAGAGCAGAGATTAGGGAGATGCTTAAGTTAGGGGTGATCGAACCATCAGCAAGCCCCTGGGCTTCCCCTGTAGTATTAGTCCCAAAACGGGATGGCACGACCCGATTTTGTGTGGACTATAGGCGACTGAATGACTGTACTGTGACAGATGCCTACCCCATGCCCCGAGTGGACGAATTGTTGGACAAAATAGCTCAGGGACATTATCTGACGACTATTGACCTGTGTAAGGGTTACTGGCAGATTCCCCTGGAGGCGGCCGCCATTCCAAAGTCGGCCTTCATCACCCCGTTTGGCCTTTACCAGTTCCGGGTAATGCCATTCGGGATGAAAAATGCTCCGGCTACCTTCCAACGAATGATAGATCAACTCCTCGGTGGTCTGCAGGATTTTGCATGCGCATATCTTGATGACATCGCAATCTATAGCCAGACATGGGAGGAGCATCTCAGACACCTGGGCATAGTGCTAGACAGAATCAGAGTTGCAGGCCTGACCCTGAAGCCAGACAAGTGTAATATCGGGATGTCTGAGGTACAATATTTGGGACATAGAGTGGGATGTGGGAAGCAGAGGCCGGAGCCTGCAAAAATCGAGGCCATCCTAAACTGGCCGGAACCAAGGCCCAGGTACTTGCATTTTTAGGGACAGCCGGGTACTACAGAAAGTTTGTACCTCACTATAGTGACATAGCCAAACCACTGACGGACCTGACCAAAAAGAATCTCCCTAGACAGGTCCTGTGGTCCCCGGAGTGCGAAACAGCATTTCAACAGTTGAAAACCACCCTAACACAAGCTCCCATACTGACGGCACCCGATCCTAACAAACGCTTTGTCGTACATACAGACGCCTCCATGTTTGGACTGGGAGCCGTACTAAGTCAAGTTGGCGACGATGGGAAGGAGCCTCCGGTGGCGTATCTCAGCCGCAAGTTGTTACCCCGTGAAGTTGGATATGCTGCCGTGGAAAAAGAATGTTTGGCTTTAGTCTGGGCTTTAAAGAAATTGCAGCCCTACGTGTATGGACGCTCTTTTACCGTCATGACGGACCACAATCCCTTGATATGGCTAAACCGGGTGGCGGGAGAGAATGGCCGATTACTAAGGTGGAGCCTGGCTTTGCAACCCTACAATTTCACCATACAATATCGGCCAGGGCCTCAAAACGGAAATGCGGATGGATTGTCACGGCAAACGGACCTGGAATCTTAAGACTACTTTTCCAACATCCTCGAGTTGACCCGGTGAGGGTCCCACTGTGGCTGTTGGACTGTTTCCAGGGAGGGGGGGTAATGTCATGGTTTGACTCTCTCTGTGACAATGGCCACACCCATCTGCCTCCCAGCCAAGCTCTTGAACTAATCTCTGCTTACCTCATTTGCATAGCCAATCAGAGGGGGGTTTTACAATTTACCAATTGAAAGAGGTGTTCCAACTGTCAATATAAATATATGTGATGCATTCAATAAAGAATTTTGTCAGTTTGAACTCACATACAGCCTGATTGGTGTTAGTTCTGTGAGAATAAAAACGACACGAGCGGTCGTTTGAGGCCGGATCATCAACGGCGGAGCCAGCAGATATTGTGGTCACATCAGGGAGTGCCGTGAGAGCAGAATAGAGCGAGCAGGGGCTCGTTACAGGTATATCATACCAGTTGCAGTTATTTGTTCCAATAGCGTTTGTCACCCTGTGTAGCTGCAGTATCTCAGCAGAACCGCACACAACTGCTGCACAATACAATTGCACTATAATATACTTTCTATGTTAGAAAGTATATTATAAGTATATCGCACCCGTCTGTACTGCACACCTATCGATAGCACACCTATACCAGTCCTTAAAAGGACTTTTGTGGCCCTATTAGCTAGGGTTTGGTGTCCCTAACAGCCTGTCCCTGCTCCACACAGCCACCTCTCCCTACACTGGCAAAACACTGAATGTAAAATGGCTGAAACGTCTCAATTGGCTGTCCTGTACCACTTGATGGATGTTTCATGGGTCAAAGTTCGGTACAATGCAAAAAAATATGGCCGACATCGCCATATGTCCGCATGTTCGGCAAACCGCGAATGAGCAAAGTTTGCTGCGAAACAACCGCTGGGCGAACCGCAAGGCCATCTCAAACCAGCAGGTCCTCGCATATGTTTTACAATGTCAGCTCACTAGCAGGCCTTCACCTACAATCTTTTACAGGTTCAGCTCACCTGAAGGCCCTCGCATATAATGTTTTAGAGGATCAACTCACCAGCAGGCCCGCACCTAAAATCTTTTACAGGATCAGCTCACCAGCGGGCCCGCACTTCAAATCTTTTACAGGGTCAGATCACCTGAATGCCCTCGCATTTAATGTTTTAGAGGGTCAGCTCACCTGCAGGCCCTCACCTAAAACCTTTTAGAGGGTCAGTTCACCAGCAGGCCATCACCTAAAATCTTTTACAGGGTCAGCTCACCAGCAGGCCCGCACCTAAAATCTTTTACAGGGTCAGCTCACGTGCAATCGGCTCCAGGTTATCTAGAATCACCAAAGCGGCAGCAGGCCCTCGCCCATAATGTTTTAGATGGTCAGATCAGCAGGCCCTTGCTCCAAATGGTTTTGAGGGTCACCAGCAGGCCATCAATCATAATTTTTCAAAGCTGTGTATGATGCCCTCCTTTATGTGTAATAATCGTTAATTTCTAACGATAATTTGTTTTCCCTTAGTCCTAACAGCAGCACAGATGGGGTTAACTGCCCCTATGGACTGGTAGGACCGGCGGAATTTTTAATAAGCCCAAGAACCAATAAACGATCTTCAGCTCCCTGAAAGGGAGGAGATCACCCCCCAGCCCACCGTGTTTTTAACAAGCATAATGTATTTAGGGTGGGATATTTGTGTGCTGCTGTTAGGACTAAGGGAAAACAAATTATCGTTAGAAATTAACGATTCCCTTACGTCCTACCAGCAGCACAGATGGGGAGATAGCAAGAAGAATCCCTAGGGAGGGTCCTCATGCCTGGCAGAACTAAGAACTGTCTGCCCAAAAGCCGAAAACTCTGCCATCCTAGCATCTATCCTATAATGGGAGATGAAGGTTGACTCAGAGCTCCAGGAGGCCGCCTTACAGATCAACTCTAAGGGGAGAAGTCTTCTCTCTGCAACAGAGGTGGAGACAGCCCTAGTAGAATGGGCTCTCACAAACTCCGGAGGATCTAGGGATTGGGAGACGAAAGCTTCCCTAATGGCCTCCTTGATCCAGCGACTAATGGTGGCTTTAGACGCTTTACGGCCTTTAGACTTACCGGCAAACAGGATAAGGAGATTCTCATCTATCCTGAACTCTCTGGATCTATCCACATAGACCTGGAGGCATCTTGATATATCCAGCGGGTCTCTTGCTGGAGTATCAGAGGAGGAGGCTGAAAACAAAACTGGTAAAGAGATTACCTGGTTGATATTTTGGAAGGTAGGCACCTTAGGCCTGAAGTAGGGTAAAAACTTCAGGAGTACTCTGTCCTGTAAGAAGATAATATACTGGTGAATTGCAGAGAAAGCCTGCAATTCAGAGATTCTTTTGGCTGAAGCTACAGCCAGAAGAAAAACCATCTTTAAAGTCAAAAATTTTAATTCCACCTCCTCCAAAGGCTCGAAGGGGGGAGATGCTAGCCCCCTGAGCACTACTGAAAGATCCCACTGGGGGATAGGTTTCAGTATAGTAGGCTTTAGTCTTTCAGCTCCCTTCAGGAAGCGTTTGATGAGTGGGTCCCGAGAATGTGGCCTGTTCAGACAGGCCGAGATGGCACAAATCTGTACCTTCAAGGTAGCTGGAGATAGGCCCCTATCTAATCCATCTTGAAGGAATTGTAGTATCGCAGGAAGGGGCGGATCTGCGGACGCCACTTGTTTGGAATCACACCATGCCACGAAGATTCTCATGATCCTGGAGTAGGCCTTCTTTGTAGACTCTGCTCTGGAATGCGACAAAGTTCTCAGGACCGACTCGGAAAGCCCTTCTATGTTGGGAAGGGACTGATCAACCTCCAGGCTGTCAGGTTGAACCTGTGCAGATCTGGGCAGAGGTGCGTGTCCCACGACACCAGGGCCTGCTGCGGGGGGAGTCTCCAGTATTGTCCCCGACTCATCTGAATGAATGAGCTGGGTAAACCAGGATCTCCTGGGCCAGAACGGTATGATGGCTATTACCGAGGCCTGATCCTGACGGATTTTCATCAATACCCTCGGTATCATGGAAAACGGAGGGAAGATGTAAGCCAGCCTGAACCTCACGGTATCGACAGAGCATCTATCGCCAGGGGGTTGTCTTCCTGTACAGGGAACAGAACCTCAGCACCTTGGCGTTGAACCTGGTTGCCATGAGATCCACCTCTGGCATACCCCATCTGTGAACTAACTGCCTGAAGATCTCCGGATGCAGAGACCACTCCATTGTCGGTAATCCTCGACTTAAGCGGTCCGCTATCATATTGAGGGAACCTCGAATATGAGTGGCAGATAGATGGGAAAGGTTCGTCTCTGCCCACCGAAGAATTACCCCGATCTCTGACAGAAGGGGCAATGATCTTGTGCCTCCCTGCTTGTTTATATAGAGAACCGCAGTCATATTGTCTGACTGGACTTTCACTGCTTTGCCCTGGATCTGAGGGGCGAAGTGAAGGAGGGCTAGCTGGATAGCTCGCATCTCGCGAAGATTGGAAGAAAGACGCCGCTCCAGAGGAGACCAAGATCCCTGTACTGTGGATCCGTCCAGGTGAGCACCCCAGCCTACAAGGGACGCGTCTGTAGTCAATATGACCCAAGCTGGTTGGGTCATAGACTTCCCTGCTGGTAGCTGAAACCACCATTTGAGGGAATTCCGGGTTTGACCGGACAGGGAGCACAGGGAATCTAGCCCCGCAGGGCTGCCGTTCCATAAGTGTAAGACCTCCGACTGAAGAGGACGGAGGTGCCATAGTGCCCAAGGGACTGCGTCCGCAGCCGCTGACATGAGCCCCAGCATCTTCATGAGAGTCCGGATAGAGACTCGACGAGGGACAAAAAGGACTCTTGCTAGGTCCTGAATCCGCACTCTCCTTTCTAGAGTCAACCGGAGGGACATCTCCACAGAGTCGACCACGAATCCTAAATAATGGATTGAAGTCGATGGGCTCACATTCGACTTCTGCCAGTTGATAATCCAGCCTAGGCGGAGGAGAAAGGAGATTGCGATCTGAAGATGGTGGGTAAGAACCAGAACTGAAGAGGCTATAAAGAGCCAATCGTCCAGATAAGGAATAATAGTCAGTCCTTGAAGTCTCAAAGCTGCCACCACCGACACCACCACCTTGGTGAAGCTAAGGGGGGCAGAAGAGATTCCGAAGGGAAGCGCGGTGAACTGAAAGTGCCTGCGAACCCCTAAAATCTGGACCGCGATCCTGAGGAATTTCCGTGAAGCGGAATGGATCGGGATGTGAAGATACGCATCCTTGAGGTCCAGAGTAGCCATGACGTCCCCAGGGTTGAGGATATGGCTGACTGACCTTATGGTTTCCATACGAAACCTGGTTTTCCTTATAAATCGATTGAGGAATCTCAAGTCGATGATCATCCGGAGATCTCCCGTCTTCTTGGGAACCAGGAACACTGGAGAATAAATCCCTAGGCCTCTCTCCCCTGCCGGCACCTCCTCTAGGGCTCCCTTGGAGATATAGTCCTGAATATAAGTTTCTAGGGATCCTTTGTTGGCAGACCCGAAATTTCGCGTGGCGATGAATCTCTCTGGGGGGAGGGAGATAAGATCCTACCCGGTACCCGGCAGAAATATGTCCTGAAACCCAGGGGTCTGCAATCAAATGGGCCCAAGGGTCTTTGAAATGGGAGAGACGGCCCCCCACGGGAATCTGGGGGAGGGGTACGGGAAAGTCTAGAGGAGATACTGCAGGGGGCAGCAGGGCTTATCCAAGAGCCTCGAGGAGGCCCATAGTCAGGAGGGTTTTGCTCCCTGGTGGGTTTGCGGGGAGCGTCTCGAATATTTACGAGACGCCCCCCCCCCAATCTCTGCACCTAGTCTGCTGCCCTGGACGGCCTCCACCTTTCTTCTCCTTGTCTGGGGCGTCCCCGAAAGGGCTGCTGGGGGAGACTCTTCCCTTTCTTGTCAGAGGAGTCCCTCCATGATCCTGTCCAATTCGGACCCGAACAGCCTATCCGGCTCAAAGGGGAGCCCACAAAGGTTGAATTTGGACGCGTTGTCAGTGATCCATGGCTTCAGCCAAAGTGGTCTGCGGGCAGCTGAAACTAGGGCCATAGTTTTGGCAGCCAGCTTCAGCTGCATCTGGGTGGAATCGACCAGGAAATCCATCGCCAGATTGGCAGATTTGAAGGCTGCCAAGATGTCGTCTCTTGAAACGCTCTGATCCACGTCCGTCGGATCTGGTTGAGCTTAGAACGTAGAAAGGAGGCTACTTCAGTGGCCGCAATTGAAGTTGATGCGGAGGCAGCCGCCGCCACGTAACCCCTTCTGAGGGTGCACTCGGACCTCCGGTCTAGAGGGTCCTGCAGACTAGACCCATCGTCTGCAGGAACCAGAGTGCGCCTGGACAACTTGGCTATAGCCATGTCCACCTTGGGAACGGAACCCCACGATTCCACCAAGGGTTTAGCCATCGGGTACTGAGTTTAAATTTCCTGGTGAGGACTGGGCCTTTCTCAGGCAGCTTTTTGATCGCTTGGTGTTGCACTTTTTGGGATGTAAGGTAACAAAACATTTTTGCCATCGTTTTTATTTATTTATTTTTACGGTGTTTATCTGACTGGTATATTATGTGATATGTTTGTAGACCGTCATTATGGACACGGCGATACTAATATGTTTTTTTTTTCCTTTTTTTTCTCTATTTTTTCCTTTAAAATCAGGGAAAAGGGAAGTTTTTTTTTTTACTTGACACTTTATTTTATTATTTAAAAACACTTTTTTGACTTTTTTTTTACTTCATTTTTGTCCCACTCTGGGACTTTAACCTTTGGGGGTCTGGTCCCCTCTGCAATACATTACAATACATCTGTATTGTAATGCATTGTCTGTTAGTGTATTACACATGTCTGCCTGGGCTGGATCTCCTCGGCTTCCGTATAGAAGGCAGGTCCTCAGCAAGGCATCAGGCACTGCCTTCTCACCATCGGGTCCCCGTCACCGCAGACCAGGGACCCAATGGGATTCCTCAGTGACCTAAACACCTTCTATGCCGCAGTCAGTGCTGACCACGGCATAGAAAGGGTTAATCCGCAGGCATCGGCTTTTGTGGCAATGTCGGGGGATAAAGCAGGGGCCCAGCTATCATTGACTGCCGAGCCCCTGCAGTGATCGGGCACGCACCACTCCGGTGCCCGCCCGATCACCATGACGTAATAGTACGTCAAATTGCAGAAAGTCACCTGCCACTATGACGTAGTATTACATCATATGTCATGAAGGGGTTAAAAGGGTTTTCAGAGATTCTTTTTAAGGATAACCTATCCCCAGGATAGGTCATCAGTATCTGATTGGCGGGTTTCAACACCCAGCAGTGTCCCCTCCACACAGACCCTCCTCTGTACCTCAGCGGTGTCCCCTCCACACAGACCCTCCTCTGTACCTCAGTGGTGTCCCCTCCACACAGAGCCTCCTCAGTACCTCAGCGGTGTCCTTCCACACAGAGCCTCCTCAGCACCTCAGCAGTGTCCCCTCCACACAGAGCCTCCTCAGCACCTCAGCAGTGTCCCCTCCACACAGACTCTCCTCTGTACCTCAGAAGTGTCCCCTCCACACAGACCCTCCTCTGTACCTCAGCGGTGTCCCCTCCACACAGACCATTTTCTGTACCTCAGTGGTGTCCCCTCCACACAGACCCTCCTCTATACCTCAGCTGTGTCCCCTCCACACAGACCCTCCTCTGTATCTCAGCGGTGTCCCCTCCACACAGACCCTCCTCTGTACCTCAGCGGTGTCCCCTCCACACAGACCCTCCTCTGTACCTCAGCAGTGCCCCTTCCACACAGACCCTCCTCTGTACCTCAGCACTGTCCCCTCCACACAGACCCTCCTCTGAATCTCTGTGGTGTCCACCCCACACAGACCCTCCTCTGTACCTTTGTGGTGTCCCCTCCACACAGACCCTCCTCTGTACCTCAGCGGTGTCCCCTCCACACAGACCCTCCTCTGTACCTCAGGAGTGTCCCCTCCACACAGAGCCTCCTCCGTACCTCAGCGGTGTCCCCTCCACACAGAGCCTCCTCTGTACCTCAGCGGTGTCATCTCCACAAAGACCCTCCTTTGTACCTCAGCGGTGACCCTTCCACACAGACCCTCCTCTGTACCTCAGCGGTGTCCCCTCCCCTGTACCTCAGCGGTGTCCCCTCCACACAGACCCTCCTCTGTACCTCAGCAGTGTCCTCTCCACACAGACCCTCCTCTGTATCTCTGTGGTGTCCCCTCCACACAGACCCTCCTCTGTACCTCAGCGGTGTCCCCTCCACACAGACCCTCCTCTGTACCTCAGCGGTGTCCCCTCCCCTGTACCTCAGCACTGTCCCCTCCACACAGACCCTCCTCTGAATCTCTGTGGTGTCCACCCCACACAGACCCTCCTCTGTACCTTTGTGGTGTCCCCTCCACACAGACCCTCCTCTGTACCTCAGCGGTGTCCCCTCCACACAGACCCTCCTCTGTACCTCAGGAGTGTCCCCTCCACACAGAGCCTCCTCTGTACCTCAGCGGTGTCCCCTCCACACAGAACCTCCTCTGTACCTCAGCGGTGTCCCCTCCACACAGAGCCTCCTCTGTACCTCAGGAGTGTCCCCTCCACACAGAGCCTCCTCTGTACCTCAGCGGTGTCCCCTCCACACAGAGCCTCCTCTGTACCTCAGCGGTGTCCCCTCCACACAGAGCCTCCTCTGTACCTCAGCAGTGTCATCTCCACACAGACCCTCCTTTGTACCTCAGCGGTGCCCCTTCCACACAGACCCTCCTCTGTACCTCAGCGGTGTCCCCCTCCCCTGTACCTCAGCAGTGTCCCCTCCACACAGAACCTCCTCTGTACCTCAGCAGTGTCCTCTCCACACAGACATTCCTCTGTATCTCTGTGGTGTCCCCTCCACACAGACCCTCCTCTGTACCTCAGCGGTGTCCCCTCCACACAGAGCCTCCTCTGTACCTCAGCGGTGTCCCCTCCACACAGAGCCTCCTCTGTACCTCAGCAGTGTCATCTCCACACAGACCCTCCTTTGTACCTCAGCGGTGCCCCTTCCACACAGACCCTCCTCTGTACCTCAGCGGTGTCCCCTCCCCTGTACCTCAGCGGTGTCCCCTCCACACAGAACCTCCTCTGTACCTCAGCAGTGTCCTCTCCACACAGACATTCCTCTGTATCTCTGTGGTGTCCCCTCCACACAGACCCTCCTCTGTACCTCAGCGGTGTCCCCTCCACACAGACCCTCCTCTGTACCTCAGCGGTGTCCCCTCCCCTGTATCTCAGCGGTGTCCCCTCCACACAGAACCTCCTCTGTACCTCAGCAGTGTCCCCTCCATACAGACCCTCCTCTGTACCTCAGCAGTGTCCCCTCCACACAGACCCTCCTCTGTACCTCAGCGGTGTCCCCTCCACACAGACCCTCCTTTGTACCTCAGCAGTGCCCCTTCCACACAGACCCTCCTCTGTACCTCAGCACTGTCCCCTCCACACAGACCCTCCTCTGAATCTCTGTGGTGTCCACCCCACACAGACCCTCCTCTGTACCTTTGTGGTGTCCCCTCCACACAGACCCTTTTCTGTACCTCAGCGGTGTCCCCTCCACACAGACCCTCCTCTGTACCTCAGGAGTGTCCCCTCCACACAGAGCCTCCTCTGTACCTCAGCGGTGTCCCCTCCACACAGACCCTTCTCTGTACCTCAGCGGTGTCCCCTCCACACAGACCCTCCTCTGTACCTCAGGAGTGTCCCCTCCACACAGAGCCTCCTCTATACCTCAGCGGTGTCCCCTCCACACAGAGCCTCCTCTGTACCTCAGCGGTGTCCCCTCCACACAGAGCCTCCTCTGTACCTCAGCAGTGTCATCTCCACACAGACCCTCCTTTGTACCTCAGCGGTGCCTCTTCCACACAGACCCTCCTCTGTACCTCAGCGGTGTCCCCTCCCCCTGTACCTCAGCGGTGTCCCCTCCCACACAGAACCTCCTCTGTACCTCAGCAGTGTCCTCTCCACACAGGACATTCCTCTGTATCTTTGTGGTGTCCCCTCCCACACAGGACCCTCCTCTGTACCTCAGCGGTGTCCCCTCCACACAGACCCCTCCTCTGTAGCTCAGCGGTGTCCCCTCCCCTGTACCTCAGCGGTGTCCCCTCCACACAGAACCTCCTCTGTACCTCAGCAGTGTCCTCTCCACACAGACATTCCTCTGTATCTCAGCGGTGTCCCCTCCATACAGACCCTCCTCTGTACCTCAGCAGTGTCCCCTCCACACAGACCCTCCTCTGTACCTCAGCGGTGTTCCCCTCCACACAGACCCTCATTTGTACCTCAGCACTGTCCCCTCCACACAGACCCTCCTCTGAATCTCTGTGGTGTCCACCCCACACAGACCCTCCTCTGTACCTTTGTGGTGTCCCCTCCCCTGTACCTCAGCAGTGCCCCTTCCACACAGACCCTCCTCTGTACCTCAGCACTGTCCCCTCCACACAGACCCTCCTCTGAATCTCTGTGGTGTCCACCCCACACAGACCCTCCTCTGTACCTTTGTGGTGTCCCCTCCACACAGACCCTTTTCTGTACCTCAGCGGTGTCCCCTCCACACAGACCCTCCTCTGTACCTCAGGAGTGTCCCCTCCACACAGAGCCTCCTCTGTACCTCAGCGGTGTCCCCTCCACACAGACCCTTTTCTGTACCTCAGCGGTGTCCCCTCCACACAGACCCTCCTCTGTACCTCAGGAGTGTCCCCTCCACACAGACCCTCATTTGTACCTCAGCACTGTCCCCTCCACACAGACCCTCCTCTGAATCTCTGTGGTGTCCACCCCACACAGACCCTCCTCTGTACCTTTGTGGTGTCCCCTCCACACAGACCCTCCTCTGTAGCTCAGCGGTGTCCCCTCCCCTGTACCTCAGCGGTGTCCCCTCCACACAGAACCTCCTCTGTACCTCAGCAGTGTCCTCTCCACACAGACATTCCTCTGTATCTCAGCGGTGTCCCCTCCATACAGACCCTCCTCTGTACCTCAGCAGTGTCCCCTCCACACAGACCCTCCTCTGTACCTCAGCGGTGTCCCCTCCACACAGACCCTCATTTGTACCTCAGCACTGTCCCCTCCACACAGACCCTCCTCTGAATCTCTGTGGTGTCCACCCCACACAGACCCTCCTCTGTACCTTTGTGGTGTCCCCTCCCCTGTACCACAGCAGTGCCCCTTCCACACAGACCCTCCTCTGTACCTCAGCACTGTCCCCTCCACACAGACCCTCCTCTGAATCTCTGTGGTGTCCACCCCACACAGACCCTCCTCTGTACCTTTGTGCTGTCCCCTCCACACAGACCCTTTTCTGTACCTCAGCGGTGTCCCCTCCACACAGACCCTCCTCTGTACCACAGGAGTGTCCCCTCCACACAGACCCTCCTCTGTACCTCAGCGGTGTCCCCTCCACACAGACCCTCCTCTGTACCTCAGCGGTGTCCCCTCCACACAGAGCCTTTTCTGTACCTCAGCGGTGTCCCCTCCACACAGACCCTCCTCTGTACCTCAGGAGTGTCCCCTCCACACAGAGCCTCCTCTGTACCTCAGCGGTGTCCCCTCCACACAGACCCTCCTCTGTACCTCAGCGGTGTCCCCTCCACACAGACCCTCCTCTGTACCTCAGCGGTGTCCCCTCCACACAGAGCCTCCTCTGTACCTCAGCAGTGTCCCCTCCACACAGAGCCTCCTCTGTACCTCAGCGGTGTCATCTCCACACAGACCCTCCTTTGTACCTCAGCGGTGCCCCTTCCACACAGACCCTCCTCTGTACCTCAGCGGTGTCCCCTCCCCTGTACCTCAGCGGTGTCCCCTCCACACAGAACCTCCTCTGTACCTCAGCAGTGTCCTCTCCACACAGACATTCCTCTGTATCTCTGTGGTGTCCCCTCCACACAGACCCTCCTCTGTACCTCAGCGGTGTCCCCTCCACACAGACCCTCCTCTGTACCTCAGCGGTGTCCCCTCCACACAGACCCTCCTCAGTACCTCAGCGGTGTCCCCTCCACACAGACCCTCCTCTGTACCTCAGCGGTGTCCCCTCCACACAGACCCTCCTCTGTACCTCAGCGGTGTCCCCTCCACACAGAGCCTCCTCTGTACCTCAGCAGTGTCCCCTCCACACAGAGCCTCCTCTGTACCTCAGCGGTGTCATCTCCACACAGACCCTCCTTTGTACCTCAGCGGTGCCCCTTCCACACAGACCCTCCTCTGTACCTCAGCGGTGTCCCCTCCCCTGTACCTCAGCGGTGTCCCCCTCCACACAGAACCTCCTCTGTACCTCAGCAGTGTCCTCTCCACACAGACATTCCTCTGTATCTCTGTGGTGTCCCCTCCACACAGACCCTCCTCTGTACCTCAGCGGTGTCCCCTCCACACAGACCCTCCTCTGTACCTCAGCGGTGTCCCCTCCACACAGACCCTCCTCTGTACCTTTGTGGTGTCCCCTCCCCTGTACCTCAGCAGTGCCCCTTCCACACAGACCCTCCTCTGTACCTCAGCACTGTCCCCTCCACACAGACCCTCCTCTGAATCTCTGTGGTGTCCACCCCACACAGACCCTCCTCTGTACCTTTGTGGTGTCCCCTCCACACAGACCCTTTTCTGTACCTCAGCGGTGTCCCCTCCACACAGACCCTCCTCTGTACCACAGGAGTGTCCCCTCCACACAGACCCTCCTCTGTACCTCAGCGGTGTCCCCTCCACACAGACCCTCCTCTGTACCTCAGCGGTGTCCCCTCCACACAGACCCTTTTCTGTACCTCAGCGGTGTCCCCTCCACACAGACCCTCCTCTGTACCTCAGGAGTGTCCCCTCCACACAGAGCCTCCTCTGTACCTCAGCGGTGTCCCCTCCACACAGGACCCTCCTCTGTACCTCAGCGGTGTCCCCTCCACACAGACCCTCCTCTGTACCTCAGCGGTGTCCCCTCCACACAGACCCTCCTCTGTACCTCAGCAGTGTCCCCTCCACACAGAGCCTCCTCTGTACCTCAGCGGTGTCATCTCCACACAGACCCTCCTCTGTACCTCAGCGGTGGCCCTTCCACACAGACCCTCCTCTGTACCTCAGCGGTGTCCCTCCCCTGTACCTCAGCGGTGTCCCCTCCACACAGAACCTCCTCTGTACCTCAGCAGTGTCCTCTCCACACAGACATTCCTCTGTATCTCTGTGGTGTCCCCTCCACACAGACCCTCCTCTGTACCTCAGCGGTGTCCCCTCCACACAGACCCTCCTCTGTACCTCAGCGGTGTCCCCTCCACACAGACCATCCTCTGTACCTCAGCTGTGTCCCCTCCACACAGACCCTCCTCTGTACCTCAGCGGTGTCCCCTCCACACAGACCCTCCTCTGTACCTCAGCGGTGTCCCCTCCACACAGACCCTCCTCTGTACCTCAGCGGTGTCCCCTCCACACAGACCCTCCTCTGTACCTCAGCGGTGTCCCCTCCACACAGACCCTCCTCTGTATCTCAGCGGTGTCCCCTTCACACAGACCATCCTCTGTACCTCAGCAGTGTCCCCTCCACACAGACCCTCCTCTGTACCTCAGGAGTGTCCCCTCCACACAGACCCTCCTCTGTACCTCAGCGGTGTCCCCTCCACACAGACCCTCCTCTGTACCTCAGCGGTGTCCCCTCCACACAGACCCTCCTCTGTACCTCAGCGGTGTCCCCTCCACACAGACCCTCCTCTGTACCTCAGCGGTGTCCCCTCCACACAGACCCTCCTCTGTACCTCAGTGGTGTCCCCTCCACACAGACCCTCCTCTGTACCTCAGCGGTGTCCCCTCCACACAGAGCCTCGTCTGTACCTCAGCGGTGTCCCCTCCACACAGAGCCTCATCTGTACCTCAGCGGTGTCCCCTCCACACAGACCCTCCTCTGTACCTCAGCAGTGTCCCCTCCACACAGAGCCTCCTCTGTACCTCAGCGGTGTCCCCTCCACACAGACCCTCCTCTGTATCTCAGCGGTGTCCCCTCCACACAGACCCTCCTCTGTACCTCAGGAGTGTCCCCTCCACACAGAGCCTCCTCTGTACCTCAGCGGTGTCCCCTCCACACAGAGCCTCCTCTGTACCTCAGCGGTGTCCCCTCCACACAGACCCTCCTCTGTACCTCAGCGGTGTCCCCTCCACACAGACCCTCCTCTGTATCTCAGCGGTGTCCCCTCCACACAGACCCTCCTCTGTACCTCAGCGGTGTCCCCTCCACACAGACCCTCCTCTGTACCTCAGCAGTGTCCCCTCCACACAGAGCCTCCTCTGTACCTCAGCGGTGTCCCCTCCACACAGAGCCTCCTCTGTACCTCAGCGGTGTCCCCTCCACACAGACCCTCCTCTGTACCTCAGCGGTGTCCCCTCCACACAGACCCTCCTCTGTATCTCAGCGGTGTCCCCTCCACACAGACCCTCCTTTGTACCTCAGCGGTGCCCCTTCCACACAGACCCTCCTATGTACCTCAGCAGTGTCCCCTCCCCTGTACCTCAGCGGTGTCCCCTCCACACAGACTCTCCTCTGTACCTCAGCGGTGTCCCCTCCACACAGAACCTCCTCTGTACCTCAGCAGTGTCCTCTCCACACAGACCCTCCTCTGTACCTCAGCGGTGTCCCCTCCACACAGACCCTCCTCTGTACCTCAGCGGTGTCCCCTCCTCTGTACCTCAGCGGTGTCCCCTCCACACAGACCCTCCTCTGTACCTCAGCAGTGTCCCCTCCACACAGACCCTCCTCTGTACCTCAGCGGTGTCCCCTCCACACAGACCCTCCTCTGTACCTCAGCGGTGTCCCCTCCACACAGACCCTCCTCTGTACCTCAGCGGTGTCCCCTCCCCACAGACCCTCCTCTGTACCTCAGCGGTGTCCCCTCCACACAGACCCTCCTCTGTACCTCAGCGGTGTCCCCTCCACACAGACCCTCCTTTGTACCTCAGCGGTGTCCCCTCCACACAGACCCTCCTCAGTACCTCAGCGGTGTCGCCTCCACACAGACCCTCCTCTGTACCTCAGCGGTGTCCCCTCCACACAGACCCTCCTCTGTACTTCAGCAGTGTCCCCTCCACACAGACCCTCCTCTGTACCTCAGCGGTGTCCCCTCCACACAGACCCTCCTCTGTACCTCAGCGGTGTCCCCTCCACACAGACCCTCCTCTGTACCTCAGCGGTGTCCCCTCCACACAGACCCTCCTCTGTACCTCAGCGGTGTCCCCTCCACACAGACCCTCCTCTGTACCTCAGCTGTGTCCCCTCCACACAGACCCTCCTCTGTACCTCAGCGGTGTCCCCTCCACACAGACCCTCCTCTGTACCTCAGCGGTGTCCCCTCCCCTGTACCTCAGCGGTGTCCCCTCCACACAGAACCTCCTCTGTACCTCAGCAGTGTCCTCTCCACACAGACATTCCTCTGTATCTCTGTGGTGTCCCCTCCACACAGACCCTCCTCTGTACCTCAGCGGTGTCCCCTCCACACAGACCCTCCTCTGTACCTCAGCGGTGTCCCCTCCACACAGACCCTCCTCTGTACCTCAGCGGTGTCCCCTCCACACAGACCCTCCTCAGTACCTCAGCGGTGTCCCCTCCACACAGACCCTCCTCTGTATCTCAGCGGTGTCCCCTTCACACAGACCATCCTCTGTACCTCAGCAGTGTCCCCTCCACACAGACCCTCCTCTGTACCTCAGGAGTGTCCCCTCCACACAGACCCTCCTCTGTACCTCAGCGGTGTCCCCTCCACACAGACCCTCCTCTGTACCTCAGCGGTGTCCCCTCCACACAGACCCTCCTCTGTACCTCAGCGGTGTCCCCTCCACACAGACCCTCCTCTGTACCTCAGCGGTGTCCCCTCCACACAGACCCTCCTCTGTACCTCAGTGGTGTCCCCTCCACACAGACCCTCCTCTGTACCTCAGCGGTGTCCCCTCCACACAGAGCCTCGTCTGTACCTCAGCGGTGTCCCCTCCACACAGAGCCTCATCTGTACCTCAGCGGTGTCCCCTCCACACAGACCCTCCTCTGTACCTCAGCAGTGTCCCCTCCACACAGACCCTCCTCTGTACCTCAGCGGTGTCCCCTCCACACAGACCCTCCTCTGTATCTCAGCGGTGTCCCCTCCACACAGACCCTCCTCTGTACCTCAGGAGTGTCCCCTCCACACAGAGCCTCCTCTGTACCTCAGCGGTGTCCCCTCCACACAGAGCCTCCTCTGTACCTCAGCGGTGTCCCCTCCACACAGACCCTCCTCTGTACCTCAGCGGTGTCCCCTCCACACAGACCCTCCTCTGTATCTCAGCGGTGTCCCCTCCACACAGACCCTCCTCTGTACCTCAGCGGTGTCCCCTCCACACAGACCCTCCTCTGTACCTCAGGAGTGTCCCCTCCACACAGAGCCTCCTCTGTACCTCAGCGGTGTCCCCTCCACACAGAGCCTCCTCTGTACCTCAGCGGTGTCCCCTCCACACAGACCCTCCTCTGTACCTCAGCGGTGTCACCTCCACACAGACCCTCCTCTGTATCTCAGCGGTGTCCCCTCCACACAGACCCTCCTTTGTACCTCAGCGGTGCCCCTTCCACACAGACCCTCCTATGTACCTCAGCAGTGTCCCCTCCCCTGTACCTCAGCGGTGTCCCCTCCACACAGACTCTCCTCTGTACCTCAGCGGTGTCCCCTCCACACAGAACCTCCTCTGTACCTCAGCAGTGTCCTCTCCACACAGACCCTCCTCTGTACCTCAGCGGTGTCCCCTCCACACAGACCCTCCTCTGTACCTCAGCGGTGTCCCCTCCTCTGTACCTCAGCGGTGTCCCCTCCACACAGAACCTCCTCTGTACCTCAGCAGTGTCCCCTCCACACAGACCCTCCTCTGTACCTCAGCGGTGTCCCCTCCACACAGACCCTCCTCTGTACCTCAGCGGTGTCCCCTCCACACAGACCCTCCTCTGTACCTCAGCGGTGTCCCCTCCCCACAGACCCTCCTCTGTACCTCAGCGGTGTCCCCTCCACACAGACCCTCCTCTGTACCTCAGCGGTGTCCCCTCCACACAGACCCTCCTCTGTACCTCAGCGGTGTCCCCTCCACACAGACCCTCCTCAGTACCTCAGCGGTGTCGCCTCCACACAGACCCTCCTCTGTACCTCAGCGGTGTCCCCTCCACACAGACCCTCCTCTGTACTTCAGCAGTGTCCCCTCCACACAGACCCTCCTCTGTACCTCAGCGGTGTCCCCTCCACACAGACCCTCCTCTGTACCTCAGCGGTGTCCCCTCCACACAGACCCTCCTCTGTACCTCAGCGGTGTCCCCTCCACACAGACCCTCCTCTGTACCTCAGCGGTGTCCCCTCCACACAGACCCTCCTCTGTACCTCAGCTGTGTCCCCTCCACACAGACCCTCCTCTGTACCTCAGCGGTGTCCCCTCCACACAGACCCTCCTCTGTACCTCAGCGGTGTCCCCTCCACACAGACCCTCCTCTGTACCTCAGCGGTGTCCCCTCCACACAGACCCTCCTCAGTACCTCAGCGGTGTCCCCTCCACACAGACCCTCCTCTGTATCTCAGCGGTGTCCCCTTCACACAGACCATCCTCTGTACCTCAGCAGTGTCCCCTCCACACAGACCCTCCTCTGTACCTCAGGAGTGTCCCCTCCACACAGACCCTCCTCTGTACCTCAGCGGTCTCCCCTCCACACAGACCCTCCTCTGCACCTCAGCCGTGTCCCCTCCACACAGACCCTCCTCTGCACCTCAGCGGTGTCCCCTCCACACAGACCCTCCTCTGTACCTCAGCGGTGTCCCCTCCACACAGACCCTCCTCTGTACCTCAGCCGTGTCCCCTCCACACAGACCCTCCTCTGTACCTCAGCGGTGTCCCCTCCACACAGACCCTCCTCTGTACCTCAGCAGTGTCCCCTCCACACAGACCCTCCTCTGTACCTCAGCGGTGTCCCCTCCACACAGACCCTCCTCTGTACCTCAGCGGTGTCCCCTCCACACAGACCCTCCTCTGTACCTCAGGAGTGTCCCCTCCACACAGAGCCTCCTCTGTACCTCAGCGGTGTCCCCTCCACACAGAGCCTCCTCTGTACCTCAGCGGTGTCCCCTCCACACAGACCCTCCTCTGTACCTCAGCGGTGTCCCCTCCACACAGACCCTCCTCTGTATCTCAGCGGTGTCCCCTCCACACAGACCCTCCTCTGTACTTCAGCGGTGTCCCCTCCACACAGACCCTCCTCTGTACCTCAGGAGTGTCCCCTCCACACAGAGCCTCCTCTGTACCTCAGCGGTGTCCCCTCCACACAGAGCCTCCTCTGTACCTCAGCGGTGTCCCCTCCACACAGACCCTCCTCTGTACCTCAGCGGTGTCCCCTCCACACAGACCCTCCTCTGTATCTCAGCGGTGTCCCCTCCACACAGACCCTCCTTTGTACCTCAGCAGTGCCCCTTCCACACAGACCCTCCTATGTACCTTAGCAGTGTCCCCTCCCCTGTACCTCAGCGGTGTCCCCTCCACACAGACCCTCCTCTGTACCTCAGCGGTGTCCCCTCCACACAGAACCTCCTCTGTACCTCAGCAGTGTCCTCTCCACACAGACCCTCCTCTGTACCTCAGCGGTGTCCCCTCCACACAGACCCTCCTCTGTACCTCAACGGTGTCCCCTCCCCTGTACCTCAGCGGTGTCCCCTCCACACAGAACCTCCTCTGTACCTCAGCAGTGTCCCCTCCACACAGACCCTCCTCTGTACCTCAGCGGTGTCCCCTCCACACAGACCCTCCTCTGTACCTCAGCGGTGTCCCCTCCACACAGACCCTCCTCTGTACCTCAGCGGTGTCCCCTCCCCACAGACCCTCCTCTGTACCTCAGCGGTGTCCCCTCCACACAGACCCTCCTCTGTACCTCAGCGGTGTCCCCTCCACTCAGACCCTCCTCTGTACCTCAGCGGTGTCCCCTCCACACAGACCCTCCTCAGTACCTCAGCGGTGTCGCCTCCACACAGACCCTCCTCTGTACCTCAGCGGTGTCCCCTCCACACAGACCCTCCTCTGTACCTCAGCAGTGTCCCCTCCACACAGAGCCTCCTCTGTACCTCAGCGGTGTCCCCTCCACACGAGCCTCCTCTGTACCTCAGCGGTGTCCCCTCCACACAGACCCTCCTCAGTACCTCAGCGGTGTCGCCTCCACACAGACCCTCCTTTGTACCTCAGCGGTGTCCCCTCCACACAGACCCTCCTCTGTACCTCAGCAGTGTCCCCTCCACACAGACCCTCCTCTGTACCTCAGGAGTGTCCCCTCCACACAGAGCCTCCTCTGTACCTCAGCGGTGTCCCCTCCACACAGAGCCTCCTCTGTACCTCAGCGGTGTCCCCTCCACACAGACCCTCCTCTGTACCTCAGCGGTGTCCCCTCCACACAGACCCTCCTCTGTATCTCAGCGGTGTCCCCTCCACACAGACCCTCCTTTGTACCTCAGCGGTGCCCCTTCCACACAGACCCTCCTATGTACCTCAGCAGTGTCCCCTCCCCTGTACCTCAGCGGTGTCCCCTCCACACAGAACCTCCTCTGTACCTCAGCAGTGTCCTCTCCACACAGACCCTCCTCTGTACCTCAGCGGTGTCCCCTCCACACAGACCCTCCTCTGTACCTCAGCGGTGTCCCCTCCCCTGTACCTCAGCGGTGTCCCCTCCACACAGAACCTCCTCTGTACCTCAGCAGTGTCCCCTCCACACAGACCCTCCTCTGTACCTCAGCGGTGTCCCCTCCACACAGACCCTCCTCTGTACCTCAGCGGTGTCCCCTCCACACAGACCCTCCTCTGTACCTCAGCGGTGTCCCCTCCCCACAGACCCTCCTCTGTACCTCAGCGGTGTCCCCTCCACACAGACCCTCCTCTGTACCTCAGCGGTGTCCCCTCCACACAGACCGTCCTTTGTACCTCAGCGGTGTCCCCTCCACACAGACCCTCCTCAGTACCTCAGCGGTGTCGCCTCCACACAGACCCTCCTCTGTACCTCAGCGGTGTCCCCTCCACACAGACCCTCCTCTGTACCTCAGCAGTGTCCCCTCCACACAGACCCTCCTCTGTACCTCAGCGGTGTCCCCTCCACACAGACCCTCCTCTGTACCTCAGCGGTGTCCCCTCCACACAGACCCTCCTCTGTACCTCAGCGGTGTCCCCTCCACACAGACCCTCCTCTGTACCTCAGCGGTGTCCCCTCCACACAGACCCTCCTCTGTACCTCAGCGGTGTCCCCTCCACACAGACCCTCCTTTGTACCTCAGCGGTGTCCCCTCCACACAGACCCTCCTCAGTACCTCAGCGGTGTCGCCTCCACACAGACCCTCCTCTGTACCTCAGCGGTGTCCTCTCCACATAGACGCTCCTCTGTACCTCAGCGGTGTCCCCTCCATACAGACCCTCCTTTGTACCTCAGCGGTGTCCCCTCCACACAGACCCTCCTCAGTACCTCAGCGGTGTCGCCTCCACACAGACCCTCCTCTGTACCTCAGCGGTGTCCCCGTCCACACAGACCCTCCTCTGTACCTCA
The DNA here is from genome assembly GCF_905171765.1 of Bufo bufo. Lineage (NCBI taxonomy): Eukaryota > Metazoa > Chordata > Amphibia > Anura > Bufonidae > Bufo > Bufo bufo. The sequence continues at coordinate 14,915,968 of NC_053390.1, read as the reverse complement.
GTGATGCCCCCTCCACACAGAGCCTCTTCTGTACCTCAGCGGTGTCCTCTCCACATAGACCCTCCTCTGTACCTCAGCGGTGTCCCCTCCACACAGACCCTCCTCTGTACCTTAGCAGTGTCCCCTCCACACAGACCCTCCTCTGTATCTCAGCGGTGTCCCCTCCACACAGTCCCTCCTCTGTACCTCAGCGGTGTCCCCTCCACACAGACCCTCCTCTGTACCTCAGCGGTGTCCCCTCCACACAGACCCTCCTCTGTACCTCAGCGGTGTCCCCTCCACACAGACCCTCCTCTGTACCTCAGCGGTGTCCCCTCCACACAGACCCTCCTTTGTACCTCAGCGGTGTCCCCTCCACACAGACCCTCCTCAGTACCTCAGCGGTGTCGCCTCCACACAGACCCTCCTCTGTACCTCAGCGGTGTCCTCTCCACATAGACGCTCCTCTGTACCTCAGCGGTGTCCCCTCCACACAGACCCTCCTTTGTACCTCAGCGGTGTCCCCTCCACACAGACCCTCCTCAGTACCTCAGCGGTGTCGCCTCCACACAGACCCTCCTCTGTACCTCAGCGGTGTCGCCTCCACACAGACCCTCCTCTGTACCTCAGCGGTGTCCCCTCCACACAGACCCTCCTCTGTACCTCAGTGGTGCCCCCTCCACACAGAGCCTCTTCTGTACCTCAGCGGTGTCCTCTCCACATAGACCCTCCTCTGTACCTCAGCGGTGTCCCCTCCACACAGACCCTCCTCTGTACCTCAGCAGTGTCCCCTCCACACAGACCCTCCTCTGTATCTCAGCGGTGTCCCCTCCACACAGTCCCTCCTCTGTACCTCAGTGGTGTCCCCTCCACACAGACCCTCCTCTGTACCTCAGCGGTGCCCCTCCACACAGATCCTCCTCTGTACCTCAGCTGTGTCCCCTCCACACAGAGCCTCCTCTGTACCTCAATGGTGTCCCTGTTCCCCTCCCTCCTCTGTACCTCAGCGGTGTCCCCTCTATGGTCCTATGTCGGCAGTGACAGGTTTAAAACGCACTGAGGTTTTAGAAAAAGAATAAGAGAATAAGAAAAAAATAGTTTGTATTAGACATCAGATCAGACCATTAATGTGAATGACCCCAAATCAGACTTCAGATCAGACCCCAATATGAATGACCCCCCCAGACTTTAGATAAAAGCCCCAATATGAATAAGACCCCCCCATTCAGACCTCAGATCAGACTCCCAATTTGAATGACGCGCCCAGACCTCAGATCAGACCCCCATGCTTGCACACCCACACAGCGTGAGGTCACAGAACGCCAACGTCCCCACGCTGCGCGCAGTCACTGCACAGCGAGCGTCCGAGGCCCAGGAAGCGCTTCATTCGCATCTTCCCGATCCTCCAGCACTTCACACCATAAGACACACTCACATTCCACCCCGCCCCCCACAGACTTTTGGTGGAGAAAATTGCGTATTATAGGGCGAAAAATACAGTCCCTTCACATCCAAGCGACGCAAGAGGTTGGTGCGACTCCATGTGAGGTGGGTGCCGGCTGTGTAATAGGACCGACACCCGACTGCAGTCAGTGGGATCAGAGAGACCCCCGATCCTGGCCATTTAACCCCTCAGAAGCTGTGGTGATAGTGACTACAGTTAGACGGATTGGGGGGGGGGGGGGGGCGCTTCCTCTGACCTCACATTGGACGACGTGGTGGCAACATTTTTTGGCAGCAGAAAGAAAAAAATTCTCAAAAGAATATTTTTTAAAGAAGTAAAACATAATAAAAACCGTATATCTCCGGTATCGCTGTAATCGCACTGACCACAGAATCAGGATGCCGCAAATACAAAACGCTGCGAATACAAAAATCATTGGAAGAACAGTTTTTTTTTCAATTTCACCCTAAAAAATGTTTCCTGTTTTTCAATACAAGACAGAGTAAGGTAAATGGCGTCATCAAAAAAAGCAACTTTACCCTGAAAAGAAACGGCCTCAGGCTATTTTCACATCTCAAAACATTGTCAATGGGGACAAAACAGAAGAAACCAGATCAGGATGCTTTCTGTTCCGATTTGTTACGTTTTTTGAAAGGACTCAAAACCGCGGCACGCTGTGAAACAGGACAAACTGGATCCGGCATTAAAAGCAATGCAAGTCAATGGTGACGGATCCAACCGCAACCAAACGAAACGGAAGCGTCCGGCCGGGTGCATTAAATCGAAATGGTGTTTTTCTCCGGTTTTGAGATCTTCTGCCGGATCTCGGAACCAGAAGGCAAAACATAAATGTGGAAGTCGCCTCATTCGGCCATGTGAAAGGAAAAATACAGGTCTGGCTGCAGGAGGATGGGGGATGGGGGACCTGCTCTGTTATAGGGGTGTTCAGGCTGTAAGCCCGCTCAGACATGGGAGCTCCGGAGACGGCTCAGTCAAGAGCTCCGCTATTTCCAGAACCAGTAGAAATCTTCAGAAATGACCCCCAAAGAGCAGAGAAGCAGCGGGCGAGACCCTTATGTGACTGCACCAGAGCGGGGCGAGGCCGTCCACTGCTTTCTATGGAACTGATGGACCCGGATTCTCCACTGCTCCATTGTAAGAGGACACGACATGTCCAGGGTTATAGACCCGACAACTCTCCCCTGACACCTCCATACACATCACATATACTGACAAAGGGGAGAACTACAACTCCTAACATGTCCAGAGAGCTGACAACTCTCCCCTGACACCTCCATACACATCACATATAATCATGAGGGGAGAACTACAACTCCTAACATGTCCAGAGAGCTGACAACTCTCCCCTGACACCTCCATACACATCACATATAATCATGAGGGGAGAACTACAACTCCTAACATGTCCAGAGAGCTGACAACTCTCCCCTGACACCTCCATACACATCACATATAATCATGAGGGGAGAACTACAACTCCTAACATGTCCAGGTTGTTATAACATATCAGAGGAGAAAACTGCTACTCTAATTTATTTTTGTCCCTACAAAGCTCCGCCCCTTATGTCACATTACAGTAAAGTTGTCACAGGTCCTTCACTAACTCTACACTACTGAGCCCCGCCCCCTGCACTGATCACATGACAGTGACATAATCACAGGTCCTTCACCACCTCCTCTCTGCTGAGCCCCGCCCCCTGCACTGATCACATGACAGTGACATCATCACAGGTCCTTCACCACATCTTCTCCTTCTCACTGCTGAGCCCCGCCCCCTGCACAGATCACATGACAGTGACATCACCTCAGGTCCTTCACCACCTCTTATCCTTTCCATTGCTGAGCCCCGCCCCCTGCACTGATCACATGACGGTGACGTCACCCCAGGTCCTTCACCACCTCCTCTCCACTGCTGAGCCCCGCCCCCTGCACTGATCACATGACGGTGACATCACCCAGGTCCTTCAGCTCTGGCAGTGCAGCAGATACTGGGCAGGTCCTGGTCGGTAGTCTCTCTGGTATCAGCCATTCGTCCAGCCTGCAGGTAAGATGAGCTGTGAGGAGACAGTGTGGTGGAGAGCTCAGACATGTCACCTCTGGAGATTCTCCTCCATTACACACAAGGAATCCTTCTCTGCTCCTCAGCTTAGTATGATGGGGGGAGTAGTGGGGATAGTGGGGGTTGTCATCATTCGCTGGCCCCTGACTGTCCTGGTGAGGGGCCCCTGCCTCCAGGAGAATGAATGGAGCAGGGCCCGGCCTGGGCTCAGCTCTCTCCAGTCTCTTCTCTAGGAGTTCTGGACACAGCTGAGCACAGCCCAGAGGTGGGACCTGCATCTATCAGACATTTATCTCCTGTGGAGCCACCAGAGATCTCCTCCATGTTGGGGCCCCTGGAATCCATTAGGTGGGGGCTCTGAGAAGCAGGGCCCCTCCAGGCTCAGGAAGTGCGGTTCTGGAGGTGACATCTGGTCTTGTCCCCTGGATGATTTCCTCTCCTCTTCTCATAAAGGCGCCTGCAGTACTAGAAGCCTCCAGCTCCTCCAGTTCTCTCCTCTTCTCCTGAATGACCACCAAGGATGGACAGGAAGGAGATCAGCAGAAGAATATTAGACCTCACCTTGGAGATCATCTCCCTGCTGAGCGGAGAGGTAAACTTTTCTAGATTTCTCTCTTCTGTATTGTATTCTGTAACAAGTCAGACATCGGGAAGGAGAATCCATCATAGGAAGTGATAGGAAGAGTCCAGGGTCCTGGAGAACGGCCTCCAGACCTTCCAAGTGATGGAGAACCTGAAGATCAGCCCCCAGTATGGTGAGCGATGTGTCATGTGACCAGTGACCAATAGTCATGTTGTAGGAGCCATGAGGAGGTAAGTAGGCACGTTGTACCAGGAGGAGAGGGCCGGAGGAGAGGACATGGCCCCTGAAGGGTTTATTCCCTAAGTGTCTCTCTCCATCCACAGGAGTACACAATAGTGAAGAAGACATCGGGGGACTGTGTGACTCCCATCATCCATCTCCAGGAGTCAGGAGGGCGGAGCAGGACCCCTCCCCCCATCACAGAGCCTCCCCCTCACCCCCTGATACATGAGCAGAAGATCCTAGAACTCACCCACAAGATGATGGAGCTGCTGACTGGAGAGGTGACACTGCTGGGAATGCTGGGAAATTCTCCAGTAACAGCACTGGAGGGGTCTGGGTGATGACGGTGTCATTGTGTTGTCAGGTTCCTATAAGGTGTCAGGACGTCACTGTCTATTTCTCCATGGAGGAGTGGGAGTATATAGAAGGACACAAGGACCTGTACAAGGAGGCCATGATGGAGGAGCACCAGCCTCTTATATCACAGGGTAAGAGCCATCATGTGCAGTGTATACACGTGTGTGCAGTGACATGTAATGGAGGAGCTCCAGCCTCTTATATCACAAGGTAAGAGCCGTCATGTGCAGTGTATACACGTGTGTGCAGTGACATGTAATGGAGGAGCACCAGCCTCTTATATCACAAGGTAAGAGCCGTCATGTGCAGTGTATACACGTGTGTGCAGTGACATGTAATGGAGGAGCACCAGCCTCTTATATCACAAGGTAAGAGCCGTCATGTGCAGTGTATACACATGTGTGCAGTGACATGTAATGGAGGAGCACCATCCTCTTATATCACAGGGTAAGAGCCGTCATGTGCAGTGTATACACGTGTGTGCAGTGACATGTAATGGAGGAGCACCATCCTCTTATATCACAGGGTAAGAGCCGTCATGTGCAGTGTATACACGTGTGTGCAGTGACATGTAATGGAGGAGCACCAGCCTCTTATATCACAGGGTAAGAGCCGTCATGTGCAGTGTATACACGTGTGTGCAGTGACATGTAATGGAGGAGCACCAGCCTCTTATATCACAAGGTAAGAGCCGTCATGTGCAGTGTATACACGTGTGTGCAGTGACATGTAATGGAGGAGCACCAGCCTCTTATATCACAAGGTAAGAGCCGTCATGTGCAGTGTATACACGTGTGTGCAGTGACATGTAATGGAGGAGCACCAGCCTCTTATATCACAGGGTAAGAGCCGTCATGTGCAGTGTATACACGTGTGTGCAGTGACATGTAATGGAGGAGCACCAGCCTCTTATATCACAAGGTAAGAGCCGTCATGTGCAGTGTATACACGTGTGTGCAGTGACATGTAATGGAGGAGCACCAGCCTCTTATATCACAAGGTAAGAGCCGTCATGTGCAGTGTATACACGTGTGTGCAGTGACATGTAATGGAGGAGCACCAGCCTCTTATATCACAGGGTAAGAGCCGTCATGTGCAGTGTATACACGTGTGTGCAGTGACATGTAATGGAGGAGCACCAGCCTCTTATATCACAAGGTAAGACATAGAAACATAGAATGTGTCGGCAGATAAGAACCATTTGGCCCATCTAGTCTGCCCAATATACTGAATACTATGAATAGCCCCTGGCCCTATCTTATATGAAGGAAGGCCTTATGCCTATCCCATGCATGCTTAAACTCCTTCACTGTATTTGCAGCTACCACTTCTGCAGGAAGGCTATTCCATGCATCCACTACTCTCTCAGTAAAGTAATTCTTCTTTTAAATCTTCTCTCCTCTTTTACCTTGTTGATTCCCTTTATGTATTTAAAAGTTTCTATCATATCCCCTCTGTCTCGTCTTTCTTCCAAGCTATACATGTTAAGGTCCTTTAATCTTTCCTGGTAAGTTTTATCCTGCAATCCATGTACCAGTTTAGTAGCTCTTCTCTGAACTCTCTCCAAAGTATCAATATCCTTCTAGAGATATGGTCTCCAGTACTGAGCACAATACTCCAGATGAGGTCTCACTAGTGCTCTGTAGAGCGACATGAGCGCCTCCCTCTGTCTACTAGTAATGCCTCTCCCTATACACCCAAGCATTCTGCTAGCATTTCCTGCTGCTCTATGACATTGTCTGCCTACCTTTAAGTCTTCTGAAATAATGACCCCTAAATCCCTTTCCTCAGATACTGAGGTTAGGACTGTGTCACTGATTTTATATTCTGCTCTTGGGTTTTTACGCCCCAGGTGCATTATCTTGCACTTATCAACATTAAATTTTAGTTGCCAGATTTTTGACCATTCCTCTAGTTTTCCTAAATCCTTTTCCATTTGGTGTATCCCTCCAGGAACATCAACCCTGTTACAAATCTTTGTGTCATCAGCAAAAAGACACACCTTACCATCGAGGCCTTCTGCAATTTCGCTGACAAAGATATTAAACAAAATTGGTCCCAGTACAGATCCATGTGGAACCCCACTGGTAACATGACCTTGTTTTGAATGTTCTCCATTGACCACAACCCTCTGTTGTCTGTCACTCAGCCACTGCCTAATGCACTCAACAATATGGGAGTCCATGCTCAATGACTGCAGTTTATTGATAAGCCTTCTATGTGGGACAGTATCAAAAGCCTTACTAAAGTCTAGATAAGCGATGTCTACTGCACCTCCGCCATCTATTATTTTAGTCACCCAATCAAAAAAATCAATAAGATTAGTTTGACATGATCTCCCTGAAGTAAACCCATGCTGTTTTTCATCTTTCAATCCATGGGATTTTAGATGTTCCACAATCCTCTCCTTAAGTATGGTTTCCATTCATTTCCCCACTATTGATGTCAGGCTTACTGGCCTATAGTTGCCCGATTCCTCCCTACTAACTTTCTTGTGAATGGGCACATTTGCTAATTTCCAATCTCCTGGGACGACTCCTGTTACCAGTGATTGGTTAAATAAATCTGTTAATGGTTTTGCTAGTTCACCGCCGAGCTCTTTTAATAGCTTTGGGTGTATCCCATCAGGCCCTTGTGACTTATTTGTATTAATTTTAGACAGCTGACTTAGAACCTCTTCCTCTGTAAAGACACATGCATCAAAAGATTCATTAGTCTTCTTTCCTAACTGAGGTCCTTTTCCTTCATTTTCCTTTGTAAAAACTGAACAGAAGTATTCATTGAGGCAGTCAGCTAGTTCTTTATCTTCTTCCATATACCTTCCTTCTTTTGTTTTTAATTTGGTAATTCCTTGTTTTAGTTTCCTTTTTTCATTTATGTATCTGAAGAATGTCTTATCGCCTTTTTTCACTGACTGAGCTAATTTCTCTTCTGCCTGTGCTTTAGAAGCTCTTATAACTTGTTTGGCCTCTCTCTGCCTAATCTTATAAATTTGCCTGTCATCCTCGTTTTTTTTTTTTTTTTTTTTTATAATTCCTAAATGCTATCTTTTTGTTTTTAATGATTTTGGCCACTTCTACCACAGTGGTCTCTTCCTTTTTTTGCTTTTACTGACAAGCCTAATGCAATCTTCTGTTGCCTTCAATAGTGCCACTTTTAAGTAGTCCCATTTCTCCTGGACTCCAATTAAACTGTTCCAATCTGATAGGGACTCTTATACCCCCAATCTAATTTTAGAAAAGTCAGTTTTTCTAAAATCTAAAACTTTTGTTTTTGTGTGCTGTGACTCAGTCACTGTACTTATAGTAAACCACACTGACTGGTGATCACTAGATCCCAAGCTTTCCCCTACAGTAATATCAGATACCAAATTCCCATTTGTTAATACTAAATCTAAAATGGCCTCCTTCCGGGTTGGCTCCTCAACTACTTGCTGTAGAGATAATCCCAGTAGGGAATTTAGAATATCTGTACTCCTGGCAGAACTAGCTATTTTGGTTTTCCAGTTTACATCAAGAAGATTAAAGTCTCCCATAATGATAACTTCCCCCTTCAATGTCATTTTAGCTATTTCCTCAACTAGTAGATCATCTAATTCTTTGACTTGGCTAGGTGGTCTATATATCACACCTACACGAGTTACCTTATGATTATCAAGCTGCACGGTAACCCAAACTGACTCTAAATTGGTCTCGTTAACTTGTATCAAATTAGATTTTATGCTATCTTTCACATACAGGGCCACCCCTCCCCCTTCTTGCCTTCTCTGTCTTTCCTGTATAGAGAGAACCCTGGTATTGATATATCCCAGTCATTACTCCCCTTGAACCACGTCTCAGTAACAGCCACTACATCTATATTCTCAGATGCCATTATAGCCTCAAGTTCATTGATCTTATTCCCTAAACTGCGAGCATTTGTAGACAAGACTCTGAGCTTGTCATTTCTTAACCTTTGTGCTACTGGCCTCTTCTGGCATTGTTCCGGGGGGCAGTCGGACTGCTGGATTATCACTCTTTTGCCCCCCTTTCCTAGTTTAAATGCTTCTTAGCAAATACTTGGAACTGTTCACTGAGGACATTCGTTCCTTTGAGAGAAAGATGCAAACCATCTTTCTTGTACAGTTCTTTTCCATTCCAACAAGAGCTAACATGAGACACAAAGCCAAACCCTTGGTTCCGACACCATTCACCAAGCCATACATTGAATTCCTTAATGCGCATCTTCCTGTCATGCTGAAGGTTATGCACAGGCAAAACTGCAGAGAATGAAACAGTTGATGCAACCTCCCGTATATTATTTCCAAGTGTCATGTGCAGTGTATACACGTGTGTGCAGTGACATGTAATGGAGGAGATCCAGTTTCTTCTCACATTACATTAGAGGCTACGTGTTCTTTATATGTCAGTCATATCCATAGGTCTCCAGTCACATGATGAGAGCTTGTCCTTCTGGCCTCCATCGGGCCGGTATAGTAGACTACACTGCTCTTTCAGAGGCGTCCTGTGAAATCCGTGTTCTGCATACATTGTAGATTATACATGGAGATTATGGGCAATGTCCGCCCCTGTATGACTGTATAGAGACTGACGTCGGAGCTTCTGTCAGAGGTAGATATTATCTCCTCCGATCACTAAACCTAGAAGTGAAGGAGCTGAGAGAAGTGTCTGATCTATAGACAGATCTACAGGAGGCCATGTATTCAGTCACTGTGTGCTTGTGTCTCAACAGATGGATCCAGGAGGAGAAATCCCCCAGAGAGATGTCCAAGTCCTCTGTATTCCCAGGACTGTCCAGAGGAGAAGGTCCCAGAGAACCCTCAGGTAGATGGAGCTGAGCCCTTTACACATCTATATAGGGGGGTCCTGCAGTCATAGAGGGGTCATAGATTGTGGGGGTCTCTTCTGTGGATCTGTTAGATTTCCCACCTGTCTGCTGTATTGTACTGAATTGTTACAGATGACAGATCAGGGGGAAGATCTGACTGATATTAAAGTGGAGGATGAAGAAGAGAGGATGATGGGCGATCCCCCGTGTAAGAGTGAGGTGGAGGAGGACATTCCAGGAGATGTCACCACAGGTATGGAATTGTTAAAGCTGGTCTTAAGCAGACCTGCAAGTTCTCCCCTGGTTCTCCAAATCAACGTACCCCCAAGGAGTTAATCATCCACATGTGGCTGAGAGACTAGACCCTGACACATAGCTGGTCAAGGTAATATCTACATTTATTACAATAAGTAAAGCCGTTATACACCTTCAGAGAGGCGGTCCTTCCTGAGGCACATGCCATGATTTCATTGGCTTAAGAAGGAAAAGGAGATAAGACAACACTTGGCTTCTGCGCAGTCTGCTCTAGCTGATAAACTTTGGAATGTGGATTAATATAAACATCTATGAGTCCGCGCCATGTTGTAATGGCGGTCTTCCTAACTTCAATACTACATACGTCATATGTGACACTTCAAGGAGGTGCTTTTCTATAGGCGGTGAATAATATGTGTGTATGTATCATCCAGCTAAGTGATTGGCTTAAGCATTCTTCCACAGTCATACATCTTCCTTGAAGCATCTGTACAAAGAGGAGAAGACAAACACTGCCCACAGCACAGCTCTCTGCCCCCCCCCCCCCCCCCCCCCCGTTCTCTCTCTCCAGTGTGAAAGGAAAATGGAGGCGCTTGTGATAAGAAGATGTAGTTTGTGACGACTTAATAAAAGTTAACTAGTTACAGTCCTAGACATACAAAATATAGAATAAAATTCACCTCAGAATCATGAACGGAGAAAGTGTGAGTCTAGCAGTTAGATGTCTATAATCAAGTGCCCACTGTACAGCTCTCCGGGAACATGTCTTCTGGGGGTCTCCTATAAGGGTCTATGGAGGGAACCTTTCCCCCCTAATGCCCCCTCTCTGAGCAGTGACCGGCTGATGTCTATAATCTAGTGCCCACTATACAGCTCTCCGGAAACATGTCTTCTGGGGGTCTCCTATAAGGGTCTATGGAGGGAACCTTTTCCCCCTTATGCCCCCTCTCTGAGCGGTGACCGGCTGATGTCTATAATCTAGTGCCCACTATACAGCTCTCCGGGAACATGTCTTCTGGGGGTGTCCTATAAGGGTCTATGGAGGAACCTTTCCCCCCTTATGCCCCCTCTATGAGCGGTGACCGGCTGATGTCTATAATCTAGTGCCCTCTATACAGCTCTCCGGGAACATGTCTTCTGGGGGTCTCCTATAAGGGTCTATGGAGGGAACCTTTCCCCCCTTATGCCCCCTCTCTGAGCGGTGACAGGCTGATGTCTATAATCTAGTGCCCACTATACAGCTCTCCGGGAACATGTCTTCTGGGGGTCTCCTATAATGGTCTATGGAGGGAACCTTTCCCCATTATGCCCCCCTCTTCGCACGAAAATTGGCCCTACACAAAATACATAAACAAGAAGAACATGATGCACGTAGAACATTCGAGAATGAAAGAAGATGTGTAGAGGTATTAGAAGAACTGTTAAAAGAGAGCGAAGGTTACCAGATTAGTCCTGATCCCCCCTTCTCGACTTTAAAACCTAAATCGAGAATTACTCCATCATTCACACAAGTTCAGGAGATAGAGACTTTTGTCCAGTTAGTTACACAGGACATAAAATCACTGAAAATGAGGAAGGATCATATAGAATCTAATCTAAGTATCCAGGAACTGGAAGCCCTGGAGACACTAAAAAAAAATGAGAACATCATAATAAAACCAAGTGATAAAGAGGGCAACATAGTTATCCAAGATAAAGGAGACTATGTTGATATGGTGTTGAGATTTTTGAGGGATTAAAAAACATATAAGGCCCTATCTAATGACCCCACAAAAGAATATCTGAACAAACTTAAAAATCTTCAAGATAATATAATAACAAAAGATGAATACCAGTACCTTTATAACAAAAGCCCCACAATCTCCACCTTTTATGCCTTACCAAAGGTACATAAGAACAAGAAACCCATCCCAGGGAGACCCATAGTCTCGGGTAATGATAATTTAACACAGGCCATCAGCGAGTATGTGGACCAAATATTAAGACCATTTGTGACCAATCTGCCCTCATACATCAGGGACACAAAAGATCTCCTCCTCAAAATAAATGACATCACGTTGACACCAGACACTATCTTCACAAGTCTAGATGTAGAATCGCTCTACAGCAACATCCAGCACCCATTAGGAATACACGCGGTTGAACATTATCTAAACACAAGGAGTCAAAACTTTAGGAGGCACAATGAGTTTGTTTTGTCATCACTTAAGTTTGTTTTAGAACACAATTTTTTTGTATTTCAGGGACATTTTTATAAACAAATTAACGGGACCGCGATGGGGACGTCATGTGCCCCAACGTATGCAAATTTATTTTTAGGGTGGTGGGAAAATAATCATGTTTTTACGGAGGGAATGTCGTCGTATGTCTGCCACATTATATTTTGGGGCAGATATATCGACGACATTCTCACCCTTTGGGATGGGGGTCACTCACTATTTCATGAATTTACTCAGACACTGAACAACAATAATATAGGAATGAAATATACTTACGAAATTCAGGATAAGGAGATTGTGTTCCTGGACCTAAAAATTAAGAAAACAGAAGGTGGACATTTGGTCACAGAGGTTTATAGAAAACCCACTGCAACAAACAGCTATTTACATTGGAATAGCTGGCATCCTTCTCCCCTGAAAAGGGGAATTCCGACAGGCCAGTATTTGAGGGCACGCCGTAACTGCTCTGACGAGGCCTCGTTTGGTGAAGAAAGTGAAAAACTGTTCCAAAGATTTAGGAAGAGAGGATTTCCAAATAGATCCCTAAAAAATGCATACAATAGAGCTAAAAGGGTGGACAGAGAAGATCTACTAAAGGTAACAGCACCAAGAAACAGTGAAGTTAGTAGATGCATAGGGACATATGATGGAAAATACTGGGATATAATACAATCTGACAGAGACCTAAGTATGGTACTTACCCGAAATCCATCTGTAACGTACAGGAGAGGCCCAAATTTAAAGGACCAATTGGTTCATAGTCATCTAGTGGAGGAAGGAAATAATACTGGAAAGACAAGGGAGAGGTATCGAGGCTCATCACCCTGTGGACATTGCTCCTTTTGTAAGTATATCCCCGTATAAAGAAGTTCACTAATCCTGGGGATAAAAAAGAATATGAAATTAGACAACTTATTACTTTCAAAACGCAGGGAGTGATATATATAGCCTCCTGTCCATGTCCCAAACTATATGTAGGGAAAACCATACAAGAACTGAGACGCCGTATTTCAAGCCAACTTAGTACAATCAAAACTGACAAAGATACCCCTATAGCTAGGCATATTAAATATATCCATGGAAATAAGAGCTCCGTTTTACGGTTTTGGGGCATTGAAAAAATATCCATCGGACCAAGAGGGAGTAACCTGGACAAGAAACTTTTACAAAGTGAGGCTCACTGGATCTACAGATCGGTCACTATGAATCCATATGGACTGAATGAAGGTTTTTCCTTCACGGCATTTATCTAGAAATAAATGTGATATACAAATCACAGGAGAAAACCTAGAACACTGCATTATAATATTAAAATAATATAGAAAAAAACAACAATGCAGAAGGAAGAAAAAGACCAATATTTAACCACAGTCACCTGTAGTCATAGAAATAAACAATAAATGATAGATGAAATATCCATCTGCAGATTGAACACTGCAAGACTACTGAATATTAACAGTAGGATTGAAATCACACCAGTGAATATATTGATACACCCTGTATGACAGGAGTCTTTAAACTCATGAGCTATAGTATACACAAATTTTTTTTTTTATCAGAAAATGGATCGACCATTTATATGGAGATTGATCATTGTGAAATCAAAGAATACTATAGCAGAATGAAAAATCACACTGGTGGAGATAATAAGATGTGTATATATTCACTCTGTAGATTTGCAGATACCTACCTTTTGTATAACATCCGGGATTCGAGACATGCGCAATCAGAGAGGTGCCTTTGAATGATGGAGAAAACATATAGGATAAATGTGGGTGAAAATTTTTTCAAAACTACCAATTTCTAGGTCCCTGCGCATGCCCCCCTGCTCTAAAGGCTGGACCGGAGACTGAGTTGTAACTCATGCGCTGTGACATCTCCTCTACCAATTAGTCTTCTAAGATATAGCGCGTGCGCATCCACTTAGGCTCTCGGAGACGAACCGGTAGGCAAGCGCAACTCGAGATATTCGATCCACAGCACATGCGCAGAATTAACTTACGATCTTAAATAAAACTAAAAGTTCTTGCGCAAGCGCATGGACTTTAAAGATACTGGTGAAACGCAAGTTTGACGAATCAGTGCTGACTGAGGTGATTGGTCAGATTGTATTATCATCACATGAGCGCCGGCTATTGATTGGACATCCGATGAGGAAAGACCCACCCACGGTAGTTAAAAACACTGATTCAGATGGCGCTCGTGTTGACAGTAGCTCCATTTCCCCTGAAGATGCCACATCTGTGGCGAAACATGTTGGGGGAGCTGCAATCTAGTTTTTAGGTTAAGTGTGGTTGATACTCAGTGACTGCACTTGGTGCACTGCAGACACCTTTGTGCGAGACACACAAGCGGCAGGGTGCAATATTAGAGTACAAACAAAGCGAACTTAGGGATAGGAAAAATCATAATAGACAATACTGCCCCCCCCCCCCCCCCCCCCCCAACGCGACATATAGGGACACAGATTTAAGATCCCAGCTTGTAGGATAAATAGCCGGAAAGCGGAGATCTGAGAATAATCTGTTGAAACAATCCCACGACACGGATCACAGTTACATTCGGGTAGGCAGTGTATATATGTAGGTCAAGCAACCTATATCCCCAGCCGCAGAGTTCACCAGCACTTTAATTTTTAAATCTTTTTCTTTCTTCCCGATTTATACCAATCTTAATAAAATGAAATAAACGTTATGTTTTAAATCAGACCATAAACGGGAATCTATTAGCCTTAGGCTATCTGAACTTAAATATTTATCTCCCAGGTCCAAAGGGTCCCTGAAGCAAATTGAATGGCCCAGTTCACACACTCAGAAAACGTGTCTGTCATACTCACACAACAAAGTTTCTTTAAACACATAAAAATTCTGGAGCTCCAACAGGAAATTACACCAGTGCTCATTATATAAAACATTATAAAAATGTAAGTGTTTTGGGGTTTTACTCTGGATTCTCAGTGCCTGTATATTTTATATGCTGTGCATAACCTCCCCTTGTGTCTGTCCTATTACTGAAGGTTATTCCTTGGGCACATGCACACGCAGAAAAATGCTGGTCCCAGAAGGTTACAGTAATACAATCAAAAACTGTATGAAAACGTGAAAGTGGACACAATAAAGTACCAAAATCAATGTGGACGTAGATAAAGGATATCCTGTATAGTGCAGATCACTCAATTCAATAACTCCCGCAACTTTATCACAAATACCTGCCTGGGGGAGAGGAAAGGAAAATTATCAATGGGTCTTCTCTCTCTCTTTCCCTCCCTAACTTCCTTAGCCCATCTGTGGAGAAATGCACTTCAAAATATTCTCTCTTCATAAATTTTTCCTTAGTATATGTACAGCCAGCTCTGAAACTGGGTGCGCTCTCTGGCTTCTCGGGGTGAGTTGACTATGACTTACTTTTGGAGGGGACAACATGAATATCAGCATCCCTACATTAATGCCGGGCATGTTATTTCTTCTTTTGTATTTACTCTTGATTTCAGTAAGAGACTTGATTTAAACAAAATGTGTTGGCAGACAGAAGGCAGGTTGCCAGACTTGGCCGGGCTTATCAAAGTCATGATTTATTGTAGATAAAGTCTTGACCAGGCACAGACCAGAATCCTGGACTAAGTCAGGAAGCCAGAAAGATTTATAAGGGTGGAACCACACATGCAGTTTTTTGGCCAATACATGTAGTGGATTCAAAAGAAATGGCTTATGCTCCCCCTTCCTGCTGGTTCCACCTACAGCCTAATAGGAATATTATAGGTTTGTCTACTCTGTAGTTTGGGGGGAAAAAAACACAAATTTCAATTTTTATCTTCACAGAAAATCCCAGTAAGAATTCTGAGGAAAACTTCATGTTATCAATAAATTATAAAGTGGAAGATGAAGATGTCCTGCAGTGCTCTTCAGAAGAAAACATAATTACTCTTATAGTACATCCAGGACTTCACAGTACAGATTTATCCTATAATCATACTAATCATGAGGAACCTTCTCCTGACCAATCACAGATTGTTACAAGTAGAGGTCAGAAAGGGGGTGAAAGGTTTCACTATGGTAAAGAGTTCATACAAAGCTTAGGTCTTTCTGCACACAAAGTAATTCATACAGGAGAAAAACCATACTCCTGTTCACATTGCAAGAAATCTTTTACAGATAAATCGGATCTTGTTAGACATGAGATAAGTCACATAGGAGAGAAGCCATATTCATGTTTAGAATGTGGTAGATGTTTTACACATAAATCATATCTTGTTGCACATGAGAGAAGTCATACAGGTGAGAAGCCATATTCATGTTCAGAATGTGGAAAATATTTTACTCAAAAAGCAAGTCTGTTTAAACATCAGAGATTTCACACAGGAGAGAAGCCGTATTCATGTTTAGAATGTGGGAAATCTTTTGCACAAAAATATAACCTTGTTGAACATCAGAGAATTCACACAGGGGAGAAGCCATATTCATGTTCAGAATGTGGGAAGTGCTTTAAACAAAGAACAAATCTTATTCGGCATCAGAGATCTCACACGGGAGAGAAACCATATTCATGTTTAGAATGTGGGAAATGCTTTACGTATAACACTCAACTTGCTATACATGAGAAAAACCACACAGGAGAGAAGCCATATTCATGTTTAGAATGTGGGAAATATTTTATATATAAATCACAACTTGTTATGCATGAGAGAATGCACACAGGAGAGAAACCATATTCATGTTCAGAATGTGGGAAATGTTTTAGACAAAAATCTGATCTTGTTACACATAACAGAATTCACACAGGAGAGAAGCCATATTCATGTTCAGAATGTGGGAAATGTTTTACACAGCAAACACATTTTCGTAAGCATCAGAGATTTCACACAGGAGAGCAGCCGTATTTATGTTCAGAATGTGGGAAATGTTTTACAGGGAAATCAATGCTTGTTGCACATGAAAAAAGCCACAAAGGAGAGAAACCATATTCATGTTCAGAATGTGGGAAATGTTTTACAGGGAAATCTATTCTTGTTGCACATGAAAGAAGTCACACAGGAGAGAAACCGTTTTCATGTTCAGAATGTGGAAAATGTTTTACAGATAAATCAAATCTTGTAAAACATTTGAGAATTCACACAGGAGAGAAACCATATTCATGTTCTGAATGTGGGAAAAGTTTTACACGGAAATCATATCTTGTTAAACATCAGAAATTTTACACAGGGAAAAGCCATACTCTTGTTCAGAATTAAAACTTATTAAACATGATAGAATTCACAAAGGTGAGAAACCATTTTAACATGCCCATATGATTAGATACGGGTCCAAATAAATTCTACCCAATACTAAATTGCTATAATTGCCTGGAAAAATCTTTTTTTCATTGTATATCTTCTCCTTGATTGACCCAAATCAAATCGCACACATTTCAAATCTGATAGAATCAGTATTTTCCTACAGACTAACCCTCCTGCTGGCATGATGGCTATATCACTGGTTTATCTGACCAGGTGATCTGTGATAATTGACCCCATATGTACATTCCTGTGGTTTAATGGTAAACCTATCTAGGTACTGGAGCTGAGTTATATATCGGTAGTGAGAATCGTTTGTGATGTCACATCTTTTAATTAACCCCTAAATAATGCCAACATGAATTCAGTGACCAAGTGATGCTCATATATGTGTTTCATATGTATCCTCCTCCTTCTTTATTACCTGCAGATCATCAATGGAGACATGATGATGAATTATTAGTAATCTGTATGTCTCTGATAAGTACTAGCTGCTAGGTCGCCCGCTCACTGTAACCCTGTTGTGGGGAATAATAAAAGTATAATAAATAATATAAATGTGACAAACGCAACACAGTTGTACAGCAATATGCGCATGATATATCCAAACAATGGCCCAGATTTACTAATGGGTTTGCAAAAACAACCTGTCTACAAAGTGGCACAATTTGGTGCATCTAGAGTTTCTACACTTTTTTTCTCAATGTGTTCGACTTTGGGTCGGGGGCTTAGTGGAAAGGAATTGGAGCTTTGTGTGAAAAGGATTAGGGCCTACGATGCACCACTGTGCACCAAAAGTGTAGAACTATTCTGGTGTCAAAATCTGTCTCAAAGTATGCTACAGAGTCAGAGAAAAGTGATTTATCCTCCAGCCAGAGCCCCGGTCATGAATCTGGTGCAGGTCTAGAGGCCGATCTAAACTTCCACCATCTTTACGATTAGTAAATCTGGGCCAATATCTCTCAGGGTGACTCAGGTAGTTTTTGTCTCAGGTTGTATTTTTATATTTCAAACGTTCATTGACGCCACATGACGGCTCCTTAGAAACATCTGATAATTCCTGTATAGGAAGATATGTACCGGAAGTTTCTTTATGACTTATATTTTAAGTCTTACAGTTATCGTTGGTGTTTTCTTAGACATGTATGGCATATCCACAGACTTGGAGAGGTTATATCAAAGCCTCCCTCAAAGTCTGGATACAGTGGCCAGCAGGATGGCCTCAGAGACCCCATTTTCTACAGATAGCTGGATGTGCCAGAGAACAATGGATATGCCATAAATGTCTGAGATGAGAATATCCCTTTTAAGCAGCTTTTCACAAAACATCAAACAAAAATTCATAGCCTTTATAGTTCCCATTAAAAATAATTTTATTAATACTTTTAAAATACTCAAATACAGGTGAAACTCGAAAAATTTGAATATTGTGTAAAAGTCTATTTATTTCAGTAATGCAGATTAAAAGGAATTGCATTAATGCAGCTTAAAATTAGAATTTTGTGAAAAGGATCAATTTTCTAGGCTCAAAGTGTCACACTCTAGTCAGCTAATTAATCCATACCCCCTGAGCAAAGGGGACCTCAAAATTGTGACTTTGGGGTTTCATAAGCTAGAAGCCATAATCATCCAAATTATAACAAATAAAGGCTTCAAATATCTCGCTTTGCATGTAATGAGTCTATCTCATATGTTAGTTTCACTTTTTAAGTAGCATTACTGAAATAAATGAACTTTGCACAATATTCAAATTTTTCGAGTTTCACCTGTACACATTCATATAGTGGGTATGAATATAATATCTAACGGAGTGCAAATTCTAGGCTAATTCATAAAAGACCTATGTTATAACTAACTTCCATTTGCAATGCATGGATAAAAGCTGAAAAACACAGTAACCTACTGATAGCTATGCTATCATACCCTCATTGATCATAGATACATAGTAACATAATATCATAATATTCTCAGACAGATAGGCAAGTTCAAATACCTTGATTAATATCTAATAACTTCGGTTATTGCACCATAGCTGTAACGGTCGCGTACACACACACACACGGGGGAGGGAAGTGACCACTGCGCTCCACCCTTACCCCTGGCCCTGCCTACTTGCCTCGCGAGTCCTAATGACAGGGGACAACTGGACGGCAATCCCTAGCTTGGACTAAGTGCAGGGATGACAGACAGACAAACAACAGAACGTGAACGGACCGAGTCAATACCAGGAAAGCTGCAAAGTACAAAGGGAGCAAGCAGAGAATTGTCAGGAGAAGCCGGGGTCATAAATACCAGGAGAGTCGTGTAGTACCAAAGGAGTAAGCAGAGGATCATCAGGAGGAGGCCGGGGTCAGAATACCAGGAGAGCAGCAAAGTACACAAGGAGCAGGCAGAGGATCGTCAGGAATTCAGCAGGAGGTAAGTACGCCAGGAAAGACAAAACCACAGGTGGAACCTAAATTAACAGGCAACCTGTGGCCAGCAGACTGCCTGTATTAATAGTGGGGAGTAAGGGTCATGTGACGTGGCCAGCGTCACCTGACCGACAGACCAACCAGTCGAGCACCGAGTGATCAGCTCGGCGCTCAAGGCAGACTTAGGAGCAGGGAGCCACCCAGCTAGTAAAGCCGCCCTGGGAACGAGGTCAGACACAGATCCTCGCTCCCGAAGCTAAGCAGCAAGTCTGCGGCTAATAGGGGACCGAGTGCACCTTCGGAACCCCGTTACAATAGCACTATAAATCACTTGCCTAGTATGCACTGTAAGATGCACGCCGAAAAGGTGTCCAAGTCCCTCTATGCGCGTTTTGCGTAAGCTTCGTCAGGAGGTGACATAGGTAAGGAGGAGAGAGTATTTAACGGGCATCTCCCAATGAACTAAGTTATATTTAATGCAATGAACTAAGTTATTTTATTTAGATATTAATCACGGGATTTGAATTTGCCTATCTGTCTGAGAATATTATGTTACTATGTATCTATGATCAATGAGGGTAAGATAGCATAGCTATCAGTAGGTTTCTTTGTTTTTCAGCTTATATCCGTGCATTGCAAATGGAAGTTAGTTATAACATAGGCCTTTTATGAATTAGCCTAGAATTTGTACTCCGTTAGATATCCGGTTGTAGGATATTATATTTATCCCCACTATATGAATGTGTATATGGGTATTTTAAAAATATTAATAAAATTATTTCTAATGGGAACTATAAAGGCTACGAATTTTTGTTTGATGTTTTATAATAAGCTATAGTAGCTGTTCTCTGTAATAGCAGGTAAATGTTTGGGAATAGATATTGGTTTTGATTTAAGCAGCTTTGCAGTTTTATTTATATTGAAGGTGTTGAACTTGAAGCCCTGTTCCAGGAGGAATTTAGATTACAGACACTCAGAGTTCCCTGAGCTTCTCTATAACAAACCACTATGTATTGTCATAGACTGGAATATTTTTGCCTCAACCAGTTTTTTACAATAAATGGGTTTCATTTGTCAATTGTTTTTATTGTGTTATTCCATATATGTATCTTCCATGTATGTCCTTACCTACTTGCACAATTTGCTTATATGACGGCTCACATCTTGCTGATGGTCTCTGACTTGACTAAGTGTTGGGGACTAAACCTGAAGGGGTAATAGTGTAGTTAAACAGAAAAAGGTCAAAACCAGGACCCTGATCATAATCCAAAAGCTAAGTCATATACACAACAGAGTTAAACCAGGAGATAACATCAGAGACAAGGTCACCAGGCAAAGGTGAGGTCACAAACTAGCAAAGTCTAGTACCAAACCGTGTCCAATGGCAAGCACTGTCAAATAGCAAGCAGAGTCAAATACCAGGAGGTCACGTCAGAGAAATAGACAAAAGGTCTGTGATCAAGAGTAACAAACACTGATCTAGCTAATGAGACAGGAATGCCAATCACAGGCAACTGTGGCCAGCACCTGCCTGTTTAAATAGCCGCCTTCAGGAAGTGTCATGATTTTTGCCATCTCTTACATTATCAGCTGAGTTTTATGTGCATGTGGACAAACACTGTGCTGTCTGGTGGTGGATGTTTCCCGCAGAACCATACTAGGAGATAAAATACTGGGCTTTTAAAGGGATCATTGTGAAGAGGTCACTTCACACTCGACATTCAAGGTAACTACATGTGAACTCTGACAGGGGAGGTGGAGAATCAGATAATAAGAGAACTAAAAAAAGGGAGGGAGAGACTGGCAGAGTGCAATAAAAAATATAATAGAGAGAGTGAAAGGTGTGGGTAGGGTCAACCTAGAGTAATTCCTAGCTCTAATGACACGCTTGCAAAGACTGGCACCTCACAAAAGAACAAGTCAGGAAAACCATTGAAAGATGACAAAATGGTTGCAGACTATAAAAGTCCACTGCAGTCGAGCAAGGAGCTGGAAAGAGCCACCATATGTATTGGAGGATAATCAGACTGGAATGCCTGAGAGAGATTTAAAAAAGCAGTGGTCAGAGAAATGATTCCATCGGTCGTAATCGATAAAGCTAGATTTAAAGGTTTCGATTAGTCTGGGTAGGAGTACGTCAACGTTCATCTCGGAAGAATTAGAGCAAAAGTGGAGAGGATGGAGTGTTTCTATTGATGAAACCAAACAAAGCATTAAAGTGGAACTGCAATATAATTTGAATTCAAATAGTAGGGACATATACTTTATTTAGTGAATTTGCACATTTCTAGGGAAAATTTGTTCTGAAGTGTCCTTTATCAGCGCCCTGTAAAATCTGTCTTGCTAAGGAATATTCGTCTTCATGGCACAGCATTGAACTGTAAAGACTCTGGGCTCTCTGGTTTTGCCCTCACTACCCTCTGTGCTGTGTCTTGACAGTGTACAGCACCAGAACCTAGTGCACGTAGGCGCGCATTACAGCCTTATGCTGTGCAATAGCAGGTCACAGTGTAGCACAGCAGGAAGCGTGCACTGGGAAAGATGGAGGATGGAAAAAATGGGTGTAAGAATAGAAACTACAAGGTAGAGCTATTTATGAATCAGTATATGTAGAGGTGCAGTATCTGATTGGTGGGGGTCTGACACCTGGGACCCTGCCGATCAGCTGTTTTGAGAAGGCACCAGATCTCCTGTGGGCTCAGTGGCCTTCTCTGTGCTCACCAAGCACAGCGCCATACATTGTATAGTGATTGTCACTTCTATGGGGCTGAACTGCTCCTAGGCCATGTGACGATAAACGTATTTAGGGTGTTTGATAAATTGCAATTGATGGAAGGGTTGGAATAGAATAGGAACTAGCCATGTGCAACCACAGATGGGGGGGGGGCAAGAAAGGGATGGGTTAAAACTGTTGAGAAAAATGATTTGCATGTATTTAGGGTTTGTAATAAAAATAAAAAAATGTCTAAGGAAAGATTGAAACAATTATTGTTATATATTCCACACCGCCCGACCAAATGACAATCACATCGTCAATGTAGCGGCCGCACCAAACCCTATGGACCATGAAGGATTATCAGACCCAAACAGAACCTGTCCCTCCCAATCTGAATCACACAAACGGAGGGGAAGGCTTTAGCCCATAGCCGCCCCAGAGACCTGCAAATAAATTACTGATTAATCAAAAAAGAATTGTGAGGGAAGAAATATTCCAGAGCAAAAACAGAATAACTTAAATCCCGACTATAATGAAAGCATTTATGTGACATGTGTGTAATAGCCTCCAGCTCCATGTATGTAAGAACTCAGTGTCACATGTAATCCACACGCATTCCTTATTCCGATCAGCCACACACAGCAAGGGTTTTGATTCCTTCATAAAACCAGGACAATAAGCCACTAGGGGTGCAACATCGAATCCAACCCTGCGCATAATCAATCATTAAGGGAACCGATCTCCGCCACTACTAATCGCATGGGTGTAGGTCCCTTTATGAAGCTTTAGGAAAGAGTGAAAAATACTTTCTATGGGACTCTCCACACAGAGACATTCAACTTCCTTCTTACTAAAAATCCTCAATACCATTCCTTCCTCAAGTAAAGCATTTAACTGTTTTCAGAGCAGTGGTGAGAGATCAGCCCCAGTGTCTGGTAAGTTGTACAAACGCTCCTCTGTACCTCAGCGGTATCCACTCCCTCCTCTGTACCTCAGCGATGTCACCTCCAGACAGACCCTCCTCTGTACCTCAGCGGTGTGCCCTCCACACAGACCCTCCTCTGTACCTCAGCGGTATCCACTCCCTTCTCTGTACCACAGCGATGTCACCTCCACACAGACCCTCCTCTGTATCACAGCGGTGTGCCCTTGTCACATAGTGATGTGGGAGGGAACACCACACTGACCATAGGAGGAAAGGGAAAAGGAACTAGGCCTCAAAGCTAGGGAAAGGGAAACGGACACCACCCATGGAAACCCTAATCCTAGCCCTGACTCCTATCCATATGAATGGACCCTGAGGGTAGGAATGTTCATACACTGGAACCTAAGACCCTGGAAACCCTGAATTGCCCTGGAGTAGTGTCTGGGCTTGAGATGGCCTCTTATAAAAGAACCAGTGTCTCCCTGAAGCCTAGTAACAAAAGACAGAACGGAAACAACAACATTTAAAAGGGAAGTAACACTCAACTTCTGAAGTAAATGGACAAGCAGGAACTCAGAAGAGGACTACACACCAGCAGTTCCAATACCAAACTGAAGCTATCAACTGCATAGCATGATGGGTGAGACCAGACTAAATAGAGGAGTATCTGACCACTAAGCTACACATGAGACAAGGTGTGGGAATAACCAGCAACCACACAGAAACAAGTGAAACCAAACAGGATATCAGATCATATCACGTGCAGCCAGTCTCTTAGATCTTCTGACACCTGTCACGTTAGAGACCGTGACACCCCTCCACCCAGAAGCTCATCTGTACCTCAGTAGTGTCCCCTCCACACAGACGCTCCTCTGTACCTCAGTGGTGTTCCCTCTACACAGACCCTCCTCTGTACCTCAGCGGTGTCCCCTTCACACAGAGCCTCCTCTGTACCTCAGCGGTGTCCCCTCCACACAGACGCTCCTCAGTACCTCTGTGGTGTCCCCTTCACACAGGCCCTCCTCTGTACCTCTGTAATGTCCCCTCCACAGCTCTATGTCGGCAGTGAGCTGCGTCCTCCATGGATTTCTCTTGTATCTGAACAGAACACAGCTGTTACTCTGCATGAAATGACAATTAGCAAGTCATGAACGGTTAAATGGGTATTCTGGTTGTTCTCCCCTGTCCATAGAATTGGAGGACATGAGGTCTCGCTTTAGGACCAGGGGCCATCCTGGAAGCACGTACATGCGTCGATTACGACCAAAAACAAAACCAGAAACCGAGAAGGTGGTCGTGGTATAGGCCCCTTTGATGTTTTACATAGCAAGGTCCGTGAAATCATCAAAAGATTGTGGAGGATCTTATGAACAGACCAGTGTGAGGTACTAAGCAGTGAACCCCAAATCACATAGAGTGGGGGTTAAATCTCAGAGACTATTTGGTCCAGAACTGCTTCACCCCAATGCCAAAGGTGGATATGTGGCTTAACCGGAAAAGGGGACATTTAGATGTGGCTTGTGCGCTGCCTCCGAGAATATTACGGAGGAAAAAACATTCACTAGTACCGTGACAGGGAAAACTTTCACTATATCGGATTTTATCAGGTGCAGATCTGGCGGTTTACCTTCAGAAATGTTCTTGATTATGCGGGTAAGACTAAACAAAGAGTATCCAGGAACACGTAGGTGACATCACTAATAAAAGGGACACTCCGGTTTCCACCTATGTTAAGAGTACATGGGGGGGGGGGGGGTAGTGAGATCAGTTACATTTGTAGAGATTACCCCGGTTCCATCTAACTTTAGAGGGGGGGTCTGGGATCGTATAATCCTATAGACATAGTGAAAATGGATCCAGCACCTCAAATCGGTGTCCCCGCGGGGAGTGAATGAGCCCCTGAGATGCAGCTGCTTTATCTACTTGATGTCGATGACTATCAGTCGCTCCTGTATATTGTCTTCTTCTCGTGCGTTCGAAGGCCTCAGATGCGTCATATGGTTTTATTCTGTGACTGAACATCCCTGGTAGTATTTCAGCTTTACTGAGTTTTTATGGCCAGGAGACACGCGTCCTAGGTCTCCTTGGTGACAGGACGATCCCCTGCGTACAGGGCGTGCAGGAGATGATAGGAGTTTTACTCCCGCCCGTTCTCATAATATGCAGTGCCTCTGGAGGGGAGTGATATCTGTCAGGAGAATTCTCTTTACCAGGGAAGGATCATGATGTCATCTGAATTTATGGTTAAAGGAGGCATTTTCCCTTTGTTCTTATATAAGAGGAGACAAACACATTGTCTGAAAGTCCAGTACATTGTCTGCTACAGTGCCTTGGAAAAGTATTCACCCCCCTTGACTTTTTTTGGTATTTTGGTGCCTCACAGCCTGGAATTAACATGGATTGTTTGAGGATTTGCATCATGTAATGTACAGAACATGCCGACAACTATGAAGATGTTTGTTTTTTTTCTATTGTGAAGCAAACAACAAATAGGACAAAATAACAAAAAAAGTCAATGTGCATAACTATTCACCCCCCCCCCCTAAAGTCAATACTTTGTAGAGCCACCTTTTGCAGCAATCACAGCTCCAAGTCGCTTTGTATAAGGCTCTATGAGCTTGCCACATCTGACCACTGGGATTTTTGCCCATTCCTCCTTGCAGAACTGCTCCAGCTTCTTCAGGTTGGATGGTTTGCGCTTGTGAACAGCAATCTTTAAGTCTGACCACAGATCTTCTATTAGATTGAGATCTGGGCTGTGACTCGGCCATTCCAACACATTTACATGTTTCCCCTTAAACCACTCAAGTGATGCTTTAGCCGTGTGTTTGGGGTCATTGTCCTGCTGGAAGGTGAACCTCCGTCTTAGCCTCAGATCACGCACAGAGTGGGGCAGGTTTTGCTCAAGAATATCCCTGTATTTAGCACCATCCATCTTTCCCTCAGCTCTGACCAGTTTCCCAGTCCCATCCTCCAGTATGATGCTGCCACCACCATGTCTCACTGTGGGAATGGTGTTCTTTGGGTGATGTGATGTGTTGGGTTTGCTCCAGACATAGCGTTTTCCTTGATGGCCAAAAAGTTAAATTTTAGTCTCATCAGACCAGAGCCCCTTCCTCCATAGATTTTGGGAATCTCCCACATGCCTTTTCACAAACTCACAACGGGCCTTTTTGTTTTTAGCTGAAAGTAATTGCTTTCTTCTGGCTACTCTGCCATAAAGTATAACTCTATGCAGCGTACGGCTTATTGTCGTCCTATGTACAGATACTCCAGTCTCTGCTGTGGAACTCTGCAGCTCCTCCAGGGTTACCTTAGGTCTCTGTGCTGCCTCTCTGATTAATGCCCTCCTTGCCCGGTCGGTGAGTTTTGGTGGCGGCCGTCTCTTGGCAGGTTTGCTATTGTGCCATGTTCCTTCCATTTGGTTATGATAGATTTGATGGTGCTCCTGGGGATCATCAAAGATTTGGATATTTTTTAATAACCTAACCCTGACTTGTACTTCTCAGCAACATTGTCCCTTACTTGTTTGGAGAGTTCCTTGGTCTTCATGGCAGTGTTTGGTTAGTGATGCCTCTTACTTAGGAGTTGCAGCCTCTGGGGCCTTTCAAAAAAGGTGTGTATATGTAATGACCAAACAATAACATGACCCTATCTGGGAAGGGTTTACTATAAACAAACAATTCAAGCCTGTTAAGGCTAATGACCTCTCTTATCCCAGATAATAAAACGTAACTTTTATTAAGTCTACTAAGATTCCTGAGTGAAATAAATGTGAGCACTACTAAGTTTAAACTTTGTGATGTCCTGTCAGTATTTCAGCAGTAATCTCCTAACTAGCACGTGAGCCTGAGGTGCACATCCCATTCATTCACACACTACATTGCTGTATTCACAGACACATGTAGTATCATACTATCTATTTCGCCATGGAAGATTCCATATGCAGACACTAAATGTGTTGAAGACTTTCTATAGCAATCTTACTGAAGGCTGACACTGACAAAGATCTCAGAACCTAAAACATGAGACTGTCCCCCAACATGTTTCGCCAGCTAATCTGGCTTCATCAGGGGTAACGGACAGAACTTATGTATATGTAATGACAGATCATGTGACACTTTGATTGCACACAGGTGGACAGGACCATCAAGGTTACATTTTTTCTCATCAGAGAATAAAACTTTCTTCCACCTTTGAATGTCCCATGTTTGGTGCTCTCTTGCAAAGTCTAAACGAGCAGTTCTGTGGCGTTCAAGGAGACGAGGTCTTTGAAGAGGTTTTTTGTTTTTGAAGCTCTTCAGTCTCAGATGCCGTCTGATGGTTATGGGGCCGCAGTCAGCACAAGTAAGGGCCTTAATTTGGGTCGAGGATCGTCCAGTGTCTTGACTGACGGCCAATTGGATTCTCCGGCTCAGTGCTGAGGACATTTTTTTGGGTCTTCCACTTGACTCTTTTGTTCCATAACCCTCAGGATCATTTAAGAAATTCCAAATGACTGTCTTACTGCGTCCCACCTCAGCAGCGATGGCGCGATGTGAGAGACCCTGCTTATGCAGTTCAACAACCCGACCACGTTCAAAAAGGGAGAGTTTTTTGGCCTTTCCATCACAACGTGTGACTACCTGACAGAAAATGACAATGAATCCACATCTTTGCACAGATTTGGCCTTTTAAAGGCATGTGGTCCTAAAATTTTGATCAGCTGAAAAACAGCCTGTTTCAGTTTAATCGTATTCAGTTTAATCGTATTCACAGACACATGTAGTATCATACTATCTATTTCGCCATGGAAGATTCCATATGCAGACACTAAATGTGTTGAAGACTTTCTATAGCAATCTTACTGAAGGCTGACACTGACAAAGATCTCAGAACCTAAAACATGAGACTGTCCCCCAACATGTTTCGCCAGCTAATCTGGCTTCATCAGGGGTAACGGACAGAACTTATGTATATGTAATGACAGATCATGTGACACTTTGATTGCACACAGGTGGACATCATTTCACTAATTATGTGACTTCTGAAGGTAATTGATTGCACAAGAGCTTTTTATGGGCTTCCTAACAAAGGAGGTGAATACATACGGACATGTAAATTTTCTGTTTTCTATCTGTAAACAATAGTTTTATTTATATATTTTTCTCATTTAACTTCACCAACTTAGACTATTGTGTTCTGATCCATCACATCAAATTCAGATTAACAAAACATTGAACTTAAGGCTGTAATGTAAAAAAATACAAAAAAAGTCTAAATACTTTTGCAAGGCACTGTATGTATTGTCAGACTTGAGTTTATATAGACATTCTTAAGACACAGTAAATCCGGCTCAAACTAGTTATAACAACATATTGTCACAGTGTAGGGGAGGGGAAGAACACCAGGATGACAACAGAAGGAAAATGACCAGGAACTAGGCCTCAAGGCTAGAGAAAGGGAAATGGTGACCACCTAAGGAAACCCTAAAGCTAACCCTGACTCCTGTCAGTATGAATAGACCCTGAAGGTGGGAATATTCATACACCAGAAACCTAGGCCCTAGAAACCCTGAAAAGCCCTAGGATTAGTGACAGGGTCTGAGACTACTGGTTTCTTCCCAGATGAACGAACCAGTGTCTCCCTGAGTAGCTGACCCCAGCAGCCTCATAGTTTGAGTCTGAATATACAGTCCTGATCAAAAGTTTAAGACCACTTGAAAAATGGCAAAAAATCCTATTTAGCATGGCCGGATCTTAAGTAGAGCTTCAACATGCAACAAGAAGAAATGGGAGTGAGACAACACATTTTTGGAGCATTCAATTTAATGAGAACAATGAATAAACTGAAACAGGCTGTTTTTCAGCTGATCAAAAGTTTAGGACCACACCTCCAAACCCCCCCCCCCCCCCCCCCCCCAAAACAGAAATCCAACCTCCAAACATGAACTCAGTAATGAGTAGCTCCGCCGTTATTGTTTATCACTTTAAAAATTTGTTTCTGCATGCTTGATGCAAGCGTTTCCATGAGGAGAGTGGGAACATTTCTCCAAGTGGTGAAGACGGCCGCACGAAGGCCATCTACTGTCTGGAACTGTTGTACATTTTTGTAAACTTGCCATCCATCCCCAAAGATTCTCAATTGGATTTATATCAGGGGAACACGAAGGATGGGCCAAAAGAGTGATGTTCTTCTCCTGGAAGAAGTCCCTTGTCCTGTGGGCATTGTGTACTGTAGCGTTGTCCTGTTGAAAAACCCAGTCGTTACCACACAGACGAGGGCCCTCAGTCATGAGGAATGCTCTCTGCAACATCTGGACATAGCCAGCGGCCGTTTGACGCCCCTGCACTTCCTGAAGCTCCATTGTTCCACTGAAGGAAAAAGCACCCCAGACCATTATGGCGCCCCCTCCACTGTGGCGCGTAGAAAACATCTCAGGTGGGATCTGCTTGTCATGCCAGTAATGTTGGAAACCATCAGGACCATCAAGGTTACATTTTTTCTCATCAGAGAATAAAACTTTCTTCCACCTTTGAATGTCCTATGTTTGGTGCTCTCCTGCAAAGTCCAAACGAGCAGTTCTGTGGCGTTCAAGGAGACGAGGTCTTTGAAGACGTTTTTTGTTTTTGAAGCCCTTCAGTCTCAGATGCCGTCTGATGGTTATGGGGCCGCAGTCAGCACCAGTAGGGGCCTTAATTTGGGTCAAGGATCGTCCAGTGTCTTGACGGACAGCCAATTGGATCCTCCGGCTCAGTGCTGATGACATTTTTGTTGGGTCTTCCACTTGACTCTTTTGTTCCATAACCCTCAGGATCATTTAAGAAATTCCAAATGACTGTCTTACTGCGTCCCACCTCAGCAGCGATGGCGCGATGTGAGAGACCCTGCTTATGTAGTTCAACAACCCGACCACGTTCAAAAAGGGAGAGTTTTTTGGCCTTTCCATCACAACGTGTGACTACCTGACAGAAAATGACAATGAATCCACATCTTTGCACAGATTTGGCCTTTTAAAGGCATGTGGTCCTAAATTTTTGATCAGCTGAAAAACAGCCTGTTTCAGTTTAATCGTTATTTTCAATTAATTGAATTCTCAAAAAATGTTTTGTCTCA
Source organism: Bufo bufo (assembly GCF_905171765.1). NCBI lineage: Eukaryota > Metazoa > Chordata > Amphibia > Anura > Bufonidae > Bufo > Bufo bufo. The sequence continues at coordinate 14,885,583 of NC_053390.1, read as the reverse complement.
CTCCCATTTCTTCTTGTTGCATGTTGAAGCTCTACTTGGAACCTTGTTAAGATCCAACCATGTACAATATGATTTGTTGCCATTTTTCAAGTGGTCTTAAACTTTTAATCAGGACTGTATATTGTTGTACTGAAGAAGGAGATAAGAACTCTGCTGACATCACTGAATAGCTGACAATCTAATGGCGTTCTTCCCCAATAATCGCCTGCTCGTTAGTGGGGGGCGACCAATGCCTTTACATGGAGGGGCCGTCCTCATACAGCCGCGTTGTGTCCGGGAAGCAGAGAGTTTACATCGCACCATTGGTGATTTACTTACCTCCAGGAAGAACAGTGTCACCCGATGAGATGATCTGCTGATCGGATAACCCGCTATTACTCTGGAGACTAAGGCCCTGACTTATCACCCATCTTTATGTTTCTTTGTATGAAGGTGACGGTCCATGCGCCCAGGTATGAACGCGGCACCCAGAACGTGCTGAATTTAGCGCCAAATCTCCCATTCTGCCATATGTTCCCCACCACGGCCGGTCAGGAGGAGAAGCTGAGACAATCCCGCTGATCAGTGCGGCCACAAACGCCTGGACCTCTGGAGCGGACTGATCAGCAGCTGAACATGGCTCCTCCTATTGATTTCTCTTACAAGTAAAATGGCAGAAAAGTCACATTTTACTCCAAAATAAAGACAAAACCGACTGAACGGGAGCCAAGTGCCTGTGAGGGGAATGTTCCTGGGGAGCGAGACCCATACCTGACTGCACCAGAGGGGGCGAGACCCTTACCTGACTGCACCGGAGGGGGCGAGACCCTTACCTGACTGCACCGGAGGGGGCGAGACCCTTACCTGACTGCACCGGAGGGGGGCGAGACCCTTACCTGACTGCACCGGAGGGGGCGAGACCCTTACCTGACTGCACCGGAGGGGGCGAGACCCTTACCTGACTGCACCGGAGGGGGCGAGACCCTTACCTGACTGCACCGGAGGGGGCGAGACCCTTACCTGACTGCATCGGAGGGGGCGAGACCCTTACCTGACTACACCGGAGGGGGCAAGACCCTTACCTGACTGCATCGGAGGGGGCGAGACCCTTACCTGACTACACCGGAGGGGGCAAGACCCTTACCTGACTACACCGGAGGGGGCGAGACCCTTACCTGATTGCACCGGAGGGGGCGAGACCCTGACCTGACTGCACCGGAGGGGGCGAGACCCTGACCTGACTGCACCGGAGGGGGCGAGACCCTTACCTGACTGCACCGGAGGGGGCGAGACCCTTACCTGACTGCACAGGAGGGGGCGAGACCCTTACCTGACTGCATCGGAGGGAGCGAGACCCTGACCTGACTGCACCGGAGGGGGCGAGACCCTTACCTGACTGCACCGGAGGGGGCGAGACCCTTACCTGACTGCACCGGAGGGGGCGAGACCCTTACCTGACTGCACTGGAGGGGGCGAGACCCTTACCTGACTGCACCGGAGGGGGCGAGACACTTACCTGACTGCACCGGAGGGGGCGAGACACTTACCTGACTGCATCGGAGGGGGCGAGACCCTGACCTGACTGCACCGGAGGGGGCGAGACCCTTACCTGACTGCACCGGAGGGGGCGCGTCCGTCCACAGCTCCAGTCATTTCTACGGCACTGGTGAAGCGCTGTCTACCTCCCCCCAGTGAAGGAAGCCGTGACCGAGATCTGCCTAATCGCTCCATTCTGAGAAGAGGACGCGGCGCGTCCAGAGAGACGGCGACTACAACTCCCAGCATGTCCAGACTGTTATTACAGGATATCATAGAACTACAACTCCCAGCATGTCCAGATTGTTATTACAAGATATCATAGAACTACAACTCCCAGCATGTTATTACAGGATATCAGAGAACTACAACTTCCAGCATGTCCAGGATATCATAGGACAGGCATGGCCAACCTGCGGCTCTCCAGCTGTTGTAAAATAACAATTCCCACCATGCCCTGCTGTAGGCTGATAGCTGTAAGCAGTCTGGGCATGCTGGGAGTTGTAGTTTTGCAACAGCTGGAGAGCCGCAGGTTGGCCATGCCTGTCATAGGAGAAAACTCCATGGGCCAGATTTATCATTAGCTCAGGTCAGAATAATGGAGTGAAAAAGTCCCAAACGCTAAAACTGCGCACAAATTTGCGACTTTTTTCTGCTCTGCACTATGCTCGCCAGTTTTCTGAAAGTGGGCGTGTTTTCTTATGTAGATGAATCTCTAGACAGATTTACTATTGGGACTATTTAAAAAGTGGCAAAAAAGTCGCAATTTCACTCCAGTGAGGACCATGCTTATCTTATGAGACTTTTTAATAGAACATGCGACTTTTGTAAAGCTGCTTACTGACGGATAAACTGCTACCGTCAAACCACATTTATTACAGTCTTAAAGGGCCAATCATAAATCTGACTTGGCTAAAACTGACTTTAGCCATATGTGAAAGTGGAGTGAGCTGTCAGAGGAATGATAAATCTGGCCCTATATTTCTTTTGCTCCCTGTTAAGCCCCGCCCCTGCACTGATCACATGATGGTGACGTCACCCCAGGTCCTACACCACCTCTTCTCCCCTCCACTGCTGAGCCCCGCCCCCTGCACTGATCACATGACGGTGACGTCACCCCAGGTCCTACACCACCTCTTCTCCCCTCCACTGCTGAGCCCCGCCCCCTGCACTGATCACATGACGGTGACGTCACCCCAGGTACTTCACCACCTCCTCTCCACTGCTAAGCCCCGCCCCCTGCACGGATCACATGACGGTGACGTCACCCCAGGTCCTTCAGCTCTGGCAGGGCAGCAGATACTGGGCAGGTCCTGGTCGGTAGTCAGGGCTCTTGTTCTCTCTGGTATCAGCCATTCCTCCAGCCTGCAGGTAAGATGAGCTGTGAGGAGACAGTGTGGTGGAGAGCTCAGACATGTCACCTCTGGAGATTCTCCTCCATTACACACAAGGAATCCTTCTCCGCTCCTCAGCTTAGTATGATGGGGGAGGAGTAGTGGGGAGAGTGGGGGTTGTCATCATTCGCTGGCCCCTGGCTGTCCTGGTGAGGGGCCCCTGCCTCCAGGAGAAGAATGAATGGAGCGGGGGCCCGGCCTGAGCTCAGCTCTCTCCAGTCTCTTCTCTAGGAGTTCTGGACACAGCTGAGCACAGCCCAGAGGTGGGACCTGCATCTATCAGACATTTATCTCCTGTGGAGCCACCAGAGATCTCCATGTCGGGGCCCCTGGAATCCATGTGGTGGGGGCTCTGAGAAGCGGGGCCCCTCCAGGCTCAGGAAGTGCGGTTCTGGAGGTGACATCTGGTCTTGTCCCCTGGATGATTTCCTCTCCTCTTCTCATAAAGGCGCCTGCAGTACTAGAAGCCTCCAGCTCCTCCAGTTCTCTCCTCTTCTCCTGAACGACCACCAAGGATGGACAGGAAGGAGATCAGCAGAAGAATATTAGACCTCACCTTGGAGATCATCTCCCTGCTGAGCGGAGAGGTAAACTTTTCTAGATTTCTCTCCTCTGTATTGTATTCTGTAACAAGTCAGACATCGGGAAGGAGAATCCATCATAGGAAGTGATAGGAAGAGTCCAGGGTCCTGGAGAACGGCCTCCAGACCTTCCAAGTGACGGAGAACCTGAAGATCAGCCCCCAGTATGGTGAGTGATGTGTCATGTGACCAGTGACCAATAGTCATGTTATAGGAGCCATGAGAAGGTAAGTAGGCACGTTGTACCAGGAGGAGAGGGCCGGAGGAGAGCACATGGCCCCTGAAGGGTTTATTCCCTAAGTGTCTCTCTCCATCCACAGGAGTACACAATAGTGAAGAAGACATCGGGGGACTGTGTGACTCCCATCATCCATCTCCAGGAGTCAGGAGGGCGGAGCAGGACCCCTCCCCCCATCACAGAGCCTCCCCCTCACCCCCTGATACATGAGCAGAAGATCCTAGAACTCACCCACAAGATGATGGAGCTGCTGACTGGAGAGGTGACACTGCTGGGAATGCTGGGAAATTCTCCAGTAACAGCACTGGAGGGGTCTGGGTGATGACGGTGTCATTGTGTTGTCAGGTTCCTATAAGGTGTCAGGACGTCACTGTCTATTTCTCCATGGAGGAGTGGGAGTATATAGAAGGACACAAGGATCTGTACAAGGAGGCCATGATGGAGGAGCACCAGCCTCTTATATCACAGGGTAAGAGCCGTCATGTGCAGTGTATACACGTGTGTGCAGTGACGTAATGGAGGAGCACCAGCCTCTTATATCACAGGGTAAGAGCCGTCATGTGCAGTGTATACACGTGTGTGCAGTGACATGTAATGGAGGAGCACCAGCCTCTTATATCACAAGGTAAGAGCCGTCATGTGCAGTGTATACACGTGTGTGCAGTGACATGTAATGGAGGAGCACCAGCCTCTTATATCACAAGGTAAGAGCCGTCATGTGCAGTGTATACACGTGTGTGCAGTGACATGTAATGGAGGAGCACCAGCCTCTTATATCACAAGGTAAGAGCCGCCATGTGCAGTGTATACACGTGTGTGCAGTGACATGTAATGGAGGAGCACCAGCCTCTTATATCACAAGGTAAGACCCGTCATGTGCAGTGTATACACGTGTGTGCAGTGACATGTAATGGAGGAGCACCAGCCTCTTATATCACAAGGTAAGAGCCGTCATATGCAGTGTGTGCAGTGACATGTAATGGAGGAGCACCAGCCTCTTATATCACAAGGTAAGAGCCGTCATGTGTAGTGTGTACACTTGTGTGCAGTGACATGTAATGGAGGAGCACCAGCCTCTTATATCACAGGGTAAGACCCGTCATGTGCAGTGTGTACACGTGTGTGCAGTGACATGTAATGGAGGAGCACCTACCTCTTATATCACAAGGTAAGAGCCGTCATGTGCAGTGTATACACGTGTGTGCAGTGACATGTAATGGAGGAGCACCAGCCTCTTATATCACAAGGTAAGAGGCGTCATGTGCAGTGTATACACGTGTGTGCAGTGACATGTAATGGAGGAGCACCAGCCTCTTATATCACAGGGTAAGAGCCGTCATGTGCAGTGTATACACGTGTGTGCAGTGACATGTAATGGAGGAGCACCAGCATCTTATATCACAAGGTAAGAGGCGTCATGTGCAGTGTATACACGTGTGTGCAGTGACATGTAATGGAGGAGCTCCTACCTCTTATATCACAGGGTAAGAGCCGTCATGTGCAGTGTATACACGTGTGTGCAGTGACATGTAATGGAGGAGCACCAGCCTCTTATATCACAAGGTAAGAGCCGTCATGTGCAGTGTATACACGTGTGTGCAGTGACATGTAATGGAGGAGCACCAGCCTCTTATATCACAAGGTAAGAGGCGTCATGTGCAGTGTATACACGTGTGTGCAGTGACATGTAATGGAGGAGCTCCTACCTCTTATATCACAAGGTAAGAGCCGTCATGTGCAGTGTATACACGTGTGTGCAGTGACATGTAATGGAGGATCACCAGCCTCTTATATCACAAGGTAAGACCCGTCATGTGCAGTGTATACACGTGTGTGCAGTGACATGTAATGGAGGAGCACCTACCTCTTATATGACAGGGTAAGAGCCGTCATGTGCAGTGTATACACGTGTGTGCAGTGACATGTAATGGAGGAGCACCAGCCTCTTATATCACAAGGTAAGAGCCGTCATGTGCAGTGTATACACGTGTGTGCAGTGACATGTAATGGAGGAGCACCAGCCTCTTATATCACAAGGTAAGAGGCGTCATGTGCAGTGTATACACGTGTGTGCAGTGACATGTAATGGAGGAGCACCAGCCTCTTATATCACAGGGTAAGAGCCGTCATGTGCAGTGTATACACGTGTGTGCAGTGACATGTAATGGAGGAGCACCTACCTCTTATATCACAGGGTAAGAGCCGTCATGTGCAGTGTATACACGTGTGTGCAGTGACATGTAATGGAGGAGCACCAGCCTCTTATATCACAAGGTAAGAGGCGTCATGTGCAGTGTATACACGTGTGTGCAGTGACATGTAATGGAGGAGCTCCTACCTCTTATATCACAAGGTAAGAGCCGTCATGTGCAGTGTATACACGTGTGTGCAGTGACATGTAATGGAGGAGCACCAGCCTCTTATATCACAAGGTAAGAGCCGTCATGTGCAGTGTATACACGGGTGTGCAGTGACATGTAATAGAGGAGCACCAGCCTCTTATATCACAAGGTAAGACCCGTCATGTGCAGTGTATACACGTGTGTGCAGTGACATGTAATGGAGGAGCACCAGCCTCTTATATCACAAGGTAAGAGCCGTCATGTGCAGTGTATACACGTGTGTGCAGTGACTTGTAATGGAGGAGCACCAACCTCTTATATCACAAGGTAAGAGTTGTCATGTGCAGTGTATACACGTGTGTGCAGTGACATGTAATGGAGGATCACCAGCCTCTTATATCACAAGGTAAGAGCCGTCATGTGCAGTGTATACACGTGTGTGCAGTGACATGTAATGGAGGAGCACCAGCCTCTTATATCACAGGGTAAGAGCCGTCATGTGCAGTGTATACACGTGTGTGCAGTGACATGTAATGGAGGAGCACCTACCTCTTATATCACAGGGTAAGAGCCGTCATGTGCAGTGTATACACGTGTGTGCAGTGACATGTAATGGAGGAGCACCAGCCTCTTATATCACAAGGTAAGAGGCGTCATGTGCAGTGTATACACGTGTGTGCAGTGACATGTAATGGAGGAGCTCCTACCTCTTATATCACAAGGTAAGAGCCGTCATGTGCAGTGTATACACGTGTGTGCAGTGACATGTAATGGAGGAGCACCAGCCTCTTATATCACAAGGTAAGAGCCGTCATGTGCAGTGTATACACGGGTGTGCAGTGACATGTAATAGAGGAGCACCAGCCTCTTATATCACAAGGTAAGACCCGTCATGTGCAGTGTATACACGTGTGTGCAGTGACATGTAATGGAGGAGCACCAGCCTCTTATATCACAAGGTAAGAGCCGTCATGTGCAGTGTATACACGTGTGTGCAGTGACTTGTAATGGAGGAGCACCAACCTCTTATATCACAAGGTAAGAGTTGTCATGTGCAGTGTATACACGTGTGTGCAGTGACATGTAATGGAGGATCACCAGCCTCTTATATCACAAGGTAAGAGCCGTCATGTGCAGTGTATACACGTGTGTGCAGTGACATGTAATGGAGGAGCACCAGCCTCTTATATCACAGGGTAAGAGCCGTCATGTGCAGTGTATACATGTGTGTGCAGTGACATGTAATGGAGGAGCACCTACCTCTTATATCACAAGGTAAGAGCCGTCATGTGCAGTGTATACACGTGTGTGCAGTGACATGTAATGGAGGAGCACCAGCCTCTTATATCACAAGGTAAGAGCCGTCATGTGCAGTGTATACACGTGTGTGCAGTGACATGGAATGGAGGAGCACCAGCCTCTTATATCACAAGGTAAGAGCCGTCATGTGCAGTGTATACACGTGTGTGCAGTGAGATGTAATGGAGGAGCACCAGCCTCTTATATCACAAGGTAAGAGCCGTCATGTGCAGTGTATACACGTGTGTGCAGTGACATGTAATGGAGGAGCACCAGCCTCTTATATCACAAGGTAAGAGCCGTCATGTGCAGTGTGTACACGTGTGTGCAGTGACATGTAATGGAGGAGCCCCAGCCTCTTATATCACAAGGTAAGAGCCGTCATGTGCAGTGTATACACGTGTGTGCAGTGACATGTAATGGAGGAGCACCAGCCTCTTATATCACAAGGTAAGAGCCGTCATGTGCAGTGTATACACGTGTGTGCAGTGACATGTAATGGAGGAGCACCAGCCTCTTATATCACAAGGTAAGACCCGTCATGTGCAGTGTGTACACGTGTGTGCAGTGACATGTCCATAGGTCTCCAGTCACATGATGGGAGCGTGTCCTTCTGGCCTCCATCGGGCCGGTATAGTAGACTACACTGCTCTATCAGAGGCGTCCTGTGAAATCCGTGTTCCGCAGCGTATACATTGTAGATGATACATGGAGCTTCTGGGCAATGTCCGCCCCTTTGTGACTGTATAGAGCCTGACGTCGGAGCTTCTGTCAGAGGGAGATATCAGGAAACCCTCCAGTGTTATCTCCTCCGATCACTAAACCTAGAAGTGAAGGAGCTGAGAGAAGAGTCTGATCTATAGACAGATCTACAGGAGGCCATGTATTCAGTCACTGTGTCCTTGTGTCTCCACAGATGGATCCAGGAGGAGAAATCCACCAGAGAGATGTCCCCGTCCTCTGTATTCCCAGGACTGTTCAGAGGAGAAGGTCCCAGAGAACCCTCAGGTAGATGGAGCTGAGCCCTGTACACATCTATATAGGGGGGTCCTGCAGTCATAGAGGGGTCATAGATTGTGGGGGTCTCTTCTGTGGATCTGTTAGATTTCCCACCTGTCTGCTGTATTGTACTGAATTGTTACAGATGACAAATCAGGGGGAAGATCTGACTGATATTAAAGTGGAGGATGAAGAAGAGTGGATGATGGGCGATCCCCCGTGTAAGAGTGAGGTGGAGGAGGACATTCCAGGAGATGTCACCACAGGTATGGAATCATGAATGGAGAAAGTGACTTCAGGTTCTGTCCTTGGTGCCTTCAGGGCAGGAGGAGAATCTGATCACCGGCTGCTGCTCTCTGATTGGAGATGTCCCCATCACATCATGGAGTGTTCCCCTTATCCAGCTGACGGAGATCTCTGATCAGATTCTTCTCTGATCCCGGCTGTTCCTGCAGGACATGAGGGTCAGTCACATCCACACACCCACTGGGGACTATGCGAATGCAGCTTTTGTGTCTGTGCAGGAAAGGGTTAAGCATCGTTTTGGGCTCATCAGTAGACGTTACAGTAAATCCTGACATTTTGGTGATTTCCTTTGTAAATGGTTAAATCAAATAAATTAGTGAAGAATCCCCCAATAATAACAGCGGAGAAGAAAGCTCCTCATCTTACTTCTATATTTCATACATGAGGCTGGGGGCAAGAACTGAGGAGACATCTGACAACACACAAGATCTCATGACACAAGTCCGGGAGACCAACCCCTCCCGCCTCCTTGGAGCGAGATTTCCCTTCCCATCTAAAAATGTTGGACAGGTCAGCAGCGATCCTGATACCCAAATAAGTTATCCCATTTGTTGGCCAAGCAAAAGGAAAAGAGGTTTTAAGCCAGAAGACTAAGGACCCAGGCAGGGAGACATTTAAGGCTTCAGATTTGGTCATGTTGATCTTAAAACTTGTCCATTCTCCAAAGAAAGAGATTTCATGGAGCAAGGATAGCAGAGAAATGCGGGGATTGGTTATATAGAGCAAAATATCCTCCATGAAAGCCTCACATTTGTATTTATGACCTCCAATATCCGGATTATTACGAATGGAAGATATAAGATGTTCCTTGACCAAAACACAAAGCGATGGGGACAGTGGGCTTCCCTGATGTGTGCCATTGTAAACAGAAAAGGAGGCAGAGAGGTCACCATTGATTATAACCCGTGCTGAAGGCTGTTGATATAGAATGAGAATCTTTGATAAAAACCCTGAACCAAGGCCTATGTGGAACAGGATAGTGCGGAGTGAGGACCAAGAAATGCGATCGAAGGCCTTTTCTGCATCTAAGGACAAGAACATGAGAGGGATACTTTTTGTTTTAGCATGATGGGTGATATCAAGTGTCTTCAGTGTTTTTTAGCGAGCCTCCCGTCCTGGCACAAACCCTTCGTTGTTCAGGATGAATAACTGAGGGCAGAAAGGTGGTCAGTCTGTTAGTTAATAGCTTAGCATACATTTTGAGGTCCACATTTAGGACAATAATAAGTCGATAGCTTGCACATGCTTCTGGGTCTTTACCCGGTTTAGTAATAACAGCATTACGGTTCTCTGTGGCTTGGACTGGAAAGTGGAGCTCAGGAGACACCGCGTTAAAGACCTGAAGCAAAAAGGGGGAAAGAGACGTAGAGAAAGTTTTGTAAAACCTAGCCGTGAACCTGTCGGGCCCAGGATCTTACCTCCAGGTAGTGACTTGAGAACAACCTGCAATTCAGAATCCGCTAAAGGGGTATCTAAGCTTGTAGGATCTAACTCTAGGCCCAGGCCCTAACTGGCCCACAGTAGGGCAAGGTAGATTATAAAGGTCAGAGTAAAAAGAATGAAAGGAGGAGGCAATGTCAGTGGAGGTATAGACCACACGGCCAGTGGAGTTTTTGATGGCAGGGATATGAGACGCAATTATTTTTCCTCTAAGAGCCCTGGCTAACAAACGCCCACTCTTGTTGCCATATTCGAAGAATTTTCTACGGCAAAGTTGAAGCATATGCTTATAGGACAACTCCAAAAGGCGCTCAGCGTCCATACAAGTGTTTTGGACACACTTCAGAGCTTCCCATTGTAATCAACGAGAAGTGGAGTCTGTACAATGATCAGTGAGAAAATTCTCTACAGCTCGTGTAAGATCCGTAGCGAGTCAAGAAAGAGAGACTCATGCAATCGCCATGTCCATTCCTGTTTAGTAAAGAAAATGAAGATGTAAAGAGCAGTAAACCAGGGAGTGGTCCGGTTTGGAGTCATTGGCAACATGTGTGGAGTCAAGGCAGGAAAGAGCATGTTGGTGAAGCAGGATGTAATCCATTCGGCTATAGGAAGAGTGTGGAGGGGAGGAGAAAGTGTAATCTTTGTCTGTAGGGTGCTGAATACGCCATGAATCGCATAACTGCAACTGAAGGAACGCTTTCCTGACCTTTTTAATGGCCAAATAGGAGAGAAGCGCGACTAGTAGAGTTGTCAAGTGTGGGATCAAGGGTGAGGTTAAGATCACTACAAAGGACAACCGCACCACGAACTATGGGCAAGGCTTTATCAACAAGGTCTAAAAGAAAAGAAACCTGGTTCTGATTAGGGGCATAAACGTTGAGGAAGGTGAATTTGCCTCCGCCAATCGACAAAGAAAGGTACCAGACATCGGCATCGACAGTGCAGCCCAGCACTTGGTGAGGTAGGTATTATGGATTGCTATAGCAACCCCTTTAGTTTTATTCACTGGGTTGTTCGCATAATACCAGGTCGTGTAGTGCCGGTGCCGAATGTCAGGGGCACCACCTTCCTTAAAGTGTGTTTCCTGGAAACAAATAATGTGTACCTTCTTGCAGTGGAAGTGATGAAGTACCTGCGTTTTTTTTCGGGTGTGTTGAGGCCATTTCGCGTTGAAGGGCGCTATCTTGAGGGACATCATGAGTAGAGAGGAGTCCAAGAAATGGAGGGTAAGGGAAAGAAGAAGAAATAGAAGAAAAAATCTAAGTAAAGAAAAAGGGAAGAAATGAAATTACTGAGAGAAAGAAGAAAGAGAAAGAAAAAAGAAAAAAAAAGCAGGAGACAATCACTAGTAACAAAACAGTCCCGAGTGATAGTCTCAGTCTACGGGGGAAAAGTAGCAACCAGAGAGGAGCAGACTGGCTACATTCCCTATCCAATCAAACATCTTAAAAAATAACACCTACTAGAAAAAGCAAATAAGTTAAAGAAATGAGAAAAAAGGAAATAACTGTTGTGGCAATTGGTCAAAAGTCCAGATCAGCAACAGTTACCTGGGTCAAAATTAGTTTTTAGATATGTGGTTGTTGCTATGAGAATGGTTATCTCTGTATTCTGGAATTCAGATGTTCTTCCTTCTCGTGTTCATTGGGCTGAAGAACTACACAAAATAATGAGGCTATAAGACATGATAACAGCTGAAACAGTTAAATATTCACTCCTCTGCTCCCTATGGCCCCCTGGGCTGATTTTAGGGCTTCTCCCTGGTTCCATATTTGGTTGAATGCTAAACATTAGAGATGTTTTCCTGGTCTCATAAGGCTTAAACCTAATAGAAGATACTTGATTGCTGCTCCCTTTTCTGTATCTCAGCTACAATATCCTCACGCCTTGTGCCCTTCCCCCCTTTGTGGAGTGTCTGTGTCTTTCTTTAGTAATATTTTGTTGCTCTAAGTTGCAGTAGGCCCAAACAGCGAGAAGGGGTTGTCTTTCTGTGGGCTACTCTTCTACCATGCATATCAACACCCCTACATTAATGCCAGACATGTTCTTTCTTCCTTTGTATTAAATCTCAAAATCAGTAAAACTTGATAGGGCAGGTTACCAGACTTGGTCAGGCTTTCCAAATTTTTGAGTTTTATTAAGTCATGATTTATTGTATATTAAGTCGTAAACATGCACAGACCAGAATCCTGGACTAAGTTATGAATCCAGAAAGATGTATAAGCTGGAATCACACATGCAGTTTTTGGTGCAGCTTGGATTCATAATTAATGGCTTTTCTCCTCCATCCTGCCGGTTCCACTTCCAGCCTAATGGGAATGTCATAAGTTTGTCTACTCTGTAGTTTTGAAGAAAAAAAACACAAATTTCAATTTTTGTCTTTACAGAAAGTCCTAGTAAGAATTCTGAGGGAAACTTCATGTTATCACTAAATTATAAAGTAGAAGATGAAGATATCATGCAGCGCTCTTCAGGAGAAAACTTCATTACCCTCATAGTACATCCAGGACTTCACAGTACAGATCTATCATATAATCCTCCTAATCATGAGCAACTTTTTCCTGACCAATCACAAATTGTTACCACAAGTACAGCTCAGAAAGGGTGTGAAAGTTTTAATTGTGGTAAAGAGTTCGCACAAAGCTCAGGTCTTTCTACACACAGAGTAATTCATATAGGAGAGAAACCATACTCCTGTTCACAATGTAAGAAATGTTTTACAGGTAAATCACATCTTGTTAGACATGAGAGAAGTCACACAGGAGAGAAGCCATATTCATGTTCACAATGTGGGAGATGTTTTACACATAAATCTTATCTTGTTGAACATGAGAGAAGTCACACAGGAGAGAAGCCATATTCATGTTCAGAATGTGGGAATTGTTTTAAGCAAAGAACAAATCTTATTCGGCATCAGAGATTTCACACAGGAGAGAGACCATATTCATGTTCAGAATGTGGGAAATGTTTTGCACAAAAATACAACCTTGTTGAACATCAGAGAATTCACACAGGAGAGAAGCCATATTCATGTTCAGAATGTGGGAAGTGTTTTAAACAAAGAACAAATCTTATTAGACATCAGAGATGTCACACAGGAGAGAAACCGTATTCATGTTCAGAATGTGGGAAATGCTTTACGTATAACTCTCAACTTGCTATACACGAGAGAAGGCACACAGGAGTGAAACCATATTCATGTTCAGAATGTGGGAAATGTTTTGCAGGGAAATTGATTCTTGTTGCACATGAAAGAAGTCACACAGGAGAGAAACCATATTCATGTTCAGAATGTGGAAAATGTTTTACAGATAAATCAAATTTTGTAAAACATAAGAGAAGTCACACAGGAGAGAAACCATATTCATGTTCTCAATGTGGGAAATGTTTTACACGGAAATCATATCTAATTAAACATCAAACACTTTACACAGGGGAGAGGCCTCATTCATGTTCAGAATTAAAACTTGTTAAACATGAGAGAATACCCAAAAGTGAGAAGCCATTTTAACATTTTTTTTTAACATATTGGGTTTACAGATAAGCAAATTTCTCAAAATCAATTTTGGGTCTGATTTGCCCACATCGCCCATATGATTAGATTTGGGTCCAAATAAATTCTACCCAATACTAAATTGCTGTAATTTCCTGGAAAAGTCTTTTCATTGTATATCTTCTCCTTCATTGTTCCAAATCAAATCACACAAATTTCAAATCTGCTAGAATCAGGATTTTTTGGGGAAAATTCAAGTCACACTTTCAAATTTTAGAATCAATTCACTCATCTCTAATTAGGTTATTTATGGACCTTAAACAGCAAATAAAAGGGTTTTTTATTGGGTGGAATGAGAGCAGTGAGGATGTATTGTCCCCATGAACCTTTCTTCTTAACACTGTATTCACACCTCCACCCAGACTGCGGGAGAGTCCAGAGTGACATGGGGAGAAGTTACAACGCTCCATGTAATAGTTTTATAATGTATGCGGACATGTGATACTGGCTACCATTGCAACTGATGATCACTGACACAGGCTGCAACCTGATGCACACATGCGGTAAGCTGGACCGGGGTATGCACTCTGACTCTAACATATGCAATGGCTGGGTCAGGTGTAGGTAATAGCTTATAGTTTTATTTGTGACGCCAATTGCAGCGTGTGCAGGGTACTGTCGCAGGGCCCTTTAAGGTGTTGTAACTCACGTACCAATGCCAGAGTGGTGTAATGTCTCTGTGTGGTAATGGCAATAGTGTAAACGGTGTCTCCTACCTTGGTACGGCTGGACTCCTGGATCCTGGCTCACTTGCAATAAAATTAGTGTTGTGCTAGTAGGAGTAATTGATGAACTTGCAGCAGTAATTGAGATCCAGACTTTGAATAAAGTTCAAACTTGTCTTTACTAGATGCAGTTTTCATCCAAGTGAGATACAGCATTAGTCTGAAGTCCCAGCAGGTATTGGCAATGTGTGGCAGGAATCTATCTTCTGTTCTATCATGTGCCTGGAGCTTTTGCAGGAAAGGGACGTCTGCTTAGTAGCTCTGTAATGTGGCAGGAATTTATCTTCTGCACTCTGCTTAGTAGCTCTGTAATGTGGCAGGAATTTATCTTCTGCACTATCTATCATCTGCTGTCTTGGGGACTGACTAGCTGAAGAGGAATTTTGCTTCTCCTGGGGTCTGGACGTTACTCACAGTTAACTTCACAGGGTATGCTTCTTCCTGGAATACTGGAGGTGGCTGCTTGCTTCTATCAGCTGAGGCTGCAAGGCTCTTGCTGGGGGTGATGATCAATTGTCTCAGCCGAGACAAGATCCTGGCTTGGATCCCTAGCCGGACTGGCTGGCACACTAACTCTAACTTCCTTCCCTCCCCATGAGGCAGAATATGGAATAATGCACTCTGCTCACAGAGGGGGAAGCTGAACTGGAATGAACTATTCCAGTTCAGAAACACTAAACTGTAGCTAAGTCCCTGCTAACACATTGCTGCCACCTGCTGGTGAACATAGAAATTACAGCAATACATATTTAACAAGGCTTAGAATGCACATTTGTGAGGAAATTACATGAAATTACACAAGATGACAATGTAAATGCCTATAACAGGTTGTAGCGGGGTAAAAGAGTTTCATAACATAACTCTGGGATGTTACACACACACACACACACACACACACCTTATTGTATTTGCACTCAGACTGTCTAGTGTTGAGCTGATCTTAAGACTCCAGTGGCAAAACTACTGCTGGTAGTCTTTAGTGTCTGGGAGTATGGGTCTCACACACACTAGTATCTTGATCCCACTTTGCTGCCACCAATATGTGAGGGATACCACCCCTCGTGCCTGCTTGACGTCAACTACGTCGAGCTCACGAGACGTGGTATGGTCACTGGTTATCAAGACGTGACGTTACGCCCTCCCGGAGGAGCATGTAAGGTTAGCTTGGTGCAGTTTACACAGACACCTCCTGTCCACGCGGGCACAGAGAGGCAACAAGCTGAGAGAGCATTTTCACTGCCCCAGTGAAACAGCGCTTTCTTAGCCAGGGTATACTGCCACCAGCTTCTCGTTAGATATAAGCCTGGTCCGCTAACGGGATTATATAGGGTGAGAAACCAACCCACGGTAGCTTATAACTAGGCCGAAACACGGACATGGGGATTCGTGATCGAGATAGAAGACAGCACAAGATTAAATTATATATTTAATCGCCTTAAGGGCATACTAGATAACACACTATAGACAAAGAATATATACAGTGGTCTGAGGTTACGAATACAGGTATTATGGTACAAACAGGATTACACAGAGTACAAGTCAGTTACCGGGTAGATAAATTTTCCTTTGGGTTATGATTAGTCCTTTGCTGTAGTCACATGGAGGGCAGTGATGTCAACTGGTTACAGGTCCCTCTAAACACATGGCACAATGTGACCCCTTTCAGAGAAAGACCCCGCCCGCTGGCTTGCATGGGCTTTTGACCTGTAGCCGGTCCCTCCCCTCCCCGCCTCTGGGAAGAATCCCCTCCTCCTCTTCTGGGCTGGCAGCCAAGGACCCACAAAACTCATTAGGGCCCATAACTCCAGACCAGGAGGTCTTGGGTTCTGGCTACAATTAGAGTCCAAACATGGTACCGTTATTGGGTTTCTGTGGGGAGATATGTAAATCTCCCTTCCCTGGCACCCGACCTCCAACCTATGACCATGGGCATGTTCATCGTGGCCACCGGGACACAAATATGTATCCGGTTTGCGCCTGTGTCCCGGTGGCCACGATGAACATGCCCATGGTCATAAGTTGGAGGTCGGGTGCCAGGGAAAGGAGATATACATATCTCCCCACAGAAACCCAATAACGGTACCATGCTTGGACTCTAATTGTAGCCAGAACCCAGGCGGGTCCTTGTTGACTGGTTGAGGTGTGAATTCGTACGCATGTGGCCTCCTTGAAGCCAGAACCCCTGTGGAGTTCACTACCTCCGCTATCTGACAAGCAGAGGGTTGAAGTGAGAACTTATTTTGCATGTACACTGACAAAGGTGAATCAGATGAAAATCATGGCTGCCAGTAAATAATGATCCATATTCCTCACCGGACATATTTATATTTCATCTTCATCCAAACAGTATTTGCAGATAAAATAAACTATTCTATTTGCTCCACGACAGCGTCACCATTGTCACTGACAGAAATTTTCTTTTTGGCTCATATTATACTTTCTCCTCACGCTGTGACCTTCATTGCTCCTACAGACTAACCCTCCTGTGCGGAGACAGTGATATTGGTGGCTTGATGACCATATCACTGATTTTTCTGACCGGATGATCTGTAATAAATAACCCCATGCGTATATTCCTGCGGTGTAATGGTAAACCTATCTAGATACTGGAGCTGAGTCTGAGTGATATATCGGTGGTGGGAATCGCTGGTGATGTCACATCTGTTAAAGGGGTTCTCTGGGAAAGATAAAAATGAAAAGACATGTTCTTATAAATAAACTCTTAAATGTGTTTATTTATAATGGCACCTTTAGTCTAGGGAACAATCAGTCAAGTAGCTAAAATGGTGGCTCTTATATTTATGATCATAAAATCCGTCCTTCACGTGACACTGCAGGACGGCCGGTGTGAGAAAGCAGAGCACAGCGCCCTATGCAAAGTCTGCTGGTCTCAGCACTGTGAAGCTGTATATTATGTGCAGATGACAGCTGAGATAACTGCTCCGCTGTGTCCCTGTGCTTCAGAAAGGAGTTTACCTCACCTCATACTCGCAGGCTGAAATGTTTTCTAATGACGCTCCTACCCCACAGCAGCACGTCTGGTCCTTATTCCTACCCTTCAGTCTCCAAATACGGGATGAGGTAAACTCCTTTCTGAAGCACAGGGACACAGCAGAGCAGTTATCTCCGCTGTCATCTGCACACAATATACAGCTTCACAGTGCTGAGACCGGCAGACTTTACATAGGGCGCTGTGCTCTGCTTTAACACCGGCCGTCCTGCAGTGTCACATGAAGGACGGATTTTATGATCATAAATCCAAGAGCCGACATTTTAGCTACTTGACTGATTTGTTCCCTAGACTAAAGGAGCCATTTTAAATAATTAAAGACATTGAAGAGTTTTATTTAAAAGAACATGTTTTTTCAGTATTTTCATTTTTATCTTTCCCGGAGAACCCCTTTAATTAACCTCTGAATAATGCCAACAAGAATTCAGTGACCAAGTGATGCTCATATATGTGTTTTATATGTATCCTCCTCCTTCATTATAACCTGCAGATCATGAATGGAGACATGATGATGAATTATTAGTAATCTGTATGTCTCTGATAAGTACTGGCTGGTAGGTCGCCCACTCACTGTAACCCGGTTGTGGGGAATAATAAAAGTATAATAAATCATATCAATGTGACAAACGCAACACAGTTGTACAGCAATATACTCGCGATATATCTAAACAATGGCCCAGATTTACTAATGTGTCTGCAAAAACAACCTGTCTACAAAGTGGCACAATTTGGTGCATCTATAGTTTCTACACTTTTTTTTCTCAATGTGCTCGACTTTGGGTCGGGGGCTTAGTGGAAAGGAATTGGAGCTTTGTTTGAAAGGGAGTAGGGCCTATGATGCACCACTCTGCACCAAAAGTGTGGCACAATTCTGGTGTCAAAATCTGTCTCAAAGTATGCTACAGAGTGAGAGAAAAGTGATTTATCCTCCAGCTAGAGCCCCGTTGATGAATCTGGTGCAGATCTAGAAGCCGATCTAAGCTTCCGCCATCTTTACAATTAGTAAATCTGGGCCAATATCTTTCAGGGTGACTCAGGTAGTTTTGTCTCAGGTTGTATTTTTATATTTCAAACGTCCATTGACGCCACACGACGGCTCCTTGAAAACATCTGACAATTCCTGTATAGGAAGATATGTACTGGTAGTTTCTTTGACTTATATTTTAAGTTTTTCAGTTATAGGTGTTTTCTTAGACATGTATGGCATATCCACAGACTTGTAGAGGTTATCAAAGCCTCACTCAAAGTCTGGATACAGTGGCCAGCGGGATGGCCTCAGAGACCCCATTTTCTACAGATAGCTGAATGTGCCATAAATGTCTGAGATGGGAATATTCCTTTAAGCAGCTTTGCAGTTTTACTTATATTGAACCTGTTGAGCTTGAAGCTGTGTTCCAAGAGGAATTTAGAGGTCACTGAGCTTCTCTGTAACAAACCACTATGTATTGTCATAGACTGTAATATTTTTATCCTTTATTTTTTTTACAATAAAGGGGATTCATTTGTCAATTTATTTTGATTGGATTGTGCTATTCCATATATGTCTTTTCCATATATGCCCCTACCTACTTGTAAAATCTGCTCTAAATGGTGGCTTACAACTTGCTGATGGTCCCTGACTTGACTAAGTTTTGGAGCCTAAACCTGAAGGGGTAATAGAGGAAGAGGTCAATACCAGACTGGCAAAACCAGGACCCTGATCAGAATCCAAAGTCATCTACACAACAGAGTTAAACCAGGAGATAACATCAGAGACAAGGTCACCAGGCAAAGGCGAGGTCACAAACTAGCAGAGTCTTTTACCAAACTGTGTCCAATTGCAAGCACTGTCAAATAGCAAACAGAGTCAAATACCAGAATGTCACGTCAGAGAAACAGACAAAAGGTCAGTGATTTAGAGTAACAAATACTAAAGAGAGCTAAAGTATGTGGGAGCTTTCTTAGCTAAATCAAAGAATGTAGTCCACATCTCTATCAGTGCCCCCTTGGACCTCATTCTTTCCATAACGAAAGCCTAGTCCCCATACTATGAAATCCTCTTCGCCAGCTTTCATGATAACCTAGCCTAGTGTATAGACTCCCATGACACTGGACAGCATGGGAGTCAGATGTCAGTCCCTATGGTCGATGATCTCCAGGTGGCATCGTAAGTAGGGGGGGAACCAACAGAGCTGAGTGGACTTTGTCTCCCATACTTATGGAATTCTCTCATGATCATCTTCGTGGTAGCCTCAGCTACAGCTTTGAGCAGAAGCCTCCTAATGCAGGGGATGACACAACAAACAATTACTGCAAGGATCAATAACACCATGATTATAACCATTCCAATTTGTAACAAGGTCTGCTTCCAATTCTTAATCCAGTTTTCGAACCAATTTTCCCATGAACTATCCACCTCAGAATTTCTCTTTAACTCTTCTGAAAGAGAAGCAAGTCCCTTCAGGGCATTCATGCCCTGACCATTTGGTCCTAAGTTATCAGGAATTCAACCTGATGCTGTGCAATGGTCATGGCGTAGCACAGCAGGAAGCGCACACTGCACTTTCCGGTGGCGGTATGTCCGTAGCAGGAGAGGTAAGTTGTTTTACTTCTTTTTTTTTTGTCTCATGTCAGGTCTGATGAAATAAAAAAAAATACATATATATATATATATATATATATATAATTTCCTCCTCTAAAACCTAGGTGCATCTTATTGAAAGAAAAATACAGTATTTAGGCTAAATGGGAAAGAAGATGGAAGTTGGAAAAAATGGGTGTAATAATAGAAACTAGAAGGCTGAATTATTTAGGGATCAGTATATGTAGAGGTGCAGAAATAGTATTAGGATAGATGGAGAGAACTCCCATTTACACTGTCCGGCCGCTGTTATCTTCTACAGATGGTAAGCTTGGGCCAGAATCCTGTATCCAATGCAGAGCTTGCCTTTATTGATGTGTGGGAAAGAAATCCAAATGAATAAAGCCTCATTCATACTGGAGCCTCCATAGACACCTTTTTTGAAAAGCCCCAGAGGCTGCAACACCTAACAAGAGGCATCACTAACCAAACACTGCCATGAAGACCAAGGAACTCTCCAAACAAGTAAGGCACAATGTTGTTGAGAAGTACAAGTCAGGGTTAGGGTATAAAAAAATATCCAAATCTTTGATGATCCCCAGGAGCACCATCAAATCTATCATAACCAAATGGAAAGAACATGGCACAACAGCAAACCTGCCAAGAGACGGACGCCCACCAAAACTCATGGACCGGGCAAGGAGGGAATTAATCAGAGAGGCAGCACAGAGACCTAAGGTAACCCTGGAGGAGCTGCAGAGTTCCACAGCAGAGACTGGAGTATCTGTACATAGGACGACAATAAGACTCCATAGAGTTGGTCTTTATGGTAGAGTGGCCAGAAGAAAGCCATTACTTTCATCTAAAAACAAAAAAGCATGTTGTAAGTTTGAGAAAAAGCCTGTGGGAGACTCCCAAAATGTATGGAGGAAGGTGCTCTGGTCTGATAAGACTAAAATTATACTTTTTGGCCATCAAAGAAAATGCTATGTCTGGCGCAAACCCAACACATCACATCACCCAAAGAACACCATCCCCACAGTGAGACATGGTGGTGGCAGCATCATACTGGGGGATGGGACTGGGAAACTGGTCAGAGTTGAGGGAAAGATGGATGGTGCTAAATACTGGGATATTCTTGAGCAAAACCTGTACCACTCTGTGCGTGATTTGAGGCTAGGATGGAGGTTCACCTTCCAGGAGGACAACGACCCTAAACATACTGCTAAAGCAACACTTGAGTGGTTTAAGGGGAAACATCTAAATGTGTTGGAATGGCCTAGTCAAAGCCCAGATCTCAATCCAATAAAAAAATCTGTGGTCAGACTTAAAGATTGCTGTTCACAAGTGCAAAAATCCAACCTGAAGGAGCTGGAGGAGCAGTTTTGCAAGGAGGAATGGGCAAAAATCCCAGTGGTAAGATGTGGCAAGCTCATAGAGACTTATCCAAAGTGACTTGGAGCTGTGATTGCCGCAAAAGGTGGCTCTACAAAGTATTGACTTTAAGGGTGTGAATAGTTATGCACATTGACATTTTCTGTTATTTTGTCCTATTTGTTTGCTTCACAATAAAAAAAAAAAAACATCTTTAAAGTTGTGGGCATGTTCTGTAAATTAAATTATGCAAATCCTCAAACAATCCATGTTTATTCCAGGTTGTGAGGCACCAAAACACGAAAAAAGTCAAGGGGGGGAATACTTTTGCAAGGCACTGTATGTGGAGAAATAAAGGGGATCATTTATGGCCAGATATATAGCACTTTTTTGTCATACATCTGGCGCAAATGACTTTCCCTCTGATGCCAGGATCTAAAAAAAAGGACGAAGCGGGAGGCACGTCTCATTCACCATTTTCTATGGCTGGTTTAGTTGTAGGAAAAAAGTCTCTAAATGTAAGACAGTCCGGAAGCTGTCTTACGTTTTTAGAACTAGTGCTGGATGCGCCGAAGTTATGGAGAAGCCGGTGCCTCTACATAACTCTGTTGGATCCAGCGCAAGTGCTTATTAAAAAAATGTCTAAAATAGAAGTGCCCCAAAGTACCCAGAATATCTTTAAAAAAGTAGCAAAGAACTAAAAAAGGAGAACGTGGGGTCCCAGAGATGCAGAAATTTTATTTAGCTTGTCTGAGCAGATTCATGGATGAGTGGCTAAAGGAGAGGACAGATAAACACGGAAGAAGATAAATAGCCAGTCTGGGCTAATACTAATAGAGCTAATGGTAAATATATAGACAGAAATGATAAAAGATCTAACCTTATTAGGGACTACAATTGCCGTGGAACTAGAAAGACAGAAAAGGAAGCCCATCTAGAGAGATGGTGAGATAAGAAGCCACCATCCATAGAGTGAAGACTGTCAGCAGATTTTTACCTATGACACTGGCTGACCTGTTACATGTGCGCTTTGCAGCTGAAGGCATCTGTGTTGGTCCCATGTTCATATGTGCCCGCATTTCTAGGAAAGATGATGTTTTAATATATGCAGATGAGCTTCTAGGAGCAACTGGGGTGTTGCCAGTACACTTATAGGCTCTGCTCTCTCTGCAACTGCTGCGCCCTCTGCACTTGATGTTTTCCCTGCCTGGACCTGTCAATCAAAGTGCAGAGCTAGCTGAGCCTCTAGTAGTAAGGGCAACGGCTCCATTGCTCCTAGAGGCTCCTTTGCATACAATTAAAAAATGTAATTGCAATGCGGGTGTAGTGTCCCACTAGGTAGGCGTGGGCACTACACAAGGGTCAATTGGTTCACGTGTTACTTCTGCTCACAAGGGACAGTAATATTATATTTAACTATGTACTTTAATGTATTTTTTTTGTGCTTTTATATGCAATGTTTCCCCTGTGTCATGCATAGCAGGCCTATTAGGGTGTAGTTATGCATCCTAGACACTAGAGGGAGATAGAGAGCCCCTAGTATAAATGTTCAGGCCCAGACAGGGAGGAGTTGGTCTGTAGTCAGGAGTCTGTGGAGACAGAAGTGAGAAGGCACCAGCCAGGGATATGCTGAGGGCCTCCTCCTGACATGCAGCTTGATAGTCCTGGCTGCTAGCTATGACCAGGAGGCTAGTGAAGAACTCTAGCCTGCCTGTAGATAAAGTGAGCCTCAGTTAGCTCAGAAGACACCCCAGTAGTAGGAGTGCACCTCCTGGGAGAAACCTGCAGTCACCTATCTAATCCAGCAGAGAATCCAGCTAATAAGCAAAGGTACTGTAATAGTTAAAGCAAGTGCCAATACTGGAGGAAGGAATTGATATACCAAGGATTCAAGCCAGCAATTAGGCATCCGGGCCTTGGGATCCAGCCAGCTAGAATAGCTGAGGGGATAGAGCAGCATTGTACTGCAAAGCATTAACTGTATACCCTCCAAGTATCTTGCAAGATTGAAACCTGCTGTGCTGTGAAGTAAACCTGCTGTGCATTTGTACTATAAAGAACTACATCATTATCACCTACTGCAACTGTCTGTATAAAGTTGGACTGTTTCCTAAAGTAAAGCAACGTTTGGTTTACCACCTGTGTACTCCATTAATCCTCCTGCAAATCGGTGTGCCACCGTTACAGGCACTGGCATCACGATTCTTAAAGGGACCTTGCCTCAGGCACTCAAAATACCTGCAACATCCAGGGCACCTCACACTCCATCAGGCCAGGTCACTCCATACAGAGTGTGCCCCAGAGGAACTTGTGTCTACCTCTCCTTCACTGCCGCATGCCTGCCCAGGGTCCTCCAAAAAGTGAGTAACCCTAGATTGCCCATAACCGTGACCTCACTATCGCAATACCCTGCAGGTCTGGCGTGCTGCACGGGCACATACAGTACAGACCAAAAGTTTGGACACACCTTCTCATTCAAAGAGTTTTCTTTATTTTCATGACTATGAAGGCATCAAAACTATGAATTAACACATGTGGAATTATATACATAACAAACAAGTGTGAAACAACTGAAAATATGTAATTTTCTAGGTTTTTCAAAGTAGACACCTTTTGCTTGGATTACTGCTTTGCACACTCTTGGCATTCTCTTGATGAGCTTCAAGAGGTAGTCCCCTGAAATGGTCTTCCAACAGTCTTGAAGGAGTTCCCAGAGATGCTTAGCACTTGATGGCCCTTTTGCCTTTACTCTGCGGTCCAGCTCACCCCAAACCATCTCGATTGGGTTCAGGTCCGGTGACTGTGTAGGCCAGGTCATCTGGCGCAGCACCCCATCACTCTCCTTCATGGTCAAATAGCCCTTACTTTCAACGTTTTCCCAATTTTTCGGCTGACTGACCACTGGCCACTCGTTTTTCTTTACTTAGCTGCTTTTTTCTTGCCATAATACAAATTCTAACAGTCTATTCAGTAGGACTATCAGCTGTGTATCCACCTGACTTCTCCTCAACGCAACTGATGGTCCCAACCCCATTTATAAGGCAAGAAATCCCACTTATTAAACCTGACAGGGCACACCTGTGAAGTGAAAACCATTTCAGGGGACTACCTCTTGAAGCTCATCAAGAGAATGCCAAGAGTGTGCAAAGCAGTAATCAAAGCAAAAGGTGGCTACTTTGAAGAACCTAGAATATGACATATTTTCTGTTGTTTCACACTTGTTTGTTATGTATACACTCACCTAAAGAATTATTAGGAACAACATACTAATACGGTGTTGGACCCCCTTTTGCCTTCAGAACTGCCTTAATTCTACGTGGCATTGATTCAACAAGGTGCTGATAGCATTCTTTAGAAATGTTGGCCCATATTGATAGGATAGCATCTTGCAGTTGATGGAGATTTGAGGGATGCACATCCAGGGCACGAAGCTCCCGTTCCACCACATCCCAAAGATGCTCTATTGGGTTGAGATCTGGTGACTGTGGGGGCCATTTTAGTACAGTGAACTCATTGTCATGTTCAAGAAACCAATGTGAGATGATTGGAGCTTTGTGACATGGTGCATTATCCTGCTGGAAGTAGCCATCAGAGGATGGATACATGTTCTCATTCTGTTTACGCCAAATTCGGACTCTACCATTTGAATGTCTCAACAGAAATCGAGACTCATCAGACCAGGCAACATTTTTCCAGTCTTCAACAGTCCATTTTGGTGAGCTCGTGCAAATTGTAGCCTCTTTTACCTATTGGTAGTGGAGATGAGTGGTACCCAGTGGGGTCTTCTGCTGTTGTAGCCCATCTACCTCAAGGTTGTGCGTGTTATGGCTTCACAAATGCTTTGCTGCATACCTCGTTTGTAACGAGTGGTTATTTCAGTCAAGGTTGCTCTTCTATCAGCTTAAATCAGTCGGCCCATTCTCCTCTGACCTCTAGCATCCACAAGGCATTTTTGCCCACAGGACTGCCGCATACTGGATGTTTTTCCCTTTTCACACCATTCTTTGTAAACCCTAGAAATGGTTGTGCGTGAAAATCCCAGAAACTGAGCAGATTGTGAAATACTCAGACCGGCCCGTCTGGCACCAACAACCATGCCACGCTCAAAATTGCTTAAATCACCTTTCTTTCCCATTCTGACATTCAGTTTGGAGTTCAGGAGATTGTCTTGACCAGGACCACACCCCTAAATGCATTGAAGCAACTGCCATGTGATTGGTTGACTAGATAATTGCATTAATGAGAAATAGAACAGGTGTTCCTAATAATTCTTTAGGCGAGTGTATAATTCATAGTTTTGATGCCTTTAGTGTGAATCTACAATTTTCATAGTCATGAAAATAAAGAAAACTCTTTGAATGAGAAGGTGTGTCCAAACTTTTGGTCTGTACTGTATGAACATGGGACCAACACAGATGCCTTCAGCTGCCAAGTGCACATGTAACAGGTCAGCCAGTGTCATAGGTACAAATCTGCTGATAGATGCCCTTTAAAAGGGACTAATATACTTATGACCTATGGTCTGGAGAGGTCATCAGTATCTGATCGGTGCGGGTCCGACACCTGGGACCCTTACCAATCAGCTGTTTGAGAAGACACCCATGTTCCTGTGAGAGCCTTTTCCCTGCTCACCAAGTCCAGCGCCACACATAGTATAGCGGCAGTGCTTGGTATGGCACTCAGCCCTATTCACCTCTATGGATCTGAGCTGCTCCTAGGCCATGTGACCGATTAACGTGATGTATCTGGTAGAGATGAGCGAATTTCTCAAAAATTCGATTTGATTGATTCTCCGAATTTTTCCTAAAATATTTGATTTGATCCGAATTTATTTGTGGTGAATCGCGTTAAAAACAGCTAATTTCTGGCTGCAGAGAGCCTTTATAGTGTGCCTTTCAGTAACACGCATAGGGAGTGTGCTATGGTAGTAAAATAATACTGTGAGTCAGTATGACACGCAGATGACAGGCGTTGCTCTTAGAATCACTGCACACTTCACTTATTTGGGCAGTTACGGGGCCAAAACTGACCAAATAACTCAAGTGTGAACTCAGCCTTACAGGTCAATGTTAGCATCAAGAAGAAGAGCACTCTTTTTACACCGACGTCAGCTGATTATTATTATTATTTATTATTATTAAAGTGCCATTCATTCCATAGCGCTGTACATATGATGAGCGGTGCACATACATAATACAGACAATTGCACTAATCATAAACAAAACAAGTTACAGACTGGTACAGAAGGAGAGAGGGCCCTGCCCGTGAGGGCTTACAATCTACATGGTATTGGAGAAGGACACAGTAGGAGAGGGTGAAGCTGGTCATGGCGGTATAGAGGCAGCAGGGTCCCTGGTTGTAGGCTTGTCTGAAGAGGTGGGTTTTCAGGTTTCTTTTGAAGGATTCCGCTGTTGGTGAGAGTCTGATATGTTGGGGTAGCGAGTTCCAGAGTTTGGGGGATGCACAGGAGAAATCCTGGAGGCGATTGTGGGAAGAGGTGATAAGAGGAGAGGAGAGAAGGAGGTCTTGTGAGGATCGGAGAGTGCGTGTGGGGATGTATCTGGAAAGTAGCTCAAAGATGTAGGGAGGGGACAGGTTATGGACTGCCATTTATGTATTTGTTAGTACTTTGAAGCGAATTCGCTGGGCAATGGGGAGCCAGTGAAGGGATTGGCAAAGGAGAGAGGCAGAGGAGTAATAGGGTGAGAGGTGGATTAGTCGGGCAGCAGAGTTGAGGATAGATTGGAGGGGTGCGAGAGTGCTAGATGGGAGGCCACAGAGGAGAATATTGCAGTAGTCCAGGCAGGAGATGATGAGGGCATGTACAAGCATTTTCGCTGATTCAAAGTTGAGGAAAGCGCGGATGCGGGAGATGTTTTTGAGTTGGAGGCGGCAGGTGGTGGAAAGGGCTTGGATGTGTGGTCGGAAGGAGAGGGCAGAATCCAAGGTCACTCCAAGGCAGCGGACTTGGTTGACCGGGGATAGTGTACAGCCATTGGTAGTGATAGATAGGTCTGTTGGGGGGGTTGAGCAAGATGGGGGAAAGATGATGAGTTCTGTTTTATCCATGTTAAGTTTTAGAAAGCGAGAGGCGAAAAAGGATGATATGGAAGATAGGCATTGTGGGATTCTGGATAGTAAGGTGGTGATGTCTGGACCAGAGAGGTAGATTTGTGTGTCGTCAGCATAAGAGTGATACTGAAAGCCATAAGACTCTATGAGCTGTCCCAGGCCAAAAGTGTAGATAGAGAAGAGCAGGGGTCCTAGGACAGAGCCTTGCGGGACACCAACAGAGAGGGAATGAGACGAGGAGGTGGTCCGGGAGTGGGAGACGCAAAATGTCCGTTCTGTGAGGTATGATGTGATCCAGGAGAGGGCCAGGTCAGTGATGCCAAGAGATGAGAGATTTTGCAACAGAAGGGAGTGGTCAACAGTGTTGAAGGCAGAGGACAGGTCAAGGAGAAGGAGGACAGAGTATTGTTTCTTGGTTTTGGCTGTTAGTAGGTCATTGGTGACTTTGGTAAGGGCAGTCTCAGTCGAGTGGTGGGGTCGGAAGCCAGATTGTGGGCGGTCAAAGAGTAAGCAGGAGGAGAGGTGAGAGGACAGTTCAGAATGGACATGTTCAAGTAGCTTTGAGGCATACGGAAGAAGTGATATGGGGCGATAACTGGGCAAAGAAGATGGGTCAAATGAAGGCTTTTTGAGGATGGGTGTAATGGTAGCATGTTTAAAAGCAGAGGGGAAGATCCCAGATGTTAGTGATAGGTTGAAGAGAAGAGTTAGGGCTGGGATAAACACTGTGGTGAGGTTACGGATGAGGTGGGGTGGGATTGGGTCAAGTGCAAAGGTGGTGAGATGTGATCTGGAGAGTAGAGAGGAGAGTTTTTCTTCTGTAATGGTGGAGAAGCGGGTTTTGGGAGAAGAGGACCGAGCAGTTGTGTGGAGGGTCTGTGGGGACTGTGTACTGAAGCTTTCTCTGATGTTGACTATCTTTTGTTTGAAGTATTTGGCAAAGTCCTCAGCTGAGATGAGAGGAGAGGGTGGGGGAGCTGGGGGACGGAGAAGGGAGTTAAGTGTTAAAAATTTGTTTAGGGCTGTGAGCCAGGGAAGATATGAGAGATGAGAAGTAGGTATGTTTTTCATCAGCGAGTGAGGATTTGAATGTGAGGAGGTATTGCTTGTATGCGGTGAAATGATCTTTAGAATGGGATTTCTTCCATCGCCGCTCAGCAGCCCTGGAAGCTTGTCTGAGTTTTTTGGTCAGGTTGGTGTGCCAGGGTTGTCTGTTAATTTTTCGGGTTTTGTTGTGTGTGAGGGGGGCAACAGTGTCCAGAGCTGTACTTATTTTGGTGTTATATAGGGTCGTGGCAGCATCTGGGTCTTGGACGGAACAGATGGTAGAGAGTGGGAGAAGAGAGTCAGAAAGCAAGCAAAAGTCGAGATGTTTAAGGTTCCAAGTTGAGATTGCCTTAAGGGCGCACTAGACACAACAATATATGCACACAAATATATACAATGGTCAGAGCTGATTCCACATAATTGTCTACAGAACCTGTTGTATTAAACGATTATACAAGTAGAGTCCCCCAACAGAGTGGAGAGGGTATCAGCAGTAAGTTTGTGTTGACGTCACTAATTATTTTATATTGTTTGTTGAGCATCTACCTTCACTCGGTCAGCATTTGGTCAGTTATCCATCAGTATTGCTAAAGCCCAAAAAAAAACCAGGAGTGGATCCAAAACAGAGATGACACGTGAACAAAATATTTGCATGTCTTCTGTGTTTTGTACCCACTCCTGCTTTTGGCTACCGAATCATAAGCCAATTCTGAGGCAAAATAGGGACTATGTCATACAGGCCTTACAGCTGCTACACAGACAGGATCCATTGTGCATCTAATGTTTCCTTCTGACAGATCAGAAGAAGGGTCAAATAAATGATGATGTCAACCAGGCCAAAAATGCAAAATAGTGGCCAAGTCATGAAGTGGGGAGGGTGGGAACAGCATGAGAAGTCCACAGAGTGGCCCAATGACAGAGTGGGGAGGTGGCAGCAGCATGAGGAGACCACAGAGTAGTGTTGTGGCAGCAGCATGAGGAGACCACAGAGTGGCCCATTGACATAGTGTTGAGGTAGAAGCAGCATGAGGAGACCACAGAGTGGCCCAGAGACATAGTGTTGATGTAGCAGCAGCATGAGCAGACCACAGAGTGGCCCATGACATAGTGGTGAGGTAGCAGCAGCATGAGGAGACCACAGAGTGGCCCAGTGACATAGTGTTGAGGTGGCAGCAGCATGAGGAGACCACAGAGTAATAATGTGGCAGCAGCATGAGGAGACCACAGAGTGGTCCAGTGACAGAGTGGGGAGGTGGCAGCAGCATAAGGAGACCACAGAGTTGCCCAGTGACATACTGTTGAGGTGGCAGCAGCATGAGGATACCACAGAGTAGTAATGTGGCAGCAGCATGAGGAGACCACAGAGTGGTCCAGTGACAGAGTGGGGAGGTGGCAGCAGCATAAGGAGACCACAGAGTTGCCAAGTGACATAGTGTTGAGGTGGCAGCAGCATGAGGAGACCACAGAGTAGTGTTGTGGCAGCAGCATGAGGAGACCGCAGAGTGGCCCATTGACATAGTGTTGAGATAGAAGCAGCATGAGGAGACCACAGAGTGGCCCAGAGACATAGTGTTGATGTAGCAGCAGCATGAGAAGACCACAGAGTGGCCCAATGACATAGTGGTGAGGTGGCAGCAGCATAAAGAGACCACAGAGTGGCCAAGTGACTTAGTTTTGAGGTAGCATCATGAGGAGACCACAGAGTGTCCCAGTGACATAGTGTTGGGGTAGCAGCAGCTTGAGGAGACCACAGAGTAGTGATGCGGCAGTAGCATGAGGAGACCACAGAGTGGCCCAGTGACATAGTGTTGAGGTGGCAGCAGCCTGAGGAGACGACAGAGTAGTGATGTGGCAGTAGCATGAGGAGACCACAGAGTGGCCCAGTGACATAGTGTTGAGGTGTCAGCAGCCTGAGGAGACGACAGAGTAGTGATGTGGCGGCAGCATGAGGAGACCACAGATTGGTGAAGTGGCAGCAGCATGAGGAGACCACAGAGTGGCCCAGTGACATACTGTTGAGGTGGTAGCAGCATGAGGATACCACAGAGTAGTAATGTGGCAGCAGCATGAGGAGACTACAGAGTAGTCCAGTGACAGAGTGGGGAGGTGGCAGCAGCATGAGGAGACCACAGAGTAGTGATGTGGCAGCAGAATGAGGAGACCACATAGTGGCCAAGTGACTTAGTTTTGAGGTAGCATCATGAGGAGACCACAGAGTGGCCCAGTGACATAGTGTTGAGGTAGAAGCAGCATGAGGAGACCACAGAGTAGGGAAGTGGCATCAGCATGAGGAGACCACAGAGTGGCCCAGTGACATAGTGTTGAGGTGGCAGCAGCTTGAGAAGACCACAGAGTAGTGATGTGGCAGTAGCATGAGGAGACCACAGAGTGGCCCAGTGACATAGTGTTGAGGTGGCAGCAGCCTGAGGAGACAACAGAGTAGTGATGTGGCAGCAGCATGAGGAGACCACAGAGTGGTGAAGTGGCAGCAGCATGAGGAGACCACAGAGTGGCCCAGTGACCTACTGTTAAGGTGGCAGCAGCATGAGGATACCACAGAGTAGTAATGTGGCAGCAGCATGAGGAGACCACAGAGTGGCCTATTGGCATAGTGTTGATGTAGCAGCAGCACGAGGAGACCACAGACTGGCACAGTAACAGAGTGGGGTGGTGGGGGGCAATACCAGTACCAGCTGATGATGGTGGCTGGCAGTAGAAGCGTCTGGCAGCAGGTGTGGCATCAGGCGGGTGGCAGCTTCAGAATAGTAGCTGAAGAAGGTAGCCAAAAGAAACAGACCTCTTTTGTCAAAGTGTAGGTGTGGCACCATGGATGATCTAGTCTGATGCATCATGCACTAGTGTTTTGAAAATCCTGGCTGATCCACGCCTGATTCATCTTCACAAAGGTCAGTTTCTCCACATTTTGGGTAGGCGAGTTCTCCTTGGGGTTATGCCACACTACTGGCCGGGCAGGAAAGCTTGTCCAGGGCAAACTCGGCCAGTTGCGGACACAAATCGAGTTTGGCTGCCCAGTAGTCCAGGGGATCTTTGATGTGGGGTGGCAGGGTGCACTCCTAGTATGCCACAACCTGCTGGTTCAGGTTCTGCTGTATGTCTACCTGCTGCTGCTGGTGAGTAGTTTCTTCAGTAGGTTGGTAAAGAAAACTGCTCATCAGCGACTCTAGACTTAAGTTGCTGTTAATGGAGCTGGTACTGCTCCTGCCCCCCCCCCCCCAGCAGCCATGGCAGTGGAAAGTGAGCGAAAAGGGCAGACATGCGTGAGGATGGGCAATGGCGCACATAGGCAGCGGTCAACTGACTACATAGGATGTCTCGATAGTAGTTCAGTTTGTCTTCCCTCTCAGTGGGTGTATAAAAGGCCCCCATTTTGGACCGGTAGCGAGGGTCTAACATGGAGAGTCAGTAGTCATCCCTCTGGCGAATGGTGACTATTTGACTGTCACTACGCAAGCAAGTGAGCATGCATCGGGCCATTTGCGCAAGTGACTCAGAGGGACTCCCTGCCTCCATCTCCACTGCATACTGCCACAGTGTGTCTGGGTCCTCTGCCTCCTCTTTCTCATTGCCCTGTAGCTCCTCTGGCTGCTCCTGCTCCTCCTGTCCTGTCATCTGTGTAGAAAAACCACCCATTTCTCTGCACATTGCTTGTGCTCCAATGTCCTCCTCCTCCAGTTCAACCCCCACAGGGCTCATGTGGCCATGAGATCTAGGTGCCACGTCTCCAGTCCCCTGACCAGCCAGATTTACCAGCATCTGTTCCAGAACATGAAGCAATGGAATGACGTTGTTCATCCCATAGTCCTGGCGACTGACAAATAACATGGCCTCCTCAAAGGGCCTGAGCAAACGGCAGGTGTCACACATGAGCTGCCACTGGCTGACATCGAAGTTACAAAGGGGAATACTCCTGTCCGCTTGGATCATCAAGAAATCGAATAAGGCCTTTCTCTGTTCATATAGTCGGTCCAACATATGGAGGGTGGAATTCCAACGTGTGGAAAGTCGCATATCAGCCTATGTTGGGAGATGCCGTTCTGCCGCTGCACCTCAAGGAGGGTGTGCTTTGCTGTGTACGAGTGGCTGAAGTGCATGCAAAGTTTCTTGGCCATTTTCAGGATGTCTTGCAGATGGGCAGAAGACTTCAGGAACCGCTTTACAACCAGATTGAACACGTGCACCATGCAGGGTGCATGGCTCAGCCCTCCTTGTCGCAGCGCCGACACCATGTTCTTCCCGTTTTCGGTCACCATGGTTCCGATTTTGAGTTGTCGAGGAGAAAGCCAGGATTCGATTTCTTGATGAAGGACACGGAGCAGTTCCTCCCCTGTGTGACTCAGTTCACCCAGGCAAACTAGGTGCAGAACAGTGTGACACTGCCGTGCCCTGCACATGTGGTATGCTGTAGGGGCACTGTGAATTGTCCCTGCAGTGGAGGCTGAGGACATAGTGGAGGATGAGGAGGCAGAGGCGGACATTGTCGCTGGACAAACAGCGTGAGAATGTGGAGGCGGGAGCGGTGTCACCTGGCCAAGTTGCTGGTGTGGCTGTGCAGGTACCACATTCACCCAGTGGGCCGTAAAGGACATGTATTGTCCCTGACCGTAGTTACAGCTCTACACGTCGGCACTGCCTTGCACTTTGGCAGACACTGGCAGGCTCAAGGACTGGCCCACCTTCTGTTAGTGGGGTATCCAGGGGGAGGGCAACGGGGCAATTGCCCCCCCCCCCCAAGCTGGCAGCTGGGCACAGGGAGATGAGCGCTTCCATTGTGGAAGCGTTCATCTCCATAGTCATCTGTATCGCCATCCTCAGGACAGCGATACAGATGGCTGTGCTGAGGAAGGGGAGGGAGAGGCGTGTCCCTTTCCTCTGATAGGCTGCAGGCACTTATATATATACAGTACAGGCCAAAAGTTTGGACACACCTTCTCATTCAAAGAGTTTTCTTTATTTTCATGACTATGAAAATTGTCGATTCACACTGAAGGCATCAAAACTATGAATTATCACATGTGGAATTATATACATAACAAACAAGTGTGAAACAACTGAAAATATGTCATATTCTAGGTTCTTCAAAGTAGCCACCTTTTGCTTTGATTACTGCTTTGCACACTCTTGGCATTCTCTTGATGAGCTTCAAGAGGTAGTCCCCTGAAATGGTTTTCACTTCACAGGTGTGCCCTGTCAGGTTTAATAAGTGTGATTTCTTGCCTTATAAATGGGGTTGGGACCATCAGTGGCGTTGAGGAGAAGTCAGGTGGATACACAGC
This sequence comes from Bufo bufo, assembly GCF_905171765.1. Classification (NCBI taxonomy): domain Eukaryota; kingdom Metazoa; phylum Chordata; class Amphibia; order Anura; family Bufonidae; genus Bufo; species Bufo bufo. The sequence continues at coordinate 14,851,834 of NC_053390.1, read as the reverse complement.
TGATAGTCCTACTGAATAGACTGTGTATCCACCTGACTGTTGGCCCTTTTGCAGTGTAAAGGCAAAAGGGCCAACAAGTGCTAAGCATCTCTGGGAACTCCTTCAAGACTGTTGGAAGACCATTTCAGGGGACTACCTCTTGAAGCTCATCAAGAGAATGCCAAGAGTGTGCAAAGCAGTAATCAAAGCAAAAGGTGGCTACTTTGAAGAACCTAGAATATGACATATTTTCAGTTGTTTCACACTTGTTTGTTATGTATATAATTCCACATGTGTTAATTCATAGTTTTGATGCCTTCATAGTCATGAAAATAAAGAATTAGGTATGTTATAGTGGGCACTCAATATCTGTTGCTATATATCAGGTCCGATTTGTAATAAATTATTTATTGAATCACAATATATCATACATAATATAGAATAAAATTAGACAGTATAAAATATAAAATATAAAATATCTCAGTCTGATATAGAATATTGCGGTTTGTTAAAATTGATGATTTCAGATGTATATCATTAAAACATATCTAAAAAAAGGTTCTGTTTATATCCTTATAAACGCTGCTCATAGTACTACAGAGTCTCAATCGTATGTTTGTGCTATTGGGGAAACAATTCACAGTCCTGTGCAGTATATCCGTGAGTGTAAAGTTCAATGTTACTCACTATTTAGGGTCCGGCTTGCACGTATCAGCCCGTGGTGGCGTCCCACCACAGGTCAGTACACTCACCCGACTTCTTTATGACACTATGGAGTATCTTCCGATATTTGGTATCCGCAGTATCGTTACGGAGGTTGAAGACCTGCTCACAGCTGACTTCTATGCGCCCCACGTGTAGCTGGCGTTCTATGTTTTACCTGCACTCCACGCGGTCAGGGCGTCAAAGGAATCCTCACTTGGTATTCAGTTCGAGGCTCCTATGGTGAGTCAGGGATGATGTTAATTACCGGCTATGCGGTTATGTCCGTAACTGTGCGTGCTGATCAGCTGATGTCTCCGGTATGGTGAGGTGTCTTTTTCAGTATAAGGATCCCATCCGCTATACGCCTTTCAAGGTCTCTGACCTCTTCCTCAGTAGCTGGTTATGAGATCCATCTTTGCTTCCTTATATACCCTAAATGGGTTACACCTCTTTTCCTTGATTAAGACTCATTTCAAAAATCTGGTTTGGAATAAGGTAATTTTGGAATCATTCCTCATGCTATTAAATTAGGATATTCAGCATTTTTCTCAATTATAAATATATTACTTACTCCTTTTATATAAACATTAAACAGACTTGATTTATATATACTGTATCTTTCTATAATAAATATTATTCTATAATCTAAAAATAAACATTTTTATATATAAACATTTTTATACAATTATTATAAAATTAATTAAAACAATATAAGTTCTATACAATTGTTATAAATTCTTTAGTCTCCTCTGTATATAGTGCTAAAATATACTAAAATATTAATTTAATTAAAATTATTCTGAATTCATCTGTAATTTATGTTCATAGTGATGTATAGGAGGTGGGGGCTCCCAGCCAAGGAGAGATCGGGGTGCCGGTATTACGGCTAAAACACCGATATCTCGTCCGCCAGGGGCACCCACCCCTTAATCTACAGAAAACCAAATATTTCGAAATCTGCATTGAGACCCTCAGGTAATAAGGTGTTAAAGTCATATATGCGTCTTGCCTCCTGTCTTGACATGTTGGAGATATGATCACCCCCCCTCCAATGGATGTCTATTTTTTCAAATGCCACAAACTTTAATAGGGAGGGATCCTGATTGTGATGATATTTAAAATGCTTGGACAATGAATGCTTCTCGTATCCTGTTCTGATCTTAGTCATGTGTTCCGCAATCCTGACCTTTAGTAACCTTTTAGTCCGCCCTATATATTGCTTTTTGCAGGGGCATTCAATCATGTACAGGACATTTGATGTGTTGCATGATAGGAATGCATCAATTTCATACGAAAATGAATTAGATGTGGAAGAAATTGAACTTGTCTTTTTCATAAATTTTGTATTTTTACAATTACTGCAGGTATTACATCTGTAAAATCCCTTCAGGTTAAAATCATTTTTATGAGTATTTTATTTTTTATTTTTTATAGTCGGTGCTACTTTAACCACTTAAGGACCACAGGTTTATACCCCCCTAAAGACCAGGCCCTTTTTTACAAATCGGCACTACACTACTTTCACCGTTTATTGCTCGGTCATGCAACTTACCACCCAAATGAATTTTACCTCCTTTTCTTCTCACTAATAGAGCTTTCATTTGGTGGTATTTCATTGCTGCTGACATTTTTACTTTTTTTGTTATTAATCGAAATTTAACGATTTTTTTGCAAAAAAATGACATTTTTCACTTTCAGTTGTAAAATTTTGCAAAAAAAAACGAGATCCATATAGAAATTTTGCTCTAAATTTATAGTTCTACATGTCTTTGATAAAAAAAAAATGTTTGGGTAAAAAAAAAATGGTTTGGGTAAAAGTTATAGCGTTTACAAACTATGGTACAAAAATGTGAATTTCCGCTTTTTGAAGCAGCTCTGACTTTCTGAGCACCTGTCATGTTTTCTGAGGTTCTACAATGGCCAGACAGTACAAACACCCCACAAATGACCCTATTTCGGAAAGTACACACCCTAAGGTATTCGCTGATGGGCATAGTGAGTTCATAGAACTTTTTATTTTTTGTCACAAGTTAGCGGAAAATGATGATTTTTTTTTTTTTTTTTTTTCTTACAAAGTCTCATATTCCACTAACTTGTGACAAAAAATAAAAACTTCTATGAACTCACTATGCCCATCACGAAATACCTTGGGGTCTCTTCTTTCCAAAATGGGGTCACTTGTGGGGTAGTTATACTGCCCTGGCATTCTAGGGGCCCAAATGTGTGGTAAGGAGTTTGAAATCAAATTCTGTAAAAAATGACCAGTGAAATCCGAAAGGTGCTCTTTGGAATGTGGGCCCCTTTGCCCACCTAGGCTGCAAAAAAGTGTCACACATCTGGTATCTCCGTACTCAGGAGAAGTTGAGGAATGTGTTTTGGGGTGTCATTTTACATATACCCATGCTGGGTGAGATAAATATCTTGGTCAAATGCCAACTTTGTATAAAAAAATGGGAAAAGTTGTCTTTTGCCAAGATATTTCTCTCACCCAGCATGGGTATATGTAAAATGACACCCCAAAACACATTCCCCACCTTCTCCTGAGTACGGGGATACCAGATGTGTGACACTTTTTTGCAGCCTAGGTGGGCAAAGGGGCCCATATTCCAAAGAGCACCTTTCGGATTTCACAGGTCATTTTTTACAGAATTTGATTTCAAACTCCTTACCACACATTCGGGCCCCTAGAATGCCAGGGCAGTATAACTACCCCACAAGTGACCCCATTTTGGAAAGAAGACACCCCAAGGTATTCCGTGAGGGGCATGGCAAGTTCCTAGAATTTTTTATTTTTTGTCACAAGTTAGTGGAAAATGATGATTTTTTTTTTTTTTTTTTTTTTCTTACAAAGTCTCATATTCCACTAACTTGTGACAAAAAATAAAAACTTCTATGAACTCACTATGCCCATCACGAAATACCTTGGGGTCTCTTCTTTCCAAAATGGGGTCACTTGTGGGGTAGTTATACTGCCCTGGCATTCTAGGGGCCCAAATGTGTGGTAAGGAGTTTGAAATCAAATTCTGTAAAAAATGACCAGTGAAATCCGAAAGGTGCTCTTTGGAATGTGGGCCCCTTTGCCCACCTAGGCTGCAAAAAAGTGTCACACATCTGGTATCTCCGTACTCAGGAGAAGTTGAGGAATGTGTTTTGGGGTGTCATTTTACATATACCCATGCTGGGTGAGATAAATATCTTGGTCAAATGCCAACTTTGTATAAAAAAATGGGAAAAGTTGTCTTTTGCCAAGATATTTCTCTCACCCAGCATGGGTATATGTAAAATGACACCCCAAAACACATTCCCCACCTTCTCCTGAGTACGGGGATACCAGATGTGTGACACTTTTTTGCAGCCTAGGTGGGCAAAGGGGCCCATATTCCAAAGAGCACCTTTCGGATTTCACAGGTCATTTTTTACAGAATTTGATTTCAAACTCCTTACCACACATTCGGGCCCCTAGAATGCCAGGGCAGTATAACTACCCCACAAGTGACCCCATTTTGGAAAGAAGAGACCCCAAGGTATTCGCTGATGGGCATAGTGAGTTCATGGAAGTTTTTATTTTTTGTCACAAGTTAGTGGAATATGAGACTTTGTATGAAAAAAAAAAAAAAAAATAAGCATTTTCCACTAACTTGTGACAAAAAATAAAAAATTCTAGGAACTTGCCATGCCCCTCACGGAATACCTTGGGGTGTCTTCTTTCCAAAATGGGGTCACTTGTGGGGTAGTTATACTGCCCTGGCATTTTCCAGGGGCCCTAATGTGTGGTAAGTAGGTAAATGACCTGTGAAATCCTAAAGGTGCTCTTTGGAACATGGGCCCCTTTGCCCACCTAGGCTGCAAAAAAGTGTCACACATGTGGTATCGCCGTATTCAGGAGAAGTTGGGGAATGTGTTTTGGGGTGTCATTTTACATATACCCATGCTGGGTGAGAGAAATATCTTGGCAAAAGACAACTTTTCCCATTTTTTTATACAAAGTTGGCATTTGACCAAGATATTTCTCTCACCCAGCATGGGTATATGTAAAATGACACCCCAAAACACATTCCCCAACTTCTCCTGAGTACGGCGATACCAGATGTGTGACACTTTTTTGCAGCCTAGATGCGCAAAGGTGCCCAAATTCCTTTTAGGAGGGCATTTTTAGACATTTGGATACCAGACTTCTTCTCACGCTTTGGGGCCCCTAGAATGCCAGGGCAGTATAAATACCCCACATGTGACCCCATTTTGGAAAGAAGACACCCCAAGGTATTCAATGAGGGGCATGGCGAGTTCATAGAAATTTTTTTTTTTTGGCACAAGTTAGCGGAAATTGATATTTTTTATTTTTTTCTCACAAAGTCTCCCGTTCCGCTAACTTGGGACAAAAATTTCAATCTTTCATGGACTCAATATGCCCCTCACGGAATACCTGGGGGTGTCTTCTTTCCGAAATGGGGTCACATGTGGGGTATTTATACTGCCCTGGCATTCTAGGGGCCCTAAAGCGTGAGAAGAAGTCTGGAATATAAATGTCTAAAAAATTTTACGCATTTGGTTTCCGTGAGGGGTATGGTGAGTTCATGTGAGATTTTATTTTTTGACACAAGTTAGTGGAATATGAGACTTTGTAAGAAAAAAATAATAATAATTCCGCTAACTTGGGCCAAAAAAATGTCTGAATGGAGCCTTACAGAGGGGTGATCAATGACAGGGGGGTTGATCAATGACAGGGGGGTTGATCAATGACAGGGGGGTTGATCAATGACAGGGGGGGTGATCAATGACAGGGGGGTGATCAATGACAGGGGGGTGATCAATGACAGGGGGGTGATCAGGGAGTCTATATGGGGTGATAACCACAGTCATTGATCATGCCCCTGTAAGGCTTCATTCAGACGTCCGGATGCGTTTTGCGGATCCGATCCATCTATCAGTGGATCCGTAAAAATCATGCGGACATCTGAATGGAGCTTTACAGGGGGGTAATCAATGACAGGGGGGTGATCAGGGAGTCTATATGGGGTGATCACCACAGTCATTGATCACGCCCCTGTAAGGCTTCATTCAGACGTCCGGATGCGTTTTGCGGATCCGATCCATCTATCAGTGGATCCGTAAAAATCATGCGGACATCTGAATGGAGCTTTACAGGGGGGTAATCAATGACAGGGGGATAATCAATGACAGGGGGGTGATCAGGGAGTCTATATGGGGTGATCACCACAGTCATTGATCACGCCCCTGTAAGGCTTCATTCAGACGTCCGGATGCGTTTTGCGGATCCGATCCATCTATCAGTGGATCCGTAAAAATCATGCGGACGTCTGAATGGAGCTTTACAGGGGGGTAATCAATGACAGGGGGGTGATCAGGGAGTCTATATGGGGTGATCACCACAGTCATTGATCACGCCCCTGTAAGGCTTCATTCAGACGTCCGGATGCGTTTTGCGGATCCGATCCATCTATCAGTGGATCCGTAAAAATCATGCGGACATCTGAATGGAGCTTTACAGGGGGGTGATCAATGACAGGGGTGTAATCAATGACAGGGGGGTGATCAGGGAGTCTATATGGGGTGATAACCACAGTCATTGATCACGCCCCTGTAAGGCTTCATTCAGACGTCCGGATGCGTTTTGCGGATCCGATCCATCTATCAGTGCATCCGTAAAAATCATGCGGACGTCTGAATGGAGCTTTACAGGGGGGTAATCAATGACAGGGGGGTGATCAGGGAGTCTATATGGGGTGATCACCACAGTCATTGATCATGCCCCTGTAAGGCTTCATTCAGACGTCCGGATGCGTTTTGCGGATCGGATCCATCTATCAGTGGATCCGTAAAAATCATGCGGACGTCTGAATGGAGCTTTACAGGGGGGTAATCAATGACAGGGGGGTAATCAATGACAGGGGGGTGATCAGGGAGTCTATATGGGGTGATCAGGGGCTAATAAGGGGTTAATAAGTGACGGGGGGGGGTGTAGTGTAGTGTAGTGGTGCTTGGTGGGACTTTACTGAGCTACCTGTGTCCTCTGGTGGTCGATCCAAACAAAGGGGACCACCAGAGGACTAGGTAGCAGGTATATTAGACGCTGTTATCAAAACAGTGTCTAATATACCTGTTAGGGGTTAAAAAAATCACATCTCCAGCCTGCCAGCGAACGATCGCCGCTGGCAGGCTGGAGATCCACTCTCTTACCTTCCGTTCCTGTGAGCGCGCGCGCCTGTGTGCGCGCGTTCACAGGAAATCTCGGCTCACGCGAGATGACGCCTATTGGCGTTAGCGTAGCCTGGGGGAGCCGCCGCAATGACGCCTTTCGGCGTTAGCGTGGCGGCAAGCGGTTAAGGGCCGGAGCCGCCGCAATGACGCCTTTCGGCCAGATTAGGTGCTTTTGTATATACCATTTGGGGACCGTTAGTCAAGTATGGTCCTATTAGTTTGTCATTTGTAATATGGTGCCAATGATTTTTAATAATGGCTTCAATCTTCCTATATTGTGCACTATAGGGTAAGACAATTCTGATTGGATCCCCTATTTTGGGGTCAATTTCTATTCTGGTCCCTATCTTTTCTTCAAAGAATATTTTTCTGTCCATACTTTTCACTTCCACTAGGGCTTTCTCAACCTGTTCTGAAGGATATTTTTTTGTCAAGAACTGTTCCTTCATGGATATAGCTTCTTTCATATAATCCTCTTCCCTTGTACAGTTGCGCCGTAACCTCCTACATTGTCCCTTAGGGATATTTAGCAGCCATCTTGCTATCTCTTTTTGGTATGTTTGACAGATTAATTTTTCATCTTCCACCATAATAGTTAGATCCAAGAACTCTATTTGTTTTTTATGAACTTTAGAACTAAATTTTATATTATTTTCATTCTGATTTATATGGTCCAAAAATGACACTACAGGGAGTGCAGAATTATTAGGCAAGTTGTATTTTTGAGGATTAATTTTATTATTGAACAACAACCATGTTCTCAATGAACCCAAAAAACTCATTAATATCAAAGCTGAATATTTTTGGAAGTAGTTTTTAGTTTGTTTTTAGTTTTAGCTTTTTAGGGGGATATCTGTGTGTGCAAGTGACTATTACTGTGCATAATTATTAGGCAACTTAACAAAAAACTAATATATACCCATTTCAATTATTTATTTTTACCAGTGAAACCAATATAACATCTCAACATTCACAAATATACATTTCTGACATTCAAAAACAAAACAAAAACAAATCAGTGACCAATATAGCCACCTTTCTTTGCAAGGACACTCAAAAGCCTGCCATCCATGGATTCTGTCAGTGTTTTGATCTGTTCACCATCAACATTGCGTGCAGCAGCAACCACAGCCTCCCAGACACTGTTCAGAGAGGTGTACTGTTTTCCCTCCTTGTAAATCTCACATTTGATGATGGACCACAGGTTCTCAATGGGGTTCAGATCAGGTGAACAAGGAGGCCATGTCATTAGATTTTCTTCTTTTATACCCTTTCTTGCCAGCCACGCTGTGGAGTACTTGGACGCGTGTGATGGAGCATTGTCCTGCATGAAAATCATGTTTTTCTTGAAGGATGCAGACTTCTTCCTGTACCACTGCTTGAAGAAGGTGTCTTCCAGAAACTGGCAGTAGGACTGGGAGTTGAGCTTGACTCCATCCTCAACCCGAAAAGGCCCCACAAGCTCATCTTTGATGATACCAGCCCAAACCAGTACTCCACCTCCACCTTGCTGGCGTCTGAGTCGGACTGGAGCTCTCTGCCCTTTACCAATCCAGCCACGGGCCCATCCATCTGGCCCATCAAGACTCACTCTCATTTCATCAGTCCATAAAACCTTAGAAAAATCAGTCTTGAGATATTTCTTGGCCCAGTCTTGACGTTTCAGCTTGTGTGTCTTGTTCAGTGGTGGTCGTCTTTCAGCCTTTCTTACCTTGGCCATGTCTCTGAGTATTGCACACCTTGTGCTTTTGGGCACTCCAGTGATGTTGCAGCTCTGAAATATGGCCAAACTGGTGGAAAGTGGCATCTTGGCAGCTGCACGCTTGACTTTTCTCAGTTCATGGACAGTTATTTTGCGCCTTGGTTTTTCCACACGCTTCTTGCGACCCTGTTGACTATTTTGAATGAAACGCTTGATTGTTCGATGATCACGCTTCAGAAGCTTTGCAATTTTAAGAGTGCTGCATCCCTCTGCAAGATATCTCACTATTTTTGACTTTTCTGAGCCTGTCAAGTCCTTCTTTTGACCCATTTTGCCAAAGGAAAGGAAGTTGCCTAATAATTATGCACACCTAATATAGGGTGTTGATGTCATTAGACCACACCCCTTCTCATTACAGAGATGCACATCACCTAATATGCTTAATTGGTAGTAGGCTTTCGAGCGTATACAGCTTGGAGTAAGACAACATGCATAAAGAGGATGATGTGGTCAAAATACTCATTTGCCTAATAATTCTGCATGCAGTGTAAATGTTCCTCCGTTCCCCTCCAGATGAAGATCACATCATCAATGAACCTTCGCCAGAGCACCAGGTCCGTCCCCAGTACGGGTGCTATATATTGTTCCTCCCATTGTGCCATAAACAAATTGGCATAACTGGGGGCGAACCTGGTGCCCATGGCGGTGCCCATCATCTGGAGAAAGAAATCGGAATCATATATAAAATAATTATGACTAAGAATATGTTGTACCCCTTTCACTATGTATTCTACTTGGTCCGGCAGATATTTCCCATATGATGTCAATTGTTGTGTCAAAGCTTCTAATCCCTGATCATGTTTTATTATGGTGTATAGGGAATTGACATCGAGGGTTCCAAGAATCCAATTTGGTTCATATTCAAGATTCTCAATGATCTGAACTATCTGTGTAGTGTCCCTAATGTAGGCAAATGTCTTCCTTACCACTGGCTGCAATAGTCTATCCAAGTACTGGGACAAGTTTGATGTATATGATCCTATACCGGAGATGATGGGTCTCCCCGGAGGGCGTAGGCGCAGTGAGTGAAGGACGCGCTCCTGCTGCCGACTTCCTCACTGCGCCGAAGGAAGAATACCAGATGACTGCGCAGGAGCGGGATTCAAGGGACGATAAGGAGAACTCGCCAGTCAATCAACTGGACCTGTGCGTGCCAAAGGGTGCGTAGACGAAGCCTCTAGGTGCTGAAGCAACGCCCTAATAGCTCCCAGAGGCTCGTTAGCATATTACACAAGTCTTTATTTTAAGAGAACGGCGGCGGGCAGGGAGTTATAGAGCGTACGGTTATGACATCAGCACATCGCTACAGAACGGTATTTCTCATGACAGAAACCCTTCAACTATTGTATTTCCATGTTGTGGATGCAGATGAGGCGTCATGTCACCGACACAATTACAGACTGATTAACTGTCTTATATCAGAGAACTACAACTCCCAGCATGTCCAGGCTATAACAGGATATCAAAGAACTACAACTCCCAGCATGTCCAGGCAATAACAGGATATCAAAGAACTACAACTCCCAGCATGTCCAGGCAATAACAGGATATCAAAGAACTACAACTCCCAGCATGTCCAGGCTGTTATTACAGGATATCAAAGAAGAGAACGTCAACACTAATTTCTTTTTGTCCCCACAAAACCCCGCCTCCTGCACTGATCACATGACACACAACCCAGGTCCTTCACCACCTCTTCTCCTCTACACTGCTGAGCCCCGCCCCGTCTCGCCCCGCCCCCTGCACTGATCACATGATGGTGACATCATCAGAGGTCCTACCCCACCTCCTCTCATCTCTAATGCTGAGCCCCGCCCCCTGCACTGATCACATGACGGTGACGTCACCGCAGGTCCTTCAGCTCTGGCAGTGCAGCAGATACTGGGCAGGTCCTGGTCGGTAGTCAGGGCTCTTGTTCTCTCTGGTATCAGCCATTCCTCCAGCCTGCAGGTAAGATGAGCTGTGAGGAGACAGTGTGGTGGAGAGCTCAGACATGTCACCTCTGGAGATTCTCCTCCATTACACACAAGGAATCCTTCTCCGCTCCTCAGCTTAGTATGGTGGGGAGAGTAGTGGGGATAGGGGGGGTTGTCATCATTCGCTGGCCCCTGACTGTCCTGGTGGGGGGCCCCTGCCTCCAGGAGGAGAATGAATGGAGCGGGGGCCCGGCCTGAGCTCAGCTCTCTCCAGTCTCTTCTCTAGGAGTTCTAGACACAGCTGAGCACAGCCCAGAGGTGGGACCTGCATCTATCAGACATTTATCTCCTGTGGAGCCACCAGAGATCTCCATGTTGGGGCCCCTGGAATCCATGTGGTGGGGGCTCTGAGAAGCGGGGCCCCTCCAGGCTCAGGAAGTGCGGTTCTGGAGGTGACATCTGGTCTTGTCCCCTGGATGATTTCCTCTCCTCTTCTCATAAAGGCGCCTGCAGTACTAGAAGCCTCCAGCTCCTCCAGTTCTCTCCTCTTCTCCTGAATGACCACCAAGGATGGACAGGAAGGAGATCAGCAGAAGACTATTAGACCTCACCTTGGAGATCATCTCCCTGCTGAGCGGAGAGGTAAACTTTTCTAGATTTCTCTTCTCTGTATTGTATTCTGTAACAAGTCAGACATCGGGGAGGAGAATCCATCATAGGAAGTGACAGGAAGAGTCCAGGGTCCTGGAGAACGGCCTCCAGACCTTCCAAGTGATGGAGAACCTGAAGATCAGCCCCCAGTATGGTGAGTGATGTGTCATGTGACCAGTGACCAATAGTCATGTTGTAGGAGCCATGAGGAGGTAAGTAGGCACGTTGTACCAGGAGGAGAGGCCGGAGGAGAGCACATGGCCCCTGAAGGGTTTATTCCCTAAGTGTCTCTCTCCATCCACAGGAGTACACAATAGTGAAGAAGACATCGGGGGACTGTGTGACTCCCATCATCCATCTCCAGGAGTCAGGAGGGCGGAGCAGGACCCCTCACCCCATCACAGAGCCTCCCCCTCACCCCCTGATACATGAGCAGAAGATCCTAGAGCTCACCCACAAGATGATGGAGCTGCTGACTGGAGAGGTGACACTGCTGGGAATGCTGGGAAATTCTCCAGTAACAGCACTGGAGGGGTCTGGGTGATGACGGTGTCATTGTGTTGTCAGGTTCCTATAAGGTGTCAGGACGTCACTGTCTATTTCTCCATGGAGGAGTGGGAGTATATAGAAGGACACAAGGATCTGTACAAGGAGGCCATGATGGAGGAGCACCAGCCTCTTATATCACAGGGTAAGAGCCGTCATGTGCAGTGTATACACGTGTGTGCAGTGACATGTAATGGAGGAGCACCAGCCTCTTATATCACAAGGTAAGAGCCGTCATGTGCAGTGTATACACGTGTGTGCAGTGACATGTAATGGAGGAGCACCAGCCTCTTATATCACAAGGTAAGACCCGTCATGTGCAGTGTATACACGTGTGTGCAGTGACATGTAATGGAGGAGCACCAGCCTCTTATATCACAAGGTAAGAGCCGTCATGTGCAGTGTATACACGTGTGTGCAGTGACATGTAATGGAGGAGCACCAGCCTCTTATATCACAGGGTAAGAGCCGTCATGTGCAGTGTATACACGTGTGTGCAGTGACATGTAATGGAGGAGCACCAGCCTCTTATATCACAAGGTAAGAGCCGTCATGTGCAGTGTGTACACGTGTGTGCAGTGACATGTAATGGAGGAGCACCAGCCTCTTATATCACAAGGTAAGAGCCGTCATGTGCAGTGTATACACGTGTGTGCAGTGACATGTAATGGAGGAGCACCAGCCTCTTATATCACAAGGTAAGACCCGTCATGTGCAGTGTATACACGTGTGTGCAGTGACATGTAATGGAGGAGCACCAGCCTCTTATATCACAAGGTAAGAGCCGTCATGTGCAGTGTGTACACGTGTGTGCAGTGACATGTAATGGAGGAGCACCAGCCTCTTATATCACAAGGTAAGACCCGTCATGTGCAGTGTATACACGTGTGTGCAGTGACATGTAATGGAGAAGCACCAGCCTCTTATATCACAGGGTAAGAGCCGTCATGTGCAGTGTGTACTCGTGTGTGCAGTGACATGTAATGGAGGAGCACCTACCTCTTATATCACAAGGTAAGAGCCGTCATGTGCAGTGTATACACGTGTGTGCAGTGACATGTAATGGAGGAGCACCAGCCTCTTATATCACAGGGTAAGAGCCGTCATGTGCAGTGTATACACGTGTGTGCAGTGACATGTAATGGAGGAGCACCAGCCTCTTATATCACAAGGTAAGAGCTGTCATGTGCAGTGTATACACGTGTGCAGTGACATGTAATGGAGAAGCACCAGCCTCTTATATCACAGGGTAAGAGCCGTCATGTGCAGTGTGTACACGTGTGTGCAGTGACATGTAATGGAGGAGCACCTACCTCTTATATCACAAGGTAAGAGCCGTCATGTGCAGTGTATACACGTGTGTGCAGTGACATGTAATGGAGGAGCACCAGCCTCTTATATCACAGGGTAAGAGCCGTCATGTGCAGTGTATACACGTGTGTGCAGTGACATGTAATGGAGGAGCACCAGCCTCTTATATCACAGGGTAAGAGCCGTCATGTGCAGTGTATACACGTGTGTGCAGTGACATGTAATGGAGGAGCACCAGCCTCTTATATCACAAGGTAAGAGCCGTCATGTGCAGTGTATACACGTGTGTGCAGTGACATGTAATGGAGGAGCACCTACCTCTTATATCACAAGGTAAGAGCCGTCATGTGCAGTGTATACACGTGTGTGCAGTGACATGTAATGGAGGAGCACCAGCCTCTTATATCACAAGGTAAGAGCCGTCATGTGCAGTGTATACACGTGTGTGCAGTGACATGTAATGGAGGAGCACCAGCCTCTTATATCACAAGGTAAGAGCCGTCATGTGCAGTGTATACACGTGTGTGCAGTGACATGTAATGGAGGAGCACCAGCCTCTTATATCACAGGGTAAGAGCCGTCATGTGCAGTGTATACACGTGTGTGCAGTGACATGTAATGGAGGAGCACCAGCCTCTTATATCACAAGGTAAGAGCCGTCATGTGCAGTGTATACACGTGTGTGCAGTGACATGTAATGGAGGAGCACCAGCCTCTTATATCACAGGGTAAGAGCCGTCATGTGCAGTGTATACACGTGTGTGCAGTGACATGTAATGGAGGAGCACCAGCCTCTTATATCACAAGGTAAGAGCCGTCATGTGCAGTGTGTACACGTGTGTGCAGTGACATGTAATGGAGGAGCACCAGCCTCTTATATCACAGGGTAAGAGCCGTCATGTGCAGTGTATACAAGTGTGTGCAGTGACATGTAATGGAGGAGCACCAGCCTCTTATATCACAGGGTAAGAGCCGTCATGTGCAGTGTATACAGGTGTGTGCAGTGACATGTAATGGAGGAGCACCAGCCTCTTATATCACAGGGTAAGAGCCGTCATGTGCAGTGTATACACGTGTGTGCAGTGACATGTAATGGAGGAGCAAGAGGCTCTTATATCACAAGGTAGGACCCGTCATGTGCAGTGTATACAGGTGTGTGCAGTGACATGTAATGGAGGAGCACCAGCCTCTTATATCACAGGGTAAGAGCCGTCATGTGCAGTGTATACACGTGTGTGCAGTGACATGTAATGGAGGAGCACCAGCCTCTTATATCACAAGGTAAGAGCCCTCATGTGCAGTGTATACACGTGTGTGCAGTGACATGTAATGGAGGAGCACCAGCCTCTTATATCACAAGGTAAGACCCGTCATGTGCAGTGTATACACGTGTGTGCAGTGACATGTAATGGAGGAGCATCAGCCTCTTATATCACAAGATAAGACCCGTCATGTGCAGTGTATACACGTGTGTGCAGTGACATGTAATGGAGGAGCACCAGCCTCTTATATCACAAGGTAAGACCCGTCATGTGCAGTGTATACACGTGTGTGCAGTGACATGTAATGGAGGAGCACCAGCCTCTTATATCACAAGGTAAGACCTGTCATGTGCAGTGTATACACGTGTGTGCAGTGACATGTAATGGAGGAGCACCAGCCTCTTATATCACAAGGTAAGAGCCGTCATGTGCAGTGTATACACGTGTGTGCAGTGACATGTAATGGAGGAGCACCAGCCTCTTATATCACAAGGTAAGAGCCGTCATGTGCAGTGTATACACGTGTGTGCAGTGACATGTAATGGAGGAGCACCAGCCTCTTATATCACAAGGTAAGACCCGTCATGTGCAGTGTATACACGTGTGTGCAGTGACATGTAATGGAGGAGCACCAGCCTCTTATATCACAAGGTAAGAGCCGTCATGTGCAGTGTATACACGTGTGTGCAGTGACATGTAATGGAGGAGCACCAGCCTCTTATATCACAAGGTAAGAGCCGTCATGTGCAGTGTATACACGTGTGTGCAGTGACATGTAATGGAGGAGCACCAGCCTCTTATATCACAGGGTAAGAGCCGTCATGTGCAGTGTATACACGTGTAGGGTTGTTGCGGGTATCGAAATTTCGATACCCAATCGATACTTTTGTCCCGGTATCAATACGATACCGGGATTTCCGTTTTTTCGATACTGGGCTGCGCTTCTGCGCAGTCTAGTATCTCTGAACATGAGCGCGCTGCTATCGGCGCGCTCATGTTCTCTCTCAGCAGCACGGGGAGAAGGAAGCTGTCCTCCCTCCCCCTGTGCTGCTGCCGCTGCCACCAATGAGAAGAGAGGGGCGGAGGAGGGGCGGCAATGAGAAGAGAGGGGCGGAGGAGGGGCGGCAATGAGAAGAGAGGGGCGGAGGAGGGGCGGGCGCACTGCGCCACCAATGATAGGATTACTATCGGAGCGATGGGAGGAGACATCAGCTTCACTAGTGGGCGTTCCTTTTCCCTGCGCTGCGATTGGACAGCGCTACAGCCAGGGAGAAGGAACGCCCACTAGTGAAGCTGATGTCTCCTCCCATCGCTCCGATAGTAATCAGCAGCATGTGGAGCAGGAGAGGAGACAGTAATGGGGCACTGCGGGCGAACGGAGCGGCGCCCAGGACTAAATGGTGAGTGCTGAGACATCGCTGGGCGCCGCTCTGTGTGGCCTAATAGTGAAAGTCTGGACTCATATACAGTAGTCAGTCTTTAACACATACAGGAGGCGGGTGCCGGCAGCAGAATCGCATTGCCGGCACCCTGCCCCTGACAGGGAGCTGCGATCAGCGGCAGTTAACTGCCGCTGATCTGCTAGTACCCGCCTCCTGTATAAAGGGGTAAAATCATTGGTGGTGCAGTGTGCCCCCCCCCTCAATCCCCCCATCCCATTAAAATCATTGGTGGCACAGTGCGCCGGCCCCTCTCAACCCTCCAGTATTAAAATCATTGGTGGCAGTGGCCACAGGGACCTCTCCACTCCCCCTCATTGGTGGTGCAGTGGCAGCTTCTGATCGGAGCCCCAGCTGTGTAAGCCTGGGGCTCCGATCGGTTACCATGGCAGCCAGGACGCTACAGAAGCCCTGGTTGCCATGGTAACATCCCTGATGCTGTGTGCACAAAGCACAGAGCAGCAGGGACAGTGTGGAGTCCTATTCACCCTGATAGAGATCTATCAGGGTGAATAGGAAAAGGGATGAAAGATCCCAGGTTCTAGCCCCTAAGGGGGGAAATAGTTATTAAATAAAAAGTTAAAAAAAAAAAACACTAAAATATGAAGTATAAATCACCCCCCTTTTCCCAATTTCACATATAAAATATTTAAATAAACATATTACATCGCCACGTCAGAAAAGTCCAAACTATTAAAATATAAAAAAAAAATCTAGGTGGTGAATGCCGGAACAGAAAAAATAAAATAAAAACTGCGCGATTCGCCATTTTTAAAAATGAGGAATGCACGTGGCTTTTTTTGTTTATTTTTTTCGCGTGGTATCGAATGGTATCGAGTATCGCAATACTTTTTCATGGTATCGAAACCGAATCAAAAATTTGGTATCGCAACAACTCTATACACGTGTGTGCAGTGACATGTAATGGAGGAGCACCAGCCTCTTATATCACAAGGTAAGAGCCGTCATGTGCAGTGTATACACGTGTGTGCAGTGACATGTAATGGAGGAGCACCAGCCTCTTATATCACAAGGTAAGAGCCGTCATGTGCAGTGTGTACACGTGTGTGCAGTGACATGTAATGGAGGAGCTCCAGCCTCTTATATCACAGGGTAAGAGCCGTCATGTGCAGTGTATACACGTGTGTGCAGTGACATGTAATGGAGGAGCACCAGCCTCTTATATCACAAGGTAAGAGCCGTCATGTGCAGTGTATACACGTGTGTGCAGTGACATGTAATGGAGGAGCACCAGCCTCTTATATCACAAGGTAAGAGCCGTCATGTGCAGTGTATACACGTGTGTGCAGTGACATGTAATGGAGGAGCACCAGCCTCTTATATCACAGGGTAAGAGCCGTCATGTGCAGTGTATACACGTGTGTGCAGTGACATGTAATGGAGGAGCACCAGCCTCTTATATCACAAGGTAAGAGCCGTCATGTGCAGTGTATACACGTATGTGCAGTGACATGTAATGGAGGAGCACCAGCCTCTTATATCACAAGGTAAGAGCCGTCATGTGCAGTGTATACACGTGTGTGCAGTGACATGTAATGGAGGAGCACCAGCCTCTTATATCACAAGGTAAGAGCCGTCATGTGCAGTGTATACACGTGTGTGCAGTGACATGTAATGGAGGAGCACCAGCCTCTTATATCACAAGGTAAGAGCCGTCATGTGCAGTGTATACACGTGTGTGCAGTGACATGTAATGGAGGAGCACCAGCCTCTTATATCACAGGGTAAGAGCCGTCATGTGCAGTGTATACACGTGTGTGCAGTGACATGTAATGGAGGATCACCAGCCTCTTATATCACAAGGTAAGAGCCGTCATGTGCAGTGTGTACACGTGTGTGCAGTGACATGTAATGGAGGAGCACCCGCCTCTTATATCACAAGGTAAGAGCCGTCATGTGCAGTGTATACACGTGTGTGCAGTGACATGTAATGGAGGAGCACCAGCCTCTTATATCACAAGGTAGGACCCGTCATGTGCAGTGTATACAGGTGTGTGCAGTGACATGTAATGGAGGAGCACCAGCCTCTTATATCACAGGGTAAGAGCCGTCATGTGCAGTGTATACACGTGTGTGCAGTGACATGTAATGGAGGAGCACCAGCCTCTTATATCACAAGGTAAGAGCCGTCATGTGCAGTGTATACACGTGTGTGCAGTGACATGTAATGGAGGAGCACCAGCCTCTTATATCACAAGGTAAGACCCGTCATGTGCAGTGTATACACGTGTGTGCAGTGACATGTAATGGAGGAGCACCAGCCTCTTATATCACAGGGTAAGACCCGTCATGTGCAGTGTATACACGTGTGTGCAGTGACATGTAATGGAGGAGCACCAGCCTCTTATATCACAAGGTAAGAGCCGCCATGTGCAGTGTATACACGTGTGTGCAGTGACATGTAATGGAGGAGCACCAGCCTCTTATATCACAGGGTAAGAGCCGTCATGTGCAGTGTATACACGTGTGTGCAGTGACATGTAATGGAGGAGCACCAGCCTCTTATATCACAAGGTAAGAGCCGTCATGTGCAGTGTATACACATGTGTGCAGTGACATGTAATGGAGGACCACCAGCCTCTTATATCACAAGGTAAGAGCCGTCATGTGCAGTGTGTACACGTGTGTGCAGTGACATGTAATGGAGGAGCTCCAGCCTCTTATATCACAAGGTAAGACCCGTCATGTGCAGTGTGTACACGTGTGTGCAGTGACATGTAATGGAGGAGCTCCAGCCTCTTATATCACAAGGTAAGAGCCGTCATGTGCAGTGTATACACGTGTGTGCAGTGACATGTAATGGAGGAGCACCAGCCTCTTATATCACAAGGTAAGAGCCGTCATGTGCAGTGTATACACGTGTGTGCAGTGACATGTAATGGAGGAGCACCAGCCTCTTATATCACAAGGTAAGAGCCGTCATGTGCAGTGTATACACGTGTGTGTATAGAGCCTGACGTCGGAGCTTCTGTCAGAGGGAGATATTAGGAAACCCTCCAGTGTTATCTCCTCCGATCACTAAACCTAGAAGTGAAGGAGCTGAGAGAAGAGTCTGATCTATAGACAGATCTACAGGAGGCCATGTGTTCAGTCACTGTGTGCTTGTGTTTCCACAGATGGATCCAGGAGGAGAAATCCACCAGAGAGATGTCCCCGTCCTCTGTATTCCCAGGACTGTCCAGAGGAGAAGGTCCCAGAGAACCCTCAGGTAGATGGAGCTGAGCCCTATACACATCTATATAGGGGGGTCCTGCAGTCATAGAGGGGTCATAGATTGTGGGGGTCTCTTCTGTGGATCTGTTAGATTTCCCACCTGTCTGCTGTATTGTACTGAATTGTTACAGATGACAAATCAGGGGGAAGATGTGACTGATATTAAAGTGGAGGATGAAGAAAAGAGGATGATGGACGATCCCCCGTGTAAGAGTGAGGTGGAGGAGGACATTCCAGGAGATGTCACCACAGGTATGGAATCATGAATGGAGAAAGTGACTTCAGATTCTGTCCTTGGTGCCTTCAGGGCAGGAGGAGAATCTGATCACCGGCTGCTGCTCTCTGATTGGAGATGTCTCCATCACATCATGAAGTGTTCCCCTTATCCAGCTGACGGCGATCTCTGATCAGATTCTTCTCTGATCCCGGCTGTTCCTGCAGGACATGACGGTCAGTCACATCCACACACCCACTGGGGACTATGAGGGCACAGATTTTGTGTCTGTGCTATTGTGAGGAACTAGATGTACGGCATTGTGCAGGAAAGGGTTAAGTATTATTTTGGGCTCGTCAGCAGATATTACAATAAATCCTGACATTTTGGTGATTTCCTTTAAATCAAATAAATTGGTGAAGAAATCCCCCAAAAATAACAGCGGAGAAGAAAACTCCTCATCTTACTTGTATATTTCATACATGAGGCTGGGGGCAAGAACTGAGGAGACATCTGACAACACACAAGGTCTCCTGACAACTCTGCATACAAGTCACAGGGGGACATGTTGTCTTCAGGACTTTCCTATAGAACAACCTTAGGCTGTGATATCAGCAGTCAGATGTCTATAACCTAGTGCCCACTATACAGCTCTCCGGGAACATGTCTTCTGGGGGTCTCCTATAAGGGTCTATGGAGGGAACCTTCCCCCCCTTATGCCCCCTCTCTGAGCGGTGACCGGCTGATGTCTATAATCTAGTGCCCACTATACAGCTCTCCGGGAACATGTCTTCTGGGGGTCTCCTATAAGGGTCTATAGAGGGAACCTTTCCCCCCTTATGCCCCCTCTCTGAGCGGTGACCGGCTGATGTCTATAATCTAGTGCCCACTATACAGCTCTCCGGGAACATGTCTTCTGGGGGTCTCCTATAAGGGTCTATGGAGGAACCTTTCCCCCCTTATGCCCCCTCTCTGAGCGGTGACAGGCTGATGTCTATAATCTAGTGCCCACTATACAGCTCTCCGGGAACATGTCTTCTGGGGGTCTCCTATAAGGGTCTATGGAGAGAACCTTTCCCCCTTATGCCCCCCTCTCTGAGCGGTGACGGCTGATGTCTATAATCTAGTGCCCACTATACAGCTCTCCGGGGACATGTCTTCTGGGGGTCTCCTATAAGGGTCTATGGAGGGAACCTTTCCCGCCTTATGCCCCCTCTCTGAGCGGTGACCGGCTGATGTCTATAATCTAGTGCCCACTATACAGCTCTCCGGGAACATGTCTTCTGGGGGTCTCCTATAAGGGTCTATGGAGGGAACCTTTCCCCCCTTATGCCCCCTCTCTGAGCGGTGACGGCTGATGTCTATAATCTAGTGCCCACTATACAGCTCTCCGGGAACATGTCTTCTGGGGGTCTCCTATAAGGGTCTATGGAGGGAACCTTCCCCCCCTTATGCCCCCTCTCTGAGCGGTGACCGGCTGATGTCTATAATCTAGTGCCCACTATACAGCTCTCCGGGAACATGTCTTCTGGGGGTCTCCTATAAGGGTCTATGTAGAGAACCTTTCCCCCCTTATGCCCCCTCTCTGAGCGGTGACCGGCTGATGTCTATAACCTAGTGCCCACTATACAGCTCTCCGGGAACATGTCTTCTGGGGGTCTCCTATAAGGGTCTATGGAGAGAACCTTTCCCCCCTTATGCCCCCTCTCTGAGCGGTGACCGGCCGATGTCTATAATCTAGTGCCCACTATACAGCTCTCCGGGAACATGTCTTCTGGGGGTCTCCTATAAGGGTCTATGGAGGGAACCTTTCCCCCCTTATGCCCCCTCTCTGAGCGGTGACGGCTGATGTCTATAACCTAGTGCCCACTATACAGCTCTCCGGGAACATGTCTTCTGGGGGTCTCCTATAAGGGTCTATGGAGGGAACCTTTCCCCCCTTATGCCCCCTCTCTGAGCGGTGACAGGCTGATGTCTATAATCTAGGGCCCACTATACAGCTCTCCGGGAACATGTCTTCTGGGGGTCTCCTATAAGGGTCTATGGAGGGAACCTTTCCCCCCTTATGCCCCCTCTCTGAGCGGTGACGGCTGATGTCTATAATCTAGTGCCCACTATACAGCTCTCCGGGAACATGTCTTCTGGGGGTCTCCTATAAGGGTCTATGAGGGAACCTTTCCCCCCTTATGCCCCCTCTCTGAGCGGTGACCGGCTGATGTCTATAATCTAGTGCCCACTATACAGCTCTCCGGGAACATGTCTTCTGGGGGTCTCCTATAAGGGTCTATGAGGGAACCTTTCCCCCCTTATGCCCCCTCTCTGAGCGGTGACCGGCTGATGTCTATAATCTAGTGCCCACTATACAGCTCTCCGGGAACATGTCTTCTGGGGGTCTCCTATAAGGGTCTATGAGGGAACCTTCCCCCCCCCCCTTATGCCCCCTCTCTGAGCGGTGACCGGCTGATGTCTATAATCTAGTGCCCACTATACAGCTCTCCGGGAACATGTCTTCTGGGGGTCTCCTATAAGGGTCTATGGAGGGAACCTTCCCCCCTTATGCCCCCTCTCTGAGCGGTGACCGGCTGATGTCTATAATCTAGTGCCCACTATACAGCTCTCTGGGAACATGTCTTCTGGGGGTCTCCTATAAGGGTCTATGGAGGGACCCTTTCCCCCTTATGCCCCCTCTCTGAGCGGTGACGGCTGATGTCTATAATCTAGTGCCCACTATACAGCTCTCCGGGAACATGTCTTCTGGGGGTCTCCTATAAGGGTCTATGGAGGGAACCTTCCCCCCTTATGCCCCCTCTCTGAGCGGTGACCGGCTGATGTCTATAATCTAGTGCCCACTATACAGCTCTCCGGGAACATGTCTT
Organism: Bufo bufo; assembly: GCF_905171765.1. NCBI lineage: Eukaryota > Metazoa > Chordata > Amphibia > Anura > Bufonidae > Bufo > Bufo bufo. The sequence continues at coordinate 14,829,720 of NC_053390.1, read as the reverse complement.
CTGGGGGTCTCCTATAAGGGTCTATGGAGGGAACCTTTCCCCCTTATGCCCCCTCTCTGAGCGGTGACCGGCTGATGTCTATAATCTAGTGCCCACTATACAGCTCTCCGGGAACATGTCTTCTGGGGGTCTCCTATAAGGGTCTATGGAGGGAACCTTCCCCCCCTTATGCCCCCTCTCTGAGCGGTGACGGCTGATGTCTATAATCTAGTGCCCACTATACAGCTCTACGGGAACATGTCTTCTGGGGGGTCTCCTATAAGGGTCTATGGAGGGAACCTTTCCCCCCTTATGCCCCCTCTCTGAGCGGTGACGGCTGATGTCTATAATCTAGTGCCCACTATACAGCTCTCCGGGAACATGTCTTCTGGGGGTCTCCTATAAGGGTCTATGAAGGAACCTTTCCCCCCTTATGCCCCCTCTCTGAGTGGTGACCGGCTGATGTCTATAATCTAGTGCCCACTATACATCTCTCCGGGAACATGTCTTCTGGGGGTCTCCTATAAGGGTCTATGAGAGAACCTTTCCCCCCTTATGCCCCCTCTCTGAGCGGTGACCGGCTGATGTCTATAATCTAGTGCCCACTATACAGCTCTCCGGGAACATGTCTTCTGGGGGTCTCCTATAAGGGTCTATGGAGGGAACCTTTCCCCCCTTATGCCCCCTCTCTGAGCGGTGACAGGCTGATGTCTATAATCTAGTGCCCACTATACAGCTCTCCGGGAACATGTCTTCTGGGGGTCTCCTATAAGGGTCTATGGAGGGAACCTTTCCCCCTTATGCCCCCTCTCTGAGCGGTGACCGGCTGATGTCTATAATCTAGTGCCCACTATACAGCTCTCCGGGAACATGTCTTCTGGGGGTCTCCTATAAGGGTCTATGGAGGGAACCTTCCCCCCCTTATGCCCCCTCTCTGAGCGGTGACCGGCTGATGTCTATAATCTAGTGCCCACTATACAGCTCTCCGGGAACATGTCTTCTGGGGGTCTCCTATAAGGGTCTATGGAGGGAACCTTTCCCCCCTTATGCCCCCTCTCTGAGCGGTGACGGCTGATGTCTATAATCTAGTGCCCACTATACAGCTCTCCGGGAACATGTCTTCTGGGGGTCTCCTATAAGGGTCTATGGAGAGAACCTTTTCCCCCTTATGCCCCCTCTCTGAGCGGTGACCGGCTGATGTCTATAATCTAGTGCCCACTATACAGCTCTCCGGGAACATGTCTTCTGGGGGTCTCCTATAAGGGTCTATGGAGGGAACCTTCCCCCCTTATGCCCCCTCTCTGAGCGGTGACGGCTGATGTCTATAATCTAGTGCCCACTATACAGCTCTCCGGGAACATGTCTTCTGGGGGTCTCCTATAAGGGTCTATGGAGGAACCTTTCCCCCCTTATGCCCCCTCTCTGAGCGGTGACCGGCTGATGTCTATAATCTAGTGCCCACTATACAGCTCTCCGGGAACATGTCTTCTGGGGGTCTCCTATAAGGGTCTATGGAGGGAACCTTTCCCCCCTTATGCCCCCTCTCTGAGCGGTGACCGGCTGATGTCTATAATCTAGTGCCCACTATACAGCTCTCCGGGAACATGTCTTCTGGGGGTCTCCTATAAGGGTCTATGGAGGGAACCTTTCCTCCCTTATGCCCCCTCTCTGAGCGGTGACGGCTGATGTCTATAATCTAGTGCCCACTATACCGCTCTCCGGGAACATGTCTTCTGGGGGGTCTCCTATAAGGGTCTATGGAGGGAACCTTTCCCCCCTTATGCCCCCTCTCTGAGCGGTGACCGGCTGATGTCTATAATCTAGTGCCCACTATACAGCTCTCCGGGAACATGTCTTCTGGGGGTCTCCTATAAGGGTCTATGAGGGAACCTTTCCCCCCTTATGCCCCCTCTCTGAGCGGTGACCGGCTGATGTCTATAATCTAGTGCCCACTATACAGCTCTCCGTGAACATGTCTTCTGGGGGTCTCCTATAAGGGTCTATGGAGGGAACCTTTCCCCCCTTATCCCCCCTCTCTGAGCGGTGACCGGCTGATGTCTATAATCTAGTGCCCACTATACAGCTCTCCGGGAACATGTCTTCTGGGGGTCTCCTATAAGGGTCTATGGAGGGAACCTTTCCCCCCTTATGCCCCCTCTCTGAGCGGTGACCGGCTGATGTCTATAATCTAGTGCCCACTATACAGCTCTCCGGGAACATGTCTTCTGGGGGTCTCCTATAAGGGTCTATGGAGGGAACCTTTCCTCCCTTATGCCCCCTCTCTGAGCGGTGACGGCTGATGTCTATAATCTAGTGCCCACTATACCGCTCTCCGGGAACATGTCTTCTGGGGGGTCTCCTATAAGGGTCTATGGAGGGAACCTTTCCCCCCTTATGCCCCCTCTCTGAGCGGTGACCGGCTGATGTCTATAATCTAGTGCCCACTATACAGCTCTCCGGGAACATGTCTTCTGGGGGTCTCCTATAAGGGTCTATGAGGGAACCTTTCCCCCCTTATGCCCCCTCTCTGAGCGGTGACCGGCTGATGTCTATAATCTAGTGCCCACTATACAGCTCTCCGGGAACATGTCTTCTGGGGGTCTCCTATAAGGGTCTATGGAGGGAACCTTTCCCCCCCTTATGCCCCCTCTCTGAGCGGTGACTGGCTGATGTCTATAACCTAGTGCCCACTATACAGCTCTCCGGGGACATGTCTTCTGGGGGTCTCCTATAAGGGTCTATGGAGAGAACCTTTCCCCCCTTATGCCCCCTCTCTGAGCGGTGACAGGCTGATGTCTATAATCTAGTGCCCACTATACAGCTCTCCGGGAACATGTCTTCTGGGGGTCTCCTATAAGGTCTATGGAGGGAACCTTTCCCCCCTTATGCCCCCTATCTGAGCGGTGACAGCTGATGTCTCTGGTCTATCACATATCTGTGACTCTGCAGTAGTTCTGGAGAAGTCACTGATGGTGGCAGTGCAGTGTGAGTGCTAGGAGTCCGGAGATGAGGCTCTTACTGCCCACCTGCCGCTGATTGACAGCTTTCTCCCTATCACTGTCAGTCAGTAGTATGAGGGGGGAGGGGAGCCCATATCTGATGAATACACTGGATTCATAATGGAAATGTCCATCATATGTGTAGCAACATCTAAGTGGTTGAGACGAGGCTGGGTCTCCATCTGTCTGGCCATAGGCACCCCAAAATGTCATTGTGAGGTTCCAATCAGGTACAATGGCGCTATTTCAAAGAAAATATTGTACCAAAAGGCATCAGAATCAACCTCACCCCAGGTGATAGACTTAGAAATACCAGCTTGATATAAGAATGGGAGGAGGAGGCTACAGGTAGCTCACGTAGATTTATGCGTCTCCTCCTTGAAGAGGAGAAAGTTCATCTTGACTCCAAACAAAAAAAGGTGAATAACCTCAGGGAACAAGCACTTAAATTTAAGGACGAAGCACAATTCCATAAAAAAGAGGAATATCTTCAAAATACCGTAGACAGATTTCAGTACATGGTCAGGGAACGCAAACACCAGCAATATTTGAGGGACTCCACCGAGTTCTAAGGAAACAGAGCATGCCTCTTTCTGAATAAAAGTACACAGAGAGAGGGTCAAAGCGAGGTATCATCATCATCAGAGGCTGAGGGTTCAGAAACTGAACAAAGTAGAACAACTAGAGGAGGAGGGAGAGGACAAAGAAATAGAGGTAGAGGAGGCAGGGGACAGACAAGAGCTACAGAAAAAATAATACAGGAAGTTATCAAACATGCAGCCCAACTGGCCCCTTACCTTCTGCGTCATCCTCTACTTTTTTAGTTCAACCCCCCATGCAAGCACCTTATCAACTCCGGAACAAAGTGTAGGGGGGATAGTAGCTAAAATAAGTACTAAATTGGAAATGATTAACCTCTCCTCCCACAAACTATCCGCTGACGAGATCTCCCTCCCTGCTGGAGGAAGGAGAAAGAGATAGGGTTGAAGGCCCCTTCACACAGTTAAAACCAAAACGGCACACAGATGCCACCTCCTCTACCAGACTCAAGCATATCCATTTTACATAAATTGGTTTCCAGAGACCTAGAGCAAATTCAAGCCACTAGGGGCAGGAACAATCTGAAGAAAAATGAATACCAGGCCCTTAAAGTATTAGAATGTGACCGGAATGTGATAAGGGGGGCAATTTAGTCCTAATGGACACAGGGAAATACAAGAAGATGTGTTTAGACATCCTGGGAAATAGGGAGTCATATGAACTACTACCCAAAGATCCCGGTCCCATGTGTTTCCTTGAATTGGGAGAGATTCTCAACAGAGGTTTTCGAGAAAAACTGATAAATGAGTCGGAGATGGATTTCCTCCTGCCACAACACCCGGTCACGGCTACATTTTATTCCCTGCCCAAGATACACAAAGGCACTAGTCCCCTTAGAGGACGCCCAATAGTATCAGGGGTAGGGAGTCTGGGGCAAAACGTAGGCATCTATGTGGACAAGATTATTCAACCATTTGTAACAGCACTCCCATCTTCTATAGGGGACACATCTGATCTCTTGTTGAGACTAAATGGTATATGTCTGGATGACACAATAATCTTTGCGTCCATAGATGTAGAGGCACTCTACAGTTCCATTAGACACAATCTGGGTTTAAATGCGGAGGAGTACTATTTATCAATGACAAAAGACTGACAGCACATAATAAGTTTGTCTTGGATCTATTGAACTTCAGCCTTACAAAGAACTACTTTATCTTTGACGACCGCCACAACCACCAGCTCAGGGGTACCGCGATGGGCAGTTCCTGTGCGCCCTCGTATGCAAATCTACTCCTGGGCTGGTGGGAGGCCAATTACATTGGGTCTGAAGAAATGGAAAGGTGGCAGGATAAAGTAGTCCTTTGGCTGGAGGTTCATAGACGATGTGTTTGTTCTATGGAGAGGGACCGAAGAATCCTTTGCGGATTTTGTGAAGATTATCAATGACAATGACCTGCATTACCATTCCTTGATGTAGATTGAAAGAGGCACAAACCAGAGCATTGTCACCTCGGTCTACCGTAAAAGCACAGCTGGCAGAAGCCTCCTCCGCTGGGACAGCGCACATCCTTTCCCCTTACGCAAAGGAATTCCCAAGGGCCAATATTTTAGACTCCGGAGAAACTGTTCCACAATGAAAAAGTTTAAAAAACAGGCATCAGATCTGAAAATGAGGTTTAGGGGGAGAGGTTTTCCCGACTGAGTTTTATGTACGGCTTATGAAATTGCGTGCAATGAAAAACGGTACCAGCTCCTCATCCCTAAAAAACAGAGAACAGCAAATGCCACAGGTCAGAATAATATCCGAATTATTGGTACCTTCGACAGCGGACACTGGGATATTTTAAAAGCGGACCCAGATTTAGATAAGGTTCTAGGATCATACCCCCAGATAACATTCAGAAAGGGGCGCAGTTTGAGGGACAGATTAGTCAATAGCCACTTCCAGCCACCTGAGAGACCTGGGAACTGGCTCTCTAGAAAACCCTTGGGGACCTTCAAATGTGGTAGCTGAACAGCATGTAGCCAGATCCGAAAAACAAAAATATTTGTCTGCTCCTATACAAATAAGGAATACACCATCAGAGACTTTATAAACTGTCTCACTACTGGTGTGGTCTACCTGGCCCAATGTACTTGCCCACTGGACTATGTGGGCAAGACGAAACGGGAATTTAGGAGACGGATAAGAGATCATGTTAATGACGTCCTTAATGAAAAAGACACATCAGTGGCACGCCACATCTTGCAATGCCACGGAGGCGACACCAGCTGCCTCAAATTTATAGGGATACAACATGTCCCCAAACCAAAGAGAGGCGGAGGCAGGGATAAGATGATCCTGCGAGCCGAAACTAAATGGACATATAGACTAAACTCCGTGACACAGAAGGGCCTAAATGAATATATTTCATATAAGCCATTCTTGTAATAAATTCAACATTCATCTGACCAAATCATGGTATCGTGTCAAATACATTTGTTTGTTGACTGTGCTGGATCTCCATGAACATCTTGCTACCTCGACAGACATGGGAGGAATGATGCACAGTTTTATGTGCCAATTTTTCAAATGTAGTCTGTCTCTCAGAGATTGAATTGTAAAACGTCTGTGTCCACCTAGCAGATCATTTTTAAGTATCATCCATCGCTATATATTTGTCTAGGATGGTAAACACACACGGACACTGTGTCCTACAAGGACCTGTATATATTTGTGTGTTACTATCTCTAATTTAGTGCACTCTTCAGAGATAAGATCATATATGTGTCTGCCAGGAGGGACTCAAAATGTATATGTGCCCACCTAGCAGACTCTAAATACATGTTCGTTGATTGATTATATTTGCTTCCGTGGGCATATGCATGTAAATAGTTTATCCTGCAAGGACCTGCCGGGGACGCGATGCTAGATCCCCATCACAACTAACACGCTTACCACTGACGTCATTTCCGGTTGCGAGCGAGGCGCTGCTGACTGGGCATAACTGAGCATCGTGGCCCAAGGATCGCGCGCATTCGCTCAGGACGGCATGACAAGTAAGTGGGAGGGGTCAATGGAGCGCTCACTCTGCAACCATAGGTTAATTAATCAGATGGGCAGGGTTGAAGCGCTATAAAAAATGGACACATAGACGCATTACTTGCCACTGCCTTAATATACGTGCGGGAGCGCTGCCACTGCACCAGACGCCCCGACGATACAGCTTTTGTCCCTGAAGAACCATAATTCTTTATGGTGAAACGCGTCGGACATTTGCATATTAGGAAGGACTATTGTTAGGGCTGGACAGCAATAGACCTAAGGTTCCAGCGGCTGGGGGTCGCCCTTTTCAGGGCGGGTGCCCGGAAATACAGCCTGTTAGGGTTCTCCCAGCTTCCTGAGTTAGCTTATATAGGGAAAGAACCCAGGCCGAGCATCCCCCCATTAAGATATTGTTTAAGCGCCCCCTCTGACAAAGTGCCGCTTGACGTATATGGGACTAGAGCTGCCAGTCATACCTGACACCCTTCCAGTAAAGCAGTGCACCTTTAGCATTGTTTTAACTTAGTGTCTCAATATCTTAAAACTAAATGAATTAAATGTTATGTTTTAAATAACTACAACAAGGTACACTCAGTTCAAAAGCTTTCATATAAGACCAAAATGAGAGCATTAGTCCAAGCAACAGAGGAGATATCACTGTTCTAAATCGAGTCGGGAATAATCGCAGGTAAAACCGGTTTTCATTTTCAGCTACATTCACTGCATCACGATTTCTAACAGTGATATCTCCCCATGTACTGAAGATATTGCTGTCAGCTTTCAGCCAATGCAAAGACCATATCTTTAGCTGGTAACAAACCAGAGATATGAGCAGATAAAGCAGCTGCCCCCTCCCTGTCAGTCTGGAGGAGGAGGGGGGCAGTTGCAGAGCTTACAGATGCAGGAGGAAAGGGAAAATAGTAAAATTATATAGAAATGTGGTATTATAATGAGTGTACGGACCCACATACCCGTATATACTCGAGTATAAGCCGACCCGAGTATAAGCCGAGGCCCCTAATTTTACCCCCAAAAAAATGGGAAAAATGATTGACTCGAGTATAAGACTAGGGTGGGAAATGCAGCTATAATGCAGAGTGTATGTGTATATAATGCACACACTCTACATTATATACACACATCTGCAAGAGGGTGACTCCCTGTATTTAATGCAGAGTGTGTGCATTATATACACACACACTCTGCATTAAATACAGGGAGCCATCCACAGATCTCCCCCCTAAACAGTGCCATCCACAGATCTCCCCCCTAAACAGTGCCATCCACAGATCTCCCCCCTAAACAGTGCCATCCACAGATCTCCCCCCTAAACAGTGCCATCCACAGATCCCCCCCCCTAAACAGTGCCATCCACAGATCCCCCTACAGTGCCATCCACAGATCCCCCTCCCCGACGCTCACAGCAGTATATTTAAACTAATCAGTAACCTTTAACTTTGGATATCTTACTTTGTCTTTGCTCCGGTAATAGCAGGCAGTGCGGGGGGCGGCGCTCACTCACTGACGTCACGCGCCTGCTCCCACTAGGCGGCGCAGGCGCGTGACGTCAGTGAGTGAGCGCCGCCCCCCGCACTGCCTGCTATTACCGGAGCTAAGACCTAGACTCGAGTATAAGACGAGGGGGCTTTTTGAGCACAAAAATATGTGCCAAAAAACTCGTCTTATACTCGAGTATATACGGTAATAAAATTGTTATTCTTACCCCATAGTGAACATTGTAAAAAAAATTCCACAAAATAATGTAAAAATTGCAGTTGTTTTCTTTCCCCCTAAAAATAAAATAATGTTATTTAATACAATATATATACCCCAACTAATCCCGCAAAATAAAATTAAAATATAGAAGAAAAAATTAAAAAGTTATGACTACTGAACACAAAGGGGGAAAATATTATTGGTCCTTAAAGGGAGTCTGTCAGCACATTTACCCCTTTTTAACAGTTCCCATAGCGCTGTAGCCGCAACACAGATGATTAAAACGGTACCTTTATATGCTTTTGTGGACTTGAGGGCTCGCAAGTGCCCAGGGGCGGCGTCCACCACGTTGGTGCCCAGGGGCATCTTTGCCTCTTCGGCTCTTATCCCCGCCCAGCCTCTTCCTCTGCCCGTCCATCTGTTTTCTCTCCCCCTCAGCGAGATCCCGCGCCTGCGCGCTGACTTCCTTGGCCGGGGCATGCGCACTGCGATGCCCATTGCTGGTACTGCATCGCAGTAGCTTAGGCACATGCGCCGGCTAACGGATCATACAGATAAATTTACTTCTCTGTATGATCCGTTAGCCGGCGCATGAGCATAAGCTACTGCGATGCCGTGCCAGCAATGGGCATCGCAGTGCGCATGCCCTGGCCAAGGAAGTCAGCGCGCAGGCGCGGGATCTCGCTGAGGGGGAGAGAAAACAGATGGGCGGGCAGAGGAAGAGGCTGGGCGGGGATAAGAGCCGAAGAGGCAGAGATGCCTGGGCACCAACGTGGTGGACGCCGCCCCTGGGCACTTGCGAGCCCTCAAGTCCACAAAAGCATATAAAGGTACCGTTTTAATCATCTGTGTTGCGGCTACAGCGCTATGGGAACTGTTAAAAAGGGTTAAATGTGCTGACAGACTCCCTTTAAGGCTAAAATTAATTATGTCACTAAGGGATTAAAACACAACAGTGTCACATGAGTTGTGGGCCAGCAAGATTTACCACAGACACAATAAAAAAATCTACAATAAAAAAGTGACATTTTTGGGAGGGTTTTTCCTATTGTAACGGGACTGTTAGGAGGGTAAAGGGATGCACAATTGCTGTTAGCAGTCTACACCAAAATCCGCTACTTTTGTTTCCTCCCCATTAGCTCTTTGATAAATCCCCTAAATGCTGCTTAGACCCTTTTGTCGTCAGACCATTTAGGCTCTTAAATATGAGCTTTGGGGAATTTTCATCTGACATAACAACCTTTTGCGCCAAAAAGTGGCGTATATCTGTTTGTAAATGACCCATAAGTGCTTGTGATATGTGGAGAACACTACATGTACATGAGCCACATGTCCTCACCTTTTGTCATGGAGGTAGCATGTAGTTAAGGGTGGAGCAGAAGGGGCTGTCTCTGCTTCCTGTAATGTCCCTCTTTCCTCCTCTCTCCCCTCTACATGACCCATTTGGCCTGGCTACGTGGCCCTCCCACTCAGCCCTTTCTCTTCAGTGGACCGGTCCCTGGTTTTACTAAGCATTCTACAACCAGAATATAACAGGACAACATGGACATGAATGGCCCAGTTCCCACACTCGGGAAACGTGTCTGTCATACTCACACAACGAGGTTTCTTTAAACACATAAAAATTCTGGAGGAATTTACACCAGTGCTCATTTATATAAAACATTATAAAAATGTAAGTGTTTTGGGGTTTTACTCTGGATTCTCAGTGCCTGCATATTTTATATACTGTGCATAACCTCCCCTGGTGTCTGTCCTATTGCTGAAGGTTATTCCTTGGGCACATGCACACGCAGAAAAATGCTGGCCCCAGAAGGTTACAGTAATACAATCAAAAACGGTATGAAAACGTAAAAGTGGACACAATAAAGTACAAAAATCAATGTGGACGTAGATAAAGGATATCCTGTATAGTGCAGATCACTCAATTTAATAACTCCCGCAACTTTATCACACATACCTGCCTGGGGGAGAGGAAAGGAAAATTATCAATGGGTCTTCTCTCTCTCTCTTTCCCTCCCTAACTTCCTTAGCCCATCTGTGGAGGAATGCACTTCAAAATATTCTCTCTTCATAAATTTTTCCTTAGTATATGTACAGTCAGCTCTGAAACTGGGTGCGCTCTCTGGCTTCTCGGGGTGAGTTGACTATGACTTACTTTTGGAGGGGACAACATGAATATCAGCATCCCTACATTAATGCCGGGCATGTTATTTCTTCTTTTGTATTTACTCTCAATTTCAGTAAGAGACTTGATTTAAAAGGAACCTGTCACCGAGATTTTGTGCATAGAGCTGAGGACATGGGCTGCTAGATCGCCGCTAGCACATCCGCAGTCCCCATAGCTCTGTATGCTTTTATTGTGTAATGAAAACGATTTGATACATATGCTAATTAACGTGAGATGAGTCAGGGACAGGACTCATCTCAGGTTAATTTGCATATGTATCAAATCGTTTTTTTTACACAATAAAAGCACGGAGAGCTATGGGGACTGGGTATTGCGGATGTGCTAGCGGCCATCTAGCAACCCATGGCCTCAGCTCTAAACAAAATGTGTTGGCAGACAGAAGACAGGTTGCCAGACTTGGCCGGGCTTATCAAATTTTTGAGTCATGATTTACTGTATACAGGGAGTGCAGAATTATTAGGCAAATGAGTATTTTGACCACATCATCCTCTTTATGCATGTTGTCTTACTCCAAGCTGTATAGGCTCGAAAGCCTACTACCAATTAAGCATATTAGGTGATGTGCATCTCTGTAATGAGAAGGGGTGTGGTCTAATGACATCAACACCCTATATCAGGTGTGCATAATTATTAGGCAACTTCCTTTCCTTTGGCAAAATGGGTCAAAAGAAGGACTTGACAGGCTCAGAAAAGTCAAAAATAGTGAGATATCTTGCAGAGGGATGCAGCACTCTTAAAATTGCAAAGCTTCTGAAGCGTGATCATCGAACAATCAAGCGTTTCATTCAAAATAGTCAACAGGGTCGCAAGAAGCGTGTGGAAAAACCAAGGCGCAAAATAACTGCCCATGAACTGAGAAAAGTCAAGCGTGCAGCTGCCAAGATGCCACTTGCCACCAGTTTGGCCATATTTCAGAGCTGCAACATCACTGGAGTGCCCAAAAGCACAAGGTGTGCAATACTCAGAGACATGGCCAAGGTAAGAAAGGCTGAAAGACGACCACCACTGAACAAGACACACAAGCTGAAACGTCAAGACTGGGCCAAGAAATATCTCAAGACTGATTTTTCTAAGGTTTTATGGACTGATGAAATGAGAGTGAGTCTTGATGGGCCAGATGGATGGGCCCGTGGCTGGATTGGTAAAGGGCAGAGAGCTCCAGTCCGACTCAGACGCCAGCAAGGTGGAGGTGGAGTACTGGTTTGGGCTGGTATCATCAAAGATGAGCTTGTGGGGCCTTTTCGGGTTGAGGATGGAGTCAAGCTCAACTCCCAGTCCTACTGCCAGTTTCTGGAAGACACCTTCTTCAAGCAGTGGTACAGGAAGAAGTCTGCATCCTTCAAGAAAAACATGATTTTCATGCAGGACAATGCTCCATCACACGCGTCCAAGTACTCCACAGCGTGGCTGGCAAGAAAGGGTATAAAAGAAGAAAATCTAATGACATGGCCTCCTTGTTCACCTGATCTGAACCCCATTGAGAACCTGTGGTCCATCATCAAATGTGAGATTTACAAGGAGGGAAAACAGTACACCTCTCTGAACAGTGTCTGGGAGGCTGTGGTTGCTGCTGCACGCAATGTTGATGGTGAACAGATCAAAACACTGACAGAATCCATGGATGGCAGGCTTTTGAGTGTCCTTGCAAAGAAAGGTGGCTATATTGGTCACTGATTTGTTTTTGTTTTGTTTTTGAATGTCAGAAATGTATATTTGTGAATGTTGAGATGTTATATTGGTTTCACTGGTAAAAATAAATAATTGAAATGGGTATATATTTGCTTTTTGTTAAGTTGCCTAATAATTATGCACAGTAATAGTCACCTGCACACACAGATATCCCCCTAAAATAGCTAAAACTAAAAACAAACTAAAAACTACTTCCAAAAATATTCAGCTTTGATATTAATGAGTTTTTTGGGTTCATTGAGAACATGGTTGTTCAATAATAAAATTAATCCTCAAAAATACAACTTGCCTAATAATTCTGCACTCCCTGTATAAAGTCTTGACCAGGCACAGAACAGAATCCTGGACTAAGGCCGAATGCACACGGCCGTGGAACATGGACGTGAGCGATCCGTGGTATCCCGGCCTGGCATCCTGCTGACAGCAGGAGCTCACGGCGTCATTGGTTGCTATGACGCCGTGCGCTTCATGCCGCCGCTGCACTACAGTAATACACTCGTATAGGTCATACGAGTGTATTACTGTAGTGCAGCGGCGGCATGAAGCGCACGGCGTAATAGCAACCAATGACGCCATGCGCTCCTGCTGTCAGCAGGATGCCAGGCCGGGATACCACAGACCGCTCACGTCCGTGTTCCACAGCTGTGTGCATTCGGCCTAAGTCAGAAACATGTATAAGGGTGTAACCACACATGCAGTTTTTGGTGCAGTTTTTTGGCCAACACCTGTAGTGGATTCAAAAGGAATGGCTTATGCTCCCCCTTCCTGCTGGTTCCACTTCCAGCCTAATAGAAATGTTATAGGTTTGTCTACTCTGTAGTTTGGGGGGGAAAAAACACAAATTTCAATTTTTATCTTCACAGAAAATCCCAGTAAGAATTCTGAGGAAAACTTCATGTTATCACAAAATTATAAAGTGGAAGATGAAGATGTCCTGCAGTGCTCTTCAGGAGAAAACTTAATTACCCATATAGTACATCCAGGACTTCACAGTACAGATTTATCCTATAATCATCCTAATCATGAGGAACCTTCTCCTGACCAATCACAGATTGTTACAAGTACAGGTCAGAAATGGGGTGAAAGGTTTCACTATGGTAAAGGGTTCATACAAAGCTTAGGTCTTTCTACACACAAAGTAATTCATACAGGAGAGAAACCATACTCCTGTTCACATTGCAAGAAATGTTTTACAGATAAATCATATCTTGTTGCACATGAGAGAAGTAATACAGGAGAGAAGCCATATTCATGTTCAGAATGTGGAATATATTTTACTCAAAAAGCAAATCTGTTTAAACATCAGAGATTTCACACAGGAGAGAAGCCGTATTCATGTTCAGAATGTGGGAAATGTTTTTCACAAAAATACAACCTTGTTGAACATCAGAGAATTCACACAGGGGAGAAAACATATTCATGTTCAGAATGTGGGAAGTGCTTTAAACAAAGAACAAATCTTATTCAGCATCAGAGATCTCACACGGGAGAGAAACCATATTCATGTTTAGAATGTGGGAAATGCTTTACGTATTACACTCAACTTGCTATACATGAGAAAAATCATACAGGAGAGAAGCCGTATTCATGTTCAGAATGTGGGAAATATTTTATATATAAATCACAACTTGTTATGCATGAGAGAATGCACACAGGAGAGAAACCATATTCATGTTCAGAATGTGGGAAATGTTTTAGAAAAAAATCTGATCTTGTTACACATAACAGAATTCACACAGGAGAGAAGCCATATTCATGTTCAGAATGTGGGAAGTGCTTTACGTATAACACTCAACTTGCTATACATGAGAAAATTCACACAGGAGAGAAGCTATATTCATGTTCAGAATGTGGGAAATATTTTATATATAAATCACAACTTGTTATGCATGAGAGAATGCACACAGGAGAGAAACCATATTCATGTTCAGAATGTGGGAAATGTTTTAGACAAAAATCAGAGCTTGTTACACATAGCAGAATTCACACAGGAGAGAAGCCATATTCATGTTCAGAATGTGGGAAATGTTTTACACAGCAAACACATTTAAGTAAACATCAGAGATTTCACACAGGAGAGCAGCCGTATTCATGTTCAGAATGTGGGAAATGTTTTACAGGGAAATCATCGTTTGTTGCACATGAAAAAAGTCACAAAGGAAAGAAACCATATTCATGTTCAGAATGTGGGAAATGTTTTACAAGGAAATCTATTCTTGTTGCACATGAAAGAAGTCACACAGGAGAGAAACCGTTTTCATGTTCAGAATGTGGAAAATGTTTTACAGGGAAATCATCGCTTGTTGCACATGAAAAAAGTCACACAGGAGAGAAACCGTTTTCATGTTCAGAATGTGGAAAATGTTTTACAGATAAATCAAATCTTGTAAAACATTTGAGAATTCACACAGGAGTGAAACCATATTCATGTTCTGAATGTGGGAAAAGTTTTACACAGAAATCATATCTTGTTAAACATCAGAAATGTTACACAGGGAAAAGCCATACTCTTGTTCAGAATTAAAACTTATTAAACATGATAGAATTCACAAAGGTGAGAAACCATTTTAACATGCCCATATGATTAGATACGGGTCCAAATAAATTCTACCCAATACTAAATTGCTATAATTGCCTGGAAAAGTATTTTTTTCATTGTATCTCTTCTCCTTGATTGACCCAAATCAAATCGCACACATTTCAAATCTGATAGAATCAGGATTTTTTTGTAAAATTCAAGTTACACTTTTAAATTTTAGAATCAATTTATCTGTAATTAGGTTATTTATGGACCTTGAACAAGCCAGTAAGAGGGATTTTTATTGGGTAGAATTAGCCCAGATCTTCCAGACAACCAAACTGTGATTGAGATCTGTGGAGGAAAAGTATTGTGCATATAAGGAAGAGAAGAAGAGCCTTGTTTACCTCCAGAGCAGTGAAGATGAACTGTCCCCATAAACCTTGCTTCTTATCACTGTATTCACACCTCCACCCACACTGCGGGAGAGTCCAGAGTGACTTGGGGAGAAGTAACAACGCTCCATTGGAATTGTTTTAGAACTTTTGTGGACATATTAATATTTCATCCAAACAGTATTTGCAGATAATATAAACTCTTCTATTGTCACTGACAGACATTGTCTTTTTGGCTCATATTATACTTTCTACTAGCGCTGTGACTAGGGGTGAGTGAATCGCTCTTCGGTTCCAAGATCCGAAGTCGATTCATTCACCACCTTCGTTTTAATGCTGTACAGAGACCTGTCTCCGTACATGTATGGGCTTTGGTGAGGCCAACTTCTTTAAGTCCAAAGTAGCGTGAGACTTTAGTGAAGAACCTCAACCATTGATTTTACAACCTTAAAAATATTTAAAAACAGCAATCTGAGGTTGGCTTTGGTACTGAGGTACCAGTCGGTACCAAAGCCGACTTCGCATTGCTGTTTTAAAATGGAAACAGGTCTCTGTACAGCATTAAAACGAATTTGGGGAACAAATCAACTTCGGATCTTGGATCAGAAGTAGTGTTGAGCGAACTTCTATTTTAAGTTCGGCGTCTAAAGTTCGGCTTCCGGTTAGCGGAGAATCCCAATATGGATTCCGAATTCCGTTGTGGTCCGTGGTAGCGTAATCAATAATCGGCCATTATTGATTCCGCTACCACGGACCACAACGGAATTCGGTATCCATATCGGGCTTCTCCGCTAACCGGAAGCCGGACTTTAGACGCCGAACTTAAAATAGAAGTTCGCTCAACACTAATCAGAAGCTCAATTTGCTCACCCCTAGCTGTGACATTTATTGCTCCTAGAGACTAACCCTCCTGCTGGCATGATGGCTATATCACTGGTTTATCTGACCGGGTGATCTGTGATAATTGACCCCATATGTACATTCCTGTGGTTTAATGGTAAACCTATCTAGGTACTGGAGCTGAGTTATATATCGGTAGTGAGAATCGTTTGTGATGTCACATCTTTTAATTAACCCCTGAATAATGCCAACATGAATTCAGTGACCAAGTGATGCTCGTATATGTGTTTCATATGTATCCTCCTTCTTTTTTACCTGCAGAACATGAATGGAGACATGATGAATTATTAGTAATCTGTATGTCTCTGATAAGTACTGGCCGGTAGGTCGCCCACTCACTTTAGGTTGTGGGGAATAATAAAAGTATAATAAATAATATAAATGTGGCAATCGCAACACAGTTGTACAGCAATATGCGCATGATATATCCAAACAATGGCCCAGATTTGCTAATGGGTCTGCAAAAACAACCTGTCTACAAAGTGGCACAATTTGGTGCATCTAGTTTGGTGCATCTAGAGTTTCTACACTTTTTTTCTCAATGTGTTCGACTTTGGGTCGGGGGCTTAGTGGAAAGTAATTGGAGCTTTGTGTGAAAGGGATTAGGGCCTATGATGCACCACTCTGCACCAAAAGTGTAGAACTATTCTGGTGTTAAAAATCTGTCTCAAAGTAAGCTATAGAGTCAGAGAAAAGTGATTTATCCTCCAGCCAGAGCCCGGTCATGAATCTGGTGCAGGTCTAGAGGCCGATCTAAGCTTCCACCATCTTTACGATTAGTAAATCTGGGCCAATATCTCTCAGGGTGACACAGGTAGTTTTTGTCTCAGGTTGTATTTTTATATTTCAAACGTTCATTGACGCCACACGACGGCTCCTTGGAAACATCTGATAATTCCTGTATAGGAATATACACTCACCTAAAGAATTATTTGGAACACCTGTTCTATTTCTCATTAATGCAATTATCTAGTCAACCAATCACATGGCAGTTGCTTCAATGCATTTAGGGGCGTGGTCCTGGTCAAGACAATCTCCTGAACTCCAAACTGAATGTCAGAATAGGAAAGAAAGGTGATTTAAGCAATTTTGAGCGTGGCATGGTTGTTGGTGCCAGACGGGCCGGTCTGAGTATTTCACAATCTGCTCAGTTACTGGGATTTTCACGCACAACCATTTCTAGGGTTTACAAAGAATGGTGTGAAAAGGGAAAAACATCCAGTATGCGGCAGTCCTGTGGGCAAAAATGCCTTGTAGATGCTAGAGGTCAGAGGAGAATGGGCCGACTGATTCAAGCTGATAGAAGAGCAACGTTGACTGAAATAACCACTCGTTACAACCGAGGTATGCAGCAAAGCATTTGTGAAGCCACAACACGCACAACCTTGAGGCCGATGGGCTCCAACAGCAGAAGACCCCACTGGGTACCACTCATCTCCACTACAAACAGGAAAAAGAGGCTACAATTTGCACGAGCTCACCAAAATTGGACTGTTGAAGACTGGAAAAATGTTGCCTGGTCTGATGAGTCTCGATTTCTGTAGAGACATTCAAATGGTAGAGTCCAAATTTGGCGTAAACAGAATGAGAACATGTATCCATCCTCTGATGGCTACTTCCAGCAGGATAATGCACCATGTCACAAAGCTCGAATCATTTCAAATTGGTTTCTTGAACATGACAATGAGTTCACTGTACTAAAATAGCCCCCACAGTCACCAGATCTCAACCCAATAGAGCATCTTTGGGATGCGGCGGAACGGGAGCTTCGTGCCCTGGATGTGCATCCCTCAAATCTCCATCAACTGCAAGATGCTATCCTATCAATATGGGCCAACATTTCTAAAGAATGCTATCAGCACCTTGGTGAATCAATGCCACGTAGAATTAAGGTAGTTCTGAAGGCAAAAGGGGGTCCAACACCATATTAGTATGGTGTTCCTAATAATTCTTTAGGTGAGTGTATGTACCGGAAGTTTCTTTATGACTTATATTTTAAGTCTTACAGTTATAGGTGTTTTCTTAGACATGTATGGCATATCTATAGACTCCCTCAATGTCTGGATACAGTGGCCAGCAGGATGGCCTCAGAGACCCCATTTTCTACAGATAGCTGAATGTGCCAGAGGACAATGGATATGCCATACATGTCTGAGATGAGAATATCCCTTTTAAGCAGCTTTTCACAAAAAATCAAACAAAAATTCATAGCCTTTATAGTTCCCATTAAAAATAATTTTATTAATACTTTTAAAATACTCAAATACAGGTGAAACTCAAAATATTCGAATATCGTGTAAAAGTCTATTTATTTCAGTAATGCAGATTAAAAGGAATTGCATTAATGCAGCTTAAAATTAGAATTTTGTGAAAAGGTTCAATTTTCTAGGCTCAAAGTGTCACACTCTAGTCAGCTAATTAATCCATACCCCCTGAGCAAAGGGTACCTCAAAATTGTGACTTTGGGGTTTCATAAGCTATAAGCCATAATCATCCAAATTATAACAAATAAAGGCTTCAAATATCTCTCTTTGCATGTAATGAGTCTATCTCATATGTTAGTTTCACTTTTTAAGTTGCATTACTGAAATAAATGAACTTTGCACAATATTAAAATTTTTCACCTGTACACATTCATATAGTGGGTATAAATATAATATCTAACGGAGTGCAAATTCTAGGCTAATTCATAAAAGACCTATGTTATAACTAACTTCCATTTGCAATGCATGGATATAAGCTGAAAAACACAGTAACCTACTGATAGCTATGCTATCATACCCTCATTGATCATAAATACATAGTAACATAATATAATATTCTAAGACAGATAGGCAAGTTCAAATACCTTGATTAATATCTAATAACTTCGTTCATTGCACCATAGCACTATAAATCACTTGCCTAGTATGCACTGTAAGATGCACAACGAAAAGGTGTCCAAGTCCCTCTACGCGCGTTTTGCGTAAGCTTCGTCAGGTAGGTAAGGAGGAGAGAGTATTTAACGGGCATCTCCCAATGAACTAAGTTATATGCAATGCAATGAACTAAGTTATTTTATTTAGATATTAATCACGGTATTTGAACTTGCCTATCTGTCCGAGAATATTATGTTACTATGTGTCTATGATCAATGAGGGTATGATGGCATAGCTATCAGTAGGTTTCTTTGTTTTTCAGCTTATATCCGTGCATTGCAAATGGAAGTTAGTTATAACATAGGCCTTTTATGAATTAGCCTAGAATTTGTCCTCCGTTGTAAGATATTATATTTATCCCCACTATATGAATGTGTATATGGGTATTTTAAAAATATTAATAAAATTGATTCTAATGGGAACTATAAAGGCTACGAATTTTTGTTTGATGTTTTATAATAAGCTATAGTAGCTGTTCTCTGTAATAGCAGGTAAATGTTTGGGAATAGATATTGGTTTTGATTTAAGCAGCTTTGCAGTTTTATTTATATTGAAGGTGTTGAACTTGAAGCCCTGTTCCAGGAGGAATTTAGATTACAGACACTCAGAGTTCCCTGAGCTTCTCTATAACAAACCACTATGTATTGTCATAGACTGGAATATTTTTGTCCTCAACCAATTTTTTACAATAAATGGGTTTCATTTGTCAATTTTTTTTTATTGTGTTATTCCATATATGTATCTTCCATGTATGTCCTTACCTACTTGCACAATTTGCTCTAAATGGCGGCTCACATCTTGCTGATGGTCTCTGACTTGACTAAGTGTTGGGGCCTAAACCTGAAGGGGTAATAGAGTAGTTAAACAGGAAGAGGTCAAAACCAGACAGGCAAAACCAGGACCCTGATCAGAATCCAAAAGCTAAGTCGTATACACAACAGAGTTAAACCAGGAGATAACGTCAGAGACAAGGTCACCAGGCAAAGGCGAGGTCACAAACTAGCAAAGTCTAGTACCAAACCGTGTCCAATGGCAAGCACTGTCAAATAGCAAGCAGAGTGAAATACCAGAAGGTCACGTCAGAGAAACAGACAAAAGGTCTGTGATCAAGAGTAACAAACACTGATCTAGCTAATGAGACAGGAATGCCAATCACAGGCAACTGTGGCCAGCACCTGCCTGTTTAAATAGCCGCCTTCAGGAAGTGTCACAATCTCTTACATTATCAGCTGAGTTTTATGCGCATGTGGACAAACACTGCACTGTCTGGTGGTGGATGTTTCCTGCAGAACCATACTAGAAGATAAAATACTGGGCTCTTAAAAGGATCATTGTGAAGAGGTCACTTCACACCTGACATTCAAGGTAACTACATGTGAACTCTGAGAGGGGAGATGGAGAATGAGATAATAAGAGATAAGAAAGAAGGAAGCGAACTAAAAAAAGGGATGGAGAGACTGGCAGAGTGTAATAAAAAATATAAAAGAGAGGGTGAAAGGATATATGAGGTTCCTAAAGGAATGGTGTGGGGGATCAACCTAGAGTAATTCCTAGCTCTAATACCAAGTTTGCAAAGACTGGCACCTCACAAAAGAACAAGTCAGGAAACCATCGAAAGATGACCAAATGGTTGCAGACTATAGAAGTCCACTGCAGTCAAGCAAGGAGCTGGAAAGAGCCACCATATGTGTTGGAGGATAATCAGACAGGAATGCCTGAGAGATCTAAAAGAGCAGTGGTCAGAGAAATGATTCCATCGGTCGTAATCGATAAAGCTAGATTTAAAGGTTTCGATTACTCTGGGTAGGAGTAAGTCAGCGTTCATCTCGGAAGAATTAGAGCAAAAGTGGCGTGGCTGGAGGGCGACATGGAGTGTTTCCATTGATGAAACCAAACAAGGCATTAAAGTGGAACTGCCATATAGTGTGAATTCTAATGGTAGGGACATATACTTTATTTAGTGAATTTGCACATTTCTAGGGAAGACTTTTTCTGAAGTGTCCTTTATCTGCGCTCTGTAAAATCTGTCTTGCTAAGGAATATTCATCTTAATAGCACAGCACTGAACTGTAAAAACTCTGGGCTCTCTGGTTTTGCCCTCACTACCCTCTGTTCTGTGTCTTGACAGTGTACAGTGCCAGAACCTAGTAGAGCAAAAGTAATCAGCCACGATTAAGGGCATCTTTATCATAGGCGTGCATTACAACCTGATGCTGTGCAATGGCAGGTCACAGTGCAGCACAGCAGGAAGCGCGCACTGGGAAATGGGAAAGATGGAGGATGGAAAAAATGGGTGTAAAAATAGAAACTACAAGGTAGAACTATTTATGAATCAGTATATGTAGAGGTGCAATATCTTATCGGTGGGGATCCGACACCTGGGACCCTGCCGATCAGCTGTTTGAGAAGGCACCAGATCTTTTGTGAGCTCAGCGGCTTTCTCTGTGCTCACCAAGCACAGCGCCATACATTGTATAGTGGTTGTGCTTACTATTGCTCTCACCCCCAGTCACTTATATGGGGCTGAGCTGCTCCTAGGCCATGTGACCGATGAACATATTTAGGGTGTTTGATACATTGCAATTGACGGAAGGGTTGGAATAGAATAGGAAGTAGCCATGTTCAACCACAGATTGGGGGGGGGGGGGGGGGTAGGAAAGGGATGGGTTAAAACTGTTGCGAAAAAGAATTGCGTGTATTTAGGGTTTATAATAAAAATAAAAAAATCATTTCTGTTTGTTCTGCATTTTCAATGCTGAATAGATAGCTAGGGTGTGAGGAATATGAGATATGATTTAATACCTGCCCATTTGCTCCAAGAGTTGGCAGAAGAAACAGGCTCCACAGGTGACCCTGCTTCAAATCAGACCACATGTTTACATTGCCCATTTCCATCAGCCAGGGTTGGAGGCTAACTCATCTAACAGGAAGACCCCCTGTGGGGAGCTGAGCTGATCACCTACATCACACCAATTCTCAAGACATCACGGAACCGGCAGTTCATAAGAAACTATGAACTGACCATACATCTCAGAAATACACCGTTCACGTCTTTGTGACCCTGAGATGGACGTTCACCTGGTCTTCGTTTGCTTGTGGGATGCAGGGAAGGGGAGATACAGTGAACTCCTAGTTGGAACCAAATACCAATGCTGTGCTTGGTCTCCAAATGCATCAGCGGTCCAGACGGATCCATTGGTAACACAACCATCTCCATGTGACCTTTCAGTGAGGAGCTATGAGCCATAATGTGTTTTTGGATTTCTAGCTGCCAGGCCAAAAGGAGGGGGAGTGGAATCCACCCAGGGGGAGGGAAGCATGTGACCGACTAAGGGTTAAACTGCCTTGGTCTGTCTCTGAAGGGAGGTCACGCCGTGTAACGTGTTTGGAGGGACCTCGAAATCCTGCTTATGTCACCGCCTCAGCATCCATGACTACAGCATATCCGGTAACTGACTTTTATCTGTTAACTCTGATTGTACCATCATCTGTATTGGCATATCGGACCATTGTATATAATCTGTGTATATAGTGTTGTGTCTAGATAATCTCTCGCACACACTTTATTGTTCCCATTTCAAGAGCTCATTACAAATGCACGTTTTTGGATCTTGTGATTTCTCCCCCGGGATAGCCATAACAGTGTATTGGGGATGACACAAAGTGATTTGTGTTATGTGCAATAGATTTTCAATATTTTTTAGATATAGTTTTGTGTAAGGCTAGTTTCATACTTTCCCCGCTGAGGAGCAGTCTTCTGGAGTTAACTGTATCTAGCATTGCCATATACTACCTTTCCCCACTGGAGCCCATTGACTATAACGGGACCTGGCAGGGAAACGCCGGGTTTACTACACTAGTGAGGGGATTCAGTCAGACAAAAACACTGGTCTTTCCGCATGGATTCCCATGCAGAAAAACCGCAGCGTATTACAGTATCAGCAAAGTGTACGAGATTACAGAAATTACATGTACACTTTGGAGTTTGTTTCTGTGCAGATTTCCAAATCCGCAGCTCGTCAATTAAGTTTGCGGTTTTAGCTGCGGATTTCATCCTTTTCAATGGAAGTGTGAGATCTGAGGCAAAACCGCATCTAAACAGTGTTAGAAATTCCAGATTTTGCTGCAGAAGCGCAAATAAATCCGTATGGAAAATTTGTGTGGATCTTATGTGCGTTCACCCGCATTGTGTGCAGGCGGTCTCATGCAGGATCCCTGCCAGGTCCCATTATAGTAATTGGGGTCTGGCGGTGCTCCGGATCTTTCCAAAACAGTCTGACTGAAGATTTTAGCCTAAGGAAACCAAAGATTGAAACAATGATTGTTATATATTCCAAACCGCCCGACCAAATGACAATCACATCGTCAATGTAGCGGTCGCACCAAACCCTATGGAAGCTGAAGGATTATCAGACCTAAACAGAACTTGTCCCTCCAAATCTGCTTCACACAAATGGATGGAAAGCCTTACCCCATAGCTGCCCCAGAGACCTGTAAATAAATTACAGATTAATCAAAAAGGAATTGTGAGGTAAGAAATATTCCAGAGCAAAAATGGAATAACTCAAATCCTGACTATAATTATTATTATGATTTATTATTAAAGCGCCATTCATTCCATTATGCATACATAATACAAACAATTGCACTAATTATAAACAAGATGAGTTACAATCTGGTACAGAAGGAGAGAGGGCCCTGCCCTTGAGGGCTTACAATCTACATGGTATGGGAGAAGGACACAGTAGGTGCGGGTTAAGTTGGTCATGGCGGTATAGAGGCAGCAGGGTCACTGGTTGTAGGCTTGTCTGAAGAGGTGGGTTTTCAGGTTTCTTTTGAAGGATTCCACTGTAGGTGAGAGTCTGATATGTTGGGGTAGCGAGTTCCAGAGTATGGGGGATGCACGGGAGAAATCTTGGAGGCGATTGTGGGAAGAGGCGATAAGAGGAGAGGAGAGAAGGAGGGTGTATCGGGAAAGTAGCTCAGAGAGGACAGGTTATGGACGGCCTTGTATGTATTTGTTAGTACTTTGAAGTGAATTCGTTGAGGCAGTGGGGAGCCAGTGAAGGGATTGGCAGAATGGAGAGGCAGAGGAGTAATAGGGTGAGAGGTGGATTAGTTGGGCAGCAGAGTTGAGGATAGATTGGAGGGGTGCGAGAGTGCTAGATGGAACGCCACAGAGGAGAATGTTGCAGTAGTCTAGGCGGGAGATAATGAGGGCATGTACAAGCAGTTTTGCAGATTCAAAGTTAAGGAAAGCACGGATGCGGGAGATGTTTTTGAGTTGGAGGCGGCAGGTGGTGGAAAGGGCTTGGATGTGCGGTCGGAAGGAAAGGGCAGAATCCAAGGTCACTCCAAGGCAGCGGGCTTTGTTGACCGGGGAGACTGTGCAGCCATTGATCATGATAGATAGGTCTGTTGGGGGGGTTGAGCAAGATGGGGGAAAGATTATGAATTCTGTCTTATCCATGTTAAGTTTTAGAAAGCGAGAGGCGAAGAAGGATGATATAGAAGATAGACATTGTGGGATTCTTGATAGTAAGGTGGTGATGTCTGGACCAGAGAGGTAAATTTGTGTGTCGTCAGTGTAGGAGTAATACTGAAACCCATGGGACTCTATGAGCTGTCCCAGGCCAAAAGTGTAGATAGAGAAGAGCAGGGGTCCTAGGACAGAGCCTTGCGGGACACCAACAGAGAGGGAATGAGACGAGGAGGTGGTGCGGGAGTGGGAGACGCTAAACGTTCGGTCTGTGAGGTATGATGTGATTCAGGAGAGTGCCAGATCAGTGATGCCAAGAGATTAGAGAGTTTGCAACAGAAGGGAGTGGTCAACAGTGTCGAAGGCAGAGGACAGGTCAAGGAGAAGGAGTACAGAGTATTGTTTCTTGGTTTTGGCTGTCAGTAGGTCATTGGTGACTTTGGTAAGGGCAGTCTCGGTCGAGTGGTGGGGTCGGAAGCCAGATTGTAGGCGGTCAAAGAGGGAGCAGGAGGAGAGGTGGGAGGACAGTTCAGAATGGACATGTTCAAGTAGCTTTGAGGCATACGGAAGAAGTGATATGGGGCGATAACTGGACAAGGAAGATGGGTCAAGTGAAGGCTTTTTGAGGATGGTGTAATGTAGCATGTTTAAAAGCAGAGGGGAAGACACTAGAGTTTAGTGATAGGTTGAAGAGATGAGTTAGGGCTGGGATAAACACTGTGGTGAGGTTAGGGATGAGGTGGGATGGGATTGGGTCAAGTGCACAGGTGGTCAGATGAGATTTGGAGAGTAGAGTGGAGAGTTTTTCTTCTGTAATGGAGGAGAAGCGGCTTTTGGGAGAAGAGGACTGAGCAGTTGTGTAGAGGGTCTGTGGGGACTCTGTAGTAAAGCTTTCTCTGATGTTGACTATCTTTTGTTTGAAATATTTGGCAAAGTCCTCAGCTGAGAAGAGAGGAAAGAGTGGGGGCGCTGGGGGACAGAAGGGAGTTAAAGTGTTTTGCATCAGCGAGTGAGGATTTGAATATGAGGAGTGATTGCTTGTATGCGGTGAAATGATCTTTAGAATGGGATTTCTTCCATCGCCGCTCAGCAGCCCTGGAAGCTTGTCTGAGTTTTTTGGTCAGGTTGGTGTGCCAGGGTTGTCTGTTGATTTTTCGGGTTTTGTTGTGTGTGAGGGGGGCAACAGTGTCCAGAGCTGTAATTATTGTGGTGTTATATAGGGTGGTGGCAGCATCTGGGTCTTGGAGGGAACAGATGGTAGAGAGTGGGAGAAGAGAGTCAGAAAGCAAGCGAAAGTCGAGATGTTTGAGGTTCCTGCGGGGGTGTGCTAGTGTGTGGACCGGGGGAGCAGCAGAAGAGACCAATGAAGAGAAGGTGAGTAGGTTGTGGTCGGATAGGGGGAGAGGCGAAGTAGAAAGGTTAGATAGGGAGCACAGGCGGGTAAAGATCATATCCAGAGTGTGACCATCTCTGTGGGTGGGAGCTGAAGACCACTGTGATAGGCCGAAGGAGGAAGAGAGTGACAGGAGTTTAGAGGCAGCCGAGTGGCATGTGTCAATAGGGATGTTGAAGTCACCCATGATGATAGTGGGGATGTCGGCAGAAAGAAAGTGTAGTAGCCAGGTGTTAAAGTGGTCAAGAAAGATGGTGGCTAGGCCTGGAGGGCGGTAAAAGACGGCTACTTGAAGGTTGGAGGGAGAGTAGATGCGAACAGAGTGTACTTCAAACGAGGTGAGCTTAATGGAGGGTGGCAGTGGAGTTGGGCTGTAGGAGCAGGTGTCTGATAGGGGAAGACCAACTCCTCCACCATGTTTGCAGCCGGGGCAGGGGGGTGTGAGTGAATTGAAATCCACTATAAGAGAGTGCAGCAGGGGAGGAGGTGTCTGAGGGTGTCATCCATGTTTCTGTGAGACCCAGAAAGGAAAGGTTTTGAGAGATGAAAAGATCGTGAATGTATGACAGTTTGTTACAGACAGAGCGTGCTTTCCATAATGCTCCTGCAAGAGGAACCAAAGGAGCAGGGGTCAGAGGAATGGTTATTAGGTTTAAGGGGTTGCAGAAGTTTGTAGAAGGAGATTTGAAGTGGGACATGGAGGTGATAGTGGGGATTTGCTGAGGGGGTCCTGGATTTGAAGAGATATCACCAGCAGTAAGGAGAAGCAGAGAAAGTGTTAATAGATGAGAATAAGAGAGGGCATGAGGTGTATGTGTGTGTTTGGGAAGGAAGTGTTTTATGTTGGCAAACAGGTTTGTGCGAGTAGTCAGATGAGAAGGTAAGATGTAGGAAGAGATGAATAGTTCCTTGCTGGGTGAATGGATGTGGGGGTATTTCAGGAGGTAGTGGAAAAGTAGGAAGAGTAAGAGGAAAAATTTAAACATTGTTAGCATTGACTATGTCTGTAATTACCTGTGGTCCCCCTCTGGTCCAATTCTAGTATAATTCAGTCTGTGCACTTAAGAGTTACAGTTGAGAGATGTTGCATTTGGAAAGACCAAATGAGAGCATTTATGTGACATGCATGTAATAGCCTCCAGCTCCATGCATGTAAGAACTCAGTGTCACATGTAATCCACACGCATTCCTTATTCCGATCAGCCACACACAGCACGGGTTTTGATTCCTTCAAAAAATCAGGACAATAAGCCACTAGGAGTGCAACATCGAATCCAACCCTGCACATAATCAATCATTAAGGGAACCAATCTGCGCCACTACTGATCGCACGGGCGGAGGTCCCTTTATGAAGCTTTGGGAAAGAGTGAAAAATACTTTCTATAGGACTCTCCACACAGAGACATTCAACTTCCTTCTTACTAAAAATACCCAATACCATTTCTTCCTCAAGTAAAGCATTTAACTATTTTCAGAGCAGCGGTCAGGGATCAGCCCCAATGTCCGGTATGCCTCAGTGGTGTCCCCTTGTCATGTAGTGATGTGGGAGGGAACACCACACTGACCATAGGAGGAAAGGGAAAAGGAACTAGGCCTTAAAGCTAGGGAAAGGGAAATGGACACACCTTATGGAAACCCTAATCCTAGCCCTGACTCCTATCCGTATGAACGGACCTTGAGGGTAGGAATGTTCATACACTGGAACCTAAGACCCTGAATTGCCCTGGAGTAGTGTCTGGGCTTGAGACGGCCTGTTCCTTCCCTTATGAAAAAAAACTGCGTCTCCCTGAGGCCTAGTAACAAAAGACAGAGGGTAAACAACAAAATGCACTGCTCAAAAAAATAAAGGGAACACTTAAACAACACAATGTAACTCCAAGTCAATCACACTTCTGTGAAATCAAACTGTCCACTTAGGAAGCAACACTGAGTGACAATCAATTTCACATGCTGTTGTGAAAATGGGATAGACAACAGGTGGAAATTATAGGCAATTAGCAAGACACCCCCAATAAAGAAGTGGTTCTGCAGGTGGTGATCACAGACCACTTCTCAGTTACTATGCTTCCTGGCTGATGTTTTGGTCACTTTTGACTGCTGGCGGTGCTTTCACTCTAGTGGTAGCATGAGACGGAGTCTACAACCCACACAAGTGGCTCAGGTAGTGCAGCTTATCCAGGATGGCATATCAATGCGAGCTGTGGCAAGACGGTTTGCTGTGTCTGTCAGCGTAGTGTCCAGAGCATGGAGGTGCTACCAGGAGACAGGCCAGTACATCACGAGACGTGGAGGAGGCCGTAGGAGGGCAACAACCCAGCAGCCGGACTGCTACCTCCGCCTTTGTGCAAGGAGGAACAGGAGGAGCACTGCCAGAGCCCTGCAAAATGACCTCAGCAGGCCACAAATGTGCATGTGTCTGCTCAAACGGTCAGAAACAGACTCCATGAGGGTGATATGAGGGCCCGACGTCCACAGGTGTGGGTTCTGCTTACAGCCCAACACCGTGCAGGACGTTTGGCATTTGCCAGAGAACACCAAGATTGGCAAATTCGCCACTGGCGCCCTGTGCTCTTCACAGATGAAAGCAGGTTCACACTGAGCACATGTGACAGACGTGACAGTCTGTAGACGCCGTGGAGAACGTTCTGCTGCCTGCAACATCCTCCAGCATGACCGGTTTGGCATTGGGTCAGTAATGGTGTGGGGTGACATTTCTTTGGAGGGCCGCACAGCCCTCCATGTGCTCGCCAGAGATAGCCTGACTGCTATTAGGTACCGAGATGAGATCCTCAGACCCCTTGTGAGACCATATGCTGGTGCGGTTGGCCCTGGGTTCCTCCTAATGCAAGACAATGCTAGACCTCATGTGGCTGAAGTGTGTCAACAGTTCCTGCAAGACGAAGGCATTGACGCTATGGACTGGCCCGCCCGTTCCCCAGACCTGAATCCAATTGAGCACATCTGGGACATCATGTTTTGCTCTATCCACCAACGTCACGTTGCACCACAGACTGTCCAGGAGTTGGCAGATGCTTTAGTCCAGGTCTGGGAGGAGATCCCTCAGGAGACCGTCCGCCACCTCATCAGGAGCATGCACAGGCGTTGTAGGGAGGTCATACAGGCACGTGGAGGCCACACACACTACTGAGCCTCATTTTGACTTGTTTTAAGGACATTACATCAAAGTTGGATCAGCCTGTAGTGTGTTTTTCTACTTTAATTTTGAGTGTGACTCCAAATCCAGACCTCCATGGGTTAAAAAATTTGATTTCCATTTTTAAATTTTTGTGTGATTTTGTTGTCAGCACATTCAACTATGTAAAGAACAAAGTATTTCAGAAGAATATTTAATTAATTCAGATCTAGGATGTGTTATTTTTGTGTTCCCTTTATTTTTTTGAGCAGTGTATAAAAGGGAAGTAACATTCAACTTCTGAAGTAAATGGACGAGCAGGAACTCAGAAAAGGACCACACGCCAGCACTTAGAATACCAAACTGAAGCTATCAACTGCATAGCATGATGGGTGAAGCCAGACTAAATAGAGGAGTTGGAATGACCACTAAGCTACACCTGAGACAAGGTGTGGTCATTACCAGCAACAACACAGAAACAAGTGAAACCAAAGAGGATATCAGATCATACAGTCCTGATCAAAAGTTTAAGACCACTTGAAAAATGCCCAAAAATCTTATTTTACATTGTTGGATCTTAACAAGGTTCTAAGTAGAGCTTCAACATGCAGCAAGAAGAAATGAGAGTGAGACAAAACATTTTTTGAGAATTCAATTAATTGAAAATAACGATTAAACTGAAACAGGCTGTTTTTCAGCTGATCCAAATTTTAGGACCACATGCCTTTAAAAGGCCAAATCTGTGCAAAGATGTGGATTCATTGTCATTTTCTGTCAGGTAGTCACATGTTGTGATGGCAAAGGCAAAAAAACTCTCCCTTTTTTAACATGGTCGGGTTGTTGAACTGCATAAGCAGGGTCTCTCACAGCGCGCCATCGCTGCTGAGGTGGGACGCAGTAAGACAGTCATTTGGAATTTCTTAAATGATCCTGAGGGTTATGGAACAAAAAAGTCAAGTGGAAGACCCAAAAAAATTTCATCAGCACTGAGCCGGAGGATCCAATTGGCTGTCCGTCAAGACACTGGACGATCCTCGACCCAAATTAAGGCCCTTACTGGTGCTGACTGCAGCCCCATAACCATCAGACGGCATCTGAGACTGAAGAGCTTCAAAAACAAAAAACGTCTTCAAAGACCTCGTCTCCTTGAACGCCACAGAACTGCTCGTTTAGACTTTGCAAGAGAGCACCAAACATGGGACATTCAAAGGTGATAGAAAGTTTTATTCTCTGATGAGAAAAAATTTAATCTTGATGGTCCTGATGGTTTCCACGTTACTGGCATGACAAGCAGATCCCACCTGAGATGTTTTCTACGTGCCACAGTGGAGGGGGCGCCATAATGGTCTGGGGTGCTTTTTCCTTCAGTGGAACAATGGAGCTTCAGGAAGTGCAGGGGCGTCAAACGGCCGCTGGCTATGTCCAGATGTTGCAGAGAGCATTCCTCATGACTGAGGGCCCTCGTCTGTGTGGTAACGACTGGGTTTTTCAACAGGACAACGCTACAGTACACAATGCCCGCAGGACAAGGGACTTCTTCCAGGAGAATAACATCACTCTTTTGGCCCATCCTGCGTGTTCCCCTGATCTAAATCCAATTGAGAACCTTTGGGGATGGATGGCAAGGGAAGTTTACAAAAATGGACAACAGTTCCAGACAGTAGATGGCCTTCGTGCGGCCGTCTTCACCACTTGGAGAAATCTTCCCACTCACCTCATGGAAACGCTTGCATCAAGCATGCCAAAACAATAACGGCGGAGCTACTCATTACTGAGTTCATGTTTGGAAGTTGGATTTCTGTTTTGGGGGGGTTTAGTTTTTTTTTTTGGAGGTGTGGTCCTAAACTTTTGATCAGCTGAAAAACAGCCTGTTTCAGTTTATTCGTTGTTTTCATTAAATTGAATGCTCAAAAAATGTTTTGTCTCACTCCCATTTCTTCTTGTTGCATGTTGAAGCTCTACTTGGAACCTTGTTAAGATCCAGCCATGCTAAATAGGATTTTTTTGCCATTTTGCAAGTGGTCTTAAACTTTTGATCAGGACTGTATCACGTGCAGACAGTCTCATAGATCTTCTGACACCTGTCATGTTAGAGACCGTGACACCCCTCCACACAGACCCCCCTCTGTACCTGTGCAGTGTCCCCTCCACACAGACCCTCCTCTGTACCTCTGCAGTGTCCCCTCCACACAGTCCCTCCTCTGTACCTCAGCGGTGTCCCCTCCACCCAGACGCTCCTCAGTACCTCTGTGGTGTCCCCTCCACACAGACCATCATCTTTATATCTGTGGTGTCCCCTCCACAGCTCTATGTCGGCAGTGAGCTGCGTCCTCCATGGATTTCTCTTCTATCTGAACAGAACACAGCTGTTACTCTGCATGAAATTACAATTAGCCAGTCATGAAGGGTTAAAGGGGTATTCTGGTTGTTCTCCACTGTCCATAGAATCGGAGGACATGAGGTCTCGCTTTAGGACCAGGGCCATCCTGGAAGCGCGTAAATGCGCCGATTACAACCAAAAACAATCCCAGAAACAGAGAAGGTGGTCGTGGTATAGGCCCCTTTGATGCTTTACATAGCAAGGTCCGTGAAATCATCAAAAGATTTTGGAGGATCTTATGAACAGAATCCATGAACACGTAGGTGACATTACTAATAAAAGGGACACATCGGCTTCCACCTATGTTAAGAGTACATGGTGGGGAAGGGTAGTGAGATCAGTTACATTTGTAGAGATTACCCCGGTTCCCCGTAACTGTAGAGGGGGGGGGGTGTCTTGGATCTTATAATCCTATAGACATAGTGAAAATGGATCAAGCACCTCAAATCGGTGTCCCTGCGGGGAGTGAATGAGCCCCTGAGATGCAGCTGCTTTATCTACTTGATGTCGATGACTATCAGTCGCTCCTGTATATTGTCTTCTTCTAGTGCATTCGAAGGCCTCAGATGCGTCATATGGTTTTATTCTGTGACTGAACATCCCTGGTAGTATTTCAGCTTTACTGAGTTTTTATGGCCAGGAGACACGCGTCCTAGGTCTCCTTGGTGACATGACGATCCCCTGCGTACAGGGCATACTGGAGATGATAGGAGTTTTACTCCCGCCTGATTTCATAACTTGCAGTGCCTCTGGAGGGGAGTGATATCTGTCAGGAGAATTCTCTTTACCAGGGAAGGATCATGATGTCATCTGAATTCATGTTTAAAGGAGGCATTTTCCCTTTGTTCTTATATAAGAGGAGACAAACACATTGTCTGAAAGTCCAGTACATTGTCTGCTACAGTGCCTTGCAAAAGTATTCACCCCCTTGACTTTTTTCGTATTTTGGTGCCTCACAGCCTGGAATTAACATGGATTGTTTGAGGATTTGCATCATGTAATTTACAGAACATGCCGACAACTATGAAGATGTTTTTTTTTTTCTATTGTGAAGAAAACAACAAATAGGACAAAATAACAGAAAAAGTCAATGTGCATAACTATTCACCCCCCTATAGTCAGTACTTTGTAGAGCCACCTTTTGCAGCAATCACAGCTCCAACTCACTTTGGATAAGTCTCTATGAGTTTGCCACATCTTACCACTGGGATTGTTGCCCATTCCTCCTTGCAGAACGGCTCCGGCTCCTTCAGGTCGGATGTTTGTGCTTGTGAACAGCAATCTTTAGGTCTGACCACAGATTTTCTGTTGGATTGAGATCTGGGCTGTGACTCGGCCATTGCAACACATTGACATGTTTCCCCTTAAACCACTCGAGTGTTGCTTTAGCCGTGTGTTTGGGGTCATTGTCCTGCTGGAAGGTGAACCTCCGTCCTAGCCTCAAATCACGCACAGAGTGGGGCAGGTTTTGCTCAAGAATATCCCTGTATTTAGCACCATCCATCTTGCCCTCAACTCTGACCAGTTTCCCAGTCCCATCCCCCTACCATGATGCTGCCACCACCATGTCTCACTGTGGGGATGGTGTTCTTTGGGTGATGTGTTGGGATTACGCCAGACATAGCGCTTTCTTTGATGGCCGAAAAGTTAAATTTTAGTCTCATCAGACCAGCGCACCTTCCTCCATACATTTTGGGAGTCTCCCACAGGCCTTTTCATAAACTCACAACGCGCATTTTTGTTTTTAGCTGAAAGTAATGGCTTTCTTCTGGCCACTCTGCCATAAAGTATAACTCTATGGAGCGTACGGCTTATTGTCGTCCTATGTACAGATACTCCAGTCTCTGCTGTGGAACTCTGCAGCTCCTCCAGGGTTACCTCAGGTCTCTGAGCTGCCTCTCTGATTAATGCCCTCTGTAACGGTCACGTCCACACACACACAGGGGGAAGGGTAGTGACCACTGCGCTCCACCCTCACCCCTGGCCCTGCCTACTTGCCTCACGAGTCCTGA
Organism: Bufo bufo; assembly: GCF_905171765.1. Lineage (NCBI taxonomy): Eukaryota > Metazoa > Chordata > Amphibia > Anura > Bufonidae > Bufo > Bufo bufo. The sequence goes on along the minus strand of NC_053390.1, from coordinate 14,796,450 downwards.
TGACAGGGGAAAACTGGACGGCAGTCCCTAACTTAGGATATGTGCAGGGAAGACAGACAAGACAAAATACGGAACATGAACAGACCGGGTCAGAACCAAGAGAGCTACGCAGTACAACGGATTAAGCAAAGAATGGTCAGGAGAAGCCGGGGTCAAATACCAGGAGAGTAGCGAAGTACAAGAGGAGTCCTAAGAGAGTAGTCAGGTGGGAGCCGAGGTCACAATACCAGGATGTATGCGCAGTACAGGAGAAGCAGGCAGAGGATCGTCAGGGAACAGGATCCGGTAAATATTCAGTAGTCCAACAAATAGCCAGGAACCTAGAAATTAACAGGCAACCTGTGGCCAGCAGGCTGCCTGTATTTATAGTGGGGAGTGAGGGTCATGTGACGTGGCCAGCGTCACATGACCGACAGGCCAACCAGTCGAGCACCGAGTGATCAGCTCGGCACTCAAGGCAGACTAAGAGCAGGGAGCCACCCAGTCAGCAAAGCCGCCCTGGGAATGAGGTCAAGCACAAATCCTCATTCCCAAAGCTAAGCAACAGGTCTGCGGGCGATGGGGGACCGAGTGCACCTTCGGAACCCCGTGACAGTACCCCCCTTTTACGAGGGGCCACCGGACCCAAGACTTCAGGCGATGGCTTTTCAGGGTGTTCTAAATTAAATTTACGAACAAGTCTAGGAGCATGAACCTCCCTAGCAGGTACCCAAGATCTCTCTTCAGGTCCATACCCCTTCCAGTGAATCAGGTACTGCAAGGTATTACGCACCTTCCTGACATCCACTATTTTAGACACCACATACTCGACAGAATCATTAACAAGAACCGGCGGAGGCGAGGCTTTTGATGGTACTACCGGTTCAAAATATTTTTTAAGCAGAGATTTATGGAACACATTATGAATGTGGAATGACTCGGGCAGCTCCAACCTAAAAGATACCAGGTTAATCACCTCCGTGATCTTATATGGTCCAATAAAACGAGGAGCAAATTTACTAGAAGCTACCTTGAGAGATAGATTCTTGGAGGACAACCATACTTTATCCCCAACCTGAAAGTTCACCCCCCTTGAACGTCTCCTATCGGCCTTGAGTTTTTGAGAACTTTGAGCCTTTTCTAGGTTCGATTGAACCCGGGCCCAAACTGTGCACAGTTCGGAGGAGAGTTTATCAGCTTCAGGGTTAGAGGAGGAGACGGACGACCCAGAATGAAAACGGGGATGAAAACCATGGTTACAAAAGAAAGGGGAGACCCCAGCAGAAGAATTGACACGGTTATTCAGAGCAAATTCAGCCAACGGAAGGAATTTGACCCATAATTGCTGGTCATCAGCAACATACAACCTCAGGAATTGTTCCACAGACTGATTAAGGCGTTCAGTCTGCCCATTACTCTCAGGATGGTAGGCGGAAGAAAAAGACAACGAAATTTTACATCTTTGACAGAAGGCCCTCCAGAATTTGGACACAAACTGCACACCCCTGTCCGAAACAATATTTTCCGGGATGCCATGTAAACGAACAATCTCTCTCACAAAAATAAACGCCAGGGTTTTAGCATTTGGAAGTTTAGACAGGGGAATGAAATGAACCATCTTGCTAAACCTATCGACCACTACCCAAACCACAGTCTTACCCTCCGCCAGCGGTAGGTCAGTTATAAAGTCCATCGAGATATGGGACCAGGGTCTACTGGGAATGGGTAGGGGTCGTAGGTTACCAGCAGGGTGAGTCCTAGGTGTCTTAGACCTGGCAAAAACCTCACAGGCTGACACGTAAGACTTGACATCCCTGGTCAGAGTGGGCCACCAATAAGATCTAGAAACCAGATCCTTAGTGCCCTCAATACCCGGATGTCCACAAAAGGCAGAATCGTGACACTCACCCAACAGCTGGAGACGAAATTGTACGGGAACAAACAACTTATCTGTTGGGGTGGATGCCGGTGCCAGATGTTGTTCAGCCTTAATGCGAGCCGAGATATCCTGGGTTAGAGCCGCTAAGAAGATGTTTGCTGGTAGGATGGATTCAGGCGGCGTCTCAGTGGGTTGAAAAGCATGGAAGCTCCGAGATAATGCGTCACATTTTTACTTCCCGGCCTGAACGTAATGGAGAAATCAAAACGGGTAAAAAACAGAGCCCATCGGGCTTGTCGGGGATTCAACCTCTTAGCGGACTCGAGAAACATTAGGTTTTTATGGTCAGTGACAACAGTTACTCAATGCCTTGCCCCCTCCAAAAAATGTCTCCACTCCTCAAATGCCCATTTAATGGCCAACAGCTCCCTATGTCGTAGTTTCTCTCCGTGGGAGAGAATTTCCTAGAGAAGAAGGCACACGGTCTCAGGTTAGTGAGGCTAGCAGGACCTTGTGAAAGGACTGCTCCTGCGCCGTCCTCGGACGCATCCACCTCCACAATAAAGGGTCTCTCCTGAGCAGGCTGGATCAGAATGGGAGTGCTACTAAATGCCTTTTTTAATGTTTCAAATGAAGAAATGGCCTTGGTAGACCAATTCTCCAAATCCGCTCCTTTCTTAGTAAGGTCGGTCAATGGCTTAGCAATTACAGAAAAATTCATGATAAATTTATGGTAGTAATTAGCGAAACCCAAAAACCGTTGTAAAGCCTTTAAGGATGAAGGCCTTACCCATTCCTTAATTGCTAAAACCTTACCAGGATCCATCTTAAAGGCGTGAGGAGTCAAAACATGCCCTAGAAACAGTATCTCCTGTACACCAAAGACACATTTCTCTTGTTTAGCGGATAGCTGGTTCTCCCTCAACACCTCTAATACATGTTTGACATGGGACACATGAGATTCGAAATCAGGAGAGAATATCAAAATATCGTCAAGATAGACAATAATAAATTTACCTAAAAACTCTCTAAGAATATCGTTCATTAAGTTTTGGAACACAGCTGGGGCATTGCTGAGTCCAAAAGGCATCACCTGATATTCAAAGTGTCCTATCGGAGTATTGAACGCTGTCTTCCATTCGTCTCCCCTCTTTGATTCGGATTAGATTGTATGCCCCTTTCAGGTCAATCTTGGAAAACCAGGTTGCCTCCAAAACCTGGTTAAATAAATCCGGAATCAATGGGAGAGAGTATCTATTTTGGACAGTGATTTTATTTAATCTCCGGTAATCAATACAAGGCCTAAGACCACCATCCTTCTTTTTAACAAAGAAAAACCCTGCTCCCATAGGAGAGACTGAAGGTCTAATATGCCCTTTAGCAAGGCTCTCCTTAATATAATCTTCCATAGCCTTGCGTTCGGGCCCTGAAAGATTATAAATTCGACCTTTAGGAAATTCGGCACCCTCAATTAGCTCTATGGCGCAATCATAAGGTCTATGGGGGGGTAGAACCTCTGGAGTAAGGGATGAGAACACATCAGAATATTCCTTAATAACAGAGGGTAATGTATTAGACCTTACTGAAACCCCAGCCTGGACCACGGACAAGCATGAGTCACACTTAGGTCCCCATTTCACCAACTCTCCTTTGGACCAATCAATTGTGGGGTTATGTAAACGGAGCCAAGGCAACCCTAGTACTACCTCAACCGGTAGGTTCTCCAGGACTAGAAGAGAACATCTCTCAGAGTGGCACACACCCACGGACAGAGAAATTTCAGAGGTACATGACCTCACCGTACCAACAATCAGGGGAGTAGCATCAATAGCCATGACATGGATAGGTGTAGGTAACGCAAACATTGGAATACCCAATTTACAAGCAAACTCAAAGTCAATGAAGCTGGCCGCTGAACCGGAGTCAATAAAGGCCTTACCCGGCCACTTATTAACCCCCAGAGAAATTGTTATGGGTACCAAAAGCTTACCTTTAGAAAAATCAGGGTGTACCTGGTCTTTAGGTTGTCTTGCCTTAGAAGACTTGTCAGAGAGGTCCCTCTTAGGACACTTGTTGATCCAATGGCCAGGATCTCCACAGTAGAAGCACTCTCCGCGTCTGCGACGAAGATTACCCCGGGTCATACCAACCTGCATGGGTTCCTCGGTAGAGACCTCAGTGTTGTCCCTGGAAAAGGCCTCTGGCTGGACCACCATCTGAGAACAGAACTGTCGTTCTTGTCGTCTCTCTCTAACTCGTCTGTCAAGTCGGACAACTAGGGTCATCATCTCCTCTAAGGTCTCAGGAATTTGGTAATTGACCAATAGATCTTTTAAATTATCAGATAGACCTGACCTAAACTGACTCTTCAGGGCTGGTTCATTCCATCCTGAGGGGACACACCACCGTCTGAATTGGGTGCAATACTCCTCCGCAGGGAGATGGCCCTGAACCAGTGCCCTAAGAGCTGTCTCGGCTACCAGGGCCCTGTCTGGTTCGTCATAGAGGGTACCCAGGGCCTGAAAAAAAAACCTCCACAGAAGTTAGACAACTGGCCCCAGGAGGTAACGAAAATGCCCAGTCCTGGGGATCACACCTGTAGTAGAGAAATGATAATCCCCACGCGTTGGGCTCTCGGGACCGGAGGACACGGGGCGCAAACGGAAGTAGAGTTTGCAATTCTCCTTAAAGGAGAGAAACCTC